>NW_020939758.1:0-625854 GCF_003851025.1 Sparassis crispa
CCCATCGATGGCGATAACATGCTCTGGCGTCGGCCCACCCTCTGACCTGTGGCGGTGGGCCCATTGCTTAACGGTTACAACACTGTAATATGCCCTGCTAGTGGGCCGAGCACTGGGATAAGAACACTAGCGGTGGGCCCACTGCTAGTATCCCACACATGAAAGGTATGGGCCCACTGCTGGTAGAGGTCAACATGGTGACAATGGGCCGACGTCTGCTGGCTGTCCAGTTCATGACAATGTCAGGGTAAATGGGAGTTCAGTTCAGGTAACATGACTGAAAGGTGTGCAAGTGTAGTCTTCTCGAATTGCCCTGCCAAACAAGTGAGTGGATATCTTATACAATTAAGAGGACAAATGCTCACCCTGCTTGTAGTTTGTATTCACTTGCTGCAACACTCCGATGAGGCGCTCGAAGGGGAACATCCACCAGCCATGGACTGAACCGAAGCGCATGAGGAAGTCACCGAGGTGAAGTGCATTGTGGTGATTGGGCATCAGGGTGAGCCCGGGCTTCAGCTCCAGGATGTCGGAGAGGTAAGCGTGCATATGGATTGTATATCTGGTGCGATGATTTTCTGTAGTCCGATATGAAGTGGCTTGATGAACTGCACAGGCCAGCCGCATCGTGCAGTGAGCGAGATTATGACGGTGCTTAGACTCATCTGATAAGTTGTCCAGTCGTTCGCGGTGCCAATGCTTCATGATCGAGACAGGTAATTCGAATTCTATTGCAGCTTTCCAGTGATCGGCTTTGAGCTTGCCTTGGCCTTTCGTACCCATGTTTGCAGGTGGTCCAACGGAATAAATGGGGCGGGATGTCTCGGCAATGTCAGCCTGTACGTGTTTGAGATCTCGTTTGCGAAAAGCCCGTATTGACAAGCTGTCCACTTCATCCTGTCTGTCTGCAAGCTTCGCTGTGGCTGCATGTTCAGCTGCATATTCTGCTGTGTACACTTCTCCGATCAGAGTCTGAGGTGCAAGCTCTGCAGTATTGGGGGTGCTTGTCAGTGGGGCGCGGTCTGTAGCAGAAGCAGAAGGGCGAATCCAAACAGCAATGGTCGCATGCGTCTGTGTGTAACCCGTTCACCGAGTCTGATGTGAGATCAGTGTTACCATTCGAGCTCAATGTGAGTGCATACCAACACATCGGCGAGCACCGATTTTTTCATCTCGTGAACAGGGCGAGGTAACCGGAAGCTGAGCTCCCCGCACATGTGTCCCAGGGTGACTTTATTGAAGCGCAACAACAAGCGAGGCTCGGGGTCCTTCAGCAGGAGGCGTTGAAGGCTGATCAAGTCGTTCTCCTTGATTTTGCGCGAGTTTCCAGCATCCTCATGGTCCCCTATAGGTACGTCCATTCCAATCACTTTTCTGCTGTGGAACTGGGTTACTCCGAGAAAGATGTTATGCATCCCGTCGATGACCTATGCGCTGAACGGGATCCCAATACGGTAGGGCGATTAAGTTCGGACCATTGAACGCCAAACTCCTTAAAAATGCGTTTTCGCTCTTCCTGCGTGTCAGTGTCGCGCCAGCGGACAGCAGCTTCCAAGATCTCTTCAGCCGTTTTCATCTTCCAAGTCGTCATGTCAATGTTATTGATACTCTGCTTCTTCAAATGGCACTGCGAGCAAAAGCACCTGCGCTATGGCTGGCTTAATCCGCCAACCTTACGAGATCCTGGCAAGTCAGTGATGACGAGGGCGAGCGCTGAGCATACACAGCGACCGTGAGGATAGTCGTAAGTTCTGTTGTACAAATGCCGCGCTCCCAGGAGACTAACAGTTGGTCGACCAGCGGGCGGAGGAAGTGATTAGTGCTCTCGAGCTTGGGGCTCCTTGGGTCCAGGAATAATGCCCACGAGATATAGATTATCGGTTTTGTATCGCATGCTCGGCGGAAGGTATAAACACGACATAGCCATCGACCCCATTGAAATCAACAACCCTGCGATTTTGTTGAGATATGGGTTGAACCAGTCCACCGAAAGGGCCCAAAGTAAGCGTAACTCGCCCTCAGCTGCATCGGCGAAGGGTTTTCCGTCCGGTCCCTGCATGTTGGCGACGGCAGATCCATCGGTGATGTCGCGTAGATTGTAGCAATCTCGTATTGCCTTCCCCTGTCGGAGGATCTCCTCCATCCCCGGTCGGCTGATAAGCCCACCCACAAATGCATGGAAGTCTTGAACGATGAAAGGGCGTATAGGAGAGCGAACGCTTTTGCCGTCCAGAACGCGAGTAGTCGTCAATCGTGAGTTGCAAGGTTTGCTGCGTGGGCCGCTGCGATGCTGACAACGACTCGGATAAACAGGTATATCATCTTGATATGAAGGCGCATATGTGCAGCAGCATGACGGACAAGTTGCGTAAACTATGACAACAGCCTCCAAATCGAAGGCTTTCCGCACGCCACGAATGTCGCGGGGGAAATGATCTAAAATCTGCTCCTCACGGTAGGATAATGACCGTGTGCCCTGGCGCAGTGCAGTGTCCAGCAAAACCTTCAACATCTGCAATGCGAAGTTACAAGTTGTTCGCAGCACCTGACTGAGCAGCTTCAGGATCAGTACTATGAACACCGCCAAGAGCAGAAGGGGATCTCCGCGCTGCAGCGGGTGGTCGAAATAGCGACCTAACGTCGGTGAGTGATACTGGCTTGAGTGAGCAAGAGAGACCACTAACTTGTGGTGATCGCATCTGGCGGTGCTGCAGGGCCCTTCACCTTTTCAATCCATTCTTGCATGTCTGAAATGTTAGAGGTGAGCTGTTCTAACATTGCATCGTGCAAAATGATCATTGATTGGTCGCGCAACATCAACTTCTCTAGCTTGGCGCAGGTTTCCTGAAACCAAGCCAGCTCCTCGCACAGTGTAGTGCAGGCAGCCGCAGCAGCTTTGCTGTCTTGGGGGGCCACAATACCCTCATCTTTTACACGTGAAGTGCTCAAGAAACAGTCTCAGATCTCGTAATCGACAATCCAGAGCCCAGGTAGGGAAGTGAGTGGGGGTGGAATGGGTGGAAGGGGGGACACTGTAGGCTGGGAGGGGGCACTGTTGAAGATGGGTGCCGGGCCGGTGGTGGGGGCGGTGGCGGCAGTGCAGACTCTGCGGTAGGTTCATCCGTGAGTGCGTCCTTCAAAGTTAATTCAAAGATCCGGTCTGCTAGTTCGTCGCCTTCGAGCACAGAAGATGTCTGGTACTTTTGGAAGTAAATATTTCTTATGTGTTTTTGTTAATTGCTTACCTTCTTGCGTCTTCTGTCTGCTCTCTGATGCGTGCGGACCATATTCCAATCTCTAAACTGACCCTGACAGTTGAACGTTTTGGAGTAGCACGGCCGTGCTCGGCCTGCACCCTTCGTCGCGGGCATGGGATTAGGGCTGGATCACTAAGGGGCAGATGCTCATGATATTTATAGACACATGTTTATAGACAGGCAGCAAATATAGCGTAAGTTTTACATGATTGCATTGTGATATGAAAATCGCTAATCTCGTTACATCCATTGTTCATGGAGCGGCTGAGAAGGTCAAATAGACATGCGAACTTCCGATAAGTTCCCCATTGTTGCATTGTAGTTTGACAGTCGCTGGTCACAAGGCACAGTGTTGTGGTGCGAGATATGAGCAGGCGAACGTGAGAGGACGGGCAAGTCACCTGCGATGTCGCAGCCTTCCAGTGTGCTCACTGCCAACAAGGACGGCTGGTATAGGCCAGCCGTCAATACAGACGCAGGAGTCCAGTCAACTTTGTGAGTGTAGTTGCATATCGCGTGGGTACGTTGGCTTACATTCACGATAGTATGGCTCTGCGGAATGACTTGGCAGAGGAATTCACCGTAGGTAAGAATATTTTTCTTCTACGACCTTGTCGAACTTAACGCTGTTCGCCCCTGGTGTAGAGAGAATGCTCTGTCCCCACCCTACAATTCCCAGGTCATTCATAGATTCTCACGAGGGACTCGCCGCCAGCACTCATATGGACGAAGTGCAGCCTGCTCCCCTTCAGGTGGACAAGGCACAAGGCGCTCCTCCTGGCTTGGATGGTTCAGTCCCTCAGCTAGGGTCTGTCGGTCCTAAATCCCTGCCTTTGCTTGCCCCTACGCATCACATTGAGCCGCGGCAACCTACTCCGCCCCCTGCGAACATTGGAGGAATGGCAAAGGAATCCCTGGCACCTGCGCTGACAGTTGAGGTCACAGCCATGCAACAGCTGGTCGAATTTATCGGCCTCGCTGTCGATCAATTGGTGCAGAAGGCACTTTCCAACTTCACTCCGGTACTCGAACGCCAGAACGAGATCATTAGGCAGTTGGCCCCTCTGGCTACGCTTTTACCGTCGGCGCGGGCATCGACGTCTGCCAAGAACGAAGGGCGGTCCACTGTCTCCCACCCCACGCCAAATGGTGAATATGATGGCGGAGAGGAGGATAACGACGATTGCGATGATGCGCCGATCTCGCGTGTCAAGCGCTTCAGAGGAGAACGTGATAACGTCTTTCATGTGAGTAGCACACTTATAGCTTATTCTCGTTCTGAATTAACCTACAGGATCGCTTTCGAGAATACCTGAAGGTGAAAGGTCTTCTACCAAAGGCTCGAGACAGCCCCCTCTCTCCGGTCCCGAAGCCGGAAATCATGCAAGCATGGCACGATGGTGAGGGGGATGGTCCCGATGTCACTGCTCCCCTGATCGAGTGGTCATTGCCGCTGAGTTCTGCATGGAACAAGGAGGTGATCCACATCATCACTGAGGAGTTTCTCAAGCAGGTAGCAGGAGGCGAGCACCCACCGCTTGTGTCTGATCCAGCATGGACAATCACGACGGCATCACAGTGTTGCCTGCGCACGCTGCAGAATGGGCCTCACAAGCGATTCACAGAAGTGGAATTAATGGAGGACGAAGAAGTGGAGTCAGCGAGGAACACTGCGAAGAAGCAACGTAGGAAGAACAGTCGCAGGGAGACGGTACGTCATCTCAGTCTTTGATTTCGATTTGACTTATATATATTTGAAGGTGTATAAACGGCGTGGTGACATCATCGAGGTCAACCTTCAAGACAATCCGGCAATCTGGGGAAAAGTCAAGATTATCCACATGGCCTTAGGTCAAGGAGGCATGAGTTCGGACGAGACCGATGGCGAGTATACTCGTCGCAACGACAAGAAAGTTCGACGTGTTTGCTTGCCATGGCGCCATCCCTCTCTTGCTGCGTTTTACAGGAACGTCGATTCTTATGAGGATGTGCACCCACTTCATCTCACGGAACAAGGCAATTACTCGCTGTCTCGCATCTTTGAAGCAAATGTGTCGTCATCGTCCAAGAGAAAGCTGATCACGCAGTTGCCGAAGAACTTCTACAACCCTGACTGGATGAAGACTATCACTCGTGCTCAGCGCAGTACCCTACAGTTCAAACTGGCATTCGAAATACCTGACCTCGTAAGAAGCGTCTTTGTGTGTCGTCATTTGCTGGCTCACGTGTGAACCATAGCCAGAATTCGCGGCGAGGAGAAACTAATGATACGGACTTAGGCAAATTACCTTCCACGGTGATCGCGGATGCGCTGACAGATCACATCGGTTGTAGTAATTGATCGAAATACTATTGTCATGTGTAGCTCCGTGCAGAGAATTCTGAGTTCTGAAGCTTCCTGAGCTGCCAAGCTGATCCGACGGTCAATGATTCTGCGTGCATCGCCATCTCATTATCCCTTATCGGTCCCATCCAGATATGCAGCGTTATTGTTCTCGTCATTGGCTGAAACACGATGGTGGATCCCCAGGTGAGCTGATGCGCCTGTTCACATGCTCTGTTCGTGAACTAATCATTCAGTGCCACCATGGGCACTGCTGGACCGGTTGTGCATTGTCCGCGGTGAATCAATGGTAAGTCTTCCATTGTCCGCTTCAGATCTCCATTGTTCTCACTGCTTCGTCACTCACCCCGCTGAAGTCTCGGATGCACTATGCGCTGGTCGCTCTCGAGCATATTTAACTTCGAAAGAATCTCCATCCCACACTGTCCCATGGGCTCGAATTATAGCACGCTTCGCTCCAGTTCCCCAAGCATACTTGGGAAACGGTCTACTCTCGATGATGCTCTTGACGCACCGCCAGCGAAAAGGCTCATGTCAGAAGTAAGCTTTCTGCATCCTCTGACCTGCAAGCACATATACCAATGATCACAGTTCTTGCGCGCCTTGAACCATTGCACAAAGCAACAGCGCTGTGGATTTGTCGAAGATGCCCAGGTACGAGTTCTATGCTTTTCATGCCGGTAGTGTACTCATTGTTTAACCTTTAGGTTTTGTCCAAGCGTCGCCATGAGGAGGACGATTCGCAGCGTCACAAGAAACTTAAAGAAGATGATTCCAATTCACAGACTGATAAGAGGGTTGTTGTGCATGCGGTACGGTCTGCATCATGCAGTCAGTATTCAGACTGATGCACTTTCTCAGACACATCATCCAGTCAATTCAAAGCACGTATTTCCCTTTTTGATGCTCCCGGTCGAGCTAGGCAATATCATTCTCCATATTTTGGCGAACGATCGTGACACGTTATACACACTTTCACTTGTGTCTGGGCTTCTCCGAGTCTACGTACTGCCGCTCTATCTAAAGGCCGCAGGCTTCATTGATTCCTCGAACAATGTCGGTCCAGTCATAACTTATGAGCACACACGGCCCGTCATCGTGTGGCGCGGCATGCAAGGCCTTCCTACTCCCCCATCTATGTGGATCTGTATCATCGCGAATGCAGCAATGGCCAAATGCCAGCTTTACGGGTTGGCGGGATTCTTCATCTCGAGTCGTACCCAGCTCGCTATATCCAACATTGTCATCGAGCTTCACAACGCGCGGCTCGCTCTAGCCACATGCAAGTTCCTACAGACCGTGGCCACGTCAGGGGTGTCGCACCTATGTCTGAAGTTGCTCTAGCGATCTTCGAGCTATCGAGTCTCCTGAAGACATCCCTGTCGTCAACTCCGGTCTATTTTATCCTCGTCTGCAGAAGATGCAGGTCAAATCTGCCGTATTCTTCTCTGCGGAGTACATTAGTTGGATGGTTCACACCCTCAACAGTGCAGCGCTCACTGCGCTCGATCTCCAGCTCGACAACAGAGGTTCACCATCGTGGCGTCTTATTTTACCTCACCTCCACATGGAGCATCTGGAAACCCTCTACATCGATGGTGCGCTACCCATCAACACAATTTTCCGTTTCCTCCTTCATCATCCCAGCATATGTGAGCTCCGGATTGGTCACTTTACTCGCCCTGGTTTCCTCCCCTACACCGCCCATCCACCTAATATGGACCACCTCGAAGTCCTCGTGGGTTCTCACGACTACATAATCCCCTTACTTGCACGGGGTCTTCCTGCACTGCAGCGTCTTGTGGTCATACTGGATCATCCTTTCGCGATTGGCCTATTTCTCAATTCCGAGCTCCGAGGGGTGATAAACAGTGCTCGACGCTGTACGCGTCTCCAAGAGCTCGACATCGCCCTTCCCTGTGGTTACATCGCACAGCCAGAATCCGACTCGTTCTTCATTGTAGACGACCCACAACACCTTCGCACGAAACGCGGTCTTTCGAATGTGCGCACGATCACCATCCGCGCTACATGGGACGCAGATGAATTTACCTTATCTTCAACTCATCTGAGTGTTCTTGTAAGTTGCCCATTTCATTCGTTGCTTCGCCGCCATTCACATCAGCACAGAACAGCTTACCGGGGTGGCTAGATCTCTTTCCTTCGGTACGACACTTGCGTATAGTCGAGGGGCGCAGCGTCAAGTTAGACGCCAATCGACGTGCACAAGTCACTCAATTATATTGTGCTTGTCCTTACCTAGAAGATATATCGATGTATGTGGGGGATAGGCGCCTGGCAGAGTGTTGGAAGTGCGAGATCTGATGTATTTCCATGTCATGTATGTGTAAAGAAGTCAATGCCATTGAGCTTGCTGATGATTGTCTTGCGAGATCAGCCTCCAACCTGAAGACTTTCCATGACTTCCGAAGGTCATTTCAGGCACAGTAAATAAAAGTACAACAAACGCGGCCGACAATTATACAGAACCCCCGCGGAATGCCCCACACCCGACTGCCTCCCAGTAACCTTGTGCACATCTGATCAGTCAGGTTATCTACCGATATAAATCACTCATCTTAAGGACTTACGTTAGACCGCCTCAGTAACATTGGAGAAGGGCGGCGCGGAGGAGGGCGGCGTGGTGGAGGGCGGCGCAGCGGAGGGCTGCGCGGTGGAGGGCAGCACGGTGGAGGGCGGCGTGGAGGGCGATGCCCCTCCGGTGTTGATACCAAGGGCCGCACGAATGATCTCCACAGCCCGCTGCACCTTCAGTGCGATAGCCTCAGTCTGACTTACGTTGGCGCTAAGGGCCCGAATCTGGTTCTGTAAGTCACTGATGGAGGGTGCTGAGGCCACAGCAGTGCAAACAATGTTAATATTGATTCACGTCAAAATGTATAATCATCACTTACGACCACAATTAGCCATGAGGATCAGTTTGGACAGTAGTGGGGGGATGGTGGTGGTGGTGGTGGTGGTATGCTCCGAACGTGAGATGGGGAAAGACTCGGAGACACCGCAATATATATAGGCATACCCCTCATGGGTCCCACGTGCCACGAAATTTATAATCTGACAGATCCAAAACAATAGACGCATTTTCACGAATTTCGCATCACGTACTCTGGGGTAAGAGAGGGTTCCCCATAGTACGCGAAGCGAAATTTGTGGAAATGCATCTACTGTTTCCTTGAAAGGTAGCTCCAGACTTATGGTGGCTTCAGACTTATGGTATAGTTATGTCCACTTCAAATGAATTTATTTTCAGCAAGGATTATAGAAAACTTATTTAATCTATCTTTAAATGTCCACATCGCCGAGCGGCACTTTGCGCACGCATGTACCTCGCCTCGCCCGTCTTCTCATCGCGAGTCATGCAGATGGCCTGGCAGAATGAATTGACGAGGTCCTTCGTGGTCTATACTTATCCTGTCGAGTCTCACACGTGACCTTCGCAGCCTTCGCGGGTGCCTGCCTAATGGAAGGACTAGAGATAATTCTCCGTCCGCAAATGGAGCGCAAGATACATTAATATTGAGCGAGGTACATGACACGAACAGCGAAACCAATGCCCCCCGCAAGCAGCTCAGGCACCTGGGAATAGTGAATACAGGTGTCATCAATAGGATTTTGATCCACGTACGCACCGTAAGGGGGAGGGGGAGGGGTGCTCAATGATCCTCGCTCGGCGTGGACCAGCGCAGCCAGGTCGGCTGTAGCCTCTGCATACTCTCGAACATGAACTGCACGTCGTCCCGACTGTTCGACTCGGAGCTCCATGGTCTTCACCTCCTTCTCTAAGATAAGGATCAGCTGCATTAATTTTTGTTGTTCACGCTTTAGGTCCTCGATCTCCTCCAGTAAGGACATGCGCGTGTCCAACGAAGGTGGACGGGATGTGCTCGCCACGTCCGTCTCGGTACTAGATTTTGGACATTGGACTGGGGACACGGAGACCTGTAGGCGAGTAACGTCAGCAACTGAAATGTGGACAGCGAACTTCCGCATCCACCTTGTCTGACATATTTGCGGCCGACTTTTCGAAATTCTGAGGGAGTAGCGTGGACAGCGAAATCCGGGACGGATGGCGATGGGTTCGCGTTATCAGCCTGGCAGCAGCAGGCAGGATATATAAAGGCAACATACCTGGGATTAGAAGCATCGTGCTGGATGGTTCCACGAATACCTGTTGCGGAAGTCAACGAGAAGCACGGCGTCAGCACGGAATTCATGTAAGCGATGTGCATAGAGCACTCACATGGTACGCTCAGGTGGTCGATCGTCGTAATTTCCGACCATTCCATGAATACGCGCCAGGTATTGTAGAAAGCGGAGACGTCGAGACCTTGACGAAGGACCGGTATTTGCGAGTGATCGTTATGTAGCATCTGTAATATCTGTATAGCCAGAGTGAGCCGTGGACGATACGTCCATGGGCAACAACGTACGGTTCCGGGCTTTCAAGCAGAGCCAATATTGGCCTGTGGGTTGTTCTAGCGGCTCAGGCGCCAATTAATGGTGCGTTTTCGCGGTTCTTATGTTTATGTTTGGTACAAACCCGATATGACGCTCAATCATCAGAGATGTGGCTCGGATGGCTATGATACAGGTTCTAATACAATGTATACTATTGGCCCCTAATTCAAACAGGCGCGGCGGCGCACACGAGAACAGCTCAGCGAGAAAGAGGGCACCTGCACAGAAGAGGGCGTTACGAGGAAGCCCTCAGGGCATCGAAGTGGGCAAGGAAAAGGGCAGCGATGACGGCACTGGAGTGGAAGAGGGTGATGGCATCGACAATGACAACGGCGAGGAGGGCATGGGCGAGGAGGAGGAGGCAGACATGGTGATGGAAGAACTGGCCAATATTGCAGGGATGATGGAAATTCGAAGGCAAGGAAGAAGGCGCCCAAATTCTGGACAGCGGCCAGATGGCGCACGCGGTGTATTTGTGCGAGACAAACAGAGGCTGAGAAGCGGCTCGTGACAAGCGGCTCATGACAAGTGGCCCGTGATGTGTGGCTGCCTTATTTGCGCGGGACAAAGCGACGGGATGCGTCAAAACTCCGCTGGAGGTGGAATGGGTGTTTCTTTCCTCTTGTTCTCGTTCCACCACCATCTCTCAGCCGTAGCGCTTGTCATTCGCTATGTGGCCTGGAGCCTTTAGTAACGTTGTAGTGTAGTTCGCTCTCTTTTGTAGTTTCATTGTTATTTATTCTTGTGGGGTCCTCATTATCTTTAGCTATAGTATAGGTAGCCAAGCTGCCGGACGGTTTGTTTCATCACCCTTTTGCGCCGGTTGCATACCAGAGTGGGATACAATTGAATTGCAGCTGATTTGGTTATTGATTACCTTACGCGTAAAAATTTCTGAAGACCCTTGACATTAACGCACCCGTGCAGTTACAGCCAGATCGCGCCAGGTCAATTGTACACGCTGAGGTTGATAGGCTGACAGGCTGACAATAATGTATGTGCACGATATGGACGAAGGGCGGTGTAGCTATACTGACATGTTTCTCAATGTATAGGAGAATGCGGCGCTTGTGCATGCTCACGCATAACTGCAGGAGCAGCTGCTACATCGGAAATCTTCTCGGTGACACCTCATCACCAGCAGTGCGACGTTGAAGGACATTGCGCGTGTTACTCGGAAGTAATTGTACATGTGGGCTGATTGATGATGAACGCCTCGTGGTCGAAGCCTCGTGTACTCCAAGCGACATCTCATAAGATATGATTGCTCACATCTAACGGACACTATCCCGACCTCTCAGTACCACTGACGCTGCCATGTCTTCAAAGTGTGCGCGGAAAGCGGTAAGTACTGCAGTCAGTTCTTACATTTTCAATCCTCATGCATGGAATGCCAAGAACCCATACTTGGATATCGAGGCTATCGTCGACAACGAGGAGGAGGAGGAGGAGGAGGAGGAAGAAGAAGAAGAGGAGGAGGAACTGGGTAAGTGTCTCAGCTGTGTTATTGGATATATCTTACAGCTTATTTCCAGCCGAGTTGCTCGCCGACGTCCAACGCACTCAACAAGCTCGGGCGCATCTTGATAATGCATGTGTTGGCGACGATGCTGCTGACGCAGAAGCCATGGCCCAGTCTATTACGGAGAGAGACATGGTGGCTAGACGTGCACAGCGGGCCTCGCAGTCGGGTGGCGCAGTCGTCTCTCTTGCCCCCGATGGAATCCACCTTCAAGCTATGGAAAATAGTTTCCTCTCTCCTTGGGTGTGCATCTCGCGTGGTACATATGAGCACGATGTGGCCTTCATGGAGTCGCGAGAGGACTCTCTCCTCCGCGTCTGGGTGGTTCCGCGCTTGCCTACTACAAAAAAGCGGCAGCACGGAAGAACTTCTCAGCAACCGATGCCGCCAGCATTACTGAAGGAGTTGTTCGGAGAGGCTGTGACAGAAAGCGAAGGTGATCGGCTGATACATATTCTCAAGGGCAAGAAGTTCAAAGGCGGCCTCCTGCAGCTCGAACTCACTTTGGACCGGGTGACTTTCGACGTCCACACGACTCGAAACGACGTATTCGTCTTTAATGCGGCGAAATTCGTGCCAAAGACAGCGATAGCGAAGCTCATTCTATTCTGTGTTGACTTCGAACCGGCTGCAGGCACGCGTGTGATCATTATACAGGGCGAGCAATGCGGCCTCATCGGTGTTGTGCATTCAGTCATTAATGGACAGGCTACGCTAACCAATCTCTACCACGAGAAGTTGGATGACGAACTTTCGTCTCTCGTGCTACCTGTAACTCAGTTACACCCCCTTTGGGCAGTTGGCGATGCGGTCAAAGTTAAGACGGGCCTCCATGCGGGCTTGGAAGGGCAAGTGATTGCCGTGGATGATTTCGATGTCACGATTGTTCATGCGAACAAAGTCGAGGTATGCTGTGCACTTCTCATGCAATTGCAATCCTTAATAGCAGAACTTTCCTCAGCATGTATGTTCTACGTACGACGATGCTTCCAAGTACTGAACTTTTCTCAGCGAACTAGAAACCCAATAACAGGAGTCTTTCATACTTCTTCTGTGTTGGAAACCTCTGAGGTATGTCCCACCACCTGCGACGTTATCGATGCTCAAAACTCGATATAGCATCATGTGTTACCCTGAGATCTCTTATCACAGAGTCCGAGGCAGAATGGACCTCGATACAGCCATCAGTGACAGTATCAAGGCCGGGAGAGCAGCACCCCTTACGCTCTGAGACGCAAACAGAGGAAGAGGTGGAGATGGAGCTTGCCCTCAAGCATCCTGACCAACGGAATCCCGACATCGGGCGAGTGGTGCATGTCATCAAAGGCCCTTTGAAGGGATTTGTGGGCACATTGCGAAATGTCACGTACCACGGCGATTACGAGGTTGAGCTTGAAGCCAAGCTTTTAACCTCGAGGGGCGTCCTTTTGTTCTGAAAGCCCGAGATCGCATTCCGGTCAGAAGAAAGGTAAGATTCATTACTTGTAGTTCTGGTCATATCTAACTGCCTCATTGCAGGGGCAACATCGACACGGCGGAGCGTGGTCTGCTCCCTGAGCGGCCTTGGACCCCATTGGGCCACGAATTAGAACCCGCGTCACACGACACAGATTCGGCGTGGGCGTATTCGGTGGAACTTGATGGTGCGTAACCGCGCCGCCACTACCGAGCGTCCACTGAATCCACATTAGGACCCGATGGATCGATGTCTTCAGTCGAACCTAATGGTGCGTAGCCTCATCATCAACACAAAATGTCCGCTGAATTCACATCAGGACCCAATGGATGGATGCTGGATGCGGCTGTGGCACCTGCATTCCATACTTATCGCTTCAAGTTCATGTGCACAGCTGGTCAACTCCAAGACAAGCTGATGACCATGATGAAGGGAGCCTCCCCAGTGGACGGCAAGGTGTGATGCGAATACCGGACGCGAAAGCTGGAATATGCCGATGTCTCTCTCCAAGACCTCGCCATATTGCGACCAGGCCCTGGCGATTATGCGATCGTGTGTAAGCGTGGCCCCAACTTCGGAGCGTACGGCAAAACGATGCGGGGTGTGGCAGACCCGCTTGTTCTAGTACTGGAAGAAGGCGGCAGGACGCTTAGGGTGGATAGGGATGACTTGGCCCAGCTTGTGTGCAAATAAGTGGTTTCCTCGTAATTTTACGTGCTGTTCCTGTCCCTTGCCCCTCGTCGTTGCATCCTGCGCTGTTTGTCAATGTCCTGTCGTTTGCCGCTTTCTCATTATATACAGTTAATGTACTTCCTTTGATCGAACTTGTGCTTGTGCTTGTGCAATCTCCCACGACCAGTTGAAAAGCCGCTGAGCGGTACACTTGGCGATTCAATGACCACTAAGCGGCCATCGAGTGTGCCACTCGTCAAGCCGCTTAGCGGCGCTATGGGTGTCCGACCTCCTTACAGTTTGAATATTAGGTCAAGGGTGTGAGGCCCTGACATCTCACCTCATATATAGACTCTAATGTCAAATGTCAAATGATCATACATTGTAACTTTGTGTCGCCCTTATACTAGTTCGATATTTAATCTGTTGTCTGCCCTGAAAGGCATAATGTCGATCAGAATTTCTTCCCGCCGGACATGCCGAACGAGACCTAAAATTTTCGGACGAATGTTATATGGTAACATAGCCATTTGCGAACATTGTATATGTTGCAATATCACACATTATCAATGTGTGATTTGGGTATCGCATGCCCAGACATCAGGCCTTACATTGTAAACATATTTTCGACCGTCGGAGCTACATACGGGCCGTCATACATGTACAGTGTTAGGCCGGATGTTCCCACAATGTAAGGAACTTAGATATTAGTCCCCGTCTCCGGTGTCAGTGTTATCAAACACTAGTAAAATTACAGCTCCGTCTAAATTGTCCGACCTCTCGACAAGGAGTCAGAACCTAGACTAACTTTGAGGGCAAGTAAAAACATCCCATGATAATCCAAAGCTCCAGCCACATGGTAGAATTGTAGTCCAAATCGCATCAGAAAACGTATGCGTGCCATCCACATCAGTAGACAAATGGACACCGCACTAGCAGAAGGCGCTAAGACCTATTACTGAGGTCCTTCAACTTCTTCGAGAATGCCTCACGGCACTGGTAATGCGTTACTTCACCGCTAACGGACAACATTAGAAACCTCCGGGGATGGGTTTGACAAGCTCTCTTACCGAGGAGCATGAACTGCGATCACGCTATGGCCGATGCGTTTATGACATTGCGGACATCTGTCAACGTTGATAGTGAGCAGGAAACATTTCGTGCAATAGGAAGAGCACGCACATCCGACTATCCGTCACCCGCACCCGCTTCGTCTGCAACGCCATCAGACGCCGCGTAATTTGATCCTCTCGCGCCTTCGCGATCTCGCGCACAACACGCGTGTCAAGAATAGGCGCACGCAGCGCAGACCGTAGGAAGTCGCGCACGTCTGCCGTCGCCACGAGCGGCGGCAGGAGCTGTAGTGTTTCTACGGAGTCCAAACGTGGCCCATGCCTGCTAATGAGTGCGAGCGCCGGTTGGAGGAGGTCGGCGGAGGCGAAGCGCGGTGACGTCGGGCGGAGGTACGTCCGGAGGAGTGTGAGGAAGACATTGGATGTCTCACTTCCCGGCTTGTAGACACGCTTGCAGTACCTGAAATCTTATTCTGTCAACTACAGCCAAGAGACTTGCAAGGCGAGGGGAGACGTACGCCTCCGCCTTGGTGTAATCCTCCAGACGATATACGTATATCTCGAGCGCACTGTCGTGCCTACCCAAGCGCCCCAGTAGAATTGCTTTGGCTTCGAAGAGGTCTGATGCGAACCACCAATCAGTTGTCAAAGTCGGAAAAGGGGGATAACATGGTAAACGTAGCTGTACCAACCTTCTGATGGCAGAAGACCGAACACCCGGTCAACTTGGTAGTGATCTGTCGTGTCGATAAAGCGAAGCAGTTTGGCATACGCCGTCTGCCCCAAATCTGAAGTTTTTGTCAACATTGAAACCAGAGCAAAGTAAGTCGCAAAAAGTGACCTTCATTGCCCTGCTTCTTCGCCGACATGGCCATGCGCAGATACAGCTCCGCCAGTCGGTCATGGAGCAGCGAAGACTCTTCCGAACGCTCATCAATGAGGTACTCCAAGTAGCGTGCGCATATACTCAGGTCGATCTTCTCCAGAAACTCGGCAACGCGTTGCCGTGGCAGCTCAGCTTCCTCCGACGTGAAAATCTGGCATCGTGAGTGTTGGTTATTTGATGCAGCGTGCTGCCTTACCTCCAGCGCGATCTCAGAGTCCCGGTCGAACAGCCAGCGTGAGTACTCGAAGATCTGCTCCATATTCTCTGGTCCTAACCGCTGCAAATAGGTGACTGACGGCATGAGCTTGTCTCGCGTGTCGGTCTCCTTTTCGCTCAGTCTATCGGCGTATGATCAGCACACTGCCCTGACTCAGATTGTGCAGTAGCCGATGATAATACACACTGTCGTAATAAGTCCAAAGCCTTGCCATGCATCTTCCTTCCATTATACAGATAAATCAATTCGGAAAATTTCTGTTCGATGCTACCTTGAGTATTATCGCAAAGGTAGAGACATCGTATCATACCTCGCGAGCCTGTAGGACCTCCTCGACCTCTGACACTTCGCACCAATTCGGCTGTCGACATAGAGGCGCAAGCAACCCTGGCCTGACCAGAAGGTACGACTTAAAGAGTGCGGTGTCCACAATTTGCGCGAAGCGTACAAGTTCTTCCGGCGTCAGTGCAGAGAGCGGAGCATTGGGCAGCCCGAACAGTTCATCTATGGAAGTTGCTGAGAGGTAAGGCATCCGATGGGATTGGGCAGAGGTGATGCTCAGCGCCTCGAGGGCTCCTGTAGCCTTGCGTCGACATTCCGAAAGGTACCGCATCAGGGACTCAACAGACCGGTGGAAGTCATCTGCCTCCGTTTAAGCCCAGGCCTTCTACTACCGATAGAAAACTGTACCTTTCCGTATTTCCTTTCGCTTGCCGGTGCCGCTAATTGACGAGGTATCGTCGTCCTTTTGTGCCACGGAAGTGACCGATTCCAAGCCGGTCTTCAAGACACCAAGCACAGAACCCTTGGGTGACGGTGCTCTCAGTGGGACATCTCCGGTAGTAACAGAACCCTCTCCTTCCCCTTCCTTTGTGAGGTCCTCAACTGGTGGGGGGACGACGCATTTGGGTCCTCCGAATAGTGGTATCCACGCATCCTGGGGAACAGACAATCTGCCAGCCACGCTTTCCGGATACAGTGCAACTACTTTCGCAGGATTTATGTCTAGGTCTATAAAGGTGTTGATGGCGTCGTCATAGTGTGTCGCCCGAAATTGTGAGACAGCATGCAAGGCTTGAACTTGGCGCTGTCTGCGGTCCTAATTCACGAAATTCGAAAATAAGTCATTTACTGGCATGCAGAGCGGATAGCTGACCTTGTCGGGCAAAACTGCTGGATCTATAGAGTCCAGTATTGCCAGTGCATTCTCGTAGGAGCCTTCCTCTACTAGTTCGTCGATTTGCTCATTCCATGTCTTCATTCGAAACTCCCAGATTGAACTGCCAGCGACAGCGGCGGTAGCGCGGTCTGTAGGGGTTGTTACAAGGTACAAAGGTGACTTTGCCGTGGACGACGCAGTCAGTAAGCGGACGATATGGTGGTGGCTCGAGATGCCCTCCGAAGTAGGTGGGAAAGGCAGAGTTTGCACGGGCAACAGCGAGAGAGAAGAGCGAATGTCGATGACGGGAGATGGAATGAAGGATGGCTGGGAGACGGCGGCTCCCGATATACTACCTTCGGCTTGAGACGCTGGAACGGAGCCAGGGGGCATTATCGAGAAGATGTATGGCTTCACGAACGCTGCAAAGATTAGGATGACTGATCGTATTGAACGTAGACGAGCTTTGCCCTACCTAAGTCTTCTGGGGGTGCGGGCCAATCTATATTGGTGGATCTGGTAACTTTCCCCTCAAGGCCAAGAAAAATACCATTATCTGAGTGACTCTGTCATATCGCATTCTTCAATCTCACAAAATGTTAATTTACTTACTATCCTTCGCAACAAGAGCTTCATTGTCACTGATGTTAATGAGGCAAGGTCTCGCCTTTGCGCCAAGTCCGAGAGTCATGTAACCACCGAGACCACTGAGCGCTCCCATACCCTTAGTGCTGATGCCTACGCCGGAAGTGGTCGGGGAAAGAGGTGCCGTAAATTCGATAGTCGAGAACGTTTTGATGGAGAAGACAGCAAAATCTGTCGGCATGTAGCCGAAACATATAACGTTGTTGTTCAAGAATGTCATCGAACGAGGGGAATGCGGTAGAGTTGCTTCCTAGCGGCTACAATCAGCCAACTACGATCGAGTTTTTATGCAGACTGCGTTGCACCTGCACATCCTGTGGTTCTCCGTCTTTCCATGAGTATAAAACAATCTTCCTCCTACAACCGACCGCAAGATACGTTACAACAGATGGTACTTCCTTGGCCTTTCCGAAGTCTCCGTCCGAAGAAGGTTGTGACTTGCCATCCAAGTTACCGTACACAATACCGGTATATGTTGCAAATGAAAGAGCTCCCTTCGTCTTCGTGAGAGGGGTGGGAGGAGCAAACGCCGGTAGCGGGTATAATGTCACCAGCGAGTCTATAGGTAATGATCAACGAAAATATGTCTAAAGTAGCGTGGGAGCAGATGCAGACCAGTCAGTACGGCTAAAGAATTCACGTCCTTTAGAAAACCCATGTGTTCGATAGCTCTCCGACTAAGGGCCTTCTTGGTTTCCAGGAACTGTGCCTCTTCACCTACCGTAATGAGAGCAGAGTGATTAGATGGAGCTTACATTGGTCGAAGATACTTACCAGCAGCACTCAAAGTGTAAATATGCAAATTGCCTGTCGATGTTCCAACGTACAATCTGTCTCCTGCATGAACGTCAACAAGACTCGGGGTGATTCACAAAGAGTATCAACCTTGTACAGTCAGAGCTTCCGCCCGTTCCTTAAAGCCTCTTACAACGACACTCGGAGCTGAAAATGGCGCCATTTGAGAAGATTTCCTAATAGCTGGTCATGGGGATTGGATGGGGTATCGGATGTAGCGAGCGGAAAACGCAAGTGGCGGTGGGCGCTTCGCACGACGCGTCGACCACGTGCGGACCCTCTCGAAGCCGGCCCGGCCCGGGCAGTCTCCTTATAGTGGTACACCACCAGGCGAGGCGGATACCGGGCGGATACCGGGTCCGAAAAGATTTGGCCGGTACTTAGCCTGTAACCGCTGATTACATATCGTGCATCTAATGGGTAACTACAATCAACTAACCGTTTGGTACATGAATTAAGATCCCCATTATTTACCTGCTGTAGTTACTTTGTAGTGACCCACTACTGTGCTATTACGACCAATCCGGCCAGTCACGCGTCCGAACGGGGTTGGCCTGGCCGGAATCCTAGGCATGTCCTATGTCACGGGTGTAGTGGCCGGATTGGGTACCCAGACCGTGACTTGGCCGGCGGGCCGGTCACCCCGTCAGTTTTCCCTCCCCAGCGGCTGGCTTGGCCGGCTGGCCGCAATGTGTCCACCGTCCGCTGTCACGACTGTTCCGGCCAGGTGGCCGGATCGTTACAAGGCTGTCCGTTGTCACACCCCCGGCCGGATTGGTCGTAATGGCACAGTAATTATCCTCTATGTAACTAGCGGTTACCGCCTGGTGGCAGGGGACAATTACTGGGCAGTTAACTGGACTTGGGTACCTGGCAGGTACCCAGAGCTGGTGTTGCAGGGTCCAGTCCGGTCCGGGCTTTTGCCTTTTTTGGCCAGGACCAGGACCAGGACCAGTCCTGTTACGATCAGTAAGGACTGCAGTCCTGGATTAGTCTGGACTGGTCCAGGTCCAGACTCAGTCTTGGACCAGTCTTAACTGGTCTTAACCGGTCCTGGACTGGTCTTTGTTTACTTTGACTCCTGTTGAGAGATTAAGACATGGTATACACAACTTGTGAGAGGGTTGTACTTCATTATTACTAGTGTTTTTGCATTATATCTAAGCCTTACTTGAATTCTAGTTTGCTATCATGCTAACTTCTCAGCTTTGGCCTAAATTTTGAGGTAAAACAGGCTTTAACAGTACCTAAACAGTATCAGTCCAGGACTGGTCCTAGACTGGTCCTGGACCAGTCCTAGCAGTTCTAGGAATTCTGAAAACCTTCAGGACCAGGACCAGGACCAGGACCAGGACCAGGACCAGGACCAGGACCAGGACCAGGACCAGGACCAGGACCAGGACTGGCCCAGATAGCAGTCCTATATGGTCCACTGGTCCTGAGGCAGTTCTGGACCAGTCCCAGGACTGGACCCTGCAACACTACCCAGAGCTGGTTATCCGCTGGGTATCCAATGGATACCCAACGGATAACTGTGCAGCAGTATGCCAGCAAGTACTCAAGTACTTGTCTACATAGTGCTATATAGGAACAAATTACTGTCTATGTACTGTCGATAATGAGCAAGTGCGATCGTAGGCACTCTCTAAGTCCATCCCGCTGTAGCCTGTCACTGTTGCTATCCACGTTGCTGTTACCATCGCCGCCGGCATCACTATCAACCCAAGCCGCTTCTTGTAATGTTTCTGGGGGGATGAAAAAAAAGTACTTTTGAGATTTTGAAATTCCAAGATCAGTACTCACTAGCAAGCTAAAATAAGTGTAAGATAGAAGAGAAACCCCTGAGGCAAGAAACTGAAATGAGTTGGGAGAGTTGAGAAGTTGAGCTCATCCTGCCATTTGTTGAGCCTTGTTTGACTTGTTCAAACACATGGGCGTCTTTGACTTCGTGATTTTTGACTGCTCACACCCTCATGCTCATGCGTTGTCTTGCAATATCCCTTTCTTGTGACACACAATCTTGTGCTTCTGATTTTCACACATGTCTATGAAGTGACAGCATCAACATGCAAACACCGAAGAGAGCAACACTATTATCCACAAGACTTAGTGCGAGGCATGCAGCATCACAATTGGTGAGTTCCTAAATCCTTACTACAGTGGCATATCTCTTAGCACAAGACCCATAGCATGCAGCAGTAAGACTACTCACTAGCTTCTGTACCTACTTCTGCAGTGCACCCTGCACTAACCTCCCACCTTTCACCATGTTTTGCTGATGTGCTTGCTATTCCTCTCACTGTGTTCCAGCCCATCCTATACTCTTCTGACATTCTTTTTTACATGCTATATATTCCTCTACAGTGCTGTAGTGTAGTAATGTCATACAATTGTATGTGGTATAACCTGCCTTTTGTGATTGCCTGCAGGGACCCACAGATCATGTGATAGATACTTGTGAGGTGCTCAGCAGGTACTGACATGGTATCCAGCTCCTGTTACTCACTGGGTACATTATAGATATTCCCAGTTTACTTGGTAGACAGCCATCATTGGTTACACTACAGTTAACTATATTATTTACTTGGTAGGTACTGTGTCAAAACCCTCTGATGGGTAACTGACAGTTATCTGTCAGGTAACCTCAGTCTTGGTTATCCATCCTGTATCTGGCTCATCTGGTGGTGTAGGGTCGGCCGGAAATTAAATAAATTAAATAAAATTAATTCAAGCAAGTGAGAAAGTATTCATTCTGCATCTTTGCATGATGCTCAGCATGTTCTCAACTCCTGCGCACAGGTGCCTTGGTGTATGAATATCAGATTTCATATCACTTACACAAAATCCATGATGATTTTCTAGAGTTATATTCAAACTATGCAGTACAGTCAGACATGTAAACACAACTATAGGGATGACATCAGGAACTCGGGATAGCTCCATAGGCTCTATATGGTAGCAGATGGAGCCCCGGAGTGATGGAAATCCCCCCTATCATACAGGGCAGGCCATCTCCATGCCATACTGGATGGAGATCACATCTCCGCATAGAGCTGGATGGAGACAGCATGTGGCTCATGGGAAATACTCATGAGCACCAGGGACAGGCTCAAGCTGTTGGATATTCTTGAAAAATACTCATAGAGCATATAGGAAGAGATATCAATGCTGTCTAGATACATTTGCTTGCTTGAGGCATTTAGCTCTTTCTGTCTGAAGCTGGCATCTCCATGTAATGGTACAATCTCCATCCAGCTCTGAATGGAGCTGAGGAGATCTATCCTCCATACAGAGGAATCCCGATTCTCTATTCCCTAATGGGCTCTTCTTGTGATGCAACTAAAGAAACTCAGGGTTCTGTAAATTTTACATGTTGATAACATGCAAAAATCCTTCAAATTTTATCCTCACCTTTCGAGAGTGTATGTCCATCTTGCAAGTTAGCACAATTGAACTTCAGACCACTGTGTGATTGCACTGTAGCCATCTGAATGCAATGAGGTTCTCCTGCAATGTAAAATTTTTTCCATGACATCATAAGTACTGTACTATTTCGACCACTTTGGCATGGTGGTGTGACATGTAAAGTTTAAGTCTAGCACTACAGCAGATGATTGAGAGAGGTGTGACACACTGATGCTATAGTGTCACAGGTGCTAGAAAATAGGGCTGGCATGGCCAAGAAGGCTGTGACATCACCACTGTTAGGTGGCAAAGGGCCTTGTTACAGTATGATACTGACCAAATTCCGTTGTGAATAATGTGTGTGTTCATCAGGAATAACACTTTTGCTCTAGGTTACTCTAGGAAGTATGAATTTTTTCAAAGTAGCTCAGAGCAGCTCAAAGCAGCTCAAAGTACCTCAGAGTACTCCAGCATAGCCTGAGCTACCCTCAGAAATTAGGCTTTTTTAGAGCATTTTACTGAGTTCTGCCTCACAAATTATTCATCTGGAAAAACACTATTGTTCTAGATTCTATGTACTTTTTCAGAGTGTCTCAGAGCATCTTAGAGTATCTGAAAGCAGTTTGAGCAATTTTAGGAATTTGAGACTTTCTCAGAGTATCTCAGCAGCACTCTGAATCACTTTGAGATACTCATAGAATTTACAGTATCTATAAGAAATAATCTGTTGCATTTATAAGGCTGTTACAAAATTTCCCTCTGTACTTTATATAATACTTTACATTATAACATATTTTGCTTCTGCTATTTAGCTATTATATTAAGTAAGGCCATTTGCACTTGTGTCTTTTTGTGAAAGATGAGATCATAATGTAGTTGAATTGTAAAGTATGTACTGAAGATGTGATTATAAGCATGCTTTGCATTGTGTTTAACTGAGCTACCCTCTTGTAATAGGCAGAATTTGCCCAAGTCCCTTTAGCAAAATCTCATATATATATATATATATATATATTATATGAGTGTAAGTTTATAACCAGATATAGTGTAGTGGCTAAATTGTTCAGTGTTATTTGATCATGTGACTTACCTTCAAGGTTGAGGGTTTAATTCTGGCTGATGACAAGTTGAAAAACCACCTTTTAAACTCAGATGATTTTTGGTACTTACTGCTAATCTAGATAGTGTGATGGCAATATATTTATTTTTCTAATCTCTATACTTGAGAGTTCCTTAAGGATAATTTAAAAGAATATAAGGGCAACTTAAGAGAATTCTGAGAGCTTTCTAGGAGTATCCTAGGTACACTCTGAGAGCACTCTGAGAATGTCTGAAAATTTTTGCATAAAAGACCTTTCTTTGAGAGCACTCTGAGTGCTCTAAGTGCTCTGAGTGCTTTAAGTGCTTTAAGTGCTTTAGGATGCTCTAGGATGCTCTTAGAGTAACCTGTCACCAAAGGTGTCTTTCCTGATTAGTAAGTTAAGTTTTTCAAACTCCACTAAAACCTAACTACTTCAGATGGCCTCAGTTTCAACTAACTGTTATAAAACTTAGTTAAACTCCCAAGTGAACCTGAGCATAGCCCATGAATACCCTGAGTGTGACATACCATGAATGAGTTGGAGCTGGCCTAAGGGTTCACTGGGTTAAACCTGGATGAAAATTAACCTCAGGCTCAATTTGCCCTGATTGTGTGGCATAGCATGGCAGATGTTGTTTTCAATGTTCAATTCTCCAACTCATCTCTTTGCATGTGTTGCATCTCATTTAACCCCTGTCTAACTCCTGTTGCATCTGATTTTATCCTGGGGTTTGCTGAAGACCTGATTGCATGTACTGTACTGATACGACCTTAAGTTCATGCACGTGACTTTTTCCATTTTTCAAAAAATCTCAAAAATTCAGACAAATCGAGAAACAATTATTCTTGGGGTCAGCGAAAATTGGAGGTGATGCGTGACTGAACTTAAGGTCGTATCAGTACAGTATACCTATCTGTATGTCCTTTGTTCTGCTACTTTTTCTGTGGTGCCTGCATTATCTGATGGTCTGTACCAGTACCTCAATTTTGTCACATCAAGAGCATGTCCTGTTATGCAAATGAAAGAAGCATGGTGTTCATTTGTTAACAGTATTAGACCAAGTTGTAAATCAGATATAACTACTATGACTTCGAACACACACAGAATTACAACAATTTCGATAGGGTGAATATTCGGTGAGTGAGCTGCAAGTATTTATTTTTATCTCTCATTGACTGATCTTGCTCAATGATTGTACTGTAGATCACTCACAGTTTGGGCCAGTAGGTGAGCATTGCTTTCTCTGCATGGCAGTATTTGATGTCACCACTGAGAATCTCACCACCACTTTGTGGCAAACTGCCTTAGGCACCTCCTTACCAACTGCCTGCTGCCACTCATCTGTCACACTGTTGCCCACCCGTAATGAGTTTTCCATGCTGCACGTGGTTTACATCACCATGGCTGTGATGTCATTCATGTGGCAACACATGATGAATTCATGTGCAGTTCAGACATTAACTTAAGGGAGCTGGGAACAATTGGGCTGCAGTATGTGTGTGCAGTAAACTTGCAACTGTTCGCTGGAGAACACACCAATATATTATTTTGCATATAACAATATTTTCACAAGCTAATAAGTGCAAACTGGGAAGAAAAGCACCATTTGTAAGCATGTGACCTGGCGAGCATTTGGGCCTAAGGCTCATCGCAAATGAGCCCCAGGTTAATCCAAGGGCCTGATAAACTAAGGTTCACCTCTCCCTTTTCCACATCAGCAAAACCCAACTTTTTCTTACAGAGCTATTTTGACTTTTCGGTCTTACAACCCTTATTTAAGGTAATAAGTCTTCAAATAAGTGTCAATAAGTCTGATTTCAGACACTCATATAATATGCATTAGACTCCTTTTTGACCTTATACCCTTAAATAAGGATTGTAAGTCCATTTAAGTCATTTAAGTGCCCTTTTAAGTAAAAGTTGGGTTTTGCTGATGCACCCCAGACCTTTTTCTATCCACCCAGAGTTCAACTGTTCAAGGTTCGACTGTGTTGAATAGGGTGACCTGCCTGTGTACCCTAAGATATACCCACTTTGTCTACTATCACGTGACCTTTTTGTGATACTTGGCGGAAGAAACAGTGAATAGCTAAAATCTCCACATATACTAGGACAAGCATTGAAAATCTGCTTCTGTAACTTTGTAGAATATGATTTTTGGGAATTAGTCACAAAAACAGATAATTTTATTTTGAGGGAGGGATGGAGGATTTAGGCTGTTAATGCTTCAAATTCATGCATTTCCCCGCCAATCTTGCGCCACCGTGACAGACTTTGGCTGAGGCACCTGACGTGTCACGCTGTGACGATAGTAGACGAAGTGGGTCACCTACTTATCTTACCAACGCGAGTGGAAGCAAGCAATTATTAATGACGGGAGAAGGGCAGCGAAATAAATAAATATTGCGACGACAAAAGTCCGGATGAGAGTGCTACATGTAGGTACAGATGAGTTCTAACGGTACATGAATATACAACGTAAATACAAAGTCAGTTTACTACAGCATAAGCTAGTAGTACACTGGCAGTCCGTATATAATATTAACAGGCTGTTTTGACTCGGAGCACACTCATAGCAGGTATGAGGTCCTTCTCTTCAGGTCCTGGAGAGTGCTCTGAACAATGCGAAGCCAGACAACCACCTTGTCGATCTCCTCGAAAGCGCCGTCTGTCCGTGCTACAATTTTTCTTCCCAAGAGTCTTCGTAGAGCATGAGTGTCGTCCTCATCAGTATCAATCAAGGTAGCAGACAGCGAAGTTACAGAGGAACTGGCAGATGATGATGGCGTAGATTGTACCTGGTCGTCGTTGGAAACAGTGGGCGTCGTGGTGCATGGAAACTCGATGGACTGCAAGTGTGAACCAGGTAAGCTCGAGCCGATATCCTGAGGGCAGTTCCGAAGCTGTGTAAGACGAGAATATTCCAGAGAAGCTTCGCGATTCTGCAGAGATATCTCGTCAGAAGAAAGACGGGGCATGAATGAATGTAACATGCCATGATGGCGGCATTTAAATTCCTTTCAGCCTGAGCAAGAGAACGATACGCGAGGGAAATAAAATGATCAGCCTGGAAGCAAGTAGGATTAGCGAAGGTCTAGAAACTGGACAGAATCGTTCTTACATTGTCCATGCAGCCCTCTATCTGCGACAGATCCTTGCTGGCAGTATTCAAGCATGTGCGGCACATAGGGACGACGGTTTCACGACTTATGCCAGCAGCGTGAGATCCCTGAGCAGACGGCTGAGCCAGATCAATGGAAGAGACACTACTGTTGCTGCGTGATAGCTGTACAGCGGATTTGTCATGCCCTATATTGACTGAAGGCCTTAAAGCGCGATCGTTGCCTCCGTACGATACGTCGGCTTTAATCTTCTTCCGCAACCATGCCTTGATCTTGGCAGCACCGCTCTTTGTAGAATCATTCCGATCCGAGTGCAACACTGTCAATGACGTCTGGTCTGCGACGGGGCTCGCTCTGACGTCGCTCTTGCTCTTCATCCCGGGTAAGTCCCTCACCCATGGAGGGACCAACTTCAGGAAACCTTTATCCTCACCATCCACAAACGGAGAGTCATCCGCAATGGCTGAGGGGGTGTCGTCAGAGCTGAACACCACAATCGCAGGGAATGGTGATGCTGTCCACTCGTCTGGCGGAGAGATTGCGTCCACGTGCTCTGCTTTGAGGTCCGACATCGAGCGAGACTTCCTAGCGAGCTGCACATTATCCTTGGATACAGCAGTAGCCTCCGAATCACCTGAGTCTGTAGTGCGTCGCCTAGCACGCTCGCCGAGTTCCATTTCGGAGCCAGCGACTAAAGACTCGCCGAGAACGCCCTCCAGGTTCCTTGTCACATCCTCAAGTAGACCGTCGACCTGCTTGAATATCCCGCGGGCATCCCGCAGCTCGTCCGCCGCATCATGGATGCGGGAACGCAGATGAGCCAGGAGATCATCGCTCATTTCCGACGTTTGTAGCAAGAGCTGGCGACATGCACCAACGTCGAGCGTGCTCGCATCCGCCAGCTGCAGGGATACGGATTGTAGATTGTTGAAGATACCCTGCGACTGAGACGACACAGAGGAATTCGGCTGTGGGAGATCGTGCATCTGGTTCCTTTCTGAAGATGAATGTGAACGCAAGGTCGCGGAGATGCTCGCCAGGGATGATACAGATCTGAGAGATGGAACGCTAAGGGGCCGAATGGTGCAGGCAGACGCTGACGAGGCACAGCGCAGATGCTCTGCGTCCATGCCAAAGACAGCTCGGAATTCTGGCTTCGCGACATCTACAGCTGTCAAGCTGCTACATATTAGCCGCGATGATTGGCTAGATCGTAGTACGAGGACACATACCCTCTCGAATTGCGAAGCTCACGAACACGCCCGTTGGGGTCACAAGAAAGTAAAGCTATCAAAACGTCGATACTTTGCCCACGCTCCGAAGCCACATGTAAGCAAGTGTCATTGTTATGATCTCTAGCGGAAAGAGGAGCACCAAGGTCGCGGACTAGATGACGAATGAACGACCGTAGTGTAGAACCTTGTGTATCACTTTGGGCCGGTGTGGCCTTGTGAGCCAGACAGTGAAGAGGTGTTCCATGTCCAGAAGCAGTGTATAGACTGAGATCAGCACCGGCTCGATACAGTGCATCGAGCACGCCAACAGATGGAAGTTCCGCAGCCACGCAGTGATGTATCAAGCTCCAGCCTCCTGCGTCAGGAAGGTTTATCAGTGGCAGACGCCAGGCCTGACTTCCCGTGGAAGAAGGGTGGGTGGGAAATAGTAGTGGGTAAAGAGCAGATAGATCAGCAGACAGCACCGTGCAAAGTAAGGCGTCAGACAGCCCGACATTTGATCGGGGAGAGTGAGGAGAAGAGAAAACGCTGTCGAACAATCTCGCGGTGTTGCACGCCAGAAGATGGCTGTAGAACGGCTCAGGAAGAACGGCGAGGTTACGCTTGTTGCGTGACTGGACCAGATGTGAGCAGAGAATCTTTTTAAAGGTAATACTCGGAACGGTGAACCGACCGTGTTCTCTCGCGCTCTGTGTCTCCGAAGCGCGACTTCACAGAGCCCGATAATTTCAGAATGAGGAAGGGCGTATTGAATTGATGATCGGTGGTTCATGTCTCTTAGATCGGGCCTTGCGTCATGCATAAGCTGTGATATGCTAATCAGCTGGAGACGAAATCTAACTGGACGCATCACTTACCAGGTGGCAAACCACCTCACGCCTGCCATCTCGTGCGGCATCTAGCCAATCGAGATATTAGTACATACATGCCATTCGCGGGGTTATTTAACATACACATCAGAGGTGTTGCCGCATGTGCATCTACGCCATCCACCGCCACCATGCCATTGCTACCTTCTACCAGAAGATGTACAATATCGGGAACGTTCAACCACGCAGCAAGACCTAGCGGTGTCACTCCACGCACTGGCACGTTCAGCGCGTACAGAGAGATGTCATGATGATTGAGGAGCAATTTCAGTATCCGGAGGCGTGTTTGCAGCATGTACGACGCGTCCGAGACGTCAGCATCCTCCCAGCTGTTAGAGATCAGCAAACCATAATTGAGAAGTGCTACGACGTACAAAACTCACCTCTCTCCTCCAATCGTGCAGGAAATCAGAGTCCGACCAGTGGCATCCGATGTGTTCACATCGGCACCAGAATCGATGGCAAGTCTGACAGCCTTTTCGTCTGCCCTTGCTGCTGCCTCTACTAACGAAGAATGATCAAGTGTTGTGCACTCAGCATAGTACCGAGTGTGACCTGCAGTTGCCATCCTCGCCGGGTAAAGTAATGGTAACAGAAAGCTCGTCCTGGAGTCTCAAGCCCCTGCGCAAAGAATTTAGAAAGAAATCTCGGGGTGCTGACCGTCCTTATAAAATTTTGCTGGAATGTTGGAAAGGAAGTACACGAGGCAAGAACCTGCCGGGCATCAGAGGTCCGCCTCCAAAACGAGGCTATAGTCCCACCTCGAGGCGGCGTTAAAGTGGCAGCTGTTGGGTCATCGAGAATGGTAAAAAAAGAGTAGAAAGCATTCCAGTTGTCGACAGCCTTGTGTCGAGCAATCGCACGGCTCCAGTAGAAGACTCGCGGTTTGATTTGCGTACGTCAGAGAGTGTTTTTTTTTTCTTACTGTAAAAATTCTCCGTCCCTTTAAATTTGCACGCTGCGGCGCCCATAGTCGTAAACATTCAGCAAATAAGTGCCGCATGTGTCCGACGAACATCCGAGCTGAAATGCCCACGTCAACTTCTGGAAGTCCAAAACGTCCTCCGGTCAAACAGCTAAAAAGGTGCCATAGTTGCAAAGACATAGCTAAGGCCTAAGCACTATGTTAGTATGTAGGGATCCTCGCGTTGCAAGGCAGAACATGAGTACTACTTACATGAGTACTAATGACCTCAACTTCCGGCTACCCCGAGAAAGGAACAAGTACTGTATTATATTCACGATTTAGAATACTCCCGGCTGCGTGTTGAAAGAGTTCCGGTGCACCAACAGCGTAGCCACCGCAAGGCTGAGAACCTCGCGCAATAACGACATTGCTAGTAATAAGTACTGGAACTCGGAATACACCACTATACTCGTTCGTTTCGTAAATCGAGATAAAAAGAAGAGGACAGATGACGACGAGGAGGTGCTTGCTAATGTGATAAAACAATATGTGTGCGTGGATATGATGAGGGATATGAGACACCATGTCGCGTACAATGATTATGCGCGACAAATTGGTATGAGAGGTCTGGAAGTAAGGGGGAGCGTTTCTTCAAAGATTCAAGTCCGTCCAACCAAACTTCCACGGGTGACGAAATCTCAGTGGTCAGATGCTACATCTGGTTGATACAAGGTCATAGGAAAGCATCTCGCGTGAGAGTGCCCTATACGCGACGATAAATGTCGACACGTTATCGTGATAGTGCGTGTACGTACCTTGACTTGCTCAAAATTCGCTACGGCGCGAGGAATGTCCCATCCATTCCCCTCGAGACAATCGACTGCAAATCGAACATTCAAACCTGTCTGCTGACAGATCTGTGTTACAAGTGATCTCTGCGGCTCCGGCTAAGTAAACAACAATTCATCAGCAAAGCCGAACCGAGAAATTAAGGATCACACGCACGATCTGTTGTAGCTGAGCCTGCGCTTCAGGTATCAGTCCAGGGAGAGGATCGCCCGCTTGTACCCGCATCGGCCCTGGCCGCCAGGCCTCTGGGCTCGAATATGCGCGCACGTTGAGTTGGTCGGAAAGGATAACGACATCCCAACCATTCTGCTTCGCTCTATTGGACAGACAATGAGAGTTATACTAGACATCAAACGCAGAAACTGTACCTTGAACCTTCCGGTGCAGGAGCCAGTATGAATGAGCGGTCAAACGAACGGACACCTGCCGCAGGTTCTGCCCGGCGACGTTACTCAAGTTGCCCGTAAACCTATATATGCAGTGCCTACCTTCCACAAATTGTCCGTGTAGACTCACAAACAGATGGATCGAATCGCCGTGAGGAACGGGCCATGCATCGATGCAGAACTTGTCCGGTGCACCGACAAGGTCGTGCTTTGTAGTGGGAAGGTCCGCTATGGTCTTAATAATTTCTTCGTTGCCCACATGGAGCGTCTTCGTCATCTTATCAACGCTGCCCCAAATCCGTGAAAGATTCCGCGAGCCACCGCGCCCGCCAATAAGCCACCCGGGCCACTCCAGTTTTCGCTGGTTTGGCATCGAGTGATGGAGACCCTCTATCCGCGCACGCGGTGGAATCCCTGTATTCGCGGAAAAGGAGAATGTCGCTTCCGGATGATAAACGTCGAGTAAACCCGCGCGTTGGCGGTCGAACAGAGGAAAGTAGCGCATGAGAAAATTGCTGACGAGCGCGCTGTCGACTCCTGTGATGAATGACGGGACCATCTCGCACGGGAACGTCGTCGCCGTTATGTGTGGCACTGACGCTGCCGCCGACGTCGATGCGTGGGGCACATCGAATGCGATCTTCGTCACTGCTTCCTGATCGAGTACTTCTAGCGAAGGGAACCGCCGCGCCACCTCGCTGCACAAGCGTCAGCAATACGTGCAATACGCACCGCAACGACCCACCTTCTGTAGCGATCGCCCCTATTGTTCTGGTACTCCAGCTCTCGCACCGGGTTCCCCAGCAGTATCAGCTCTCGCAGGTTCTCCAACTTTCCCTTCCGCCCCGAAATATAGTCCAGGTCCTTCCACGAGGTCAATTCATTGCCCTGCAGCGACAAATTCGCGAGCTTCGGCAAATAGTGGGAGAGAGAAGAGATCGCATATCCCGTCTTCAGTTCATTGTACGCGAGCGAGATCGTCTCCACCTGCACGGGCGACGTTAGCGGATTCTACGGACGACGGCCGACAAACACACGCACATCTGGGAAGAGACGTGCGGCAAGTTTGAACACCACCGCGGTCACCTTGTACGAAGTCGTCGTCGAATTTGCCGACCACAGACGGTGGTATCTGATCAATTCGTCTTCCCCAATTCGCTGTTCCGACGTCAATGTACGCCACCCGGAAACTCCTCAGCTACTCACTTCTAGATTCAGAAATTTCGCCTCTGCGTTCCATCGTAGTTTGACGAACTCTTCCCACAGCTCTATCGTCTTGGAGCCCTTGCCGTCGGGTGTGCTCATCGCGTTCCTGCGCAGACGGCCCAGCGTTCCCTTCGCCGCACCGCGAATCGCTATCGAATCCCCTGCGGCTATTCGAGCAGCAAGCATAGCAGCCCGTGCGTTCATTGAGGTGCTCGCCTGGTCCTTGCCAATCACGGCGTCGATTGCGCGAGGACGGTGAGGAGTGCGGTTGGCGTGGGAAGACTTTGTTACTCCCTTTCGACCGCCCGGTTTGTCGGAAACATCGCGCATTCGTGCGTCGCGATCCATGAGGCCTGCGCTGCGGAGGGCGTTGGCGGCTATGGCGCTTGAGCCCTGTGTCTGTGTTGGGCTTGAAAACATGGATGGGGTGTGAATATATGAGCTGGAGTGGCGCAGGTCAGGATAGAAAGGATACGGCAGATGATGATCGTCTGAGAGAGAAGAAGGATGCGTCGCCGACCAGTGCGATGGTGGCCACAGAGGAAGTGGCGGCGTTGAGTCGGGCAAGAATTATGGAGCCGCGGCCAAATGGTCACATATGTCACATGCATGTCACATAAGCGTGACACTTCAGAGTGCCTCAAAATCTCCTCGAACACTCAAATATTGATGTATTTTATCTAGAAATTGAGCCCAACTGTTGCGTAAGGCCCCAAGACGTTCCACAGCCAGAGTTAGATGCTGGTGGGGGAATGTGAGAGTCGTTTGTCCTGGGCAAAAAGGAGTGTGACCCAGGCGAAGATTTGTTCCCACGAGAATTGTTGTCCTTCGACAACCACGACCTCAGATATTCTCCATCGTTGTATCTCCTCAAAAAAGAGATGGACCAGTATTATCAGCCTCTCTCGCACGCTCTTAATCCCCCTCTCGTCCAGTCTGGTCGGTCGCCGCAACATCAATATCCGGCTAACCCTTATTCCTCAGCACCAAACGGCTCCACTCATCGCGAGGAAGAGGAGGAGGAGGAAGAGGATGACGAGGACATCGTCGAGGAGGAACTCGACCACAATGAGCAGCGTTCACCCAGCCATCAGTCCTCACCACGTACATCCGCTGCGCAGCCCAATACAGGTACTACAGGGTGTGTACTTTTTGTCACCCCTACGCTCCAGCTAACCACCAACCGCAAGTCCGGCTGCTAACACCGCGAACCCCAAACATGCCACACAGGATCAACACCAACAACAGTCTGGTGACGCTGATGGCTCCGAGAAGCGCAAACCAGGCCGGCCAAGGGGGTCAAGAAATCGTAAACCGCGCGCTCCTCCGGGTACATCCACAAAAGCCCCTGCCAACACCCATCACCCTGGCTTCTACCATTACCCTCCAGTACCAGGAGGTACTATCCCACAGAATCAGCAATTTTACGAATTTCAATGGCGAGCATTGAACCTTTGCTCGGAATTCTACAACGCGGCGGAGGAACTTGTTGTTAGTATTTTGTTCCCCTGTCTTTTGCATCGGATGCAAGTTATGACCGGCCTGTTTACGCAGAAAGCTGCATCGCCCTTAGTTATAGCCCAGTGTTATCAGATGGGTCCTACAGCAAAGGTTGATCCATTGGCTATGATTTCTGAGGCCAAACGCGTCTGTGACAGCCTCGTAAGCGATGTTCGATTTTCCTTACCTTCGTTGTGATGAATGTGTCTTCAGCTTGCGAACCCAAGTCAGCTTGTGGGAAATCCTCCCCCGCCTGTCTATTCTTCCATGTCGCCGTACCCTCAGATCTCACCATCTGCTCCAGGGCCGGCCTCCACTGCCAGTGGCTCTTCTAACGCTAACCCTGTGATCACGAATCCCCAATCCTTTGTGATGTCTTTAGGCACATCTGCGATGCCTCCACCTTCTCACCCGCCTCCACACTCACAACCATTCTACCCACCTCCTTTGTATGGCCCTTCCGGGCCACGGTATCCAACCGCTCCTTACTACTCATATCAGCCGCAACCTCCTTCATATGCATACTCTACACCGCCACAGGCTGCTCCAACAGCTGCTGCCCCGGCTCCGCCCACGGCTGCGAGCACGGGAACTATCTCGACCTTTAATGCGGCCACGGGTTCAGCTGCGCCTGGTGGACAGCAGGGTACATGGTCGGAGGAAGAGACGGATCGGTTAAAGAAACTCGCCGAGCAGAGTAGGGAAATGGGGGGTCCACAGAACAAGGGTGAGATTGAGTGGGACTGGGTTGTACAGCAGTGGGGAAACAGTAGGACAAGGTGAGTTACAGCTTGTCGTGAGTATTGCGCTTTTCCGGACACTAACGATCACGCAGACATCAGATACTTCTAAAGGCGACATCCATGGGCATCAAGGAAAGCACCACTCGCGGAACAAAGCGGCGCCGCGACACCGAGTCCGTCGCTCGCGAAAGTGACTCGACTTCTCATCCTACTGTGAACCAAGCTCCGGCGACCTCTGCACCTGCACCTGCACCAGCACCAGCACCTGTTGCGGTGTCTCCAACGCAGAGTCCGGCAACTCCTGCGTCTGCTAACCCGCCAGCTGCATCGACCATGTCCATGAATCCTCCATCCGCGCCAGCCGCACGACCGGCTCCTTCTACGCCTACTACCATCGCCCCCGTGCGCACTACGACTGCGACAAACACCTCGACCATGCCCTGGCCGATGCCTACTGTTGCCGCCAACACCCCATCTCCCGTACTCGCCAACGCACAGACGGAATCACAAAGGAGTAGTGCCTATTACAGACCTCGTCCTACACAGACAACGTCATATGGTGCCGCCGCTGCCGCCGCCAACTCACCCGGCTCTCGGCCAACATCTTCTCAAGGGACTGGTGGGACCACCCACCAATACATGTTTCGTCCGAATGGAGCTGCCGGCGGGGACAGGAGATAGGGTTGTTTCCGGTTGCTTCCTGCATCGATTCGAATTCCAAGTGCTCCCACGAAGTGATCTCTTTTCCATCGTGCCGTATTATTTTCCACTTTACTTCCCCTAAGGATGACCAAAGTGTGGTCTCGAGTGTTCCCGCTGGTCCCCTTGGATTGAATTTTCTATCTGGCGCGAAAAAAGTATATACTTTCTTTCCCGTTTGGCCTGAAATACTTCCCCCTTCTCTTCGCGTGTGTAGGTCTGCTGCGGGTGAGGCTGTGGTTTTTTGTGTTTTTTTATTCACCCTTCGCCTTCTTTGTTCATACGTGATTTTCCGCTGTATTACGATGTAGCCCGTGAATATCTTGAATGCTATAATTGTGACGGTGTTTGTACAACGAGGTCTGTGTAATGCGGCTGGTTCGAGAGATCTAGAGTTGCCCATCTCCGCCTGAACCAAACAGATCGAAGACAGAACTCGCTCGATTCCACGTCCACCCGGGCGAGTTGAACCAGTTTGATATGGCCCTGTAGGATCCCGGTGTGCATCCCATCAGTTCGCTCACTGACACGCAAATCCTCGCACAGAAATACTTCCGGGACCTCTGGAGTGGCAGGGAGCAGCAGCCATACTGCAAATACGCAGCAAGGGCCAGAGATCGAGGTGTGTTTCTTGCTCCTTACGAAGGGCGGTGCGGCCCAGAGTTCTGCTCAGACTTTAAATTTCTAACGTCTCTGTGTTACAGGGCATAGGAACGCACGCGTACTATCCTACCAATGTAGCACCGTACAGCTCTTCGCTTTCCGGAGCGACTAGCCTTCCTTCGGCAGGTCCGAGCCACAGTCACACAATACCCAGCACGCCCGGACCAAGCTCAGGGAAGCGCAGACAGCCAGACGATCCGTCGACTACACCGTCCTCCTCTGCCAGCAAGAGACGCCGTGCACCAGTGGCCAGTCCTGGTGTTGCTGAGGAGAGAGCGGATTACGAGAAGGAAGATCCTGACGTCGGCCCCAATGGTGGGCCGAAGCATTGGACAGACCAGGAGAAGACGAACCTGTTCACTTGGATACTGTGCAACGACGCTCATTGGGACGCGTTCAACACGAAAATGAATACAGTGTTCCGTGATGTAAGTTTAAGCAGCTGTTGTCGATGCGAGCGGGTGGTCAATTTGGGACTGATCTACCCCACCGTCGCTTCTATAGACCGCGACGGCAATTTTCGGCAGTCGCAAGACTTTTACAGCGCTCAAGAGCTGTTTTCACCGCAACCTAGAGGTATTCAAACAAATATATGCGCTGGAAGCCTTCCTCGCGCGCCCTGCTCCTCCTATTGATGGTGCGCCCGACGCGGTGCATCATGTGGCCGGTGTGCCTGCGCATTTCAACTCAGCGACGGAGCGCCAATCCTTTTTAGAAAGCCGACTGGAAGCTGCGCGCGCCGCTGGTGCCCCCGTTGGCAACCTGAATGTCAAAGTGATCGACCATTGGTACACGATGGGATGGTACGGCCTATTCAAAAACCGGTATGTGCCATTATGTATATTTCCTCTGTATTCACTGGCTAATCACCCTCGTCTGCCTCTTGTCCATTAGCTATCAGGAGGACCAAAAGACTGGATTGCCCGTTCCGCTTTTTGGACTTGGCAAAACTACGCTGTTCGCCGACGCTCAGCACAATATTGACCCACAATTGGTGGATGATAATCCTGAACAGGACCTCAATGCTGGGCATGCACAAGAGCGTGAGAATACTGTGCAGCCCAGCAATAGTTCCAGCACCAGAGGCCCAGCGCCGCAACCGCAGCCTCCAACCGCTTCTTTGATTCCACCACCTGTGAATTTACGCAGCATATCCCAGGGTCAACAATACATAGTTTCTGCCGCTCAGCCGCCGCCAATGCCATATCCTGGTGCGCCGTTCATGCCAATGCATGTGCATCCGTCGGGCCCTACATATTGGGATTCCCGTCAAGCACCAGCCGAATATCCTCCACAGCCTCCCCCTGGTCCGCCACAGCCCCAGTCCCAGCAGGAGGGAGCGATCGTGCAAGCACTGGATCGTCTTACAGCCGTCTCTCAGTCGCTCGTCGAGGCGTGCACGGACCTCTCAGGGTTGCTCCGCACACAAGCCGCTGCTGGAGCTGGCGTGGGCGTAGGGAAGGAAGCGGAGCGGTTCAACAAGAAAGAGAAGGCAGCGCTTGCGACGGAGGTCCTGGCCAATTCAGAAGTGAGTGACGAGGTGCGCAAGGCTGCTGCGGAGTACCTCAAGAGGTTGTTTGTTGATGAGTAGATGGTGAAGGCACAAGTTGGGAGTTACCCTGGTTGACCAGACTGGTTGGCTTGCCATCTCCGTTTGCGCTGGATGGACCACTGTCATATTCGCCCTTGTTTCAATTTTTGTGACAGATTGAACAGCATCAATATACTGCGTGCTGCACGATATTACAACATACATCGATTGTAATTTACGGGAGAACAATTGACCTGGTGATAGACTAGCCAACTTGCTATCGTAGTCAATATTGCTGTATACTCTACAGAGGTAAGACATCGTACAGTCGCCATTGTCCCGATGATAGTTTGCGACTTCACCAATACCGGTAGTGGTACATCCAGATAAAAACGAGCAAGCTACGTTGGGCCATTAGAGCCATTGCCACCATGCAATGCGGCTGGGGTCCACGACTTGTCCTACACGCGGGCGATCCTCCAATGGAAACTTGGGAAGAACCACCTGTCGCCCCTCCCTTCTTTCTCTCTGCTCCCACTCGTCGTCATCGTAGTATTGATCCACCGCACGTTCCTCCAGAGTTTCAAGCTCGGCAGAAGGTTCGGGACCGATTTTCTTCCAGGATGCATCATCGCAGTGATCTGCATTCAGCTTGAATTCACTGTCATCAAGCGGATCTCGCAAGTCTGCTATGGCAACGTATGCCCGTGCGACTCGTGGATCATCCTCTTTCGTCAGCGCCCGGAAGCGCAGCTCGGCATGGGCACGTACGCGGCGCGCGACGTGCTCTTCGTCCTCTCGCTGTGAGTTAAACCCCCTGACCATATTAGTGTTGCGTGCACTTGGCGGTAGTGTCAAGAAACTGCGGGTGTGCAGTAGATGTGGGGTGGTGCGTATGGTACTTGGAGGAAGACCATTCAGACGGCATACAGCATGAGCCTGTAGGAATATTAGCAGACATACAACTATGGACGTGAGACGCTCACGTCAACATCGAACTTGAGAGCGATGCCGAGCAGAGTATCTGATGGTTTGATGTAATACCTAGCAGGAGTCGAGGACTCTGCGACTTCAGCAGAGTCCAACGCAGGATGATCAGCGGATGCAGATGACCGCCGACTACCGCTGGGGTTGCTGGATAGAGTCTCCAAGGGGCAATCTGGGACCGAAGTCTCCTCATAGGGGGGAGGAGGCGTCACGATACCTTCGGGTTCATCGTCTATATCGTCCGCGTCATCGTCTCCTAAGGTGAAAACGTCCTCATCTCTGACCGCCCCGTCGACATTCTTAATAGTATGTGCGCTATACCCGTACCTAGGCTCACTAGTGGCTTTGCTGCTGACAAGAGAGCGGCTGTTGACGGCGTCCATCCCACCTAGGCAACGCAGACATGGGTTATATCTCGATAGACGAGGATTGGCGGATAGACACGCTGGGCAGATTGGGCGACCACAGCAAGGAGTGATAAAGATCTCGTCACCCCCGATAATTGACGAAGGCGAACTCGAGATAGCCTTGCGAGGAGGAAGAGAGGACGAGCAAGCAAGACAAAGAGCTGTAGCTCGATCAAGAACAGGTCTATTCATCGACTTGAAGGACATGGTGTGCTGAGAGAGCACCAGCCTGAGCCCTTGGATGGCGAAAGCGCCCAATGTGGGTCACATGATTACATGTGACGTCATCAATTCGATTTCCGCCAGGCTCGGGCTCGGAGACGGCTTGCTGCAGGCACTCACCATGTCTCTCGCTCTCCAGCGTTGCACTTGTCGCAGACCATTCCAGTTAACACTTCGGACCGTGGCCTCTACTGGCGCGCATCGTTGCGTGCACAATGACACACCTGTGGACAACACAACCGTAAGCATTTCCTCGGTATGCGCTGCGACGGATGCCCATCGTCGTTGAACGCTGCTTTCGACGCTGCAATCATGAACAGCAGAAATATATGAAGGATGAGACCCACCAAGCTGACTCTCTGGAAGACAACGCCCCTAAGTCTCACCCGTTAAAGCCTGCCACGACGGTTGCGGAGCGAGATGCGGACTACGTGGAGAAGCTAAAGGAGCGTGAAGGATCGCTGGCAAATACGGAGTTCGAGGATGGAAAGATCGAAGAGGGGTTGCGCCGCAATGTCGTGAGTCTTCTTTCGTTTGTCAAGGCATCGCATCTAAAAATGGGGTCCGCCCTGACATCACAGAAGGCTAACATCTTCCGTTACATTTGAGCGCAGAGTCTATCGTGGTATCGTCGGCACATTCATCTGTGGATTTCCGTCAAATTGCAATATTATCTCCCGCTCGCCAGCATCGTATCTTCTAAAGATCTCGTGCTGCACTTTGCCGTCTGTCTCCTTTGAGATGTTGATGCCATGGTCCGAAACCCAACAGCTTGAGGAATTGCCAGTTGCAAATATCGGTCGCAAAAGCGTCGACGACGAGACATAGCAAGACGCTACGCTGGATCGCACGCCGTGTACGCACTCTTACTGCAGTGTTGCAATGATAGAGTAAGACCTTGAAAGTACCACCACCGAGCTTATATGCCTAATGGCGCGTGAATACGCCGTCCTGAAGTATGTGGGTATGTTGAAAGTAGCACTCACATCAGGCCACTTTATTCTGGGTTTTGTTGCCTAGCTCACTCGCGAGGATTCCCCAGAGCCTCAGTAAAATTTGCATTTGCGTAAAGCTCAGCAAAAGTGTGCGTGCGACTCGTGGGGTACAAGTCAGTCAAAGGTTCAAACGTTGAACGTTGAACGCTAACGTTTAACTAGTCTAGTACATCGCATTCTGGTGTATATACAAAAAACGCAGGAAGCAGCGCAGGAAGCAGGCCATTTTGGGAGTGGAACCAAGGCCCCAATTGAGGCGTGCAGAATCGGAAATTCAGAATCCGCGACCAATCCGCGACATCAACATAGAACTGGTTCCGGGGTCCTTTTTGCCTATTTGGAAGTTTCGTTGGCCTGCCCTGAACTTTCTTCAAGTCCTATATAGAGGGCTCCTGCGCGGCTTCTCTTCCTTCGGTCTTACCACTCATCACGCATTCGGGGTGAGGGAGAGTTAACCCACTAGCGTATGTCGTCTCCCCCTGATCCGATACTGTAGGGCGGAGCATTGATGAGTATGTCATGTAGTTGAGTGGCGATCCGTGTAAGCCGGTGCTGTGGACAGTGTCATTTGGAACCAATTACGGTGAGTGCTCGATGTTTGATTGCACGCATATTCTCGCCGCTAATATCTATTCCTCGTACGTAGGTGGCTCTGCTGCTGCATGACTCATGTGGTGAGGCTACTCAAGCACACAGCCGGTAAGTCCTCCTGTTGTTGGATCTGACATTGATGGGCTCAAAACTGTGGTGTAGGCGGATAAAGAGATATTCACGTGCTGCTTGTGCACTCACGAGAAGGCTTTCCGGTAAGACGACCTTGCGCAACCGATCGCCGCCCGGAAGGGCGAGCTTGTTGCGTGCCCACGGTGCGCTGGATCCGGCTAGTTGTGGAGTGCTCAGGGGTCGAACGTACGCAATGTGCACGTTCGAGATTGTCTTGGAGTTGCATGATATTCATACAACCCGGACACAAGTTCAAATAAAGTACCCCAGGTCATCGGAGTACTCCACTGTTGATCCACCAGTCAGAAGGTGTGTATGGCTGATTGAAGGATATGATGCACGTAGTACTCCCTGCGCAAGCGGCGTAGCTATCAATGTAGTTGTTCAATCTTGTGCCAAAGAAATTTCTGTTACTCCAAGTTAGTGCGTGTGCCGTGATTCATCTATGCATGTTCGAAGGTATCTGTCTTCGTGCACTAGGCTGCGTTGAACATATTCCACATGCGCATGCTCAGACAGCACCAGAAATACTTCACAATCAACGTGTTGCACATACGGCCTCTATAAATACAGGCTACACCATATACACACAATGCTTCCAGGTACTATATACATGTACACTTGTGATGACAAGAACTGGATGGTATCCTGATGCCGAGGAACGAATGGATGTTAAGGGCCACCTTTGGCAAGACCTTATAGGACAAGTTGTCCCTCGACGTAGTCTGTATACTCAAGAACGATGCTGCTGTCGGATGATGCATCTAAATCAATGGCCGCGAGTGAGTACTCTGAAGACAACTTAGCTCGACATTAGGCTCACCCTCATTGTCCGGCTCACACACCCATACCTTCGCGACACTCGGGTCATGGTCGCTCGCGCGAGCAGAGAGGCTCGCCGCCCACGTATTCACATGTACATGCTCGACTAGCGGCGCGCGTCGTGCTACCGCAGCCGACAGGAACACGTGGTCGATCTCCTGCATGTTCTGGTCGTACACGTATGTATAGCGCTCCTCTTGCGGCACGCCGGCGGCATCGTTAATGTCCGTGAGCAGCCCCACAAAGGGGGCGAAGACAGTGCGTGTCTGGATGTATTCGTTCATGTCCCCGCCGATGATGATGCTCGCGTTGACATCCTGTATGAGTATGCTCTCCACGAAGTTCTGTTGTGCGGCCAAGTATCAGCATCCATGGTGTCGAAAGAGCAGAGGTCAAGCACTTACAGCGATGACGTCTACTTGACGGCTGCGCCGCTCTACCACGCCGTTGACGGGTGGACGCGCATCGCCTTGCGCGGAGGAGCTGTCGCGCTTCGAGCTGAAGTGCACGTTGACCGTAATGAACCGTTCCCCAGATGTCGTCTGCCACGCAGCTGCAAGGGGCTTACGAGTCTCCTCCCACGCAGAATTCGTGGGATTGACACGTCCGGGGTTCAACCTGGTAGAAAAAAGCGGTTGGGGACCGCTGAAGTTACAGAAACTGGCTGCGTACGTCAGACTGAGTTTGCCTTTCTCATCGACGAGAACTTCTGTAGCCTCTGTGGCCTTTCCAATCGGAGAACCCGGAACAGGCGAGACCTTGTCGGGACGCCACCTGTCGCTGCCCGTGATTAGCGGAACTTGGCACAACGAGAGGGGACATCGCACAAATAAGCGACACGAATATTTCCTCCAGGCTTACCACCGTCCATGTTGTTCTCCGGGTCGATGTCCACAGCCGCGTAATGCACCCCGCCACTGGCCTTCTTGATAGCGGAGACGAGCGTGGTGAGAGTCTTGGCAGCAGATACGGTACCGTCGTCACTCGATCCTGAGTCATCCTGAATCTCCTGCACGAAGAGAACGTCCGGCGAGTGGAGGTAGTCTGCGACGTGCTCCGCGACGTGAGTTAGGTGTCGGGAGCGGCGCGACATATTATCAACCTGGGCGGGCTAGTGTGAGGAAAATTCGGCGCGTCAAATGGTCAAGTAGCTGACATTGTAGTCGCCAATGGTGATCTCACAAGGGTTCTTGGTCGAAGTTAGAGACGAAGTTGGGACTTCAATTTCAGGGACAGATATAATCTTCGGTGCTGTGAGAGGTAAGATGTAGTAGTAACCATACTGGGCCGAGCGGCTCGAATCAGTACTTTAATCTGCGTATATGCACCCTTAACGTCATGTACCTGATAAGTTACAATGCCAGTAATATCCGTGAGGGTCGCTCCAATAGAAGTGCTCGGGTTTCTAGCCCCGTCGAAAGGACGACCGATCAAGATAGTCTCTGGGTGTGCATGAGGGATACCAGTTGTCTCTAGGACACGAAGCGAAATGAAATTACTTCAAAGCATAAATGCATCACTTATAACCCTCACCGGAGAATGTGATGGTGAGACCACCTCGGGTGTTCTTCCCGGTCACTGGCCAGTCTCCATAAACCCAGATCGAGCCAAACCTGTCAGGGAAGCTGGCGGCCACGGGAGACTGTACCGCGACTAGTTGCCCTTCAAGACTTTCCCAAAAGTCGAGGCCATACAGGTCAGGCTGCAAAGTAGCATTGACGGGTTCCAGGAGCGTGACGTTATTTGGAACGGAGAGCCAACCATCTGCACCTTTGTCCAAGGCAGTAAGGCTGCCAGTAGGGGGAATGCGGTCCTTCCCGATCACAATCGGTATCGCAACGTTGTCGCGGGAAATGACAGTGACATCTTGAGGTGAAGCCAATTCGGTGAGGAAGAGATCGTTAGGGCTCGCGTTTGCTCGATATTCGGACACCTTTCCGGAGAGCGAGATCATGTCACCGATGTTCACCAGCTTTGAAATAGACCATCCATAGACTCTGAGTCCGTTTGACACGCGTACGTCGTCAGATGCTTCGCTGAGTATCCAGACACCGTACTTGTCCTGTAACGCGTTTTAAGAGGTCACTCTAGTTCTGACCGAAGTCTGGTCACCTACCTTAGCAGTAACCACTCCAGTCACATTTCGGACTGTCTGTCCTGTAAATGGAGACTGAAATGACGAGCCCTGGATCTCACTTACGCTCACTGCGCGAACTGCCACACAAAGACTTGTGAGACATGCGAAGAGCGCGCTGAACCTCATGACGAATCTTCAACGCGCCAGTAATCGCAGTATGAATAGTCTAGGCTCTAACACCTAAAAATCTTTCGAATACAGGGAGAGGCTTGGAACGTTGGCCGTGCAGGCAGGCCGGGCTGCTGGAAAGAGTCGGAGGCGCCACCTGACGCGTCTGTCACGGTCACCGCTCCTACTCTTCAAGATCGCGATTAAACCCTGGGTCGAATACACTGTCGGACATATATTATCTACCACCTGCAGCTGCATCTCTGTCATTTGTTGAAGGATTTCTCGGAAAAAATCCACAATATGACAACTTCCCCACTACCCACTACCCTAGGTCCCGACCAGCCCCACCTCGTTTCCCTCGTTCTGCAGTCCAAGAAAGCACTCCAGCATGGCGAACATTTATGCTCACGCGCCAGCGCATTGTCATCGTCTTCAGTACAAAGTGTGGTAGATGTACTTGCGCTGGATGCGAAGGTCAGGTGGATGACAGATGCTGTGCTCGAGCAGCTCAAGGTGTGTGGCGTGTGTCCGTCTGTAAATTGTTACAACGCATAACTTACGAGCTTTTTCCAGTTGGCTGCACATGTTGCTAAGAGTATCGAATTGAGGCGGTTGGAGCAAGAAAAGCGTGCCGCGGTAAGTGTTAAGACTGTCAGTTGCGTCCTGGCTGACAACGATAGTCAAGGAATGGGACGCGATTCGCAATCAACGCACAGACACGCTGGACACGGTTCTCGTGTCCCTCGGCTCACAATCTGTGCCACCAGACTTTTACTCTACGTCATCTGGCTCGTCCCCGTTTGGCAGTCAGCTAAACTCAGACGAGGAACACGATGATAACCCCATCTTCAGCGAGCAACAGCCTGGCACAAGTCCCACCGAGACTCTGCGCAACGAAATGCAGAATGAGAATCATAAGGCGGAGGGCTCTCGCTTAAAGAAGAGCACGTGGAAGACGCTGCGCGACTTCGTAGACGAGCGGGCGATTGAGGACGTTCTGGATACCATAGAAAGCGATCGCAACGCTCTTGACGTACGTTTCATGCTACTCTTAGATTTATCTCTATTACATGCGTTCTGTGTAGGACATTTTTGCGCGGACATCTGGGTATCCAGAGTCGCTCTCCAGGACAATATCGGCCATTCAGAATGCAGTGTCTATTGAACCCTCACTTCTCTCCATCGATGATATATTCAACGTGCACGAAGAGACATCACACGAAATGGCTGGACAACTAGAAAGTCTCGCAAGACACTATGACCAGATGTCTAGTGCGCTAAGAGACAGCGAGACGGGTGAAGAGTTATTGGAGGATGATTTGCAAGGTTTGTTTTACTCATCGATGCTGCTCTGTACATCCGTTCATTCGCGTACTAACCTCAAGCCATGAACCGGGACACGGAGGAGCTACCCGCTATCATTTCTGAGTTGGAAGACGGTGTCAGCTCGATTGAAGCATCACAGTAAGTAGTTCACGCACTCCATGAGGTCATTCAAGAGAGCAATGAAGTGTGAAGTGAGCAGCTGCTTACAGCCAAGCGGACCGCTGAGCAGCATCTAGATACGCATCGGAAGACGCTGGATGACTTGGATGAACTAGGTGACATCATGACTGAGATGCTCGAGCGTCAAGAAGCGGTGGAGGTGCATCTCAAAAATTTCAGGTTTCTGTTTCACATTCCTCATCAACACCCCGTTCCAGAGCGAAAGCAATGAACATCTAGCACAGCTGCACCATCATCTCTTGTCCATCGACGACCTCCAACACCGCTTCGCGTCCTACCAGTATTCGTACAATAAGCTACTTCTTGAGCTTGAGCGCCGGCGGCAGTATCGCAATTCGGCAGAAGAAATAGTCAAGGGCATGATGGCGCAATTGGATGCAATGACAGAAGGTAGGCTACATAAATACTCAGTCACATTACCCTCACACTGACAACATCCCGGCAGAAGAGCGCCAGTTGAGGGAAGAGTTCAATGCCGAGCACGGCCAGTATCTCCCTGAGGATGTCTGCTTGTACGTGCAGAATCCGTCAACCCGTTGGGCAGTCGTCCCGTGGAATGGCGAGCAGGCGGAGGTTCTCCTTGATGTAGAGGGCGATTTGTTGCGAGAGGCGAGTATCTCTTAGCACATGTCGCACAGTTTTTCAGCTGACTTCCGTTTTCAATAGGCCAATGAGCGGATCAATGCCGCTGAAAGAGGATTGGGTAATAATAGTCAGAGCCTGTAGTTTTCGGCAGGAGGCATTACAGCCGTTTGCGAAACTATAGGCCCGACCACTGCCACCAGCAAAAAATCAGGCCATAAGTCAGACATCAAACAAGCACCTCTCCGAACACTCGGAGAGTGGGAGCTCTCAATCAGTGGTCGTTATTTTATTTTACGATCCAACGCGGTTTTGCATCAGGTGTCTGTAGTTTCGCAAACGGCTGAGTAAAAAAAATGCAAAATTGTTCAGACTGAGTCGGCCCAGGGTCGAACTGAGGACCTTATGTGCGCCGACAGCTTTAAACAAATACTGTGTTAGACAGATGCGATAACCAACTACGCCACCGACCCAGCGAAGATCGCGGGGAAGCTATTAATTATGTAATATTTATTGGTGCAACAACTGCGACAATAACTGCATAGCCGCAACTTTCTCCGGCGAACACCATGTCACTCCTTGCTCCAATCATCTGCGACAATGGCACCGGCTTTTCGAAAGTTGGGTATGTAGTGGGTTTGACCGCTCATGTGCTCTTGCTTGACTCTGCCCTCCTAGGTTCGCCGGAAACTCCGATCCCTCATTGTAAGTGAAGAATGTGTATCAAACGAATACCGTGCTTGATACCCCTTCTTCAGTGTCTTCCCCACAGCAATCTCAACGAGAGGCCCTGCAACCCAATCTGCGCGCTCTGGTCCAGCAGTACCCCCAAGGCCCGGACATCTCGCTTCCAAACGCGGGGTCGAAGACCTTGACTTCTTCATCGGCGACGAGGCCCTCGCGAACGCGCAGACACCTGGCTATGGCGTGTATTATCCCATCCGTCATGGGCAAATCGAGAACTGGGACTACATGGAGCGTTATTGGGAACAGACGATCTTCAAATATCTGCGCGCGGAACCAGAGGATCACTATTTCCTTCTGGTGAGTGCACTCACACGCCATATGGTGACTGGTTTGTGATGCGCCTATGCATGTCGCGCTGCGTAGACTGAGCCTCCACTGAATCCGCCGGAGAATCGAGAACAGACTGCGGAGATCTTCTTTGAGTCCTTCAACATCAAGGGCCTGTATATCGCCGTGCAGGCTGTACTCGCACTCGCAGCCTCATGGTCATCGAACAGAGTCACAGATCGCACCCTCACGGGTACCGTCATCGACTCCGGAGACGGTGTCACGCACGTCATTCCATGCGCGGAGGGTTATGTCATCGGAAGTGCCATCAAGCACATCCCCATCGCTGGCCGTGATATATCACAGTTCGTCCTAAATTTGATGCGTGAGCGGGGGGAGATGGCGTCTGTGCCTCCAGAGGATCAACTCAAGGTGGCAGGGAAGGTGAAGGAAAACTTCAGCTATGTCTGCCAGGATATCGTGAAGGAGTTTAGGAAGTACGATGCGGAGCCCTACAAATACTTCGAGAGGTATGAGGGCGAGTATACTGTCACTGGCAGGGTAGGTGCATCTGCCAATTGACTTCACCGCGTGTTCACCTAGGTTCCTAGAAATACGCGGTTGATGTTGGCTATGAGCGGTTCCTGGCCCCTGAAATATTCTTCAACCCCGAGATTTTTTCCTCTGACTTCCTCACGCCATTACCAGAAATTGTCGACGGTGTCATCCAGCAGTCCCCGATCGATGTGCGGCGAGGACTTTACAAGGTGAATATATCTCGCCATATTCGAGTCACAAGACTGTCCTGACTACGCATGATACAGAACATCGTCTTGTCTGGTGGCTCGACCATGTTTCAACACTTCGGACAGCGTCTGAAGCGTGATTTGAAGCAGCTCGTCGACCGTAGGCTGGATGCCAGTGTTGTAGCGAGTGGTAGTCACCTGCGGGTGCGTAGTACTACACGCTCGTATCGATACACAAACTCATTTGCCGCCGTAGTCATCCGGCGTCGAAGTGGAAGTCATCTCCCACAAGCGCCAGCGCTACGCAGTCTGGTTCGGCGGCTCTCTCATGGCGTCCCTTGTGCGTATTGCATGTGTGCTCCGTGGGTTCGTGATGCTGATTGTCTCCCGCAGCCTGAGTTCTACTCCTTTTGCCACACCAAAGCGCAGTACGACGAGATCGGTCCCAGCATCTGCAGACGGTACCAGATCTTTGGGAGCGCGACTTAGGGAAGTATTCGAAATGCCAATGTACACTTTCACTGTATGGATCGCAATCACAGACATTCAGCACACGTTGCGACTGGCCCGGGTGCTTTTGGAGAGTGGTTAGCTCAAGATGCTGGCGGTATGATTGTGAAGGAATGCTTTCACCTACTTTGCTGGGCGGTGGTGATTGCTACTACGGGTCTTTGTTCACGTGGCGTGGATCCTTCCACGAATTTCCCATTATTGCAACCGTGCCTAGAGAAGATAATTGATATAATGGTAATGCTGACGACTTCGTTCTCGAACGTCGGACAATACATAATTTGCAGATGTGCGCTTCCGCATTCTGCGCATGACAAGCCTTCCATCCTGATACTTGACAGCTGGGCATGAGGTCTGCCTGCGCTAGGGAACGTGTTGATGTCAATGGAGAGTCCGGTCTGCAAACCTTGTTCACGACGGAATGGCCGGTGGTACGTGTCATGCTATCTTCTGCGTCTTCAAAGCTTCATCGTTCTGTTTGGGCAAATCGGCCCGAATACCTGCACTTCAGCGAGTACATGCGCATGAAATTATATGGGAGGTAGATAATGCAATCACCGCCGCATTACATTTGGGCAAACTCCCGCCAATCCGGGACCGTGTTGGAAGCATGCAGTCCACATCAACTTCCCCGACTGGGCGAGGCCAGCTCGCGGCATATAGAATGGTCGCGCTCCTCCACCAGTATCCTACGATCTCACAGAGCTCGTGTTCCAAGACATTCGCCCCGACCATGGATGCCCAAGAAGCAAAAGAAAAGGTATACTGCTTCTTGACTTCATCCTCCAAGTGCAGAGCACTTAAGCCACATCTACAGGGAAATGCTGCATTCCAACACGAGAACTACTTCGAGGCACTCGAGCACTACGCCGAAGCGATGCAGTCAGATCCGACCAACCATATATACCCTCTGAATAGATCAATGGCGAACCTGAAGCTCAAGAGGTTTGGGCCCGGCCTCGTCCCATTTGACAACGCTCATGCCGTACTGCAGGTGGTCTGAAGCAGAGGCTGACGCCACTGCTGCTTTGCAGCTGTCGCCAGTGACGGTTAAGGCATACTTCAGGAGAAGCGTTGCACGCAGAGAACAGGCCAAATTTGAAGGTGCGCGCCGAGGTAAGCTTCCCGTTGTATCGGACCTTCCGCAGGCTCATAATGAGCGACCATATAGATATCCAAGACTATATGGATGCCGGTGGTGACTCGAAATGCGCGGATAAAGAACTTGTCAAGATCTCCGCAGCCGAATCAGCTAGAACAAATGAATCTACAGCGGGCCTTCAGAATATGGCAGAGCTTTCGCTTGCATCCGTCGCTGATCTCAATGCGAATCTTCCTGGTGGATTCACATTGAGGCCAGTCAATGGAAAGGGACTGGGTGCCTTTGCATCGCGGCCATTCCGTCGAGGCGATCTTGTTCTTACCGATCCTCCTCTCTACATCGTCGAGAACCCGGACAATGGTGGAAGAATCCACCAGGGCAAGGTGATCACAGCAGTCAAGCGCCTCTCTGCAGCCGACAAGCAGGTGTTTCTCTCGCTCATGAATGTGTATGCCGACACGGGTCGCTTTCCGAACCCGATCCTTGGCATCCACGATACAAATGCGTTCCAAGTGGGGGGATACGACAGTGCGTTGTGCATCGTCGCATCCAGATTCAACCATTCATGCTCTCCGAACGCACGATACTCGTGGCATGCGGCCAGTGGTCGGTTGCGGATATACGCCTTACGCGACATAGCGGTTGGCGGGGAGCTTCTGGTCTCGTACATCAGTTCGAGACGCGTGTACGGGAGCGTTTTCAGGGAACGACAACAACGGTTGTCGATGTCGCACGGCTTCACCTGCTCCTGTGCCACTTGTACTCTTCCGAAGAAAGACAGGCTCTCCAGCGACCAACGACGAAAGGAGCTCACACGCATTTGGGAGTCCATTCCGTATTACAACCCTGGACAAACGGCAGACCGCCTGCGTGCGATCGTCCGCGCTGTGCGTTTGTTGGACGAAGAAGGCTACGCTGCTGACGCGGACGACTTCACGATCGATGCTGCGGGAATATGCGCGTGTCACTCGGACTGGGCCTCTGTAGAATATTGGGCAATGAAGACGTATGAGACACGAGTCGCTGAGTTTGGAGAGGACAGCGATCGTGCAGCAGAAGTCCGGTCATTGTCCTCTGACCTCAGACGGCATCCCGATGCTGGTACGCAACGAAAACAGACGTTTTTGGTGCGCCTGTGACTAGTAGTAGTTGTACTAACTTCGGAGGCTGGCCGACTTAGGTTGCCGAGAATCATCTCTATCGCGTTAGGTAAATAACCTCCGCGATGGCCAGTAGAAAGCTACGTTCAAATAAGTAAAACACATCCGGTACGATAGGCCTCACTCATACCCAACCACTGGCTGCTCAACTGCTTTCACCTGGGTGTAAGGCCACAACATTCCTCGTTGGAAAGACTCTTCTTACATGATTGACTACATCTCCGAACGCCTCGCGTTCATATGCAATCTTCCAATGCCGCAGGCCTCAACTCGAGCAACTGCACTGAAAACCCAAGAAGGTCCTGTCTCCCACGCCACAATATCTCCTTTCCTCCTTGATCTCCGCATCCAATGTATCAACATCACCCTCAAAACTCTCGGCACCCCATGGTTCGAACGGACTACAGCACATCTAGAACCATCGCGCGACCTCATCAGCCAGGAAGAATATTTGTCGAAAGGAATATGATCGTACCTGCATGACCTTTGCTAGGATCCTCTTTCCGCTCTCGGCATCTTCTTCTACCTTCTTGATGACCTCCTCGAGCACCCACTGCCGCAGCACGAAACGCGGGTTTGCCACCAGGGCTGCTTTCTCCCTCTCCTTATCCAAGTCCCGTTCGATAGCACCGTTTGCACCATTGGCATCTGGAGAAGCAGCTATCCACTCATCACGTTCGCTCTCAATACGAGCTGCATAACTTTCTAACCACGCGCGCCAGTCGCTCACAGCCTTGTCTCGGTTCAGCCGTTGTGGCTCAGACGTCGATGAGAGTATGCCAGAGATGTATTCGCCGAGGGCTGGGCCGGTAGCAGAGTCAGAGCTTCCTTCCGCCATAGTCGGGCGGAAGAAGGCGAGCCGCCTGAAGGTAGAGTGGAAATCGAGTTCATGTTCCGACATGAGATTAAGCAACGGACGTGCGAGCCTCAGCTCGTCGGTGGCATCAAAGCGGCGCAGCGCTAGACGCTGCAAGCACAGAGAACCCCACTCAGTCTACATCCACACGCTGGAAAGCGGACCACTCTGCTTGCCTTGTGCATGAGCCTGCCATACTCGGCGGAGCAGATGTCCTGTGCGACGCGTTCCATCTCGTCTTTGACGAGCTCGGTGCCTTTCTTGCGCCATTCGGCGAGCTTGTCGGGCGAGGCATCCTCCGCCCATCCGGCGGAGACTGCCCTGCCGAGTTCCGCCTCTGCTCCGATTATTGGGGAAAGGGCTGTCAGAAGTGCGCGGAGAGCATAAATGCTGCAGACGATGAGGGCTCAGTGCACTCGCAAAAACGAAGGGTCAAACTTTCACTGACATCATGGATGGCTGGAGCTAAATGATAGTGACATTAGAGTATGTAGGAGGCGTAGCAGATCGCGATGCAAACCTTGTATGAGTACCTTCCTTCATCATCGGTATGGTTGCAAATGTGGAATGGGTCGAAGACATCCATGAACGCGAAAGGTCCTACCGACCGGAACTGTCGTTCATCCTCTACAGTCATTGATGGTCAAAAAAGCATCTCACCATAATCGATTGTCAGGCCAAGGACGGAGACACTACTCCACAACGTCAGACAACAGCGAGGACAAGTACGAACAGCGTACCCACTTATCCGTGTTGATAACGCCGTGCATGAATCCATAGGCCTGCCAGGCAGCAACCATCTTTGCGTTCCTCCTCGCGACCTCGAGTACCAGCTTGGTGCCCCACGGATCACCATGTTCGACGCCCTCTCCCTTCCACTGCAGGCCCTCGAGCTTGAGCACCCGGCGGACGACCCACTCCCCCAGCGCACGGAGGCCTTCCCAGTGTGTGTCCTGTTGGCCTATTCCGAAGACGGAAGTGCCCTCGGGAGGATTTAAGGCTTCAAAGGAGCCTATACGGATGAATGAAGGTGCCATGCGGGTGAGCACGCATGCACTTTCCATGCGCTCGCGGGCAACTGGGAGCTCGGGGAGAGAGATCAGCGAGAGTGAGCGGGTGGTGGGTATAGACAGTGCATGCATGGCTATGTTAAAAAGCGGATGTGAGAAAAAATAAATGAATACAGCAGCAGAGTAAATATGCACCTTCTGAACATAGATACTCGCGAATAGAGGATCTAACTACGGCCAGCCCATCTCCGTTGCGCGAGAAGGGCGTACGACCTGCGCCCTTCAACTGAAGCTCGTAAATCAAGTCAGGATCAGAGGGATGTGGCGTAGACACTGCGATCACAACTATGAGTCTGATACCCTGAGCAAGCGCGTATGGACACTCAACGGACTGAGATCGCCCTTCCATCGCCCAGCTGGCCGGCCCAGACACCAAACTGATGGCCACTGTAGCGTAGGGACCAAGGCGCCCAGTGCGTCTCAGGGTCGCCGTCAGTGGAAAGTAAAACTGCGTATCCACTAAGGACATCGATAAGCTCCTCGCGGGCTGCAGTGTCCTCTTCCGACGCGGACGAGGGCTTTGCGGTCTCAGGGTTGGGATCAGTGGAAGCTCGCGTCAGCGACGGAGATCCGAGTGTCGCGAAAACATCGCCGACTTTCAAGTGGGGCACGCAGTCTCGCAGACCCGTCTCCGAGAGCCCGATGAGCACGCGGGGCTGCGCCTTTTTCTCTCGGTAGAATTTCCGCAGGCCCCTAGTCGGAGAAGCTGCTGTAGGCCGCTCGTGCAGGGCCTCGCGATCTGCTAGCCATTTCTCGACATAGGCTGCTCGGTCGGCGATGGGCTCTCCATTCTCCGGCAGCGGGATCCGGTAGGGAAATGGCTGGGGGCACGGTACGACAAGTGAGAAATGTGCGGGTGGGGCGAGCAACCGCGCCTTGCGTTGCAGGCTGGGCGTCCTGGAGAGTGTGTCATAGAAACTCGACACTGAGGGTGTTTGTGGATCCGGGGTGAGATTACGCGTGAGGATATGGGTCGATGGAGGCAGCGGAAGTGCAGAGATCGGATATGTCTTGGTCTGCAACATCTTCTCTGCAGACGAAACAGTGGGATGCGCTCTTATACAGAATTTCTAGCTGCGGACGAGTCAGCACAAGCTTACATACCTTACCACTGACCAGTGTGGTGCACGCGTACGATGTCCGTGAAAAGTATGTCGCAATCGCCGGTATTGTTTCTCACTCCGCACCGACGGAGGGGGAACCGAAAAGGGTGAATGATACCTTGACGAAGACATTCCAGAGGTATTAACGCAACGTTCAAACTTTATTGACAGTCAGGAGGTACGACATTACCGCTCAGCGCATCTGATCAAGAAGGAAGGTCTAGAGACGCCCGGCGGGCCATAACCCCAGGCTCCTCCATACACAACTGCCCACAAGTCTACACTGATATTAAACCACCGAGACTCCTTATAATCTCGCATCCTTCGGCATGCTCCTCATCGCCTGTCGAACTCCTAGATCTGCCAACACATCCTCGGCTAAATGTCCACCGATGGTCAGCACAGGAAGAGAGTAACACGACAAGGTATACTTACCTCCTCCAAGAATAGCATCGAACGCAATTGTCCGATGGTACTGAAACGCTCGGCAATAAGCTTCTCTCCCTTCTATAAGGGAAGGAGCATACGTACATGCTCAATCATTTGGCCCATTCCCGATTGAGTGACTCCCCGCCCACCGAAGATCTGTACGGCGTCAGTGGCGGTCTCCTGTGCACATCGCGTGCTGTACATTTTCAGAAAGGCGATCTGTCTGCACAGAAAGATCAGCCTCAACAAATGCGAGCGGTCATCGCAAGGCCGATCAAGCCCTGGACTTACCCTGCCAGCTTGTTTGCCTGCTCCTTATAGTCCTGCGACGAGAAAAATAAATATCCAGCGTACAGACAAAGTCAAGATCTCGCACCATATTGCACATCTGGTAGGTGATGTTCTCCAGCCAATTCTGCACGCTCTCCGCCCGAGCAATCATTCCTGCAAGCTTACTCCGCACCACCGCTTGGGAACTTAATGGCTTGCCAAACGCCTTTCGTTGAGTAACCCACCTGTAGAAGAAGATCCAGTCATCAGTAGGGATAGTCACGAGATGCGGGGAACGTGACTTTTCGACAGCACTCACTTCATACATTGCTCAATAACCAACCGCTGGCCCCGCGCTGACGTACAGCACATCACCCATCGCTCGTGATTGAAGTTACTAACACAAACCGCGCGTCAGAAACACGCGTGCCAGACCCGAGCGAGTGCATGGATACCTCAGCATGACGAAAATACCTCCACCCTCCTCTCCGAGGGTGTTCTCCACGGGTACCTTCACACTGTCAAAAGTGACATAGGCGGTACCCGCGGTCGGTGAGTAGGACGTCTTGATTGGCTTCGTTGCCACCCCATCGCTGCGCTCCACAAGGATCACTGTGAAGCCATCCTGCAAGGACATCCATCAATGAATTTTTGCCGGGAGCTGGGATGCATACCTCTGTCTTGCACCCGATGGTGAAGCTAGTTGGTACCAGACCACGTTAGAACTCTTGAGATCGGCAGCGAGTAATCCACTCACTAATCTGCCCACCTAAAATAATTAGATTATGCAGTGAGTACCGCACGTACGCGGCAGACACAACGCAGGGCGACACACATGCCGTTCGTGATCCACTTCTTCGTACCGTTGATAATCCAGTACTTCCCGTCTTCAGTCTTCTTCGCAGTGGTCTGCAGCCCGAAGACGTCGCTCCCGGCATGTGCTTCTGAAATCTGATCATGGGCTACTTCAATTCATGATCTGGTGCTCACAAGCATGAACTTGCGAGACAGTAAATCACTGACCGCAAGACATATAAACTTCTTTCCGCCCAGGACTTCGGGGATGACCCTCGCCTTTATTTCCGGAGAACCAAAGTTGAGCACAGGGGATAGTCCGATGACGCAGCCGGCTTGGATACCATCGCCGTACCCGCGAGCACCACACCGAGTAACCTCTTGCTGAATGATCAACTACGCTCCACGGAAGTAAGCATCAAAGCTCGCCAACTGGAATGGCAGACGCTTTACTTCATGGAAATAATCAAACTGGAGGAAATTAACGTCTGTTAATAGACGAAAAAATTAGGGGAGTGATTAGGTACTTGCCTCCTCGGGAGTAACAAGTCCATTCATGAGCGTGAGGCCTTTGAGATGCTTCCCTGGGCCCATGCGCATCGCGTGCATGTTGATCTCCCTTGAGTCGGAATGTGTTGTTGAGTTATTAGCTAGGCAATGATTCTGCAAGCGTCAAGACGTACGCCATTTTGTCGATGACACTCAGCGACGGCCGCTTGCCATCCAATTCGCGCGCCTGGGATACCATTGGATATTTAATCTTGTAGAACGTGAATTGACAGCCTGCTTACTCACTTGGGCATCAGGGTATACGACCTCGTCTATGAACTTGCGCACAGCGGCTTGGAACTTCCTATGCCCCTATATATGGCACGCCAGCGGATTAAAGCTAGCCAAAGCGCGAGGCGGCAACGCACCTCAGTATAGTACGGACTCTTGAACCCACCCACGAGCCAGGTTGGCTCAGCATATGGGACGCCGCTAATCTCCCCAATTACTTTCCCGCGTATTTGCTGCTCCTCATCTTCAATGGTGCCAATCTGCAGGCGGGCGTATTGTGGACGCTCAAGCACTTCATGCCGGTGAAGGCCATAAAATATTTCGGTCGCATCTTCTCCAGCTGGAGTGGGAAGTTAAAATTGACGGACTTCTGCGAGAGCATTAAATCGTGCGCACGTATACCCTCGTCCAGGAATACTGAAGCCCCACCCGGATGGAGGTCCTTAAACCGTGTCACATCGTAGACTTTCGAGTCTACAATGATCCACTGCAACATCACATTAGTGGTATTGACTGCGTAAAGAAAGACTCGTACTCACCAAACTCTCTTCGTTATTATGCTGAAAACATGAATTATTGGTCAAGAGGGGTGTCCTGGGAAAGTACGAGTGACGCGCACCTGTGCAACCTCCTCCCGGGTAAACTTCTTGAGTGTCTTCGAGGTCATGGCAATTTAGGCCGTCGTTGGTATTCCACTAGGGAGTGTAGAGGGATGTGTCTGGTCGTTTCCGCACAGAGTTGAACACGGATAGGTCACTCTGACAGCCAGAGCCGACAGCGGTTGCATGAGATGAGTCACGTGAAGATGTAACGCCCGTGATAAACGCGATACGCGCGACGCGAGGATGGTACCACTGGAGGCAAAAGTGGATGTTCTGCCTTGGAACAGTGTCTGAACATCCAAGGAACAGATTACGTTTTTGGACATGTCACATGTTCTGAACATGATAAGGAACATCTAATATGTCTCGCACAATGTTCTATTGGAGAGCATGCTGGAGACATGTTGCATGTACCATTCTGGAACATATAATATGTCTCACACAATGTCTCATTGGAGAATGTCCTGCAGACTTGCTGCATGTTTCATTCTGGAACATTTATTATTTTGCTACTATATTCTGGGCTTATCTCTTGATGCAATATGCTCTGTATAATAAGGATTTCCCATGGCCAAACACATTACATTTCTGGCTGCCGTTAATCTTCAGAACATTGTGAGAAGATGTTAAGTGCTCCTACTCCAAACATACAAGATGTCCTGGGCACCAAGAACATTTGCAGCACATGTAAAATTTTAGTATAATTTTAGTATGTATCATACATGTACTGCAGATGTTCTTGGTGGTCAGGACATCTTGTATGTTTGGAGTAGGAGCACTTAACATCTTCTCACAATGTTCTGAAGATTAACGGCAGCCAGAAATGTAATGTGTTTGGCCATGGGAAATCCTTATTATACAGAGCATATTGCATCAAGAGATAAGCCCAGAATATAGTAGCAAAATAATAAATGTTCCAGAATGAAACATGCAGCAAGTCTGCAGGACATTCTCCAATGAGACATTGTGTGAGACATATTATATGTTCCAGAATGGTACATGCCAACATGTCTCCAGCATGCTCTCCAATAGAACATTGTGCGAGACATATTAGATGTTCCTTATCATGTTCAGAACATGTGACATGTCCAAAAACATAATCTGTTCCTTGGATGTTCAGACACTGTTCCAAGGCAGAACATCCACTTTTGCCCCCAGTGTACCCCGGCCGGGAGTCTCCTTATAGTGGTAGGGTGGTTAGGTCCTAGCGGAGTTTGAAAAACCTAACCTACCGGCGCGGGCGGCCCCGCGTCATGTGCCTACTCAATGCAGCAGGCAACCTGCCCCAAATGGCATTTCTGATGTAAGCACATACCTAAGGTTGGGCACTGCACTACAGCTATTCAAATTACACACTCTGCAGCATGTTTTAATAAAAATTAGTGTCCATAACTGAGTGCTCTATATGCTCTCTAAACATAAAAAATTACTGCCTATGTACAGTCCCAGGTGAGGACCACAACCATGATAACACTTATGTGCAGCCAAACCTGCACACTGGGACTTTTCTCATATTCAATGCATGTCCTGCCAGTAAAAATTACAACTGGCAGTCCTTGTGATATCATGGAAATTTTTTAAGGTTGCAGGAGAAACTCAGTGCATCCAGATGGCTACAGTGAATGCAACTGCACTGGGCCAAAGTTTTATTGTGCTACAAGAGGGACATACACTCTCGCCCAAAGGGCGAGCAGAAAATTTAAAGGATTTCTGCATGCCGTGAATGTGTAAAATTTACAGGACCTAAGCTTCATTAGTTGCCTCACAAGAAGAGTCATCCCTGCAGTTGTGTTCCTATGTCTGACTGTACTGCATGATTTGAATATAACTCTGGAAAATCATCATGGATTATGTGTAAGTGGCATGAAACCCGATATTCATACACCAAGGCACTTTGCGCAGGAGTTGAGGACATGCTGGGCATCACGCAAAGATACAGAGTGAATACCTTCTCGCTCGCTCGAATTAATTTCATTTAATTTATTTAATTTCCGGCCAACCCTACCACTATAAGGAGACTGCCCCCCGGCCCGGGCCCGAGAACACAACTCGCAGCCGAACGTCAAGTAATATTAGTTAATATATAGCTAGACGTGCAAACATTCCAAAGCAGCGACACAAAATAAGTACACTGTAAACACGCATTGATACATACATCAGCAAAACTAGACGAAACTTATAAGGCATGATAAGCCCTTGTAAGGTACATAAGACTCGTATCCTGCCGAGTTTTTCACCGGGCCTTATAATATGACCATGAGAGTTCGGAAGGGCCATAAACCTGGCAAAAGCAGGCATCCTTATGAGCCTTCCGAAGCTTCCAAAGCCTTATAAGGCCAGATGTGTCGAGGGTTCATTTTCTGGATATGATAGGGAATTTTCACACATCAAGCATATGCAGAGTCCTGTTAACTATAAAGAATATATTCCAATATTATAACTACATGAAAATATAACAAGACTGTAGAATAGATATCGACCCGACCCACACACTAAATGCACCGAAAACACAGAAATAATGACCCCAGGAGCATAAATTGTAGCGACAGGCCCTGTCAGGAGCGAGTTGATGCCGATCGCACCCCGACAGGGCCGCCGCCCGTGCACCTATGCACCGCGCATCGAGCTGCAGTGCGACACAATAGGCCCGAGCAGCATCAAGTCTTCCTGCAGATGTGCAGTGCCAGGGAAATGAAAGAGAAATAATCAGATAATACTCCAAACATACCTGGCTAGCATAGCCTCCATTCAACCTCCAAATCCCCATTGGCATTGTGCCGGTGTATCTAGAGCGAAGATTGTCAGACAGCATCCATGAGGGACAGGATGTATCTGCCAATCCGAAGCTCAGGCAGAGTACATGGAGACTGCGAGGCACATCTGTGGGTACAAAGATGGCCCCGCATGAGAGTGTGGTATGCAGTAGCTAGTCGAAGGGAACAGTAGAGGCAGGAAGAGAGAGAAGAGGATGCCGACGTGAGGTGACCAAGCAATTTTGATGAAGTTCAACATTTGCAGTTGTTTGTGAGCCGTCATACGCCAGGGGTAGTCAGACTGGCAGAGAGTTGCGCAGTTACGGGAGGCAGTACGGAGGGTATATGTGGGGGTCAGCAGCGAGATGGACGCTCAGAAGGCCTTGCAAGGCCTTCTGATACGCCATCAGTCTTATCACGTGTTCCAAACGCCACCAGGGCATAGCAGATTTCTCCACTTTTGCTGATGTATTATAATAGATTGACTCAGTACTATTTTCCTTACAACCTTGCGCAGTCTTTCCCTAACGCACCATCACGCATCAGCTCCCTCTTTTCTTCATCGGTTAGCCCGAGTTCGCTGAGCACCTCCTCCGTGTGTTGCCCACGAATAAGTTCAGTAGTCCGCTTTACATCTTGAGGAGAGACATCACGTAATGCAACAGACGGTGTCCTTCCCAGATGTGGATGTGGCGTCGGAATAAGTAGAGGCGTGCTTGAAGGCGTGCTTGAAGGCGTGGAAGCCGCTGCCTCGGAAAGCGACAGAACAGGAACGGTGCATGCATCAGTTCCTACGAATGAAGTAAACATGCGTCAATCTTTTGTTCATGTTTTCGACAAGAGGTCATATACCATGAAACACTTCGGTCCAAAAGTCCCTTGGATGCATCCTGAATCCTTGCTTCAAATATTCCTTCAACAACGGCCACGCGCTCCGGTCTGCCTGCGTCTCGTATGTTGGCCTCCATCCATCCGAAAGTGTGAACTTCGGCGGAACCACACCTAGGAACTTATCAAGGAATACGCGAAAGAACTGCGGCTCTAGACATCCCACGGTCATCCAGCGCCCATCTGCACACGTATAAACATCGTAAAATGGCGCTCCACCATCAAGCGTTGTCTTTCCTCGCTCGCCAGAGAGTGGAGGGGGAGCATAGAGATGCGTAAGCATGAGGAAGGTCGAGACGTAACGCGTTCCTGATACCTGCACAACGCGTCAATCCAAACGCAGAAGAGAACATGACTTCTGTAAACGCGCCATATCTGTGTTCACTACCTGTCCTAGACCGCTGCGCTGCCGCTCCATGAGTGCAAGCAGGATTCCCAATGCGGATGTAAGGCCACCTCCAGCGAAATCTCCTAGGAGATTAGCGGGGAACATTGGTTTTTCATCCCCTGGCATAAGCTTATGAAGTAACGTCAAAGCAACATGTTCTCAGCAGATATCGAGATCAGCAGTTGCTAAAACGCCTACCGACAGTACACCGCTCGAGGCGAGGTAATTGATATCATGTCCTGCAGACGAGAGATTTGACTATTTGACAGTCATCAGAGAACAAGATAAGAACACTCACCCGCCATATCCTTTTGACGACCTTACTTCTGTATCAACATACGAGTACGACACGTGCGGATCACAAACTAACCTATTCGCGTAAAGCTGCTCGACTTAGCTTTCAGCGACTCGACTCAATTCTCGACACTTACCCAACCAAGCGCGCGTAAACAAGTCGTTTGTTGCTCCCTTCATTGCCTACGAACGTTTCTGGACCAAGTCCCATGCGCTCCATGACGCATGGACGAAATGGGTCAATGAGAACGTCTGCACTATCGACGAGCCTGCGCAGAGCCTTACGTCCGGCCGGTACCTGCCGATCCTCGATGAATCGCTCATATCATGAACAACTATTAAAACAAAAATAGCACGAACTCTGCTGTCGATGGCTATCGAGCGCTTTCCGCGGCAAAGGACATCTGGGGCCACCGTTGGCGGAACTGAAGGACGATCTACGCGTATCACTGTGGCACCAAAGTCAGCCAGGATCATGCCAGCCATGGGGCCTGGTGCAAGCCCAGCAAACTGGTAAAGATGGTAGGGATGTGATAAGCTGGTGGAGGCTTCGCAGAAAGACATGCGGACGGACCTCCACGACTCTGATGCCTGCAAGGGGAAGGGTGACATCGCGCTGCTCGGACATCTCTACAACTTTACGCCGCGCCGTCCTCTGTTTCCAGAGTTTAGACCACGACTTTGTGATGGCTTGGTGTCGTGAAGAAGAGCGGAGCATTGAAGGTGATCCTGCTACTACAATCATGATGCCTCCGGATCCGGCACATTGCAGTTACACCATACCCGAACTGTGTGAAACTTTCTGAATCAGATTGGTGATTCCGAGAGCTGAACTCGAATACTACGCTTCCCATATTTGGTAGATCGAGTGTTTGTCAGAGTCTCGGCCACGAATTTGCTTCCATCGTCATCCGCAGTGAGTTACTTACTCATCTCTTCATCACTTTCTTCCATCTCCATGGCTGAATATCATAATAACTATCAGGAGAAGTATCTTGCAGCGACCCCACCAGCGCACACCTCCAGTACTTTCGGAGTGGCTGAGCAGGTTCCAGACAAGACGGACGAGAAACATCCTCTAGCAGATGGCGCACCCGCTTTACCCCCACGATACTCCAATGGGATTCAGGCGTATCATGAACGAGACTCTATCGATGAAGGAGGCCAGTCAGACGTTGATGTCTTAGAGAGCGCGGAGCCCGTTTCTCCCGATTTGCCATCGGCGACCCACCCCACTGTTGCCTTTGCCATACCGTTTCCTACCGTCTTTCAACCTTCAGAGAAAGCGAGGGATAAGATCCCGCCCTTCGTGCTGTACTCTCCAATGGCCGCGGCGCTATCAAAGCCGCCGGAAAATGGGAAGGAAAGTGTTACTCGTAAGGCGATGCGCAAGTGGGAAGAAGAGGAACGGGAAGCTAGAGAGAAGGGCCATGGCTTTAAGGTGAGAATTTGTGTATTTCCTGCCGAATCTGCGTTTACATTTACATTACTCCGAGCAGGCCAAAGCAGTGAAAGTGAGCAGGTTGTGATTACAGATCGAAGACACGCCGTACTGATCATATTGGGCAGCTCATATCTAAGGGAATGTCTGCTACTAAGAACAGCCGTATTGAATTCTTAGTTCGAACTCCAAACAAGAAGAAGCTGAAGGAGGTAAGATTCTCCTTCGTTGAAAGTAAACAATTAATCGAACATCATTTTAGTTGCGCATCATCTATCCTGCCTCTTACGATGCCGAAGATATCAAGCAGCGTTTCACAGATCTCATCAAGAAGGCTAAATCGGGCGCTATTCGAAACGGTGTCATTTCGACCGCGATGCTGCCATTCATTCTTACATTTGACGTACTTACCTTTATCGCTGGAGTACGTAGTCACTGTCGTTACTTTTCCTTCAACTAATCGTCCATTCTTCCTAGCCGTTTGAAATCAATGCTGTTTGGGCTGCGTCTTCGTGGACAGGCGCCGCCCGCGCCTCGGCCATTTCCTCACGCATAACGAGCGAGCGGCTTCCTGTCTCCCTTTCTCCAGACATGCGCCTCGACCCGCTCTCATATCGATTGCATGAAATCTGCTGGCGGAAACTCAAGAAGCCTCGCAGCACCATGGAGCTTCCGCGGTGGCGGCCAGAAGCTGGCCCTCTTAAGCGCGGTCCTGACCTGGCCGGGGTCGTGCTTGACGTGATCCGCGACCAGGGCGAAGATCTCAGTGAGCTGGAGACGAACAAGATACTCGTGTCGGAAGACCTGGAGAGATGCTTGAAGAAAGGTGCGAAGGAGTGGGTCAAGATCGTTGAATCGTAGACGGACTATCGGCTGGAGCGTGAAGCATCTTGCGGATTCGGATCAGTGTACAATCAATTCTTTCTTTCTGGTGTATATCAGTGAGCGTTGTCGCTTCTTTTATCCTACATTAATATCTCTGTATACATGTAACTCCTCCACGACTTAAACGAATAATTTCTCGGGCCAAATGTAGATGTCATTTCCTTATGGTTTACGTGAATTGCATGTCAGAAGCACTAGGTCTCGATTTCTCATAACACTGGACCTCTTTGCCCACTAACTTCGTTCACCCCAAAAAAATTGCGACTATGTACGTGAAGTACTGAATCATTCCTTCGTAGGTTAAAATATCCTGACAGACAAGTATTCCAAACAGACAACGCAGTATCGTGGGCTTATCGGTTACAACATATTCTTTGGTCCATATTTAATCAATTCGTGCAGGCACCCAGCTTCCAACTGATACAACCACCCATGTATCCACAGATTTTTTCCCTCCGCCCTCGCGGCCCGGACGGCCTCGCTCTTCTCCACATTCCGCACTTGCATACACACATTCTCCTTCACTAGGTCGGGGATAGAGAGTCCACTCTCCTCCGCTAGCGCAGTTAACGGCGCCAGCCAGCGTCCAAGTGGCGTGTTGGGATCTATGGATTCGCCTCCGTGAGCGGCTGCGTGGCATGCATTTACCCCACCGCAGTAAGTATGCCCGACTACAATTATGTGTGAGACTCCGATGGGCTGAATCGCAAGGCTAAGCACGGAAAGCGCGTTGTTATCGTCCAAATGAAACTGGCTGTGTAGGTGAGCAAATCAGTACCGATCTATAATGGAGACTATTAGAAGGACGTAACGCACGCACTTTGCGATGTTCCTGTGGGTTAAGATCTGGCCAGGCATACTGGCTGTGATAACAGACTCAGGGACGCGCGAGTCGATGCAGCCTATCCAGAGCACCTGTGGAACAAAGCGTTTAGGTCCGGATTAGGAAAACACGCGCAATGACCGCAGCATACCTTAGGAACCTGAGGGCCCTGAACGCTTTCCCTGAAGAATGCCTCCCCGATGTCATTTGCCCAGTTTTTGTTACGCTCGAGCAGCTGCTCGGGGACATCAAGATTGTGGGCCTCAGCCATTGTTGCGTATTAGCTTCCGAACTGGGGAGCTCGAGGGTTAAGTGGATAGTGTCATTTGTGTCTTTCCGCCTTCATATAAGTACTAGGAAAGACGCGCGCTCTTTGCCCTCCCGGCACCGTGACATCAAACGTTGTACGACAAAAACCAAAACCTCCCATGTCTTCCGCATCAAGTGACATCGCAGAATTACTCATTGGTTGCGGGGTGTGAAGAGAGTTCTATAGCAAGTCCCTTCTTATGACAAAAGCACATATCGCAATAATATCGCAATAGGCTCGTTAACCAGCGTCTAGTAGACTGCATGCAGCGGCGAGGGCGATTTCTATCAACTGCGGTGGTTCATGAAGTGGTATCTCCTTTCTTCCATGCAGCGGCGAGGGCGACTTCTATCAACTGTGGTGGTTCATGAAGTGGTGTCTCCTTTCTTCCATGCAGCGGCGAGGGCGACTTCTATCAACTGCGGTGGTTCATGAAGTGGTGTCTCCTTTCTTCCATGCAGCGGCGAGGGCGACTTCTATCAACTGCGGTGGTTCATGAAGTGGTATCTCCTTTCTTCCATGCAACGGCGGCAACCTCTATCAACTGCGGTGGTTCATATAGTAGTCTCTTCTTTCTTCTGAGATGGAAGCATCAAAAGAGAAGTAACCCAGCCAAAGATAAATACGCTCCACCACCCGACGGTCGCCTCAGGGATGAGTTATACATCTATCCTTCGGCGGAGGAGCGAATAACCCGCATCAATTCGCCGAGCGAGCATACGCCTCCTTCAGTTGATCGAGTGCACTCTTTAAGCCAGAAAGTGAGCAAGGCACAGACGGTTCGAGAGAATACTGACCTCGTACGAAGATCGAAGGGAAACAACATCCTTATCCGAGACCCTTATTCGCTTGACTTTATCCAGATGATCGGATGTCTTCAGCATTGACTTGAAGTAGCGAGCCTGCGATGTACGGATCAGCGATTTAGATGCCACCGTCCCATCAGAAATGCGGCATACCTCTTGTTCCTCAACTAAGGTCCATGCATGTCCGGAGCGACCCGCACGTGCTGTCCGACCTACCCGGTGTACATACTTTCGCATATCCACAGGAGCATCGTAGCTCACAACATGTGAAACATGGCTGATGTCAATCCCACGGGATATAAGATCTGAGCAGATGAGTCTATACGCAGTCGCATTCACCATTTGTGTAAGTCACAACGCAGGGTTTGCCGGTACGTACATGTCAATCTCCTGTTTCTTGAACCTTTCCAAGAGGGATTTCCGCTCGGTGGCACCCAGATCACTCGAATAAGCCCGTGCGACGGTATTACAGCAACTCTGGTCTTCAGAAGAACGTGCCGCCTCGAAGTATTCGAACAGTCGAACAAGGCGTGTTGTTGACTCCGCAGACTTAGTGAAGACAAGAGCATTGGTGACACCGCGGTTGTGCACCAGATGAAACAATGTCAATGGCTTCTCAGAAGACGAGCACACAATCATATGTTCCTTCAAGGATGACCGGACGTATTAGTTTCTTTGGTAGGATAGTTTAGAGATGGCGTACCGTTAAACCCGCAGGCATTGTGAATTTCTCCATTACTAGATCCAGTACGCTCGCCTCTTCAGGCACTGCACTCTCCTTTCGACTCTGCACAATGAAGTACCTCGGATTGTGTAAATTTAATGCAGATATCTTAGCCGGGTCTCTGGTCAAGGTGGCAGAGAATAGCAGCTTTTGACACGACGAGTCTCTTTTCTCGTCCGTATCTGTGCAAATATCAGGCACGCCGCGGAGCAGATGAAGCGAAGCGGGGGAGAGAGCATCTGTACTGGGAACTGACTGCTCTGAGAGAAGATCGGGAGACACGTCTGGCTCTTCCTGACGTAGTGGAGGTCGGGTTGCTGCCAGCACTTGAGCCAACCAATCTTGGAAGGATTGTGCGAGAAGACGGTCTGCTTCGTCAATCACCTGTACCGGATCATAAGAAGGTAGTAACGTCAGACGAATGATGGGTGGCATACCAGAAATCGCAGGTGCTGTAAGGAGAAGTTAGGACTTCCATTGAGATGATCCATAAGCCTTCCTGGAGTGCAGATTAGAATATCCACCTTGCTTGAGCCCCCCTGCAGTCTGGAAGTACAAATCAATGCACGGAATGAATGAATCCTAGAAAAATATGCAGACAGTGAAAGTTTACAACGCACCCGGGTGACTTGTCTGCAATGAGTTGTGCTTGCTCGTGAGCAAAAGAGTGCTGTCCAGTAGCTGTCCCGATCTACGGGGTGAAAGAGTCACCACACCGAAGGATATTGGACACTAAGCACGACTGCCATACCTTCAAACCTCTGCCTTTTGATACGGCTTCGAAAGTTTCGCGCACTTGGATAACCAAATCACGTGTAGGCAGAACCACGAGTGTCCTGAGACGAATGACGATCCGTGGCGACAAGATCTAACTAGAATTCCCCATCACAATCAAGTAGAGACGAGAAGCAGTGCTTACTTCCACAATGGGTAGAACATAGGCCAAAGTCTTCCCACTTCCAGTAGGCGCCGAGACACAGACATCGTTTGGGGGATCGTAAGGGAGGTAAAGCGACTTCAGGCGGTCTGTTGACAGAAGAAAGGGAACAACTGCCGTTTGCACTGATCATGAAATTCAGTAGTTAATAAACTCTCGTTGCGTGGCAAGCGAAAACGAGACAAACCAGCGAACAGTTCGGAGATACCCAGATCTGCAAGTCTCTTTCTTGTCCTTTCGCTCAATTGTGTTCCATTGTTGGCATTAGCTGTAGATGAAAATCCCATGACTTGGGCGGGGTCGATAACTTCGGCTTCCACCAAAGCTTTGTCGATACCCTGCAAAGCGAGGACCGACTTTGACGGGGCATCCGGTTGAGAAGGCAGAGAAAATGAGGGAAGGATTGCTTTGGGCGTTGGCGATTGTCCGCGTGGATAATCCTGTACCGTAAGTGCCACTTCCCTGTATTCCGTTTTGCTGCGATCTGTGGAAGTAGGTGTAGTCGGTCCACTGTCGCCCTTATCAGAACTGTTCAGTTTGCGTCTTTTTTTGGGTCTATTCTCCTTCTGTGCTGCCTCTCCACGCTCGAGCTCATGGTCGCTTGCTTCCGATGCGTGACGGTCAATCTCATGTTCCTCAGAGTCCTCGTCAGTTTCAACCCCCACCGGCAACACGTATGATTGTTCTTCAGCAGCCTTCTCCGGTACAGTGGCAAGACCCTTTCGTTGTTTACGTCTTTCTTTCTTGGCTTTCAAATATCTTTGTTTGGCCCTTGTTTTGACCTGCAGCACGATTAGATCCTCATCCTCGACCGTACACACAGATAATTTGACCTTTGGCTTTACTATTGGCGCATCGGTGGCTGACATAACCTGAGCAGCGCTCATTATTTAAGCCGTCACTAGTAGAACGGTAAGTACTCCAGAGTTCCAGATGATGGTCGCACTTAGCTCGGTGGCGGCTCAGCGGCCAGTGGGAGACATTACCTAATCTCAGAGCCAAATCTGATCATTCCACTTTCTGCCATTTGGTACCCGGGCCGCCATCCATCTTCAGCTTAGTCTCCCGTAGGCAGACTACAAAATGATCCCTATGAGTGAGGGAAGGGACGGAATCATATAGGTCTGCTTCAATACGCGCCCCCTTAGCCGTAGTACACGATTTCACTCGTGATGAGCCATGCCGAAGGGATGCCGGTGATCCGGCAATGTGCTGACTGAAAACGGCAGACGTGTTCTTGACGGGCTCTCCCTGCTATGGTGTGTTTTACGAGATACTGAAGTTTAAAAGGCTTGAACACAGTGCAGGGATGCTCTGGTTCAGTTCTGTGACAACCAGGGATTACTATTGGTGTGAGCCATGGGGGGAGATGTTGCAACATATTAGATTAACATGTTCTCTGTCACCCCTCCCGGTTTGCAGGTACCTGCGACCTCCTCCGAGTCTGTTGTACCACCAGTTCCTCCACTTTGCAGTTCGGAAGGATGAGCCTACCACTGCACATGCTGGTCTGTCCCATATGCTCGTCTCCGGGTTTTCGGACAACACCTCGTGGATGCCAGATCTATGCACGCGTTTCTGAGATCAAATTTTCAACATCCCGAATTCGTGTACTGCGGTTTGACCCTCGCCAATTGAAGCAGACTATCTTCAGCTTGAGCTTGATCAGTGTCATGATCAGACTGGTGTACAAGCTTAAAGTTGCCCACCTCAGGGCAGACGACGAATCCTCATAGAGAGATGACTGCAAGCTTGAAACCCGAACTTGAAGGCCTCCTTGTGGTCGTACCTGTGTCTGGAACTCATATGTCGACTTTACGTGGCTCTAGTCGAGACGCTCACTGGACCGCCCTGATTTCTTATATAGAGAAGTGTATAGAGAAGTACTTGATTCCACTTGTAATGCTGGAATAGTCTAATCTATGCCGTGCTGGTCGTAGATTAATTACTGTCATAACGAAATATCCGGTAGAGGCACTGGCAACTGCCTGCCCAGACTCTATTCAGAGAAACATGTAACTTGGGTCTTTAGTTGTAGCTAGCCAACCCAGCTAGCCTTCCGGTTTTCCTCATTCCTTCTGTTGACAAACTTGTATGCCCGATGTTTGTGCTTTGCGATTCTAATGCGAGCACCCTGACTCTTCGGCGGCAAAACAGCTGATTCGTGGCCCGAGGTCCTCGACACGTCTGGAAAGCAAACTGGTGAGTTGTCCTTCTTGACGCGCACTGCCGTCTGGCCTATAATTGATGCGATTTTACGCGCACACTGTGTCGGTGTCGCCCTTCAGAGCTGAGCTATGCGGCCCGTTGTCTTGAAGCCCTTTAGAGATGTATGTGAACTCGACGAGTCGGATTACGCCAGGTGGAGTCTCAATGCACCTGCCCATGTGGTCTTCCCTCCAGTAGCGGAGAATTCGTCTTGATATCGCGCTGAGCATCTCCACATACCTTTGCCAGTGCTTTTTCGGCGAGCAGAAGTAATACCTCTTCATCCCTTCGTTGCAGATGTTCCGAAGCTTGTTCAATCGACATTGCTTCGTTTGAACATTTTCTCCGATGTTTTTATGGCAGATAGACGTGTCTTGCCATCCGATCTCTGGTGCGTCCTCCTGGTGCTTTTCATTGCGTGGAGATGCTCGTAGCTCGCCCGCTCGCTGCAGATCTGTAATTATCCATCCTAAATTCACCGTGGAATTGATTAAATATGACAAAGTCCCTATGCATACCCCCTTCACTTGGGCGGTTTACTGCGGTGCATTCCGTCATGGTTAATATGGATGATGCGCGACTTGTTGCAGACCAAATGCGGCATCCTCGACCGGTCTGTGCTTCCATTCGAAGTCCCGTCTTGAATTTTTTGCAGCTAGATTGCATCAGAAACCAAGGACACGCCACGTACGGGTTCGGACGATGAAAACGAAGCATCACGATAGAATCTGTGATCTTCGTGATTCCGCCCACCAATATCTTCTGGATTTACTTCAAACGGCGTATTGCCGGGCCTTCTCCTTGACATTGTCATATCTTGCCGACCCCTTGTTGGCTACCCCAGCATGGTTACCGAGTCACAGGCGAGTCTCATAGACGATCTTGGAGATCACATGGCTTGCAATGTCTATGTCGAGCTTGTTGCAGTCGGATCTCCTGACCTTGCGACATTCCCGAGGTCCAACCCTTATCGGCACGTAATCTTAGCCATCATTGTCGGAACTACGCATCTCCACAGACCCACAGTAAACTTATGTTTCTGGAGACGCTGTATCCAGCGTGATTGAAATCGTCACGTTGCTTCATATACTAGAGCTACTCTATGTGGTGGATTTATGCCTGTAGGATCACCTCGCGACGCCATGAATTTTTGTTCTGGCATATATAAGAGGAGTAAACTAGCCGAGATATCCGTCTTTCCACCTGTGCATGATAGGCGGTGCGTGTTGACCAGCTCGGTGCAATCTCCAATTTTTTGCTTGCTGTGGTGCAGATGTGCTCACAAGAATGGTGAGTGTTTCTGTCCGTGCAAACGTGAGCTTGTTCGCATATTCATTCTTGCCATACCCACTAGCTTCGGAAATCAACATCGAGGATGTGGCGTCAGTCTCATTTAACTCGGTCTCATCAGCGTTGCTGGTTATTCATCAACATCCGGGCGATGTGTGTGCTCAGCACTACGTCCTTCTGTACTATTCAGGCGAACAAACCGACTGCGGAAGGCCCAACTGCGGTCTGAGTTCCGCGCACATCCATAAGACTGCCAAAAATTGTCCATGCCCCAAGGTATGGAGTTCACCGTTGCAACTTTTCGCTCTGACCACGCCCTGCTTTTACTTGTTCAGACCTTCCGTGACCAGCGGAGAGTCCTTAATTTGATACAAGAACCTTGTGATGCTTGTAAGGAAGCTGCTCTGGCAGCACGGGTCACCCCCCGGTGGTGATAGGGATTTCTGCCTTGTGTGCAAATCTTTCGACATCTGTTTCCTAGACCATTACAAGGGTCAACGGATCTCGAATGTATCTCTTACTGTGCCTCGTCAAATATGCGCGAATTTTGTATCACTAATATACGACCTCTGATGGACAAACCTTCAGCGGTACATGAAGCTCTACCTCAGCATGCAATGCAGCATCGCTTCCATTACTTGGAACTTTGTGCATTTTACATCCGGCTGGATCTGTATAGATAAAATCGCAGCACTAAAGACAGCATCCTTTCACATGCACTAGTCTAGAAAGAAGACACGACGCAAACACGATACAACGACATGTGCCTTGCCCTCCCAGGTTTGATGAAATCAATGGAGATAACTGAGAACACACAATTATTGTCCACGGGGAGAACATACATCCGGAAGCATCATCGATACTACACATTTGCGCACAACATCAGAACCGTCTTCCTCCACGCTTCAGTGGTTGTTTAGCCCCTCGTTGCACGCCCCCTTTGATCTGCACTACCCGTCTTCTGCGCTCTGCTTCGCTGTCTTCGTCACTTGATGACACCACGGGGGCGCGTTTAACTCTCTTGGAGACTGGTTCAGGAGACGAGCCGTCCCCCGGGGCTTGCTCCTGGGAACCAGATTTATCAGGGGTGGGCTGGGACTTAGAGCTAACACGTGTAGGGGAGCCTGATCGCGAAGCAAGGGCGCTCGGCAAGATATGGTTTTGAACCTTCAAATCTTTGGCCTTACCCTTCTCTTTTTGGGGAGGTGGCACATCATCATCAGACTGCTCCGTAGCAGAGTCGTCATCTGCAGCCTGCTTTGGCGGCAAATTTTGGGAGGATGGAGACTGTGACCCGGGAGGAAACCGAGCGGATGGCCGCGTACCATGAGCCTGCACTCAACCAAAGGAGGTAAACCCTGAGAATAACCGTTTGATTGTGAGACGTACGGGGACGACCGGAGACCCTAAAAGCCGGTCCTGTGGAGGCTTCGAAGGGGCTCGTGACCTTTGCGGTGGTGAAAGGAGGTTGGGTCTCTCCACGCTCGAGGAGATAGAAGCTAGGATTTCATAGTCAAAGAGGAAGATAACGACCAGGGCGGAGATGCTCACGGAGCTCCGGAAGGAAATTGAAGATGGCTGTCATACGGCGCAGTGTGGTCGCGACACGGGGCCTAGAAATCGCATTTTTTACATGCGTATCCACTGTCCGCCTGGCAGTTCTCCCGACTTTGTCCACTGCCTGGTGACACGTTAACGGAAGTATTTCAGCACCGAGTGACCTTGGTAAACGCGTCTCACCTTCTCAAGGTTGACCTCCGACAATTCGCTGATAGTATCTGCAGAGGAGAACGCAAGATGGGTAACGCTGATCAGAGGCATGATGAGGTGTTTGGATATCAGATCAGCTGAGACTTTGGGCCCGACGTTGTAGGTCTCCCATCGCCATTTGAACGCGTCACTTCCCAGTTCAAACGCAAAATCCTGTATGTAAATAATGAGTGATAGAAGAAACGATGATCAATGGGGACGACAAGGCATACCGCGTAACGCGAATCGACGATGTCGAAAGATAGGTCGAGAATGCCGCCGAGAGTATGTGCGGACGACACGAGTTCCAAAGTGCTTGTCCTCCATTCATCCTCTTCTTCTGTCGTGATGAACATCGACGATGACTGCGGGTTGCAGTCGCGCCATCGCCGCGCAAACTGCTTGCTCGACAACACTGAAAATAGCCACTGAAACCTGCATCTTTCAATCCAATGGCAAAGTTGCTTACCTTCACCCCACACGCCTTTCGTGTCGGTGATCATGATGCAACAGCATTGGTCTACTGTTGACGAGTAGAATTTCTACAGAGCATACGGAACGTGACGAGGATGTAATGTAACGACAATGCGCGAAGACAAACCAATAGATAGGGGATGGACTTCTCGCTGTCTATTCTGACGAGCCACTCCTTGTTAAGGAGAAGCTTGTAGTGATCCTGAGAGCCATTATGGTCGTGACTATTAGTAACTATCGACAATACCGTGCAGGGCCACTCGCCTCTGACAAGTACTCCATATGTTCGAGATACTTTACGTATACAATGTAGACCAGCTAGAAAGATGAGATGCTCTAGTACCACTGCTAGTATTACCTTTGCATTGACCAGCTCGGTTTGTCAGAGTAAGTAGTGTGCAAGATCATTGAGTCAAACAAAGTCCGAAACGGTGGCGCTAGGAGCGCGCTTGTTTGCTGCCGCGAAGCTGAGGCCAACGTCGACAATGACAAATACTGCTTTGTTCGCACCGTCCATCGTACCGTGACTACGTCTGACATTGGCTGGAGGCAAATGTCTTTATCGTCCCCGTGCGCATGAACATGACCTCGGAGATCCTAACTAAGTGACTGAACGCATCCTCTTAACAGACGTTGCTGCTAGCTATATGAACGCCATGGAGGCAGGGGAGATACCCCCTGACAGAATCCCTGCTGTACATCCTCATGCCGTGCCATCATATGACCATCTGCATAGTGAGTGGCACGACGAACGATCGTCACAGGATATATCTGGTACTATTCATTCCCCCGCGCTGGAATGGCCAGGCGATGCCGGATCACCTCCCTGGGCTGCGCAGCCATCGGATAACTCCCCTCATCCCCCTCCTAAACCATCTTCGAGGTTGTTCGCCCACGCCCCGGCGTCTCTGCGACTTCTCGTGCAGAAAACTTCTGTCTTGCCGAAGAGGCAGACACTCGCAGTCATCGATGGCTACTCGGAAGTCCAATTTGGTCGCGACATTGCCCCGCCCGGCAGCGACACTCCGCGCTTACGCCTGAAGGAGATGGAGGTATCGAAGCTGCATGCAACAATGTATTGGGACCAGAAGCGGGAGGAATGGGCGGTGGTGGACATGGGCTCGAAGCATGGCACGTTTCTTAGGTCTTCTGGCTCTGCGCCGTTTGGTGGGGTGCAGGGTGCAGGTTATTCTGTGGCACCTGACATGGACACGTCGTGCTCAGAGGAGAAGGGTTTCCGTTTGTCTCCACCCAGAGTTGCAAGCATTCCCCGCCGTCTGCGACATCTCGATCGCCTCAGTGTTGGAAGTACGACGTTCGCTGTTCACCTTCATGACGACCAGATGCCGTGTGTCGACTGTTCGCGGCAGGAGGGCAAAGAAATACCTTTGTTCGCTGTACGTAGGGTGGAGCGCTATGCCGAAGCGAACAAGAAGCGCGAGCTGGAAGCGACGAATGCTCCACTGACGGTTTCTAGCCAAAGTGGAGCGGCAGGAGAACGGAATCCGAAGCGTGCGCTGACGATGCTGAAACGGAGCTTGCTGTCGCGTCACGATTCACCGCCCACTAGGGAGCCAACACCGCGATATGTTGACAGGAGTGCACGGCGACGCGCCCTACATCCTCATATTCCGCTCGACACCCCACACTCACATCTGCAGACGAAATTTTCACCATCGCCAGCCTCTTATCCCGTATCTCGTTCGGAATCACCATTCGCTTCAATACCGACTTCTTCAAGATCGGCCCCTCCCACTCCTTTGCCGGATACAAATGTCGGACATCGTCTTCTCATGAAGCAAGGCTGGCAGCCAGGTACGAGTCTTGGCCAGGCTGAAAGCGGTGGCCTCGCTCTGGTCGAGCCTCTTGAGGTGAGCGGTAATGTCGGCAGAGCAGGGCTGGGTATGAGCGCTTCTGCAGCTCTTCCACCTGGCGTTGGAAACGTTGAAATCGAATGGAAAGAGGATGGAAAGTTCAGACGTTGGGCAAGTCTTAGAACGGAAGATATCGCGAGATAATCCCGCGATGAGTAGTGCACTGTCCACTGCGTGGTAAGACGATTATCCTGTTTCTCATAGATCACGGCTGAGTTTTGTTTTCTTACGTGTTACATACAGGTTGAGTGGACGAGGCCATTCAGAAACCCTCGCGGGAGAGCTGCTGCGAGAATAAAGCGAAGGCGGACGAGCCATCTAGGAAATGTCAAGACACCGCAACTCGATGCGGCGCGCGATGACCGGCACCTAAAGCACAGCGTCGGGCACGGCGGCTCGCAATGGCGTACACGCCTTACTGAGTGCCCCAGCGCAGACCCTGCCAAATGCTGCCAGGTGAGTATCTTGACATCTTGTCTGAGCCATCACGAAATTACCAATGCAGGTCTGCGTGGATAGACTAATTCAGATTGAGTGAACCCAGCTAGCCAAAAAGAAGAGAACGACAAACATATACCTCCTGGTTACTCCTGATTTGACTGGCTTTGCTGGTTAGCTAGGTTTTGTTGTTGCGAAGCGGGGGAGTTGGCGCTTACTGTTCCGACGTATATTGCGGGGATTCACTGTTACTCGACATGGGATCAATCGGAATCCACCAGCCCTGCCGTTTCCGAGTCCAGACGCGATTGTGGACTTGCACGTTGCTTACATTCCATTCGCCGTTGTCCGGACAACGGAGCTGTGCTCGGTTGTTTTCCCTCATTTCGGGAGACTGCGTCTTATCGTGACATGTGCTGGCTTGCCCCACTGATCTCGGTGATGATGATGCATTTGCTAAGGGATCTATGTAGTGTTACCGCCTTCCGACAGCAGCTATATTCGTCTTCGGTTCGTGGTGTCGATTTGAGTCCGGACTCGTTGTGTAACGAACCGTGGGCAGTCAAGATGACAATATTCACTTAGCACAATAACTGAAGTACCTTGGCACCCTAGAGCTCGAGAATGAAATGGAACATGTCACAGCGACAGAAAACGAGAAAGGCGGCGGCACCTCAGGCTGTCCATCACTGAGGAGTGGGCGCCTGTGGACGCGTTCTTTGCGCAGGTTTACTGGTCACGTGCTCGCGCGACGCGGACGAGGTTGAAATCGCGAAAGTGAACCTTGCGCCTCTTGTTGTCCCCCAGGCTGACACTCGCAGACACCCGCCTCCTCTCTCTCCCCTTTCCTCCTTCCATCTTTTGGCGCGTCGGGCACATTTTTCTTTATCGTCGTTTCCACCTTACATTCCGTGAAGCGCACCCCCATCAAGAGCAACATTTCACCCCTCGTCACAGTAGTCAGATACGATTCAAATGGCAAGCCATAACGTCCGCGTAAGTGTTGCAAGAATCTTCTCTTCCGTCAATATGCCCTGAGCTTTGATCTTTTATGTCGTCCATGAACACAGCTTCCCATGCGAAACCGAACAGGTCCTCAACGCCCCAGAGTACACGGCGATGAGAATGCCACGAGTCGACATGTTCGTCAAGGATCCGGTATTGCAATCGCAGGCGCGTCACGCGCCGTCGCCAACGGTCACATACAGAAGAACGGGCCCCAGCGTCCCGCCCTCGGCGAAGTCACGACCACAGCAGTCAACCGCAAAGTACGTGCAACTCCGTCTGGTTTTATATCTGTAAGGTTGGTCCACTAACAACGTCGTTTCTGTGCACCCGCAGGACGCTGCCAGCAGACCTACTGGGAAAGACAAGGAAATCATCGATGCAAACGTCAAACGCAGTCGCTCTTCCTCCCTCGTAGCCGCGACTGGGCCTCAGCGCGTCCCTGTTGGTCCTGGCAGAGCCGCGCCAACCGTCGCAACTGTGGTGCCTGTGCACGCGCGTGCGACTCGTGCTCAGAGGCCCCATTTGCCTAACCGTCCCGTTCACCGTGTTCCCGTCCCGACCGAACGCGAACTGCGTGCACAGGCCATCGAGGCCCAAGAGGATGAAGACAGCATGGACGTCGAGGAGCAGCCGCCTGCCAGGGTCCTTACCATCGAAGAAGCCAGCCTGATCGTCGGCGAGGAAGAGGTGGAGGGTATGATCGGCGTCGACAGCACAGAGGACAGCGAAGACGAGGAGGCTCAGTGCATTGCCAACGCGAAGGCTGCGCGCGTTTGGCCTGAGGTCTCGACAGATCGTGCTCAGCGGTATAGCCGTCAGATTGAAGATATCAAGGAGACCTTCAACGATCCGTCGGATGAGTTCGATATGACGATGGTGTCCGAGTATTCCGATGATATCTTCGAGTACATGCAAGAACTTGAGGTAAACCTGCGTCCTCTTCGCGGGCGAGCCTCTTGCTGAGGAACTTGTACAGGACGATGTGATGCCAAACCCCGATTACATGGACGGTCAAACCGAGATTACCTGGGACATGCGCCAGACGCTCGTAGACTGGTTGCTGCAAGTGCATCTGCGCTATCACATGCTTCCGGAGACACTATGGATCGCAATCAACATCGTCGATCGCTTCCTTACCAAGCGTATCGTATCAGTTCTCAAGCTCCAGCTCGTTGGCGTGACCGCCATGTTCATCGCATCGAAATACGAGGAGATACTGGCACCTTCTGTTGACGAGTTTGTCTTCATGACCGAGAATGGTTATGGAAGGGAAGAGATCCTGAAGGGCGAGCGGATCATGCTGCAGACGCTCGACTTCAAGATCAGTCACTACTGCTCACCCTACAGCTGGATGAGAAAGATCAGCAAGGCAGACGACTACGATATTCAGACCCGCACGCTGGGCAAATTCTTGACCGAGGTGACGCTCCTGGACTACCGCTTCTTGAGGGTCAAGCCGAGCTTGGTGGCCGCCATCGGGATGTACACTGCGAGGAGGATGCTAGGAGGAGACTGGGTGTGTGCTCGCTCTCTCCTTCCCCCTTCATACGCGATTGCATGTGGGAGACATGCCTTTACCACGTTGTTGTTCTCCAAATGCGTGTCTTTCACGTGATGTTGATTTGTCGGCGGGATGATGGAAGCGCTAACGCATTGTTCGCCACTTTCAGACCGACGCGTTCGTCTTCTACTCCGGCTTCACTGAGGAGCACCTCCTACCGGGACACACTTGGCTGCTGCAAAAGTTGACGGAGCACGGGTTCACAAAACAGCACGTCTGTCAGAAGTACGCGAACAAGAAGTTCTTGAAGGCGTCGCTGTACGCGATCGATTGGGCACAGAGACACGTCCACGAAGAGCTCATGAACTCGGAGAAGATGGACGAGTGAGGTACCCGGCTCACTGTGGCGAGGTTGCTCCGATGTTGTTGGGCGTGATCCGTACCGTCAACCCGCATTCGACCTCAACATCACAACTCCTTAGGCCTTAATCATCACCCTCTCTATCACGCCACGATCCCATGCCACGATCATCGGTCTTTCATCTCCGCCAGTCCTTGCATCCAACACACGTATTTGTTTATTATTACAACACTACCCACATCCTCCCCCTCGTCCATGTCCATGTCTATGTCTGTCATTGCGCGTTGCTTTCTTCAATTGTTCTTCAATTGGCTTCAACCTCTGCCCGACGCCCCGCATGCCACTTGGTTGAACATTTGCATTTCATCTGTATAGATCTCGTTGTCGTCAGTGCACGCTCTCAGTCTCCTCTTTATCTCGGCGCATATGCCTCCATGCTCGTTTTGTTCCATGCGTCACGCTCGCAAACATCGTCTCTATTTTATCTGCCACCTTCTCTTGTTTCGTTATTGTTTTGCATTCTTCCCCCACATACGGTCGACTCCGTGACCTCTCGTCTTGCTTTGTCCCCTACTTCCCGCCCAAAATGCCCTCTGCGCACTTGCAGGTTTTGTCGGCTTGTGTTAGTACTATTGCCCGCCGGGTTCGAACCCCATCTTGCCCTTCCGTCTTGCCAAGATCTTCCCCATCTGTCGTCTTGTGCACGACTTGTCCTACCAAGCCTTGTTCCCCTTCCTCTCGTTTTCCGCTTGGCGGTCGCGCTTCCTTTTGAATTCCTGGCCCGGCATGCATGGTATAGCTACGTGACAGCTGTACTATATCTGCGCAGAGCGCTCGACACGTCTCGGTTTTGGTCTAATTATCGTATTCTATGCGGTGTATGTGTGTCTGTCGGCAGTCCTAAAGCCAGAATATAACCCTTCCAAACTTGCAAGGCCAGGGGCGTTCGCCATGGAGACGAAAGATATGAGCCGCGAGGACCTCATACTTGTCAGGTCACGAAGAGTTGAGAAAACTGAAATTGGTGCGTTACACGTTCAATTGATCTCGTTCGTCCCTTAGAGAGACTCAATGTGTGCTGCGAAGCGTTCTCCCTACCCTACTCTGTCTCGAGAAGGCTAGCGCTCTGGAGGCTCTGGTCATTTGCCACTAGCGACTGTGAACTTACCCGACGCGTTCTGAACTCGGAAATTCGAATGCAAGAATCGCTTTTCCAACGGACCACATTAGCAAGACATGAGTGGCGGGAGAACTATTACATTTGCAACTAGCGTTCAAGTGACATGAGAACGGGCCTTGTCTGACAGCAGCCATAGTTGGAAATAAACAGCTCAGCGTTGCAAGGTCACAGGTCGGTTTGGGACTACCACACGATGGATTGCACAACGACACGTTGACCGCATCTTGAAGGTACATGTCTGTGATGCAATTACGGTGATGTTTAATTGCGAGGGTCCCTGGACAGTGATCAATAGGAGAATGCTTGCTTGCGATGCATCATACACTCCGAGCTTCAAGCTTCAAGTTCTGCCACCCTTTGGCCATGGCTGCCAATGACCATACGGAGAAGCTCTTGGATGCCGCTCAAGTACTTATCAAAGTGGGGGAACTTAGAGGGCCCTTCTGTTGAGGCAAGTCAACCGGACAATCTTCTTTTCACTGCTCTCTTCAATCCAGCGCCATCGTCTCAGCAAGCGGGTCGTTCGCTGAGGTCGTTCAAGTTCCCCTGAAGTGCCTCTTCGAAGTCGCTGCCGAGAACTAGGGAACTGTGCTTTGTACACCGTCGCTGAGCACTGTATCGCGGATCAGCTTGCCGAGGTCGACCAAACGATTGGAATACCTATTTCTCAGTTGAGCAAACCCATTGGTCTGTGCTCCTTGAAGCGAGCTCGGTGCGGCGTCAGGCACTGGACGAATACGAGTGTCTGGCGAGGGAACAATCGTAAGAAGCAAGGTTTGAGTGACTGGACCGATATGTTCGTACGACAGTTCTCCGAGTCTTGATCAGCTGCATGATACAGAGTCGACCGGAGGACTACTCCCTCAGAATGCATGAGTCTGAACAAGCTAGATTAATACGTAGCAGACGAGCCCGGCTCCCTTGCAAAACATAAGCCACACGATACAGCGTTGTGCAATCTGACAATGATATTGTTTCCCTCCTCATAACGCTTCTCGTCTCCGGTCGCACATATGCATCACATACCAATGATCGCGACGCCGGCTCCCTACTATACTGATCGCAAACGTCAATCACATGCGTTCGGAGCCGTTGCGGTCACGTACATATAGGCCCTCTCACCTGAGATTGCCCTAATAGTACTTTCGGTCCACTATCACGATGTCGCAGTTGTCTTTCAAAGGCCAGACCGTAGTTGTCACCGGCGCGGGAGGAGGTTTGGGCAAAGCGTGAGTGCTGCACAGTTCAGGTGTCGTGAAGGGTTGGACTCTACATTGGACATAGGTATTCGCTCTTATTCGCAGCGCGGGGAGCGAATGTAGTCGTGAACGACGTCAGCCAGGCAGCTGCGCAGAAGGTCGTTGAAGAGATTGTGAACGGTGCGCACCATATCGGACATACCGAAGCGCATACACCTGAGTCGCCGTGCACTAGCGGGAGGGAAGGCCGTCACGAACACGTCTTCGGTCGCAGACGGCGCTGCCGTGATCAAAGCAGCGGTCGACGCGTTTGGAACGGTGACCATTCTCATCAACAACGCGGGTATCCTCAGGGACAAGGGGTACGTTGTACGTGTATCACGCGAGGTTGTGTTCATGTCTCTCGTTCTAGCTTCAAGAACATGTCAGATCAGGAGTGGGACCAGGTCAACCTTGTGCACCTGAAGGGATCTTTCTCCTGCACGAAGGCTGCTTGGCCTATCTTCTGCAAGCAAGGTTTCGGTCGCATTGTAAACACCGCGAGTGCTGCAGGTCTCTATGGCGCGTAACATCGCTGCGTCCGTCGCGTTCTGTGGTCTGAACAGGGTGTGGTGTGCAGGCAACTTTGGCCAGGCGAACTACAGTGCTGCTAAGATGGGCCTCGTTGGCTTCACGAAGGCACTTGCATTGGAAGGTGCCAAGTATGGCATCAAGGCTACTGTGATTGCCCCCGTACGTCAATTCCGCCAGATCTTGCTATGCATTGTTGCTGATGATAGGTGCTTTTGTGAACAGATGGCTGCGTCTGCTATGACGGAGACTGTCATGCCGCCTGAAATGCTCGCTAATCTAAAGGTATGTCGTGTGTCCCACCTCGAGTAGCTCGCGCTAGTTAGACGCGTCCTTCAAATTGTAGCCCGCATTTGTCGCTCCATTCGTCGCTGCTGTGACTCATCCTGACGGCCCGGACGCTTCAGGTAAGGTCTTCGAAGTCGGTGCCGGATACGTCGCGGAGATTCGTTGGGAGCGTAGCAAGGGAACTGTCTTCAAGGCAGATTCGTCCTTCACACCTTCTGCCGTAAGTATTTGCCGTTGCATGCAAAGAGAAATGTGTATATGCTCATAATGTCCTGCAGGTCCAGGAGAAGTGGACAGAGATACAAGACTTCGACGAGCATGGGCAGTACGTCGTAGTATAACATCGGCCGTGCATATTCATCCATACTAACGCACTAATAAGCCCTCAGGGCCTCCCAGATGTTGACGCGCGGGTACGAAAATATCATGGTTCAATTACACGGTTGATAATTGACCTACCGTACCGCAGGAGAAACTTTCTCTAGCTGAGAAGCTCTCTACGAACGCACAATCATCTTCCGAAGTACGGTTCGATGACAAGACTGTCATCGTGACCGGCGCAGGAGCAGGCCTTGGCCGTGCATATGCTCTCATGTATGCACGCCTCGGCGCGAACGTCGTGGTGAACGACATTAACGAGAAGGTTGCGAACAGTGTCGTGAACGAGATCAAGAAGGGTCAACCTATTTTTGCCTTTGGTGAGTTCGAATGCTGATGTTGTGCCCTGGATGTCACAGCGGGCGGCAAGGCGGTTGCGGCGGTCGCGTCTGTCGAAGATGGCGAAGGAATAGTCAAAGTTGCGCTCAATGCATTCGGCGGCGTCCATGTGCTTGTCGCCAATGCTGGACTAGTTCGCCCGAACAACTTTGGGAACATGACTGACAAGGAGTGGGATGATGTCTTTGCGGTGCATATGCGGTGAGTGCACCCGGGTGTCTTCCGAAGCTTTTGATTGAAATCTTGGTTTCCATACAGGGGCACCTATAAGGTCGGTGATACATGCAGTACTTGAACGCGGTTCTGGCAATTAGGATGTTGATTCTGGTCTTTAGTGCGCCAAAGCACTTTGGCCTATCTTCCAGAAGCAGAAATATGGTCGGATCGTGACGACAAGTTCGCAAGCTGGGCTCTGTACGTTTCCTCTTCTCTATCCGGACTCTTACTATGATCTCTGATCTGCTTTATTGCAGATGGTATGGCCGGCTTGGTAAATGTCAGTCTGTTATCATCGAGCCAGACCTTCGTCGTGTCTGACTAGGTGGCGGGTTGTAGTACTCCGCCGCGAAGGCGGCGATTTTGGGCTTCACTCGTACTCTTGCCATCGAGGGCGCCAAGTATAATATTTTGGCGAATATCGTTATCCCATCTGCAGGGCCGACATTGGGTCTGGGGCGGTGAGTGATTGAGTTGCTTGCGATTGCTCAGATCGTTCATGTCAGGAGATCCCCATCACGCTCAGCGCTTACACCAACATTGAAGCGCTGAAGGTCAGAATTGTCCAATCCGCTGGTTATCGGGCGCTCACCTCCCATGTTCACACCAGGAAGAGTATGTCGCCCCAGTAGTAGGATATCTATCCAGCGAAGCGAATGAGACCACTGGCGGTCTCTTTCAGATCGCCGCTGGGTGGGTAGCACAGATCCGCTGGCAGCGTGCAGGTGGACACGGCTTCTCTACGAACCAGCCCCTCACGCCAGAGACAATCATCTCGAAGTGGGGCATGCTCACCGACTTTAGTAAGCGCTTTATTCTTCGTTTTCATTGTGTCTTGGTGTTAAGGTCACATCCAGCGGATGGTCGTGCGACCAATCCCGCGTCTACTCAAGAAGCGATGGAGCAGGTCTGTTGACTCAGTTGTGTACACTGTATTGTTTCTCACAGTGTCTTCCTCAGCTTGTCGAGAACTTCGGTAACACAAGTGACGATAGTACATACACAGATCCGGAAGACTCTGAGCTTGTTGCGACCGCCAAGAGGAATGTACCAGACCCAGAGGACTACAGCTACACGGAGCGTGACGTCATTCTGTACAACATCGGCATTGGTGCGACAGAGAGGGAGCTGCAGTGGACGTTCGAGGGGGACGACGCGTTCTCTGCTATCTCGACGTTCGGTGTCATTCCCCAGTTTCCAGCGAGCATGGGTATGTCTCTTGACTGGTTGCCAAATTACAATCCAGTACGTGGACACACTTCCTGCGTCCGTATATTCTCTTATAAGATGTTCGGCTTGTTAGGCCAAGCTGCTCCATGGTGAACAATATTTGGCCATCAAAGCACCCATACCCACGAGCGGAAACTTTGTCAATGAGGCGCGGTCAGTATCCACTTCCTGCAGCACGGATAGCAATCAACCGTAGTTCTGTGTCACTCCTTGCTCATCGTGCTCCCAGATTACTGGAGGTGCTTGACAAGGGCAAAGCCGCAGCTGTGACAACGATTGTGGAGACGAAAGACAAGGCAACCGGCAAGGTCATCTTCGAGAACCAGTCGACGGTATTTATCCGTGGTGCTGGTGGCTTTGGGGGGAAACGGGTTGGCGACGGTGGGTACCCCCTGGGTAAAGAAGTACGCTTATCGCTCAGCGTATCGAGATCTAGACCGTGGTGCTGCTTCCGCAGCCAACACACCGCCTCAGCGCAAGCCTGATGCTACCCTCGAAGAGAAGACATTACCTGTGCAAGCCGCACTGTACCGGTCAGTTACAACAAGCTACATTGTCCCCTGACGTGCGTCTGATTGATCGGGGTGTCAGGTTGAGCGGCGACTATAACCCGCTGCATGTGGGTGTGAATCGTTCACAGCATTTCCGCTGTTCTCATGACCCCTTTAGATCTTGCCGGAATTTGCTGCGGTCGGCGGGTTCGACAGGCCCATCCTACATGGTGAGTATCCTCGTCCTTGGGGATGCTGTAGCATGATATTGATGCATATTTGGGCTAGGCTTGTGTTTCTTTGGTATCGCTGGGAAGCATGTGTTGAAAGCATTTGGTGACTTCAAGGACATTAAAGTGCGGTCAGTATTCGTGCACACTGCTTTGGTTCCCACTGTGGCGACTAATATGGCGATGTTGTTCAGATTTGCCGGTGTTGTCTACCCAGGTGAGACACTAGTGACGGAGATGTGGAAGGAAGGAGCAAAGATCATTTTCAGTGCGTACCTTGGGCATTCTTATCAATCACTTGCAGACGCACTGATACCCCGCTGCTGCACTAGCTATGAAGGTAAAGGAACGTGGTACCACTGTACTTGCAGCTGCCGCTGCAACGCTGTCAAATCCTAGCTCACCGTTGAAAGCGAAGTTGTAACATGATGTATTGTAGCTATATATCGATGTACAATAAGTTTCACGGCATATACTCTTAACTCCAAGCGGGTATTCTGTTCATGAACATCAGAAGGACACAGTATGTGACACGTTCCAAAGTCCGACCATCTATGCTAACCTATGCTACAAATGTGATCCAGCTGTCTTACGACGGGAACTTAGCTACCAGAGATAATATACCACGTCATTCGCAGCTGAATCTAGAAATACTATATCCGTAGAGTAAATAAGGGACACACGCGGGAAAAGATTGTGGACAGCAATCAGCATGACGCCAATTGCTGCGAGATGTTAACGCCTGGAGGGAACGTGTCAGTAATGGAGGCATCTAGCTTCGTCCGGAAGGTAATAGATCTTACCTGGGTAGTACCAGAACGTGAGAGCGATGATGACATAGAGACACATGAGGATCATGCCCTCAAGCCAGTTGCTGAATCATGGTCATTCGAGGGATCCACGCAGAAATGTCATTTCACATACCTCTTTCCATCTTGCACAACGTAATTGACAACGAGGACTATGCATGAAGCGCAGCGAGTGAGTGATCGCCATGACGAAGGGGGCATACGAGCGACATGCCTGATAGGAACAGTACGATCGACTCGAACGGGTCGAACAGAAGAGTCAACGGCTTTCCGATCCACCACCCTAGAATAACAGAGAACGGTATTACAAAGAGTGCAATTTGCTAGCAACACGTTTAGTTGTACGATCATCGGAAATGGAATGACGTTGGCTTACGATGCTGGAACCGACCGCAACGCCCAAACTGAGCGTGAGCTTGTCCTTGACAGAGACGGTCACGGCCGTGACGTGCTCTGCATCGCACATTAATTGGCTTGCATGCATATCGTACGTGGCCGAATATGAACATACCTGCAGCATTCCCAACAATAGGCAGCAGGATCAAACCAACAAATTCCTTACTGATCTTACCGCTAGCCGTGAGGCCGCTGATAGAGTCCACAAGCCACTCGGCAGTAACAGCCACGATCTGCGGGAATAATACTATGAGTCCGAATGGAAACCGAAGTGCGGAAAGCGTATGACGTACCACAGTGACCACAATGAGAAGGCCAACTGCTAGAGGGACACTCATCTGCGGTGTCTCTTCCTCTGTTTCCTCCTCTTTCGGAGCCACAACCGCAGCCTCCACGTCAGTAGTGGTGGTCGAAGTGGTGGCATTCGCTTTATCGGTGGCGGTCGTACTTGTCTGTGCCAGTGGCTCCGTGCTCGCGCTGTGTTGCGTGTGCGAGCGCCATTTTCGCGCAATGTATGCACCCGGAGTCCCATTTGCGTACTTGATCGATTTGATCACGTCGTCACTGCGGTCATCGTACAACGCTTTATGGGAGAATAGTTGGAAGCACAGGTAACAAGCATAGACTGCGAACGAAATGAATGATCAGGATCAAGCGCGAGCGCCGTCTGAAGACCACTTACTGAAGAGGAGTATGATAGCGCCCTGTATACGAGATAAATCAGTATGGCATAGGATGAATTAGATCGAGATTACTGACACCTCGGCTGAAACTGAGAATGTCGCGGCCCTCCTCAGGGTCTGGGATCTCGGGACCTGCTGATAGGTGGAATGCAGCAGGCAGAAGTACAGCAATAACGGACACTATGAGCAGTGAAGAATTGAGCTGTGTGGCGCCTATCGGGGGATAGCATCGTAATCATTTTAGAAGCTGTGAGCATTTGATGTAAGATCATGGAAAGAGGCACGCACTCAGACCGAAACCTTGCTCAGAGAAGCGCATGCCACCGGCAAAGAAACACATTCCAAGCACGAGAACTGCTCAGAAACCGACTAATCAGTAAGCGCACGCTTATTGGGCAAGAAATATCAAACACTGACGCAGATTGCTGAGAATGGAGCCCACGACTGATGGCAAAGAGCGCCCATGCCAAATACAACCGTGCAACATCGGATCAAAGGCAGAAAAACGATCATCGTTCAACGTTTATATCGGAAGATGTGGGCGCCAACGTACGAGATGACTGAACAACCTGTAGTTCACACTTCACCAGTGCAATGATCTGTTGTTCACCCGTAAATGTGGGGCTCATCAGAGTGTGCTAGGGGCTTACCGCCACAATCAACTCAACGCTTTAACGGATCGTCAGTGTAAGAGACATGAGAAATAACGTATGCACATACGCATTACCCTGTTAAAAGTCGTCAGCTAAAAATATATGTCATGAACGGGTGGTGTCACGTACGAGAGTCGCATTGAGTAGACCGGCAAGTGTTTGTCCGACGCGTAATGACATTTCATCTGTCGCAAACGCGAGTAACTGGAGCGGATGCATGAGCAATGATAATTCAGGACAAACTAGCAAGATGATGATACTACCTTGGCGAGTGGTATAATGGACAGGAAGGAGACTACAGCAAGATCAGACTAGGACTTATGGGAGCATGAGCGATACGTACAGATGAAAATCAGGGTATCATTGGAGTTGGTAGTTGGCAGAGCGAAGTGCAGAGCCCACTATCGAGGGTGTGTCAGAAAAACAAACTCGACTCGTCGACAAAGTACATACGGATACAGGAATGCAGACGAGCAGGACATTCAACCCTGCAAAATTTCAGTGGCAGACACAAAGACCACTATGAGCTTGAATACGCACAAGACATCGTGATGATAGCCTTCACGCCGTGGAGGAGGCTGGGCGCTTTGCGAATTGGTTTGGGTGGTATCATCTGGATTGTGAGGGCTCTGCGCAGACCTTCGATCGTTGGAACCGAGGTACTTATACGCGACAACCGCCTGCCGCTCCTTTTGGAATCCACCCTAGTGACAGCACTTGTAGGTGGCGGAGGCGCTGACGCTTCTGGGTCTGCAAATTCAAAGGTAGCACGGTGTTGCACAGCAGTTGCTTGAGTTTCTGTTGAATGATTGTTGTGTTCTAATTGCGAGGCTGTGGTATTTGGGTTAGACGTTCGAACGGTGCCCGCATGGAATGACACTTACACATAGTACTGCGGAAGCTGCAAACAAGCGGAAACCGAGCTCAAGGTGAGAGAGATATCGCAAACGTAGAATACGATGGGAACAGAGTGGTAACGAGCGACGAGGGGCGCTTTGTATCGCCAAAAGATGCTTGGCAGTGGCACTGCTTCTGAGGTCAAACAGAGAACTCACATGCCTTTTTCAGCACTCCCAGCCCCAACACCGCTATTCTCACGCCATCCAGACCTAGAAAGCTGTCACGCCTTTAATTGTCACCCTCATCTGCAATTGTAGTGTTCGTCGATTCTTTTCATTGTGGCCTCGCCTCGTCGTCGCTCGTAGCATGGTTAATTAGCACAATTTCCGCGACCAATCCAACGGTCCGCGCCGGCAGTGCACAGCCCAAGCATTTTTCTTTTGTTTTTTTCTTCCACCGTACTCACTCACACTCAAGCACAGCATTCTCCTCTATTCAAGCACAAAACTGGTATCCTCTGAGGCCGTTGTCAACTCTGACGCTACATTTTCTTGCTTACATCCCCCGCGCCGGAGCTTCGTATTTCAGGCATGATATGCAGTGTTCAGTCGGCTGGATCGATGTTGCTGCGTGCCGACGAGGCGGCTGTCACGTTATCACTCGGAGGCCTCACCTTCCCGACATGACGGAAGACATGACATAAATGTCTGGCCGTAAACTCGCCGGAAGATATGGATTCCACTCACTGTACATGTCGCATATAAACCGCCAGCTCCCTTTTCTCCAGACCGCAGCAAGTCTGGGTCGAACAAAGAATGCGTGTCTGAGAGTTGCAAACGCTTTAGCAGGTGTGCCTCTGTACTCCTGCAGCGTGTATGGCTTGAATGGATACTCATACTTTCTGATGCAGTGGTGGCAACGTTGGGGATCAATTACCCAAGTGTCAGATCTGGCGCGCGAAACCCCTCGCGTATGCGTTCGAATCATTTGTATCTACCAACTGCCAAGTAACTGAGCTTGAGGACGCGCTGGAATCCCATGTATCTTGTGGGACCCGTATACCTTGCCTCATGGAGAGCGGTGCAAACCTGACATGTCGGCGCGAAAACGTTGCCTCCTCTTTGTGTGCAGCATGCCTTATAACTCGCGCACTTCAATAACTGCTAGGTGCGCCTGGTTTCCTGCTGTCCAGCATAGGTTGAACAATGCGACTGACTCGTCCCCTACCATGAGCGTAGGACGCATGCCTCATGAACCCATGAGCGACTATGAATGAATAGTGAGACTACCGCAAGTTCTGTCGAGTTGCATTTAGCACTTTGCTAGGACACAGGGACTAGGTCTGAATAGATGATGCTCTGGAGCACGAGCTCCGCGGCTGCGCCCTCCACGATGCCTGCGAGTTTTAAACGGACAGGTTGGGGTCAGGATCTCACTAATTGTGACTCGATGAATGCCACGGTCCAATGCCACGGTCCACTTATTTGTCGACCCAGATGGTGCGCGTGGGCGACGATTTTACGGATTCAAACGCGTGGTATTCGCTGGCTCTAATCCCTCCAGGAAGCAGGTGGCGTGTATCGCGATGCGGCAACGTGAAGGTTCTCATCCGTGACAGCTCGGTTTGTGACTGATCACCAAAAATATGTCAGGTTACTACAGTGGTACGTTCCGAGTCCGTCAAGGTTCTGTCAGAGATACCCATCTATCCGGATATCCGGATATCCTTATTTTATCTGTGAGCTTCCGAAGCTTACCAGGAAAGCAGCGCTTGGGATGTGATGACGCCAAGAGCTAATAGTAAATTTCACGTGGGTACGCGATCCGTGACCCGCAAACGCATGTTGATCATTCAAAGTTTGAACTTTGGAGCTCCGGCTTTGGAATTTACTCATCGCACTGCGGCAAACCTTGGCGGGTGCAGCAACTATGTAGTGTTACGCACAGTCCTGACAGTGGTCGAACGGTGGTTTTGAATGCGACCGCCGCGGTGGCACAGTACTCGGCACTGGTCGGAGGAAAAGTTCAATTACACCGAAGCGGAAAGCTCGGTCCGGGAGGTTGACTTCGTGGAATGTTACCAACTCCGCTCATGTACCGTACTCAAATCACGTCGGTGAACTCAACGCAGACGTTGCTCAGAGAACGCATGGATTCGATCTACTTAGTCCATGTCAATGTTCAAATGTTCACCCCTGATTGGGAGCTGAATCTTGTGAAGGTTCGCGATCGCGAGGCGGAGCAGTGCCATCCGGGGTCGCTCGAGGCTTAGCGCTCGGTGTGGTTCTTAGACCTGTGTATGGTACTTATGTGCGTTCTAAAACCGCACACTTCGCTTGTGAATTGCGGATACAAGCAGCGCTGATATGGTAAACATCCGGTATTACGCCAATGCAGGGCAGAGTTGTAAGTGATGATCGATGACTTGACACAACCGTGTACACAGGGATGCACGTCTTCGGACGTGAGAAGTATACACACACATATGGGACAAGGGGTCACTGGGGCGGTGTGAAAGAACACGACAGATCATTAGTGTTGAGCAAGAGTACCATTCGCGCAGGCAGGAGCACGCCACGTGCGAGTACAATAGTAAGCGGTGAGAGAAGTCGGAGTAAAGCAAGCAGGTGTAAAATACTTTCGCTCTCCATGTTCAGCCTTGATATGCGAACGACACAGCGCCGTACAGCCCCGCTTCTCTTCCCAGAAGACCGTGGCCTTGCAAGACCTGCACAAAGAACAAAGCAAAACGAGTATGAGTACTCCATGATTTTGGTAGAGTAAATGGGCCAGAGAAACGCACCTCCATCTTTCTGGCATGCCACCCAATTCCACTGCTAACGTTCCCGTTAGCGTCTGCAAGACGCTCCAATTCAATTCGCCACGGGTGGTCCTGCTCCAGATCCCTCCTCAGAATAGAACTATGTGCGCCACAGCTAGAGGGTGGAGACTTTACGACCCAGCCGCTCGCCACATCAACATACCATCCGCGTCCACCCTTGCTTTTGATGACGCGCCACGAACCTGCACCAGAGCCAACTGTGGCAAGCAGGGGCGTGGCAAGTTCTACGACACGCAGCCGGGTGGGCGGCTCTGCGCTCTTCTCTTTGCTTGACGAGGAAAGGTTGCAAGAGAATGGCGGCGTACACAGTGGACGGATGATTTGAGCATGAAGAGCGATCGACGCTTGGCGCGCCGAGACTGCCTCTGCCCCATACCCGAGATCCTGCGAGGACGTAACAAGGGTAAGCACCTCGACGTTCACCGCTTTCGTTCTGAGGAAGTCAGCCACGGCACTGAGTTCGAGGTTGCGGATGTGCGACAGACCCAAGGAGCGTAGCTGGGGTTGAGGCGCACACACATCACAGAGGAGTGCGCTCGTAACAGGCGCGCTCGACAAGTCCAGGTACGCCAGCGCCCCGGTTCTAAAACACGGGGCGTGCGCAAAGATGTTATGTAGTTCATCTTCGGAGAGTGGGGAAGGGAACGTCAAGTCGCCATATAGGCTGAGTTCCCGAATGCCCTGCGCGGCGGGCGCTTCAACGAGGAACTCCCGGATGCTCTCACCGGTGAGCCAGTTACACCGCTCGAGCGCAAGTGACTGCAGATGGACGGTTGGCGAGGTCCCTAGGGCCTGCAGAAGGTCGGGTGTGACACGTGTGCAGGAAAGGTCGAGATGTGTAAGGGACGGGAACGCCAGGACCAGCGGATTCAGGATCTGCGCCTGCACGGACTTGACACCTCGCAGACACAGGCGCTGCAACGACAAAAATACCAGTGGTTCGTAGCGAACGACGCTGCGCGACTTCGGACGACCACGCTCGTTCTCGCCCTCGTCTTCATTCCCGCTCGACGGGAGTTCTGAGTGGTCAATGAAATGATCGTTCACGAATTGCGTGAGCGCGTTCACGAAGACAGCGCTGACGCATCCGGTGAGGTCTAACGCCTCCAACTCCTTGTACTCCCTGCGCCGCTCGCGGTCTTCTGCCTCAGTATCCTTTGGGTCAAAGAAAACCGGGTCTCGTCCACGAGAGGGTCGTCCTCGGCCATGCGAAGCATAGCCTCGAAGCAATAGCTCTGTCAACACAGAGAGCGTGAGGGCACCATCCATGTACTCTGTGGCACCAAATGCCAAGAGACCGGACAATTCCTGCACGGAGCGAGAGTTGCCAATTGTAAATCAATAATTCTCAGCTCAGAGGGGGAACATACTTTCAACACAGCTTCCAGCCTTTCACCTGTAACGAAACGGTTGTTGACGCCCTCTTCGACAGACCGTCTCATTCCGATCGTACGAAAATGATTGAAGTCGAGATGCCGGGTCAAACGCCCTGGACGAGGATCATCAGGCGCGGGTACTGTATAAAATACATTAATCACCAAATATTGGCGAAGGATGAAAGGCCGTAGGGACATACCATAGACACCTGGGTTATCGTGTTCCATAACATCTTGAATTGCGACGCTTATGGAGCGCATCAGCTTCCAGCGGGCCGGGCTTTTGCTCTTAGGCCTGAGACGCCTCGGGCTGGGGTCACGGCTTGCGAGAGGCGTGAGCAGTTCTGGCGGGATGGACCCGTCCAAGCCGCTCAATTTTTCGAGTACCCTCTCGTGCAGCTCCTTGTCCGTCATACCACCCATGATATTTCTGGCGGACAACGTAGCATCTTCAACTACCTGTATAGTCTCACCAACAACCGTAGCAGCCTGCTCGGGGTCAATTTCGTCTTCATCGCCCCCGGCTACCTCTTCGACGAGGGAGAGCCAGCTACGCGGTAAACGAACTTCGACCTTGTGCCACAGCCAAGGCTTCGCTGCTCCATACCAGGCGCGGTTAACACGAGTGAGATTGAGTAAGGTTCTGCGCACGACATCCTGGGACCAATAGGCAGCTGGATACGAGGAGGGGAGGAATGTGGGTACGCCACCCTCGGAATGAGCCGGTGGGTCAAGACATGGCACCGGAGGTGGAAGTCCAGCAGCATAGACGTACCCACATATGACAGACAACAATTCTGGTGGGTAAGAGTTAGCCAGTAAAGATTCCGAGGTCATTATTTAAACAGTAGTGCGTGACTCAGCAGCTCAGTCGGGGACGAAGACAACGTTGAGCAGGGAAAATACGAGCTCAGGTGAGGCGGAAAGTATGGGGTGGACAGCCTGGGTTTTATAGAGCGACATGTGTGCGAGTCAGCGGAGAGGATCATCGAGCGCGCCAGCCCACGGCGTGATCTTACATGCTGTGGCTGAAATCTCGCGCCACCAATGGCAAGTCTCCCTTACCTCGGCTCACCATTCAAAATCCCCCTTCTTTCTTTACGGCATCGTCTTCGCTTACCTGAAGCATGTGCAATCATAGCTCTCATTCTTAGCACTCTCATGGATGCTTCTGTCAAACGTTCACTGCAGATCGTTCCACAATATAGACACACGTGATGGCTCATGTTCCGGTTAGTTCTGACTCTGAGCACTCGGCATGTAATGTAAGCCAATCTCCGAACGCTTTATGGACCACATTGCGTCCTGAGATTCTGTTTCTTGTCTTACGTGGATGCAAACCGGATGGGTACTGACTCAGGAGACGAACGTTTCATTCAGGCCGCTTGCGAGCCATCCACGCTCACCCGCTAAGTTAGGTAATTTGTTACGTCCCATCGGACAAGGCGGATTGTCCAGAAACGCTCGCTGCTCGTGTGAACTCTCCATGCTTTTTATTTATGCCTCCTTCACTCCACGCTGCGCCAGGATGATGTTCGGTCATAGCACATGTGCGTACCAAACTTCATATGAATTCTATGTATTCTATCAATGAAGAATAAACAGCGGACCGTGAGACCGTTGGACCACCTTCGCAAGGTAGCTCCTACTTTCATTCACAGTGGTGCACGAAATTCTTCACCGGCGTGGCGTCAAAAGGTGTGATTTAGATGCTGTAGAACGTGGTTTCGCTTACGCTCAGCATCCAACATCGCATATGAGATTGCCTTGAGCTCATGTTACGAACATCAATTTATTTCTGACCGGCAGCTCCCATTTGTCTCGGCAAGTTTGTTGCCTATACATTCTAAATCACGCTTGCTTCCTCCAATGTGACTTTCACCTTGTGCTGGTGCCTGCGCCTGACTTCGATCGCTTTCTTATGAAATCTGCTGACCCCTACTTGACGCTCCAAATTCCGTGGTCTAGCCCACAGACACTTGATCTTACGAGGTTGGTTCCGTTGCTTCACCACTATGTGCCCTCAAATTTGCTCCAGGATTGTGGTAGTCTGAAGACTAGTACGAGACTGTGGGTGATGACGGCGAGCCGACAGGAATAAATGGGGCTCGATCAACATGAATCATCATGATCGCAAGCGGGGTGCTCTGGTCAAATCTCAGTCCTACATTCATGAGCTCCGGAGACCATACTAGTATCGCAATGGAGTGCATGGATGGGATCATATATGGTTAAGAAATATCCCTCAAACTTCGCCTCCTAACGTGCCTCGCCTGTCAGTGACTCGCACTCCCTCAGTTGACCTTCGTGTTGCGCGATTTGTCCCTGATATGGTGACTGCTCACATCAAATCACCATTTTTTTCCATCTTGTGCGTCTCGCGGAACGTCCGCTCAGTGTTCAAGGATGGTATGCCCACCAAGAACGTGGAGTTGGACACTAACTTCTTCCCATCAACCACTGTTTCAATTGTCGTCGGTATTCAGCCCGGAAAACATCGTGATGTACGTGCCGCACGGTAGATTTTACCAGCGTTCCTTCCCCATGATGCATCTTTTTCACCGTCATTTTCCCTCCGTACTCGACAGGTCCTCACTGGACCGGCCGTCGCTCGAAAGGTGCGGTGTTTTTCGCAGTAGTCGGTCGGGCGCTGCAACTTATATTGCACTCTCATTGTCTTGTCCAGCGCAAAGATATCGGTGTACCAAGCTCCATCTTTGCGGCACCCGTTCGACTGACGGCACTAACTACAGGCGTGCAGTGCTAACCTCGCACAACCAACTTCTTGGAAATCACCGCCTGTTATCCGGAGCTGAGTCGGCGGGATACTCCCGCGACACTGCTAGTGCGTTCAAAGTCTTTAACTTGTCCGCCTTGGCTTAATGAAGCGCGAGTCCAGGCATGATTGCTGCCTCGATCGTCCTGTCTGTCCTTGACCTTCGTCAGTGGATCCATTGTGACCGGCTCTACGAGCTCAAAGCTCGCCCGCAGGGAGTGGAGTATAACTTTCGCGGTACTCAGTGCGTGTTCATAGGACGTGCGATTGGCGATAAGCTGAGATTGGTCCCAATTTCGTGTCATGGCATAGTATCGTTTATTCTTGATGTGGCAGCGAGTCAACGACGGATTTGACCAGTCACGACTTGCCAGTGTCAGCTTACAGCTCACGTCTGCCTGTGGCCTGTCGCCCCCAAAGCATAAGCAAGGGAAAAAAAAATTCCATTGAGTGCAATCGCCCCAGTATATTATAATTAGTGGTATATGAAAACCCAAGATGGTATTTTTTTGTAGATGATCAAATTTGTGGACACCTGTCCACGATGCAGCACGGTAGCCGATTGGCAGAAGTTCAAGTGGCCGATGTTTCAAGCAAGTAGGTTACCGGGGTCGATCAAACTTTGACATAAAAGTCATACTGCGACAGCATCCATGCCAGCGAGATGGCTTAGGCACACGTGCGTAGGCATGACACGGAATAATTCAATCCGAGAAAGTATGCAATGAACAGGAGACTCACTGGACACAAAGACCGGGCTGAGTACCGCAACATTGATTTTGGCAGTGCGGAAGATCAGGAGTTCCGAACCGAAATGGGCGAAGGCAAAGAGATAGCTAAATATCGTCATGTCATAGATACTGCCAAGTTTCTGTTGAACGCCAAGGGCTCAAGAGTATTCAGAATAACTCACGGTTTGCTGTTAATGTTGTACGCAGCATAGAGGCGTATCACAGCCGACGTCAGCGTCCAGATGGCAAACGTTCGCGCCTGCAGTGGGCTGACTGTATGAAATAATTAGAGTGAGAAGCCGCTAAATCAACACGGCGAGAACATACCCAAGTGACTCGCATTGTAAATCCTGCGGGTAAATTTGAGAGTCACAAAATTTTGAACGGTGTTGAAAACGGCCATAACTGCCACAACTAGCTGCCACTTTGGAAGTAGTCCGTTGGCCTGTGGAAGGACTGCGAAGATGGCATCCCATCTGTCACTTTTTGCAAAGAGTAACACAAGCGACGCACAATCGATGAGGGCCATTACTGCAGCGTCTTGACTAACCTCCCTGTAGAAAGCAGGTCGCGTCGAACGATGACTTCCGTCTGTAGATTACGTAAGCGGATAGCAGGCGTGAGAATATGTGTCGGGTTTGCCCGTCGACATGTCGGCAGAATAATAGGCGGCACGAAGCGACAGTTTGTCGACACCTCCCAGAATTTCACCGTACGCGTCGACGACCATCGTGTTGCATGCAGCGAGCGAGGCCCTAATGGCCCTCCCGACGACCGTTGTCGTTCCCATCTCCCAAGACAGGGCCACCGCAAGTCGCTCCAACTCGCTGGTTAGCACCGCGAGCTCGGGGGGTGCATCGCTGAGGCGTCGATCGCGGACGAGGACGAGAACACTCACGGGAGGGAGGAGGCCAAAGAGTTTGGGACGCTCGGCCGCTCGGCGTGGTGAAGGGCACGACGAGTCTCCCTATGGAGGCATCGCCCCGCCTACTCCCAAAGGTTTTTCGGACGAATCTCAGGATATCGCGGTTTCATCACATCCTGGGACTCCCACGCAGCTCTCACATACGCCACGTAGGCCAAAAACTGCTGGTTCAGAAAGGAGGCCTAGTCTGGAGGACAAAGAGGACAAGGGTGCATCCTCCAGTCGCGTTGTGCGCGATGACGTTCGCGGCAGACAAACCAAGTCAGAAGGTGGTTCCGTGCGAGGGGTACGTCCATCTGCATCCCCAAAGTCGCGCAAGTATTCACAGTTTTCTAGGTGAAGACGAGGCTGCGCGGGATGAGTTTACCTCGTCAAGCTTTCAAGGTGAAGGGTTCCTCAGGTTCATCCTCACAGCCAAGTCCTACGGCCCCCGGTGAAGGCCACCCAGAGATGTCCGCAAACCGTGCTGGAGGAAGTGCTTGTCGAAACTTCAGGGATTCGGTACTTACCCAGCATTCTTCGACGTCGTCCTCGCTATATCCTGCGTCGACCTACTCGGGTTCTCAGACCGAGTCTTCGCTTTTACCGAGTTCGTTTGACGGCGATGAGCAAACGTCCGCGTTTTCCCCTGAGATCGTGCTGCCAGGCAATCCTGAGTTCGACGCCGACGATGTGTCTTACCGTCTGCGTCTGCTTGTGAACAACAGCTACTTCCTACCGCCTGCTCACGCAAAACCTTCTCCAATGTCGTTAGTGCCGATGTCACCATCGAAAAAGACACAGGGCAAGCAGACCAATGCAACGTTCCTGGACTTTTTCAGGATAGGGAAGTCCAAGTCGAAGCCTACGACTCCGGTTTTACGCAGCCCTCCAGCACTCGATCAGTCCGGACCCATCCTGAGGACGACCTCTGATTCAACCACAGCGTCTGGCTATGTTCCTCGCCCTCACGCGAGTTTGCAACCTCAGACGCCTACTCCTCCTGTTCCTAATCTGAACGCCATGAACCGAGTGGTAGTACTACGTGAGCGAATGCAAGACCTTGCTACAGCTGCGAAGGAAGCAGAACAGGATATCAAAAGCCGGGCAGATGTGCGTAGGACGAAGAGTCAGACTACACCTCATGAAAACGACTTGGTTGACGACGTCATTGATCCTACTGATGCTGTCGATCTTCCGCCGTCTTTGGAGGACTATCCATTCGCTGTTCAGGCGTCGGCGGCCTTTGGGTTGGGTGTTCGGGAGTCAGTGGGTGCAGCGGTTCTGGCAGAACAATTACCTCCGTCAAGGAGCCCCGGAGATTGGTCATCCAGTACAGAAGACGATTCGTGGCGGAAGGAACTTTTACGGGAGGCGATCACTCACTCCTTGAACAGTGCGTCGGACCATTCCTTTCTTTCCTCTCCTGAACAGTCATCTGCGTCCCCCACGTCTCCAACGACGACTTCGACTACTGAATCCCGTGCGGCTGATTCCACCTTTACACTGTCATCGACTTCAACGCCTAGGCGCGGTATTGGTCGGCCGATTCTGCAACACCTCACGTTGATCGCGGAGATCGAGCAGCAGCATAACTCGAACGCTCCAAAGCCGAGTCCAAACCCTCCTCACAGTACTGCCACTCTCTCCCCGACTCAAAGGACACTGATACAGGCCGCTCGTCGTTCATGGCTATCAGAGACTGTTCCTCCCGCGCGTGCAGAGACTCCGTCGGAGCCGCTACCCCTTGCCCCACCACCTCCCCGTAGGCAGCTCATCAATCCTCTGTACTCGCTTTCGCAGCCTGACCTGTCAGAATCGAATTCGAGGGACCGGGAGCAGGTCTCTGTAGGGTCATCAGAGGCCTACTCATCGGTCGTACGAAAGGCGGTGTCGTCACCGCGGCTTTCTGCGGTCCATGAGCGTGCAAATGTTGCTCAGAGAACTATGTTCTCGATTTCGCCACCTCCGTTATCCATCCATCAGATAACGTCGTCTCGTTCGTCGCCGGCCCTGCAGGTGCTTGGCGATAACCCGTCGTTTTCGTCTTACCGTAGTTTTATCAGCGGGTCACGTTTATCTGACGATGATTTGTCCTACGCGACGCCTATGGATACCGACGGGGAAGAGTCAGCACCAAGAGCATCTGTCTCGGTGTCTTTGTTCTCTGGGGACCGACCGTCGATATCAGAATACTCTCCCCATTCTCCCGCTGCCTCCGCGTTCCGCGACGCAGTATTTGGGAGCTGTCGTTCACCCTCGCCGTACGCGAGACGGAGTATCAACGAGAATGGTTCTGGTCCTTCCAGGGTGGTGTCTCCTTTGCGCGACGCAGATCCCGAACCTCGCAGTGCTGCTATGTCCCCGCCACCCCGCGTGTCTTCGTCGTTGGGCCCCACAGTCTTACCTCCCCCTCCTAGATCACCTGCAGTGAAGCCCTTATATCGCCCTTCCACCCCTTCCCATGCGTCGTCAGAGGCTGGCCATCGTTCCTTTACTTCCGTTGGTGGCATGCCAGAGCCGTCTGTCGACAAGGCGTCCATGGAGTCTTTCATCCACCCTGCTCCTGCGGTTCCTATTTCGGATAGGCGAGGGCTCACGTCACTATCACTGCGCATCCCTACCGAGGATGTTGCTTCTTCCATTCATTCCGCGCCGGCGCCCGCGTCACCCACCGCGTTCTTTGACCGCATTCAATCGCACCACAATGCGATGGACGACTTAGACACGTCAGACGAGAGCGAGGACGAGGAGGACACACATCCTCCCCCACCCCCACCGATGTATGCCGAGCCGCGCATTCCTCGCACCCCAACATCGTCGCACCGCGTCTCGAGCGTCGGTTCACGGCCGTCGATCATGCGATTGGGCAACCACTCGACACCTCACCTAAGGCCTCCGAATGCCTTTAGGGAGGGTGTGTCGTATGACGTGTCTGACCGGAAGAAACCCATCGGGAATGTGCCAGAAACACCACCCCGCGCAAGCTTCTTCTCGGTGCGCAAGAGGCTTGTGGGCGGTACTGATGCCCCGCTGTTCCCGTTTGCGCCACAGCATACCCCGTCCTCGCGTTCACGCTCGCTCTCTCGCCGGCCAGCAACTGCAGAAGGCAGCCGGTCGCGGAGGTGGCAGCGCGAGTCGCTGCAGAAGTTCGACGGGATGCTGTTACAGCACATGCAGGCCGAGCGGGACAGGATCAAACAGATTACGAGCAACATCTCGGGATCCAGAAACTGATCTTGAACCCTCAACCACTTACCCCCTGCTCCTCTGCTCTGTCCACTGTTCTGTTTCTTTTGCTATGTCCGTTCACCTTCGCGTCACCCCCTTTGGTCGGAGTTCTGCTTTCGTACGTACCTGTCATACTAGCTACTGACTGCAAATCCTCTCGTTACAGCTGACCTTACTTCCTATCATTGTTGCATACAGCCTCGCTGACGCCAGACATATACCAATATTCCTGTTTATACCGTTTACATTTACATTATCCTCCATAACGCTATTCAACAGTTTCCGGTGTTTTCCGATGCGATCTTCTAGGGATGTATTTGTGCGCGTGAGATAAGTACTACAGTGGCGAAGGAACGACGTGAGCAGCGACGAAGACGAAGCAATATCAGCAATCAGAGAACAAAATATCGTGAGTTGTCATTCAGATAATACACATAACACAAGATCATCCATGTCCCTCAAGAGCCCTGGCTCTTCCTCCATGAAGAAAACGACAAGAACCCGACGACGAGCAGCGCCGTGCCTGCACCGACTAGCCCTGGGATGTACAGATACCACGTCCGGTCATCATCGTCCGCGTCCGCGTCGCGCACGCCCTCCATAATCGCGCTCGACAGATCCCCCGAGCCTTTCTTCCGCCGCCGACGCGTCTGCTGCTCCGCGGGCGTAGGCGGTGCACGGTGCACCTCGATCGACGGCATCTCGAGCTGCTGACGCGCGCCCGGGCCCAAAATCGTGCCGCGCCGTCCGCGCTCCCTGTCTCTGTCACCGCTGCCGCTCTCCTTGCCGGACGAATCTGAGTCCGCGTCGGGCGGGAGAAGGGGAACGTCAAGCGCAGGTGCAAGGGCGCGTGCGCGCTCGAAGTAGCAGCGGGCGGCCGCTCGGTCGCGACGCCATGCATCGGTGCTGCTGCCGTGTGTGTGGTGGCTGGCGGAAATCGCGGCCCCGGAGATGCTGCTGCTAGTGTGCGCAGGGGCACGGAGGGAGGAGAGCCCCGCATATGCAGAGGAGAGGAGCGGCGCGGCGGCGCCCTCAAGATGGAGGAGGCCTGCGGCGAGAAAGAGCTGTGCCAGCCCAGGTCCGCCGCCGAGCCGATCGAGGTAGTAAGCGGGCGTGCCAGGCGTAGGGGGCATGCTGGGAGGCACCTGCTTGGGCGTGGAGGGCTCCACGGTGGAGGGGGAGATTGCGGGGACCTCGGTCAGCTCGACAGACTCCAAGGGAGGTGCATGGCTGCTTGGGCTCGGGACCAGATCAGGAAAGACGGATTGGAGGGGGAGGTAGTGTGTAGCGAGGCGGATGGTGGCTGATGGGACATGCGCCTGGTGCCATGCTCGTCTGCGAGGGGTAGTAGGTCATGATGGTGAACTCATAACAGACTCGAAGGGGCTTACACAAAGTATTCGAATGCTTCTTCATATGCCTTTCGGATGTCATATAGATCAAGCGCAAGCAGAACGAGACTAGTTGGGTCCATGTTGTACTTGGACTCGGCCGTGAGTGTCGAAGCCGACGCCCACGGATATGCACCCAGCATTGAGGGCGACAGTGTCTCTGGAACGGGCCCGACAACTAGCGATGGCCAGATCATGGACTCTGCCTTCTCAATATGTATGGTGAGCAAGCGGCCGGAGGCGGTATGCAGCGACTCCATCGAGGAGTAGGACGACGTGAGGCTGAACGGGGGCGCAGAGGGAGGTGAGATCGGACGAGATGCGCCATGTGAGCGGCGGTGGTTAAGCATTGCGAAAGAGTTTTCGTCCATGGAAGAGATGGGCGAAGACAGAGCGGGCGAGGATGAGACAGGGTCGTCAAGTTCAGAGGCAAGCCCATTTTCGAGTGAGGCGGCAAAACTGCTGGAGAAATCTGGGTCTGAGACATAGGCGTACGAAGACTGATTCGAGCCCGCGGAGGTCGTAGAGGTTGCGCGTTCACGCGTGGAACGCGGCGAGGCACGCGGCTCGAGCTGCCAGTCGGAGTTGGCAGTGTCCACGGTACCGTAAAGGCGACCCTGCAACACCAAAGTATGAATATGGAGGATGCGACAGTGCTTCATGCACACCTTTACAATGGGGGCCTGGCCACGCACGCCAGCTACCAAGTGGTTTCTTTCGATGGCGACCTAGCAAGGTCTTTGTGAAGCTTCTGAACAAACACCGAGTACCTAAACGCACCGTAACCTCCTCCTCGACCGTCTCATATGGTACAAGTAACAGCACTGTTGCCTACAACATGACAATGGTGTTCACTATAAGTGTCTCGACGTTGTTTAAGTGGCATTGCGCACTCACCTGGTCATGGGACTGCAACCAGCTCCCAGTCAGGATGTCAGGCCTCCATGAAGCAGCGAGGACTCACACACCTGGTGCCAGGAGTAGGACTGGTAGAACTCATGTATTCTGTCCATATTGCATCAGCTGGAAAGGAGAGAAGAGGGAGGGGCGCCGAGTACATCAATGCGCGCTGCTACCCGAGTCACGTGCTCGCTACCGATGCCTTCCTCGTCCGAATCCTCGGACGCTCTCCTCGCGTGCTGCTGCACCGACGCCATGGCGGAGTCTACCTGGTCCTTACCCTTCCTCTCCCACTCACCTCCATCCTCGTCCTCGTCGGCGACGGAGACAACGTCTCCGACACCCTCACAGCCCCATGCGCTTATCATCCTCAACCAGCCCTTCTCCCTCCCCCTTCTCCATCTCGTCTGGCGCGCATGCACCTGGCATTGCTGCGCAGATGGCGGCGCGAACCGCCTCCACGATGTACTCAAGTGTACCCCCGCGGGTGTCGACGAACGCAGCTTGTGAGTCGACATGCATACGGCGGTTCAGTCCCGCTCAGGCGGTGTGCGCTGCAGGTTACTCCCGGATCTCATCAAGGGCGACCTAGACTCGCTCAGGGGGGACGTGACGGAGTACTATGCGTCCCAGGTATGCCACATAACTGTAAGCTACATTCTGGCATGTACTTACAAGAGTAGGGTGTCCCCATCGTACATGATCCGGACCAGTACTCAACTGACCTCATGAAGTGCATCCATATCCTCTCCGACAAGGAGAAGACAGAGGGCATCACTGTACGTCCCCTCGCATCTACGTGCTTCAATCCTCATGACATCTCAAGCTTACGTCGTGCGTCGTGCGTGCAGTACGACATTATCATCCTAGGCGGGCTGTCTGGCCGGCTCGACCAGACCGTGCACACGCTGTCGCTTCTCCACAAGCTTCGCAAGTCACGCAAGCACATATATGCGATCTCTGATGATAACCTCGCGTGGGTGCTCGACAAGGTGCGTCTCATGCCAGTACTCTGACACCCTTCCTTCAGCTTCCTCCCAAAATGCAGGGTGAACACCACATTAGGATCAATCACGAACTGCTTGGCCCAACATGCGGACTGCTACCTGTCGGGATTGACTCGACGTCGATCACTACACGAGGGCTGCGGTGGAATCTAAGTGCGCTTGTTCTGCATCCCTGGCACTGTTTAGCACTGATACGACTATTGCGCCATATTTACCAGCCGATTGCATATCCTCGTTCGACGGAATGGTCTCAACGTCGAACCACCTCCTCCCCGGCGAGGACGTCTGGATTAAGACGACGAAGCCGATCTGGTGGACTGTCGAGCTTCGGACGCTGCGTTGATCTCGCCTTCCATATACTTATCGCGATATTTAAGTGCTCCCCTTAGACCCATTAGAACTATTTTCTCACAGCGGAAGCGTTGTGACTTCACCATGATTCTCTGTGGGCATCGATGATGATGAATACGTTCGATCGAGACAAGGAAGCTCTGGACAATCGATCGTTCCACGTCGTTGACGTGTTGACGTTTGTTCAACACCAATGTTAATGTTCAATTCAATGTCCACTTCAGCGCCAATCGTTTATATGCTCCAGGAGATCTGGACACTGACTCGATATCTCGACAGATCAGATGGTAGGACGCTCAAGCGCTCACCCCGGGCCCGCAGTCTGACCGATACGTTCTATCACACATAAGTAAGCAGCGTTCTCGAGTGGACGCGAAGATTCCCAGCGCGTCAAACACGACGTATCGTACTAGGACGGATATCTGACAAGTAGGTATATCTGACGCTAGCTGCGGTTGAGCTGCGGTACCTGTTCCTGGAACCACCCGCAGCGCGGCAACAGTACTTGTACCTCTCTAATCGATTGAGGCCCCAATACTGCCCCGAGCACGTTCCGCCATCACCTCTATTGAGAATTCGAGGAGATGGGCTACGCACCTGACGATGAACAGGCCCTCCTAGGTATCGCATCCGCCACTGCCACCCGGCGGCGACGCAACGGATGGCGTTCGACGATATACCTAAGCCTGTTCTTGCTGGGAGTAGTCGGCATACGGAATATTATCCCCTGCGTCCAGCACCGTCGTCAGTTCCATGAGGCTGCCTCCTTACAGAACGCCGATCCCGAATTCGACTGGTACTCTGTGCGTCCTGACGGTGATCATCACGCATTGACGTGCGCTCAGACTAGTTGACTCTCGCCAACAGCTCACACCGGCCTCAGACATCCACTGGACACCCTGCTTCGTCGAATACCAATGCGCACGACTCGTCCTTCCCCTCGACTACCTCTCCCCGGCCGGGTTCGGCCCGAACGTGACGATCGCGCTACAGATGCTGCCTGCCACAGACAAGGCGAACTACAAGGGGACAATCCTCCTCAACCCGGGCGGACCGGGGGGCTCGGGGACGTCGCTCGTCGCGCGCGCGGGGAAGAACCTCTCGCAGATCGTCGGGCCCGCGTACGACGTACTCGGGTTCGACCCGCGCGGGACGGGCGCTAGCACGCCCGTCGCGCAGTGCTTCGCTAGCGAGGCGGAGTACCAGATCTGGAACCTTCAGGGTGGCGGACTGCTCCACCCAGACGGCGTATCTGTCCCATTGGCCCGCGCTCGGGAGCAAGTAGTTGGTCAGCGTTGCGCGCAGGCGCTCGGCGGGAGCGGGATCGAGGACGCGGCAGGGAGCTTGAAGGAGTGGGGCGGCGGACGGTTCATGAGTACGCCGAGCGTCGCGACGGACATGCTGCGCATAACAGAGAAACTTGGCCAGGAGAAGCTGCAGTACTGGGGCTTCGTGAGCAGCGCATGGTCTCGTTCCCGTTTTTGCGACTGCTGACTTTGGTGGCTGTAGAGCTACGGGTCGGTCCTAGGGCAATACTTTGCGGCGATGTACCCCGACAAGGTGGGCCGGCTGATCATCGACGGCGTAATGGATGGGTACAATTACCGAGGGGACGTCCCAGGCGAGGTATGGAACAGCAACCTTGTCGACACCGAAAAGGTCCGAACATCTTTTTTCACATTCTGTCACCAAGCGGGCCCAGAGAAATGCCCATTGTACGAGCCCACCGTGGAGGAGATCATCGCACGTGTGGACGTCATCATGGAGCGTATTTCTGCTGAGCCCGTTGCGCTACCTTTCGCATCGGGCGGGCCGACGGTTATCGGGACAACGGAACTGATTCGAGCGATGTTCTTGGCAACGTACAATCCCGCGGCGCTCTTCGGAAGCCTGGCGGACACGTATGTCGCAGTGGAGCAGAACGACACTACGACGCTGGCGAAGCTGTGGGCCACTGTCAACGGCGGGTTCGCGTGCAGCTGCAAGAGCACTCCAGCGTGGCTTGCTGACTCGGAGACGGAGGCGTTCTACTTTATCGCGTGCGCCGACAGAGAGCCCACCTCGTACGCCCCCGACGACTTCGCCGCTCACCTCGCGAACCTGACCGCAGTGTCCCCGTCTGCGGGCCCGATTTGGGGCCAGATCTATCTGCAGTGCACCGAGTGGAGCGTTCGCTCTAAGTGGCGATACACGGGCCCGCTCGCCGCCGAGAGCACCGCGAACCCGGTGCTGCTCATCGCGCCGCGGTACGATCCCGTGTGCCCCCTCTCGGACGGGCGCAAGGTGCATGCGCGCTACGGCGGATCTGGTTTACTTGTACAAAACTCATTCGGGCACTGCACCCTCTCCGCGCCGTCTCTGTGCACCGCCAAGTACGTGCGGGAGTACTTCGCCACCGGGGCGCTTCCGCCGGAGGGTGCGGAGTGCGAACCGGACGAGCTGCCGTTCGTAGGCACAGTGAAGGACGTCGCGGCGATGTCGAACGAGGATCGGGAGTTGTTGGATGCACTCAGGGGACTGTCGGGTGAGCTGCTGATGATGGGGAACTTCTAACATATCCTTCTAACGTCCTGATGGGGCATGCATAAAATCGATCCTTTCTTCATGTAGACGTCATCGTGTAATTTTCTGCGTTCTTCGCATTGAATCATATGCTGGTATGAAGGAGAGCCACTGCCTTGAGGTCCATGACGAACAGGTTCATTGTACCTTAATTCCAAACAGCTGACCACGTATATCAGACGGTATCTCCTCTCCGTTGATACGTGAAAACCTCACGCGCTCGACACGCGCATCGATCTCCATGATCCTGCCATACGAGGTTGACCTGGTCCAAAGCTGCCATGGCATCAATGTTCGATAATGAAAGATTAACCGATAAGAGTCTAAGAAGGTAAAGATTGAGCTCACCGTCGAATTATACGAAGTCTGGCCATAATTGTCGCGGTTCTCTTTGTAAATGTGACTGCTGCAGGGAGTTGAGAGAAATAAACTTACCAGCGCAGTGACTGCGTGTTCAATAAATTTAGTTAGCCCGTGAAAACATGATTCGAGGCAAGCTATCAGCCTATCACGACGCTTTCAGGCGTGTTCAGGACCATCGCGAGAAGAAACCACTAGAGCTTATGATACTTATGATTATCTATAGCCGCACGGAGTTTGGCGACAACACCGACAAGTTCACGATTTTTGACCAGCGCTAGCGTCTACGAAGTACTGGCACACAACACGAGGCTCGCACCCTTCAGGAGTTTATTTATCCGGCGGATTGCAGATCCATGCGTAATTACGGGATCTCGTGCAACCTTGCAGCGCAGCGAGTCTAATAGGAATATTTGACGTCCACACTGCTCTTGCATGATTAACGATTGAATATGCGCGATGTGAGATTGGAGTGCGTTGAAGTGAGAGCGAGCTCCACATGTGACTCTGCATTCTCCGCGGCCACGTGCACCGTGACCTCCGGCGCGACCTAGCACTGCGTCATCACTCGCAGTTATGCGAATAGAAGTTGCATAGAAGCAAGTTTATTTAAATGAGACTGTATTTCCTTTAGCAACTGGTGTTAATGGAGGTGATAGCTAATAATACCTTGGTACATACACGTAACATGATGCACGGGATATCAGACAGAGGCGAAAAAACTGATAGATGACAACAGCGTCCGAGGTGTTCGGGACGCGAGATAGCAAAAAAGGTGAAGGTGAATACGAAAGCGCAGGAAAGCAACAAGGCTAGACAGCGACGGTCCTAGCATGTACACGTGCTTATCGATAACACTGAAGGCAAGTCTGCTGAAAAGGAGACAAATAGAGAGGCCGAATAAACAAAAATAGGATATAACCACAGAAAAGAGGTCAGTTCAGAGCAAGGAGGACAGCAAGGTAGATATCATGTCAACGTTGCAGAAGAGGAACAAACCGTCAGTTACTGAAATGTGACCATCAGCAAGCAAAAGAGGCTGCGACATAAGTTGACCTCACATGTTTCCGCAGACGTGCGACATTGTATGGGGTGTAGATGGATGCGACGCACAAATTCGCCTTCTTCCCCTGCAACACATCTTTCCTCGAGTTCTTCAAATGCCTCTTCAACGAGTCCGTCCTGCTGAAAACGGACATGCAGCCACCAGCATACACCACACCCTCGAATTCCCACATGTTCGCAGTCTCCAGATCCACCCCAGCCTTGATAGCCTCCCCAAGCGGAAGACCGCCGCACAAGGGTTTATAATCTGGTGGGTAATGGGATTTGACGTGCCGGTGAAGGTCAGCCTTGCGTTTGAAAGGAAAATCACAAAATGGACATGTCTTCGAGCCGCATGGTAGGAGAGGGACCGGTTCGCTGACCTGCACCATGCGCGGTGTGAAGCTGGAGATTGAGCTCGTGGGCGAGGATACCGCGGATTCCGGAGAGATGGAGGTGGAATCAAGACCGACATCCGCCATGGCGCTGAAAAGAGGGTCTGGGGATGAATTGACCGAGGACGACGAATTTGACCACTGGCAGGCAGGAGAGGGATACGGCATGAATCGAGAGCCATGCATTGCACCAGCGCTACGATATGACCGGCAAAGCGAGGGTGGAGAAGGCTGCCCATAGTGGGTGGTTATCGGAGGAAGCGAGTGCTCAAGTGTAGGCCACGGAGCTGAAACATTCCCCAGGGGCAACGGCTCGAGAGGTGAGAAGCCAGAACTGTACGGCGAGGCCTATATGTCAGCATATGATGTTCAGTTACTGAAACACGCACGACAGAGCACGCGCCGATGAAGAGTGAAAGAATGAAAACGGGTCTATGAATGCATCTAGGTGGCCGGCCTGTTGGCCATCCCATATGAAGGTGGAAGTCAAACAAAGGGGATCGGCGAACAAAGAAGAGTTCATGATTGGGACGGGAGAAGAGGAGGGAAGGGAAAGAAATTAAAATGACACGCGAAGGAGAGAGGAGAGAAGACCTGCGTTGGCTGCACATCATGCGGAGGTGAAGAGTATATAAAGGATGAAGGGGAACCCTCACGCAACGAGTCGGTGCAGTGCTCAGTGTGGCCCATCCTTTCCGAAAAAGGCACTTCGGCGCGTGCGCGAAAGGCTGTGGAATCTGGATATCGCGCCGTTGGAATATCTGAGTCGGCCGTGTACCTCTCTTGAACATGCCGAGGCACGGCCAAGAGGTGTAAGGACCTCTTACTCGCAGTGCTTGCCCACAAAGCATTCATGCCATACTGCGTACAGTGAGCACCGGAGTCCCCACGACAGGCCGCTAGCCACTGCGCAATCCACACATCATTCATTTGGAGGCACGCGAAGAATCAGATAAACTCAGCCACCTGGCCGGCTCTCCGCGATTGGTTGAGAAGCTGCTCTCCAACTATCGCAGGCCGCCCGATATCATCTTGGTCTCGTACCCAGACGGTTATCTCATCGCACCCCGCAGATAACACCGTGACGCGGTGATAGGGTGCGACGCCGTTAGATAACCGTCTGGGTACGAGACCAATCTTACTCGCCAGGCATGGGAACATGACAAACTGGCCGTTCGCACCTTCGATGAAAAAGCGTTGTGTCTACATCTTCGGCAGACCTGCTCAGCCTTCAGACAGATATGCTCGTCCAGACCACCCGAAAGTTGATAAAATTATAGAGATTGGATTGGTGGAGAGAGAGGGAGAGCACTTCCGCTCAGGATAATGCGCAACATGGCGCGGGATCACCAGAGAGCACAGTGCAATGAGACCTAGCTGAGATCAGAGGGGGGGATACACAGCCAGAGGAAAAGCGCAATGTACGATATCCAGAACGTGCAAAGGCACGACAAGGAGAGATATAGAGGGGGTGTAAACAGAACCTTCGAAAGCAGACTCGTCGTTATTTATAAAAAGTCAACCTCGTAGATGAATATGTGGGCATAGATGGACGGAATCCAACGGAGTAGTAAGTGGAGACGAGAACCAGAATAGCGCAGAGCAGATGAGAGCAGCAAATCGAAGCCAAGAGAGGAAAAACACGCAGAAGAGAAAAAAGGGATGCGATGTTCTGGAGACTCGGCGGCCATCATCAGTATGCACTAGAAATTCCAAGACAAGACAGCTCACCATCTGTTCACTCCTCGTCGCCTACTCTACGGGTGCGCTCCAGATTGTAAATCGTAATGCTCCCGACGCAGCGCCTCGACCGCAGGAGATGGCGGGAGAGCGAGTCCTTACGAGTGAACTCTGTCATGCATCCGCCATAATATTCCACTCCCTCATGCACAAACGGCATCTTGGCCTCCACAGTGACACCGGCGCGGATCGCTTCCGCCTTCGGCAGACCGCCGCAGAGTATCCTGAGAGCCTTCTTGCTGTGGCTCCGGACATGCCTATTCAGGTCAGACCACCGCTTGTAGGATGCCCCGCAGTACTCGCACTCAGTCGTGCCCGCCGGCGGCGGACGTACCGCCTCGTCAAACTGTTCATTCCGTGACGCGGTGCGCCGGAACTGCGACGACGACGATGGCACCGTTGACGACTCGGCGAGCGCATAGGGCGCGTACCGACGCGTACGCGCAGTTTGGCGCCGAGCTTGTGCCGGACACGAAGGCTTTGCGCGCGAAAGACGTGATGGTTTGGGCGAACAACGCGATGGCTCTGCGCGCGAACAACGCGATGGCTTTGCGCACGAAGGACGCGATGGTACATATTCATCTTCCGACTCCGAGCCATCATGCTCTCCATCCATGTCCTGCTCAGAATCCCATGCTTGTTGTGATGGGGAAGGGGATGAGCCCCATACTGGAACTCGGACCAAGGAGAACTCTGGGAGTGGCGGGTAGCCATAAGATACTGAAGAGGTATAGGACGTCGAAGAGGTGTAAGACACTGAGGAGGTGTAAGATGCTGATGAGGGCGTGTGGTAGTAGTTATCTGCCGCGTTGCGGTGGTGGCCAGAATAGGTGTTACCGGAACATGAAGAGTAGGTAGCCTGATTGTGGCCGTCAGACGGACCAACGGGAAAGAAATGGCGTGGCACGAAGGACAATCTATGTGATGTCAAGTGTACTGGGATGCCGAAGTTGTCATTGTCAATGTGGCCAAACTGGGGCAAGGCCAGGGAAGTACCAGAAGGGGTCCTGAAGAGATGCAATGACATGAGTACAGTGTACACATAACGTGAAGGGTGAAGGCCACGCACATGAGGCCTAGCATGAGTTCAGTAGACGGGACGGATGAGTTGAAGTCGGTAGTGGCCGAGACAACATCCGCAAAGGAATCGAAGGAGGATGTCGATTCCGGACTGCTATTGAAGATAGGAGAAGGCACCTCCGGGAAGGGATTGGATGTGTTCGGGTAGTATGAAGACACGTAAGGGTTCGCGTTGAATGCTAGCTCCTCGTCGAGGGCCTGCATGTAGGTGTTGAGGCGGAGAGAGCGTCCCATTGCAGAGGACAGAGGAGGAAGAGATGCGGGGAAGAGCGACGGGTGTGGATGGAAAGACTGGATGCTTACCCGGCATGTTTTATAGCAATTGAGGGAGCAGAATGACTGAAAGGATGCCCTTTGTCGCCGCCGGAAGCCAAAGTATCGTGGGACAGTTACAACATCCTAAGATCACAGCGTGGTCGGCCAAGCAGATCTGTCCGCAGATGTGATCTTAGAGTGTCTCCGCCGCCGCCCTGGGGCCCTTCGTCATCCGTTGCTGCGTCTCCAGCTCAAGCGCTCAAGGTTCGGCAGTAAGTGGACAATAGCGCGAATGGCAAGGTTATTCCCGCATGCAAGGTCCGGCGGCGGAGGCCGAGGACGACGGAGTTCACCTTCCTTTTCCAATCGTCGTTTGTCTAATTGTAGCATCCAGAGATTGCACAATTGAGGAGCGTACTTGTGGAGGCGTTTCATCCCAGACCGCGCAGAGATTCTGCCAGCTGGTCGATGCAAGGCTGACATATGCAAACCACAAACAATCATACTAAAACAAGTCTCACTCACCCAGAGATCTCAGCTCAGCTCCGTGGCTGTGCTTGCATGCACGACGCAACTATTCGCCCAGAGGCCCGTTCAGTGATGATGCCGCCACTGAACACATTGTTACATAAGCTTAAGGTTAACTGGGTTTTCGAAGACGACTGAGCGCCCTTATAAGTACAGATACCGCCTGCTCGGACGTAAGCTCAGCCGGAGGAATTCCATAAGTTGTGTTTGGGGCGTCGCGCAACTAAAGAGGACACATTCTAAGAGGGACAACGTTAATGACGGTTACGATGCCGAAACGGGAAGGAGACATACCAAGAAAGGAACTACAACGTGCATTACGAGGCGTAGAGAGCTGCACGAGGAAGACGGCGCGGTTCTGGATAGTATGCGAGGCACGCACCGCAGGGTTATGGAGGGGGGAGTTCGACGAGCACTGCACTCGCAGCAGAGCCTTCATTGTACAACACGCAGGGGCAATTCAGTACCCACCGTCCGGCGGCTGGCCGTAGCGTCGGGCGTGTGGTCGCACGAAGGGATGAGATAAAGCCACCTCTGCCGGAGAAAACACCTACACAATTGGCTGAATCATAATTCCCTCGCGAAGACCAACCTCCTCCAGATACGCTCGACGAGACCGTCCAAGATTTGATAGAGTGATAGAGAGAGTTGAAGAGATTGGATTGGTTAGGCAAGAAATAGAGTTGCCTCATAAATGTACAACATCCCGGCAGATCACCGGAGACGGAGCGATAAGACCGAGTGGCAAGAGGCGAGCACACATCACAAAGAAGACAAATCATCCACGAGGAAGATCAGATATACAACGTCCGAGGGGCACGGAAAATGCATGAGGAACAGGATGACGAAGAGTGAAAGCAGGAGTCCACGGTAAAAAATTGAGTATACACAACAATTCACTGTGCCCGGCGGGTAAATGGTTGTGTATAGATGAATGGAATATATGGCCGGAACACAACAAAGTGAACAGATCGGAAGGAGATCGAGATTATGACGGACCAGATTCAGAGAGGGAATTGGAGCCAAGAGGAATAGGGCAATAAGAAATAATAAACAGAGGGACGCGACAACCTGGAGCACGACTATGGTCAGCATGCACAGAGACTCCTAGATGACGAGCTCACCGTTGATTCACTCCTCATGGGGACGTTCCAAGTTATACGGCGCCGTAAGGCTTCCCACGCAGTGCTTCGAATACCTAAGATGCCGAGAGAAGGAGTCTTTACGACTGAACTCGCGCATGCATCCGCCATAGAATGCCACACCCCCATACACGTACGGCAACCTGGCCTCCACATTGACGCCGGCGCGAATCGCCGCTGCTCGAGGTAACCCACCGCAGACATACCTGCGCGCGGCCGGACTGTGCGTCAGGACGTGTCGCTTCAGATCCGTGAACCGTGGAATTTCCTCTTCGCAGTATTCGCACTTCGTCTCCCCCTGCCGCGGCAGACGCACCGGCCCCGCAATCTGCTTGTTCCGCGCTGCTACCCGCCGCAACGGCGTGGAGGGTGAGGACGACAGGGCGGAGGGCGAAGACGGTCCGGCAAGTGCAGAGGATGTACTCCGCGCGTATGGAGCGTGTTGGCGCGTGTTCCTCGTGAGCGTACCTCGCCGCCGAGGAACACCGCGCGAGCTTGACGATGCCTTCAGCGAGGGCACGTATTCGTCTGACGAGCCGGAGTCCTCGCTCGATCCATCAGCGTCCTCCTCCGAGTCGTGTGCCTGCTGCTGGGCGGTGGCATTCGCTGCCTTGGCGCGAGACGCGCGGGTCACAGGCAAGGGCGGCAGTGAAAGAGCCGAGATGGGGGAAAGCACCTCGGCGGGAGATGTGACCGAGGAATGCTCTGAGAATGACGCAGAATAGTTTGAGGGTGATGAGGGCCCGTTGTGCGCGTTGTGGTAATCATCTGCACCACCATGGTGGTGGTCTGAGGTCCTGAGGGACGGGGAGTACGGGGAGTGGATCCGACCGCCGAGACGGGAGGGGTTACCGAGGAAGGAATCGTATCCATCAACCGGTTGGCCCAGGAACGTATCCCCAACAAACGGGCGCCCCCGCGGTGAGGTGCTATCCAGGTTTCCGAAAATATCGTTGTCGAGGTAGTTGGGGACCTCGGGGAAGGTCAACGAGGAACCAAAGGGGGTCCTGAATACATCAGAGCACAAGCATCAGTGGGAGCACATACAGTAGGGAACGAGAGAGCCACGCACATGAGCCCGAGCATTGACCCGGCAGAGACAACCGAAGGGGTATAGAAGGCGAAGGACGCGCCAATGTCGACAGAGTCAGATGACATTGTAGAATCAGGGCTTCCATGGGGTGCGGGAGACGAGGTAACACCGAAAGATATAGGTCCTTCCGAGTACATGGACGCGTAGGGGGGCGCGTCGAATGGAGCCTCGCAGTCGAGGGCCTGCAGGCAAGCGCTGAGGCAGTGGGAGTATTCCATGGCAGAAGGAGGGGGAAGGGGTGCGGGGGAAGAGCGCGGGGCGCAGATGGAGAGACAGGATGCTTACCCGGCATGATTTATAGCGATGGAGGGAGCAGGAGATGGAAGGGACGCGGGGGCGGGCGAGAGAGACTGTGGGACAGTTACAATGCTATAAGAGCACGTCGTGTAGATCCGTTCCAAGATGTGCTCTTACAGCAGGGTATCTCCCCCGCGCCTGTTCCTAATCTGTTCCTAACCTTAACCCGGTGGGTCTCGTACCCAGACTGTTATCGCAACCCTACCACACATCCGGGGCGGCCCCCTACTTCGCACTTAGCTCTCAACAGCCGCTCGAAAAGCCGTGCTTTAGTCTCGAAGCTAGTCTCGAATCCAGACGGCAGGTAGTACGTACACAGTATTGTCCCTGGGTCGCGGTGGCCACCGCGCTTGGCCGGTGACCGACCCGTGGTACCTTCCCACGCGCGGGCCGGTGCCCCTCGGTATATGCCGCCGGTGACCATAACGCGCCGTGTATGCCGCGCGGCCCGTTTGGGCAGTAGATACCTATTCTAGCAATAGTTGCCATACAGACTTCCTCGCAGCCTCCCTCCCGCTGCGCGTTGCTACAGAGTGAAGCTTGCCAAAATCCCTCCCTGTGACATATGTACGGGTCTGTACACGTCTGCATATGTGCACTATCGGGGCGGCAGTGGAATCGTACTCGCACGTGATCGTGATGGTTCCTTGGTGCACTGCTGCTTTCTTGACGCAATTTCTTCTTGTGTAGTACTGAGATCACTCGAAAATCTGTATTGCAAAACATGGGACAAGTTTGTATTGTACACTAGAGAAGTTTCTGTACAGTAGAAATAAGGCCATTGTAGATTAGACAAAAGGAAGAAAGAAAAGAAAACACCGGAAAAGACTCTGAAGGACTAGGAGAGAAGGAAACATCCAGCGCCGCCAGACTCTGTGAGGTATTCACAGAACTTGCGTGCTCTATACCTCGGGTGATACTTCTCTTCGAGGACGCGCAACGCGAGTTGGACGGACCAGCGCGGCTTCTGCGAGAGCTCAGTGATGAGCTCAATGATCTTCTTCCGACGCCCACCTTCCGTTTTGAGGGCTGCATTGTTGTGACGCCAGCGGCTGCCCCACTTCTCCATCAGCTCGTGCACGGGAATGTGCCCACCGAGTCCCGCCGTCCACTCTGTCCAGACGTCCATAATCGTGCTCACCGGTTGGTACCGATAGGATGGGAGAAGCTCCCCCGCTTTCCAGACCCACGGCTCGTGCTTGTTGAAGGCATCTTCACCATACATGCACTGAAGCTCTTCTCGCCGAGCTGACTGCAGACCGGTGTATGCCAGTGCCGCAACAGGTGGAACGAGCCCCGGAACTGCCAATGGTGCTGGAGCAGCCGATCCTGTGGAACCAGATGAAGTGGCAGTTGTGATGGGCGGCACTGAACCGCTCAGCGTCTCGGTAACGGACGCCGTGATCGACGGTATAGTGGGTGTTGCCGCGCTGCCTCCGGGCCCATCGCCACCGTGGAAATTGATTGTGATGGTGGGAGGGGCGACAGCCGGAAGTGCAGCCGGTGGTGCAGCAGGGGCTGAGGTTGTCGGGCTTGGATTCGGGGCCACAAAGGCCGCTACAGAGACAATGATGCAGATTAAAACCATGTTAACATTTCCGCGAGTGAAGACCCATACCTGGCTTTGACTTGCGAGTGCTTTTCGAGTTCACCAGCATGCCAATCATGCCTTCCATCTTGAGAATTTGCTGCGACATGTCCGCCATCTGCCGGTTGTTCTCCTCATGCTGCCTCTTCTGCTCCATAAGGACACCGGTGGTTGCACCTCGCAGGCTGGTTATCAGATGCTCGGGAAGGTTCTGGTATGCTACGCGGGCCCGCTCTTCTGCTTCTCGGATGGCGGGCATCGCTTCACTGACAAAGCCGTGAAAAGCAGGAGTATTGAACAGCGCAAATCCGAAAACGGGGGCAGAGGGATGCATCGCGCACAGGAGTGCCGCATCTTGAAGCAGAACGCGGCGCAGCCATACCAGAAGTCGGAGGAAGTGGCGCAGGGCGTAATCTTGAGCCAGTGGATTCTCTCGAACTCGAGCTTCGAGAGCGACCTGCTCTTGCTCGACCCAGGGGAAAATCTGCGTGAGGAGTTCAGGCGGTGGATCTGATGGTAGCACAGCTTGATCAGTGACATGGGGCATGCATATATGTGGCCAACTACTCACTGAGAGCATCGCGCGGAAGGCAATACATCTCTGGCTTTTGACCATTGAACATGGCCGCACCGAGCAGGGCATCCACCGGAAATGTCCGTTCGTAGCACTGGCAGAAGGACCCGTTCTCATTCCATCCGCTGAGTGCTTTTGTCCTGCTGATCGTGGCACCATGTGCCCGCGCAGTCTGCGCGGCATAACTCCGGCCGGTGTGCGTGACCTTTGTGATCGAGATCTCATTCTCCTTGTGAATGCCTCTCAGTCTGTCCCGGTGGTCTGGAGATGAGAGCTGGCTCAGTTGGCACTGCAAGGAATGAGCAGGCAGAGCGGGCACTCACTATCATATGACATAGGGGCTGCAGGTTGTTTCCCCCAGAACACATGGTAGGCATACCAGTCGCGGTGCCCATACTCACCACAGTCCGTATCGTCAAAATCTGGGAGCAAGTCAGGCAGTGGTAGATGAAGGACGTGAAAAAAACTGAAGAAGAGCAAGGCCAGCCCTCCGACAGGGCAGAGCTCGACCTCTCGGTGGCGAATAGCACCATGCTCATCTAGACGGCCCTGCTGGTTGTGCTTGGCATTATCTGCCAGTGCGGCAAGCACCTGATAGCAACATGAGCACTGTCGACATCCCCCTCGCATGCTTGACTCACCGGAACCCTGTACCCAATGCGAACATCATCCATGGGGATCGATGACATGAACAAGTCCGACCACTCAAGGATGCGGGAGCTCTCCCCACGGAACGCCGTTGTTGACGACAGGAGGAGCATGGCACGGTCACGTAAGCCCAGCCAAACTTGCTTGCTGCCGGAAACATCGGACAGGCACCAGATCGAGCAGCACCTGAGCTCCTCTGATGTGTAAGTGTCTTGAAACAAACATCATTTGTCAGTCAATTGTGCCTTTGTGAGCTTCGGTGAGCAAGTGATTCTCACCTCCGGAGCTTCCCACAGCTTTGAGAGCCTGCGCCTTGTCGATGTGCTTCAGTTCCTGATGCTTTGCGGAAGACTCCGCGGTGCGGATGCGGATGTCTGAGCGCAATGAGAGCTGTGCATCGGGATCGTCCTTGTACAAATAGGCATTGTTGCGCCGCCAGCTCTCAAGTGCGCTGATCACCTGCGAGACGTGCGATTTGCCTACGTTTGATCCCGCGATCGTGTCATTCTTGCCATATCGGCGCTGTGATCCAAGATGTGTGTCAGTCGGGGCGATCACCATCGCAAGGCATCACAGAGGGTGGTTCACCTTTTCACGAGACATCTCATACTCCAAGAAGAAGGAGGTTTTGAGAGCAGTGATAGGAAAAGCCAGGACAGGCACCTCCTCGGGTGCCTTCTGATGGTGCTCGGCCTGAAATGCTGTCCAGTACTTGATGTAGTTTTGCACGTGGCAATCGTAGCTCGACCCGGTTTGCTTGTCATCTTGGTCCAGCTTGGCCTTTTTGACGCGCGTATCGTGCGACTCGAGCTCCAGTTGCGCGATTGACTGCTGGAGTGAACTGGTGACGGCGGCAAGCGCAGCAGTGCCGGGCACGATGCGGGGAGGGCCAGGGCTAGTGACAGCGCTGCACGCGGAAGTGGGGTGCAGAGGTCCTTCGCAGTTTGTCGTCTGCAGGCCCGGGACCTCAGGCAACATGACGGGCGACCATCGCGGCACCTCGTAGTGCACAAAGGTGGATGCAACGTGGTGCTGGGCGAGACTGCTGATGGCGACCTCGCGCTGCAGCTTCCTCAGGACCGCAGGTGAAGGTGGGTCATACGAGACCACCCGGTACTGCTGTGGCTGCAATGGTTCCATCATTGTGCGACTCGGCTGAGATTCCTCAGTGCATGGGACAGAGGTTCAGAGGTGTGTAGGCAGATGGAGCGTCTTCACGGCAAGCTCTTGATGTGGTGCAGGATGCCACATCTGAGTGGTACAACAGAGCTCTTGCGGGCCTCTGCCTCCTGTAGTGATGTGGCTGGGAGAGTGAGGGAAGTTCTGCCTGAGTGTAGTTAGAATCGTTGGGGATGCTCGAGGACCGAAAGGGGAGAGACTTACACCCATGTAGAGCTATGGATCTTTCAACGTCCTGACTGCCCAAGTCAGACGTGCCGTGCACCACTGTTTGGGGGGAGAACAAGCTGGGGGCCTTTTATTCAATGGCGTGAAGGTGGCGGTGCGAAGGGCACGATCAGGGACGCCACGGCGGGGTGCGATCGCCACGGGAAATTTCAATGGTCACAACACGAGGCAGGTCGCGAAGGCGGCAGGATGAATGGCAGCCAAAAAAAATATTAATCTGTTCGTACGGTAGAAAGACGCACTGCTGGCATCACTGGCAGCCGCAAATTGAGTGTGTACGGTGGCCGTGTTTTCTTCAGTCACAGGAGAAATGGGAATTAAGACAGATAAGATGTACAATACGGAAAAGATGAAGACAGGGAGGTCGCAGGGCGGCACGCGCCTAAGAATATGGCATGGCCAGTTTCAAGTTCGCGTGCTTTGACAGAGGGCGGGCGCCACCAAGTGCACGAACAACTCGCGCTGCGAGAGTGAACACGATGCTCGCCGATGTGTTCACCGGCTGCAAGCGTGAGGGATGAGCATGTCGGCCCATCTGATGCTCATCGTTCTTGCCTCCAAGAAAATGAAGTGACTGCCTGCTGCCTTTTGCCGTTGGGCGAGACAGTTTTGAATGGTTCAGCTGGCCGCATGCAGGACGGGCCTGCACAGGTCGGGCGTTGAGTGTCGGGGGTGAACGCGCTGCTTGACGTTGCCTCGGCCGCTTCTTGACGTGTTTGTTGCCTCGGCTCGAGCTCGCGTGAGGGGCATGAGGGGCGTGAGAGAAAAGGCTAGGACCACTGGAAGAGGCTGGAACTGCTGGAGGGCGGCAACAGCAGTGGCGGCGATGACGATGTGATGGCAACATCGCAGTGCGGGGGGCGGGGCGCGATGTTGCCTTAGGCATGCGCGAGCCTCGTCGTTGCCCTGGGCGCCCGCTGAATCTGCCCGACCGTGCTTGCCGCTTTTGGGGGGTCACCAGCCGAGTCCTGATGACCGGCGTGTACAGGGCTGGTGACCCTTCGATTTCTTTTAGGGGGGGTCACCGCCATGGTCACTGGGGTGGAGCGGTGACCCATAATATACTCTATATACCAAGCTGTCTGGAAGAACTGTGAGAGGTGCGAGTACAGTAAGATTTTAAACTCCGAGTATACCATATTGGGATGCCATTTGCCACGTGATTGTGCTATTCTTTAGCACAAATATGTGTTTCGCAACAGAAGTGCAGCAAGAGAAGTCACAATTTTTATCTCTGAGGTTCATATTCTTGCATGATCCATCCTCACATATTTTCTGAGGTATTCTTGTGTGCTGTGCTTCATCTAGGTACAGGTGGACTGTCTCACCTTCATGAGTGAGGGGGGATCATGGGGTTTCTAGAGGTATTGTTTTGAGAAAAACATACATGGCATCTCAGCTAATATTCAGGATGTCTCTGGACTTCAGAATCCTCGTGCTTGACGCGATTGCAAGTGGTGGCAAGCACTTATGCATGACACTATCCCGTGACCCATCCGAATATGGTATAGTCGGGGTTTGAATTGTTACTGTACTCCCTCCTCATACAGTTTTGGTGACTGGAAATGAGTCTATCTCAAAGCCCAGATGGCAGGTGGTAAGTACAGAATACGAAGTACACTGGGCTGTTTAAACTCCGAGTATACCTTATTGGGATGCCATTTGACCACCTGAGCTCCCTGCAAAATGCTCGAATTGCAGCACAAAAGCACTATGTCGCACCCGAACACTAAGAATCCGCAGATCCATGTCTCGGATATTTTCTGAGGTTCACTTGCCTGAGATATGTTATCTGCGGTGGCAGTGCGTGATGAGCTAACAGTCTGGGTACGAGACCAGACTCCTCCGTGGAGGGCTGAGGAAGGTGCGACGACTTCCACCCACCTCCGCAATCCGACCAAAAGGCTCTCGAGCCTGACAGACATGCTAGTGTCGTGAAAGAGTTGTTCATGGTGCCAAACACAGCCAAAAATGTGCATGCAGAGATTGTGCACTCTCGCGACGTGTTATCAAGCTTCATAGGTGTTGGAAAGTAGCGCCCAAATTTCTGAAGCTCCAGAAATTGGGGAGCGCCCAAGGGCAGACAAGCCGAGGGCATGATTACAAAGAAAGACAAAGAAGGAAATTTGCTTATATAAAGTGGAGCGTCTAGAACTGTATATATACAGAAATCTATTTTAGGACGCGTAATCACGCGCCCCGACACATCTTGACCCGCCATCACTACCTTCCTATTTGGGAACTAAGGCGCGATTTCTAACAGGTTATGAGCCCCGGCTCTAGCCAATAAATACTTGGATAACAACAGCCCCTATTGTGGCTACAAAAATTGTTACCCCCTTACTAGTACGAGAACAAATAATGTCGACCAGCGCTGATAATACGAGCAATAGCAATGCTTACCGGATCCCGCTCCTGAAGGAAGACAATTGGCTCTCGTGGAAGCGCCGCGTCGAGGCCATCCTTAATGATAAGGGTCTCCAGGAGTATGTGACCGGAAAGACACCGAAGCCACAGCCAAGTAATGACCCGGCCAATAGGGCAGCGAGAGAGGCGGAGATTAGCGCCTGGGGAGAGAAGGACCTCAAGGCCCAGAACGTAATTGTGCTATCGCTGGGAGATTCCCAGATGGTGCACATCGCTGGAGCCGAGACGGCACGGGCCATGTGGGAGCAGCTTCGCACAGTCAAGGAACAGCATGGAATTCTCGCGCTGTGCCGGCGTTTTTACCGGATGCAAGCCAAGGAAGAAGATAATATCTCCAGTCATATTACACAGCTACGACAGATCCAGGAACAACTCCACCTAATGGGGAAGGTTGTTTCTGACGAAGATTTCCGGCTCATTCTGGCTACCTCATTACCGGAGAGCTGGGACTCTTTCCTCAGCTCTTACTTTGGCGCTGTGGGCGGCAATGTTGGCGCCGAAGGTGCTGACAACGTGCGCCCTCAGTTTACATCACAAGAATTGATTGCCATCATTCTTGATGAAAATAGGCGAAGGCACGAGCGTGGCGAGTGCGGTCAATCCTCGGACCAAGCCATGGTTGCCAAAGGAAAGAAGCGCCCCTTTGGGGAATACAAAAAATGTTCGATCTGCGGAAAGCCGGGACATCTTGGTAACGAGTGTCGGCACCGCGACAAGGTCAAATGTATGAATTGCGGAAAATTCGGGCATAAGGCCACGGATTGTTGGGCTAAAGGCGGCGGCAAAGCCGGACAGGGCCCGCCGATGAAACGGCAAAAGACGGAACGTGCTTACGAAGCGCGCGAGGTCGAATCGAAAGAGGATGAGGCAAAAATAGCCTACGATAATGATAGCGACACTGTATCTCTCGGATCTGATGGCAAAATCGCTTCTTTCTATGAGTGGTTTGCCGACTCCGGGACAACTTCGCACATTACAAATCGTCGTGAAGTCTTCGCGACCTATCAGGCGCTCGAAGATCACGCGATCACGGGCATCGGACCGCAACCAACGCAGGCATTGGGCTGCGGTACGGTCGATGTCGAAAGTAAAGTAGGAGACCGGAAAGTGAAATTCCGTCTCCACAGTGTACTGTATGCGCCGACAGCACCCAATAGCCTCCTCTCCATCACGCGTTTGGACGACGTGGGAGGAAGAGTACTTATGGGTAATAGTCGCGCAATACTAATAGATAAAAATAAACACACTCTTGCTATAGGCAAGAAAAATGGACGACTATATTCATTGAAATTGCGTCCAATAGTTCCACAACCTGCACGAACCTATACTGCTAAGGAATACGGCCCGCATACCTGGGAAGAGTGGCACAAGATCTATGGCCATATCGGGAAACCAGCGCTTATGCGATTATATCGTGAAGGGCTTGTTGATGGCCTAGAAATCTCGCCAAGCCCAGATGAAATCAATTGCGAGGCGTGCATCCAAGCAAAGGCAACACGGAAGCCATTTCCCAAAGAGACGGACGAATGCAGCAAGGTACCCGGAGAATTAACACACACGGATGTGTGGGGACCTGCGCAGACAGCCGCTCTACAAGGGTGGAAATATTTTATTACATTTACCGATGATTACAGTCGTCGAAGTACAGTACTATTTATGAGGCATAAAGATGAAGTAACTGAAAAGGTAAAGAATTATATTACCTATATCGAGCGCAAGTTTGGAAATAAACCCTTGCGACTCAGGCTCGACAACGGTCAAGAATATATGAACACCGAATTAATTAACTGGTGTCAAATGAAAGGGATCGAGATGGGTCCGACTGCACCATACTCACCATCCCAGAACGGAGTCTCTGAGAGATTGAATCGCACACTGCTTGGACTAGCGCGCGCGATGATCTATGCGAGAGATCTACCTCGTTATCTTTGGGCTGAAGTGATTGCTCACGCAGTCTATATTAAAAATAGATCGCCTACCCAGGCGTTAAATGGGGCAACTCCCGAAGAAAAATGGAATGGGACGAAACCAAATATCTCGTACCTACAAGAATTCGGTTCCCCCGTATGGGTCCTCACGGAGGACGCAACACTATCAAAGCTAGCGCCCCGTGCCAACAAGTATATTTTTGTTGGATACATGGACGGACCCAAAGCCATCAAATATTATGATGCACATACGCGCCAGATTAAAATCTCGCGTAATTTCCAATTTTCTTCGAATTCCCCAGACCATTTGCCCGGCAACGCGCCTCACGTGCCACAAGAGCAAATAGGATCCGATGTACCTATCCTCACAGCACAGCGTGAGGGGGAGCAAAATATATTTCCGGGCACTTTACCTAGCAATGCGTCAGACGTGCCGCATGCGGAAAGAAGACCCGAAGTCCCAAACCTCACAACAACCGCAGACGCGCGGCGCGAGGGGGAGTTAGGAACTTCCACGCCACAGTCACCTGCCAAAAATCCGCGAAAGCGCAGACAGGATGATGATCCTGATCAACGCGAGGAAAGCGGGACGGATGCACCAAGCCAGCCCAGACGAACCAGAAGAAAGACAGTTCGGCATGATTACCGTCTAATGCACGACCCAGAGGCAGACGAAGATCTGGATAATGATCCAGATAAATCAAATGCCGAATTAGTCTATATTGCGATGAGCGCCCACGGAAATGCGGATGCGGATGAGCCAAAGACGCTCAGTGATGCCAAGAGATCACTCGAGTGGCCCAAATGGGAACAGGCAGTCCAGACGGAACTCAATCAACTACAGGGTATGGAGACTTGGGAGTTAGTGGAACCTCCCGAAGATCGAAAACCCGTAGGAAATAAATGGGTTCTAGTTAAGAAAACAAACAAAGAGGGTGAAATAATCAAATACAAAGCCCGCCTGGTTGCGAAGGGATATTCTCAAATCCCAGGCATGGACTATACCGAGACGTTCGCGCCCGTAGTCCGCCTCGAAACCATTCAAGCTATCCTCGGGCTAGCCGCAATCTTAGATTGGGAGATCGGACAGATGGACGTGAAAGGCGCCTATCTCAATGGAACTCTCAAAGAAGAAGTGTATATGTGGCAACCCGAAGGATACAGCGATGGAACATACCGCGTATGTAAATTAAAGAAAACCCTCTACGGGCTAAAGCAGTCTGGCCGAGAATGGAATATCGTGCTGAACCGCAAGTTACTAGACGCGGGATTCAAGCACCTATTCTCGGATCCATGTGCGTACATTCGGATCAAAGGTGATAAGATAGAAATCGTCACCGTTTGGGTAGACGACCTATTAATATTCACCAATGATTGCGCACTGATGGACCAATTGAAGAGGGAACTCCGAAATATGTTCGAAGTTACCGACCTTGGCGAACCCCGAAAAATTGTGGGGATAGAAATTGAGAGAGACCGTTCAAAGCGGACAATCAAAATCTCTCAGACAAAATATATTGAGTCTATCCTACACAAGAATGGGCTTACGAACGCCAACACGGTCGGGATGCCTCTTGATCTAAATACAGTGCTTGAAAAAGAAGAACCCGAAACTGATGACGAATGCGACCGAGACAACGGATATGCATCGCTCGTCGGATCACTGATGTACGCGGCAATTGCCACGAGACCAGACATTGCTCACGCCGTGCAACGGCTTAGCTCATTTACTGCCAATCCCGGAATGGCTCATTGGACTGCTGCTAAACGCGTCCTCCGCTATCTATCCGGAATGCGAGAACTTGGAATAATCTACGGGCCAATTGCAGATGTCAAGCCCGAAGATCAATCCATATTTGTGGGCTACTCAGATGCAGACTATGTGAACGATATCCGAGATCGCAAATCAATCTCAGGATATTTATTTAAATTAGGAAATGGCACGATCACGTGGAGCTCAAAGAAGCAAACCATGGTCGCGTCATCCACCACGGAAGCCGAATACATGGCATCCGCCGAAGCGGCAAAAGAAGCCGTGTGGCTCCGAACACTATTCAAAGAAATAGGTTTCGAGCAACAAGATCCTACAATTTTATTCGAGGATAATACAGCGGCGATCTCAATCGCACGTGATCCCCAATTCCACGCGAAATCAAAACATTTTGATGTAAAGCATCATTATGTGCGCGAAAAATTGAGGGATAAATATATTGATATCCACTACTGTCCCACGGAGGACATGATAGCGGATATCCTAACAAAATCACTCCCTAAGCCGAGGCACGAGAAGCTCACAAAGAAGCTCGGAATGCCCATCAGCTTGAGGGGGAGTGTTGGAAAGTAGCGCCCAAATTTCTGGAGCTCCAGAAATTGGGGAGCGCCCAAGGGCAGACAAGCCGAGGGCATGATTACAAAGAAAGACAAAGAAGGAAATTTGCTTATATAAAGTGGAGCGTCTAGAACTGTATATATACAGAAATCTATTTTAGGACGCGTAATCACGCGCCCCGACACATCTTGACCCGCCATCACTACCTTCCTATTTGGGAACTAAGGCGCGATTTCTAACAATAGGGTTGAAGTACCGATAAGCTAGAAATCAAACAATTTCTCGTCAAGCTTCGGGATACCAAAATGGGAAGGAAAGATACCTAGAAGGGAAAGAGTTGTATTGACACCCCCCACCTACCGATCAAACCACCAGTGCACCACCCATCAAAGGGGTAGTAATTCCATGCGAGATAATATATGCTACACCTACCCCGTACCGACTAATCAACTCTAATGTTTGATGTCTAGCCGCGAGAATCTCAGACACCCTTCTCGACTCGGGTGCCTGCGACTCTAACATCTCAGTGGGCTCCTCTGGATTTCTGACACAGACTTATGCCGAGTCCTCGAGCTTGGCCGGAGAGAAGATGTGCAGAAGCGGACTCCACAGGTTCCGAGTCTCCCTCGAGGCCGCCTGCTCATGCAGAGATGCAAACCGCCAGAGATTGAGTGCATGCGCTTGACATGCTCCTCCGCATTGAAACATGGTACATGATGAAGAGGCCACGGTTCCATATTTAACTAGGAGCTCGCTCTTCAGGCTATGATGAAGCAAGGCTCGTGCAGGATTCGGTGCGGGGCATCACTCCGAGTCCCACTGCCAGTGTAGGAGGCCAGTTCTGGAGGGACCGCCCCAGGTTCTACATCAGCCACCAGCTGCAGTGCACCCGAAATATGAGCTCTATCTCTTCTGTCACTACTGCTCAATATTCAATCGTAGCGGCGCGAGCGCCATTCCCCGACTCCGACGGGGTGCTCACGGTTTTTGTATGAGCAAGGGTGTGTGATCGATACGTATAGTACAAGTACAGGCATTTGTGATAGTTACAGTAATGGAAAAAACTAGACAAGCGAGGCATCATCGTCGTCGCTGTCATCCGAGTGGCGTTGGTCAGGCTCGGAATTCGGTCGGAAGACTCCGAGGAGGGGCATGGGCTCGTCTTCGAGGAAGCCGCGGGGCATCGATCCCGGATTGGCGAGAAGGACGATGGATTGGATGTTGAGGGAGATAGTGGTGTCGGCGTTTTCGTCGTCGAGTTCAGGGTGGCTCTTGATGTACTTCCCAAGAGTGAAGAGCAGGAGGACGGCAGACTCTGTGGAGAGATCGTCGTGGATTTTGGGAAGCATCGATATGGAGCGCATGGAGAACTTGAAGGGCTTACACCCGTCGAAAGTCGACACTGCGGGAGGAGTGAGTTAGGGCGCATGTGCGAGAAGGTTGGGGGCGATCTTACCATCTCGATCGGCCGGCAGCACGGGGGGTGGACCTGCAGGGTGCGTTAGCGAACATTTTGTAGTGCGAGACGTCACGTACCGCGTTGTGCGTTCACCGGAGTGGCGGGAGCCATGCCGCGGATCTTGGTTGGAGTGTTTGAGGTGCCAGTGGTCAACCTTGTCGAGAAGGAGAGGCCGGCATGGAACGACGGGAAGACGAGTGTTCGTCTGTTGAGAATGGCACCCAGGACGGCGGCCGCACGTGGCCAGGTGAGTGCTGATGGTGCAACGCAGAGTTGACGGCTGCGACCGCTCGGACTGATCAGGTCGCTGTGGGTAACGGAGCCGACGACAGAGAAGAGCGTGAGATGGGTGCTCGTCTTGAGCTGAAGGTAGTCGGAGGCTCCGATGGTGACAAAGTGGAGTGCTGTGGGGTCTGCGGTCGCGAGATTGATGATGTCATGTGCGGTGGCGATCGAGACGTGGTCCAGACGTCTTTGGGGTCGATTAGTAGTATGGCAGAAAAAGCAAGGGCAAATGGACATACTCGGCGATGTTCGAAGGGAATGCCCTCTTGAGATACACGGGTTGCACGAGGACAAACACGTTGTTCGTGGCACGTGTCACGGCGAGTGTTTCTCTGCAAGAAAGTGTCAGTGTGAGTCACAGTGGATAATTGCCAAAGGGCGTACCTGAGTTTCGACAGCGACTGGAGCACTTCGGTTCTTGTATATATGGTGCAGTTAGTGGAAGTGTCTGTCTGGTGGCAAACAGCGACTCACGGTGTCCTGGTTTTCTCGACGTGCTTTCCTTTGTTGCGGTAGGGCTTACCAGGAGTCTCGTCGGGTCGGTGACTGGCGTGAGCATCGTCTGCGGGAGTATCGGATGCGGTGGAGTCAGTGTGTGCTGTCGGCGAGAATCTGCAAAGAACTGCATGTTGGCTGGTATATGGCGGTGAGTGGGTATGAAGACTTACATGTCGTCGCTGTCTTCGGGCTTCTGCCTTTTTGCGGGTGAAGGCACTGGTGCGGACGGTGACAGATGCCTCATCTTGCGTTTGCTGCCAGTGGTGGTTGCAGGAGCATCAGTGACGGAGGCCATGGTGGCGGTTGCGAGAGGAAATCGGGCGAGGTGGGAGTTGTTCGCGGTGCGACTGTTGGGGCATGTCCGTCAGCATTCACTGTCTGGGCACGGTGCCGAAACGGGGGCGAGAGTGTGGAGGAAATTGCGTACGCAGCGCAGGTGCGTGCTTTGCGAGGGGCGAGGTGCGGCCTTGGCGTTCGAACGGGAGGTCCGGGCGGTGGTCGACCTGGGCGCGGTCGCGAAGTGTGAGGGAGAGGGTCGAGGTTGCGGCGCGCGCGGCGGGGGCGCGTGTTTTGCGGTGGCCCAGGCGCGGTATTGGCATTCGAACGGGAGGTCCGCGTGGTGGTCCGGTTGGCGAGAGTAGGTGGTGGAGGGTGTTGGCGGTCGAGGTGCTGTGGAGAGGGGCGCAAACGCGTGCGGAATTGCGCGCGCAGTCCAGGCGCGCGTTTTGGTCGGGCGAGGCACCGTGTTGGCATTGCTGGATGTCAGCAAAATGTAAGCAAAATAGCAGAGAAAAATACGCACCGAGCGGGTGCGTGTGTTGTGCGATGGGCTAGGTGCGGCATTGGGATTTGCGCGCCGGGAGGTCCGCGTGTTGGTTAAGCCGCGCGCGGTCGCGAAGTGTGAGGGAGAGAGTCGAGGTGGCGGCGCGCGTAGCGGGGCCGCGTGTTTTGCGGTGGGCCAGGCGCGGTATTGGCGTTCCAACGGCAGGTCCACGTGGTGGTCGCATTGGCGAGAATGCAGGTGGTGGAGGGTGTCGGCGGTCGAGGTGCTGTGGAGAGGGGCCGCGAACGCGCGCCGAATTGCGCGCGCAGTGGGGACGCGCATTTGGGTCGGGCGAGGTGCGGTGTTGGGACTGCTGGATGTCAGCAAAGTGTAAGTAAAATAGTGGAGAAAAATATGCACCCGAGCGGGTGCGCGTGTTTTGCGAGAAGCTCAGCGCGGGATTGGTGTTGGCACGCCGGGAGGTCCGCGTGGTGGTCAAGCCGCGCGCGATCGCGAAACCTGAGCCAGAGGGGGGAGGAAACTGCGTGCGCAGGGGGGGCGCATGTTTTGTGGTCGGCCAGGCGCGGTATTGGCGTTCCAACGGCAGGTCCGCGTGGTCGTCGCATTGGCGAGAATGCAGGTGGTGGAGGCCGTCCGCGGTCGAGGTGCTGCGGAAAGCGGTCGCGAACGCGCTCCCAGTGGGGACGCGCGTTTGGGTCGGGCGAGGTTCCGTGTTGGTATTGCTGCACGTCGCGGCCGAGTTGGCGATGGTGGCGGAGAACGTCGGCGACCGTCCGTGTCAGTGGTGGAGATGTGGCTAGAGCGGTCGTGAACGTGCGCCGAATTTGACGCGCAGCAGTGGCGCGTGTCCACAATGAGCTGGGCGCGACGGTAAGATTTGAATCTGACGCGCGAACGGTTTGTCGTGCGGGGGCGAGCGTCGGTCGTTGTGGATGGCTACTTACCTCCACCGGTGTGTTCGTTCTTGCTCGTTGATCGTGTCTTGCTGGCAATTGACACTGGTGTATAAAGTTTAGTAAAAATCTTGCTGCTTTCAATCAAAATGAATTTGGAGGCTCACCTGAGTTCTGACACGATGGCAAAGGTCTTTCAGGATGCGCGTTGTGGTGCGTCGAGTTTCTGTTTTCGTGATGGGACTGGATGATGGCTGAATCTTGGTCAGTGAAATTATTCGACGAGTGGACCACACGTACGAAGGCGCCGAATCCGGAAATGGGTGCCGATGGACAGGGATCGCAGTTCCTGCTCGAGACGTACGATCAGTTCGAGACAGTTGAGCGTCAATTTGATGTTCAGGTCGGTTCGGGTGGGTATTTGTACCTGGTGTGGCGAAGCTCGCGCGAGGAGGTTACACTGCGTGTGTCTGGATTTGTTTCTCAGATGAGTCTTCTGCCCCCTTTCAGGCGCTCATTCAGGTTTGTCACTTCTGCAGTTCACAAGCTGCTTGCCGATGTGATTGATTCGTATCTAGGCTGCCGAGGGGAAATCCGAATCTCGCTCTGCAGACTGTTGTGGTTGCCGGTGAAGGTCCTGCATTCCGGCGAGCCATCACTGCCCGATCAAACATCTTACGTTTCATGGAAATGCATGCACGCCGTGGAACGACATCTGTAATTGATGATGTCTGGCTTGGTGCCATGCCGTGTTTTATTGCAGAGACACGTGTGCTCACGCCTATGGTGGAAGCACCGTTGTTTGACAGTGCCGATCTGAACATGGTTATTGACCCGTATGGTGCATTGGCAGAGCTAGTTGCTGGTGGGAGGCTCTCGTGGACATCAGACAATGTTGTGTCATGCATGGAGCTGAAGGGCGAGTATGACGACAGGTATGTCATGATATGAAATCATCTGTCTGCATTGCTTGAGGTGATGTTGTGTTTATGTAGGTGGTCTACTCCTGTGCAGTCATCCCTTGACATGGTGCGTGCCGGTGAGCTCATTGAGCTTTCAGTAAACTTTCAGCTTCGTGAGCACGTGAGTCCAAATGGGGCAAACGTAGGTCGCAAGTTTCTTACACGACTTGACACTGTCATGATCGTGAGTCGCTTGGGGATGAAGGTGAGTTGGCGTTTGCCCGCATTTGTTTGTTATCAGAAAATGACTTCTAATGGTGGCTATAGCTGATTGCGGACTGCGAGTCAGAGCACTTGTTGATGATGCGTATTGCTGCGGCGGCTGATAACACTGGTGGAGGTAAGGCTCCGAAGAAGAGACGGTTCTCTTACCTCCAGTCTGTGCCTTCTGTTTTAACCAGTACTGAACAACACTTGAATTCGCTGACAGTATTGGACAAGACAGATGATGTAGATCAGGTAATGAAGCCGGTGGGATAGTTGCAGTACTGTTACATATAGTCATATGATATAAGATACTGATGGTATGGCTGTCTTTTAAAAATTCAAATGAAAGGATCATCTGAGCATGAAGATCGTGTCGATCAGGTAATAAAGTCAGTAAAATAGGTATAGTGTCATGGTGGCAATAATACAATATTTTGTTGATTCAATTGATTCGATTGAATGGACCATTTGATGTATACACGAGGATGTGCGCCCAGCATCCGTCGAGTGTAAGGAGTGGTGTAAGGTCATCGGTATCCATTCTGTTTTCATATTGTGGGACACCGTCATTCTGTTGGTCGTCGTATATCCATCCTGAGTTGTGAGAGTGGAGGAGACGTGCTGTAAAGTGACTAGATCCAAAGTATATTACAGTTGCCAATGAGTAGGTGGTCTGCATATTGAATTCCAGATCAAATATGGGAGTGATAACTGTATGTTCCTGTGACGGATATTCAAAGTATAGGATGGGCGGTGGTGTAATGTTGCTTATATTATGATCAACTTCACTGTCGCATTGACATAGTAATCTTCTTGCATGCAGAATGGATGATGTCATGGTCTTACTTAACCAAGTTTGTATAGTTTGAGTTTCAGCAGAGGACTGCATGCCGGTGGACACAATAACAGATGGGATTCTTAGTGTGATTGGGCGTGTTTGATGACAGGCAAGACACTGTATGGTCGTGACTATATGGTTAGTGGTGTTTTCCAATGCACATTCAATTATGCTTGCTGCAGAGGCAAACTGTGGACCATATCTTGGATATTCCATAGGTGATCGTCTACTAAGAAAATCTCGGAGAAAATCACGTTGCATGTTAAACTGCTCGGCACTGGAGTCTGGGCTCAGATTCTCAAAACAACTGACCAACAGACTAGCAATAGCTGACTGATTCTTCCACATTGCACGCAAAGAAGAGCTCAGTTGAGAGTAGCTGTGATAAAGTGACATAAATGTGGCATCATATGCACATGAGTAGTCTGTGGATGACCATTGGCAACCGTGCTTGTACATGTATGATGATGAGTCAGAATGTGGCATTGATATTGATGGCAAAATCCCTGATTCTTCCATTTGTGAGGCTTTCCGTTTGGTTCCTTTTGACTGTGAGCTACTGTCACTAAAGTTGACATGAAATGACTTTGTGGAGATGTCATCTTCACTTTCAGGATTTGGCAAAGGTACGAGGGATCCTGTTTTAAAGCCATAGTGAATTAAAGTATTTTGCTCAAGCACTTTAAATTTCTGTGTCTCATGGTATAGGTCAGCAGAAACAGGCTTGTTTAGCTGTTCCAACTTTACTGGCTCTGAGATGAATACGCCATTTCGTGTGCGTGCTCTCGATGCAGCAACGTAGGCTGCAAAGCCGCCCTCAGTCATGTTGTTAAGTACTTTAGGCAGTGTTTTGCCTTGCGACGTGTGGCCGGTGACCGCAAATGCAGGTTGTATGATGAGTTGCAGTCGGGTAACTTGGTACCTTTGTGTATCTCCATTGGCATCTCTAAGTGTAGTTGTAAACCGCCATGTTGTTGGAGCAATAGGCACATAGCCTGAAGGCAAATCAGGCAGATGTACCTTGCTTGTAGGAAACTCAACTATAACACAATCTGCATATGTGTATCCGACAGGACAGTGTTTAATCGAGATGTGCCTAACTATGCCTTGAGCACCATTGGTGATTCCAAGTTCTGTGGAGATGTTTCGACTGCGTAGTACCACAGGCATGCCTACATATAATGAAATGAATGCTGGGAGGGCACCTTCAGAAGTAAGTGGTGTTACATTGAGCCGCAGAAGTGCATCACGAATGGATTTCTCAGGTACCTGACCATCAATCTTATCGACCGCTGTGCATATTATTAAGCTCAAACCATTGTCTGCATCACAGTTTGCCTGTGCCTTTTCAGTATTAATAACTTGTTGTAGCAGGTTGGTATTGACAATTACTGTAGGATCATCATCATCATCTTTTATTTGAAGGCCATCAAGATGGGTCGCTGACTTAACTACCCGTGTATTAAATAGGTCAACATCTCCCATTGTGCATTCACGTGTTCGCAATCTATTGACTGCATCACCATACTCAGGATCATCTTTCATACGTTGTTGCTCAGTCAACTCTACCACTGCATTTACTTGCTTCCATGCAAGTCGACCAAGCCTCTTGCTGAGTTCATCTGATGTCTGTCTTGCATATGCTGATATAGGTGTGTATAGCGGTGTGCCACCTACTGGAGGATATTGATAAAAATCTCCCGCAAAAATTATATTAATACCTCCAAACCATACATCTGGTTTTTCTTTGGCATAACGTAATGCATGATCTATCTCAGAGAGTAACTGACAGCTAACCAGTGAGATTTCATCAATAAGTACAAACTCAACACGCTGCCATTCATCACGCAATACTGTACGATTTTGAACACTAATTGTTACTGTATAGTCCTGTTCACTTTCGCCCAGTCGCCTGTTGCCTTTACCCTTTGTCTTTGATTGTATCTTCAAACCGAGTCCTTTGTGAATTGTCATTCCATCGATTAGAGCAGCAGCAGAGCCGGTAGGTGCAAGAAAACGAATTTGGTATAAGCAGCCAAAGTATGTCATCAATTCTTTCAAGGCTTTGACAACATGCGTCTTGCCTGTGCCACCGGGACCGGTGAGCAACAAGTACAGCGGTTCCATTACAGTGTCTGATTTGACTACATAGTTTTGAATAAAATGTTTTGCACAAATCTGAAAGGCACATGCCTGCTTAGCATTTAAACTGTAGGATGTTTGAACAGACTGTAGAACTTTCATTGGGGACTGTTCAACTAATGCAGTAGTATCACTCATATTTGGGGCTTCTGTGGATGTGGTTAATTGTTCTGGTATTGTAGGCGTCATGTAATACTCAGTGTATGCAGGAGTTTTTTCGAGAGTAAACTGAGAGCTCATGTTGCCAGCATTACGTCTTTTCTGCATTACTTGCATCTCTTGCTCATGTAGGGCTGACTTCCACTTCTGCAACTGCAAGTGGGTTATATTATATTTAACAGTGGATAGTGCAGCTATCTTGTGATAAGTGTTGTGATAGAGCCAATTGCACTGTTCAAGTAAAGAGACAAACTGCTGTATCTTAAAGTCATTGACTGCACTTCGTCTATCATGTGATGTAACATCAACATCATCATCTGTGTCTGCTGTAACAGATGAGTACATGGATTTTGTCAAGTGACGTGATTCTGCTAGCAGCGTCGCTCGCTTGCGCAACCGTTCACTGTCTCTTGCATCTTCGCATTCATATGCTGCCTCCCAGTTGCACATCTTGGTTTTGCTGAACTCACTAAAGTCATATACACTGAAGGTATGCTGAAAGGTGTCACCGTACTCTACAAGTGGAACTGTATCACTGAATGGTTTAAAGTGTGCCAGCATAAATATTGCATACCTTTCACTATTTTCACGGCGAGGGATCAGTGTACCAATTGGACGTGGAACACGCTCCATATTAAAGTCAACATGCATTGGAGTGAAGTGCTCAACAAGTACATGTGTATCTGCAAGAGGATGTTGTTCCTTTACAGAAAGACGTCGAAGTACACCTAGTCGATCATCTGATGTATGATGGTTATGCTGTGCTGTTTTAGACTCTAATGTGAAGTATCTGCAGAAGTCATAGAAGTTTAAGTGAGAAAGAGTGTCTGGTCTGTAGACGTAATCATCAATTTGGTTCCGTTCGAGTAGCTGTCCATTTTTATTCACTTTAATATTGATAGTACACTCTTCTATGTCATCAGCATCAGAATGATTATCCTCACCACTCTGACTTTCAATTTGCATAGCAAATGAATAATGCTCTTTGACATAAAGCAGTAACAAAATAGATAGCAAGGGCTTTGTAGGATGTGATGAAATACTATCGCCTCTCTTACGTATGTACCAGGCTGCTTGCTGAGAGTGGATCTGTTGTTGACGCAAGAATTGAGCCAAGCACCTATTTAGTAAGGTTTTTGTACTGTAACTAGTCAATTGCGAGGATTGGTCATTGCCACTGGGTAAACTTGCTACTGCCTTTGATAACAATGATAGCATCTGATAGGTTTTTAGGTCAACCTTAGTAATATAGTCTGTAATATAAAACATTGCAGCCTTCGCAGCTTTACCAGAAAGAATACATTTAATGTCATGATTATGTCTGCAAAAAACCAGAATATATGGATTGTAGTAGTTCACATTTGCATCTTTACACATCAGAATGACAGAGTTAGTATTACGATCAAAATATGAGCTCTCAACAACCTCATGGGGAAATAAAAATCTGCATTTACCTTCATTACCGTATTTTTCACAGACTTTACGGTGTTGATGACGCTGCAAGACTTCTCCACATTTTTTAATTTCAGTGACAAACACTGACTCCCATTCATTCAGAATATTGAGTGCCGATTCACCAACAATAGGTGGTTGTGGTGGTCGTTCAATACGAGGTTCGTACGTTTGATCAACTTGCATATCAATATTAGGCAAGTGATGAAATATAATGCTCTCCCAGTATCTGAAAAATCGGTATTCAAACTCATGACTGTCACGCAACCTAGCATGCAAATCAGAAGGATTCAGACCTCCAAGTAGCCATAATACAAAGTGACCATGCAGTGTACCACGCTCAGTACATTCAGGTGTACCATAAAATGCACGCAACTTTCCTAAGATTCCACCTTGCCTTTTGGAGCGTCTCTTAGAAAAATCCCAGCCCAAGAGGTCTTCAAATATAGTGTGTATACAAAAGTAGAAGAAATCGCATGCTGCAACTGGATCTTTGGCCAGCCGCAAAGCACGTTCATGTGCAGGCACAACTAGTGGAAATCGTTTGGCCAAGTCTACAGTAGTGTCACCATACATGACTTGGAAAATTGGATTATGTGCAGGCAAAGGATTTATGGTCATGTAAATATGTGGCATGCCAAAGTAACCAAAGTAGCTACGTATCTCATTTCTGACCCGAATTTTTGAGGCTTGAGAACCAGGAATATGTCCACCAATAGTGTTCACATGCTTTAGCAAGTCTAATGCATCTTTTTGCTGGTCAGTCAAATCTGCATATTTACCTTCATTCTCAAGATGGTTAGAGACTGACATAAGCAAGGAGGGTGAAAGAGTGACTAATCTTCTAGCGATAGTCTGAAAGTAGGGCTTTTGTACTGCAAAGTGTGTGTGTAAGTGAGCAGAGCGACGCTGCCATATATTAAGTGCAATGAACATAAACATGTGATGATACCGAAATGCCTTGTCTGCAAGATCAAGATAGTAGTTGACCTGAGTATCAAACTCTATTGGCTTTGGCCTACTAGGATCTTCAAACCCACCAATGCCAAATGGATATAGTGTTGGAAACATACCTGGAAACAAGTTAGGATTGTTGTATTCAGAGACAGGCAGCATACCATGATGAACTACAAGATCAGGTTGCGATGCAGTTGGATTAACTATACTTCTTATTGCCGCAGCAGTAAAGCTTCTCCCACTAAGTTTATCTCCTTCTGGATCTGACATGCCCATTTTCTCCATCATAAGTTGTGGTTCATTTGATAGAGGGCAGCTTTTGGCAAATAATTCTGCAGGATGTTCTGAAAAGCCTGCCGTTTCATCTTGAAATATAAGTGTAGTATCCATTCTGTGATCTTCGACAATTCGTGAACTAAGACCCGGTAACACATCATCTTCAGGATACATATCAAGTGCAGACAGATCAAAAGTCATATGTTTATACAACTTGTTATGACTCTTAAGCCACAGTAAGAAGCTCCAAATCTTACGCTTTCGCACACGATACATGTTTCCTACGTACTCAGGCTTAAACTTATGTGGACCAATAAAAACAACTGTAAGCATACCAGCAACATCGGCAGGTGTTCTTGGAAGCACTGATGCTGTGGAAACAACATTTAAATCATGTGCACATGTGTTTCCATGAAACACCTTTGGCTGTGCAGGGTCAGATGACTGATAAATTCTTGTGACATGTGCAGTGCTACGGTAGATTGCACAAACCATTTCTTCAACCCAGGTTATATCATTGTATTGCTCAGGCAGACAACCACGATACAGATTATTAACTAAGCCATATTGTGGTGTAGTACGATGTTGTATTGCTGTATAGCAGCTCGAACAAATTTTGATAGCTGTGACCATGCCATTATCATAAGTCAGCCCTTTCTTGTCCAACATACAGCCGTCTAACCTTGAGTCCTTAAAAACAAACTCAGAGCTATTCTGTTTAACTACGCAGTTTTCTAGAATGAAAGGATCTGTGATTTGGAATGCAGATAATACTTGCTTATTCAGCAGTAAACCATCCATCTTATATTCAGAAATATGAATCTCATGTGACTGACGAGCACATACAGCACAAATTGAAGGTGAATGCCACTGAGTATGAGTGTAATAATTGTTCAGACAGTTAAGAATCACATTGTGAGGAACAAGTTGTGGCCATGCATCAATATATGCTTTTGTCTCTGCACTGTCCTGTTCAATTTCTAACGCCTTTTCAACTCTACGCTGCTCTTTCTTTGCATCACTGTTTGTATGAGACTCCATGTTTAATTTATCAAAAATCTCAGATGGAACACTTGACTTTAGTAGCTTGAAAATCAGTTCACTACGAGGACTACATAACTCACTCTGAGATAAGAATGGTAAATGACACAAGATAGTATTCAAAAACTTTGAAGATTCAACTTTGAATAAGTACTGGGACAACTCAACAATATGCTCAACTATAACTGTGCAACGTGCATGACGTTTTACCGGCAATTGGTTTGTAAACGTAATACCATAGTTATAAAGTGTTCGCATTAACACAGATGACAAACGGTGAATGAGAACACTAGCTGGAGTGACAAACCAGGGTAATTCTATACATAATTCTACAGGCAGTATGGCATATCCAATTAATGGATGTTCCTCAAAAAGTGGAGAGTTCGCAGAACGTATTGCTAGTGCTACAGGTTCACCATACAATTTAATATACAGAGCACTGAGCAGAGCATACCGGGATTTGAGAAGTTGATCATCACCATGCAGACACTTTGCTACATCTTCATTGGACATGATAGCAACAGATGCACGACTCAATTGAAAGTCAACAAGAAGTCTTCTGCAAATCTCAGACTTGTTACGGTCTTTCTGAGGTATTAAACAGTGAGATGACACAGCTGCAGACTGCAGAGTATGAAGACTTAACCTTTGGAGTGTACGCAAATACTGTTCATCAGACAAATAGAACCATGAGGGATTGAAATCTGCCATGGCTAAAGTCAATCGCTTACGCTACTTCAGTCCGAAGATTTAAAGGTGTTTCAACACAAATCCTTAGTGTACTTGAACAGTGTGCTTGAAGACAAATACTTAATGTGCTTGAACACAAAATATTTAACGTGCTTGAACACAAAATGTTTAACGTGCTTGAACACGAAATGTTTAACGTGCTTAGACACGAACTCAATCAAAACAGCACTGCGAAACTGTGAACACAGTATCACAAATAGCAACTGCATTGTGCAAATTAAACTGTAAGTATCCATTTGAACAAGTCAACAAGCATAGACGCACCTATTTTGCAGCTACACTTGTCCGAAACAGTCGCAAAAAATGCGAAAACTATGTCTTCAAGAGAGCAGGTCCACGTAGATTCTACATGGTTTAGTGGTGAATCAGTAGATTAGTAATAATACGAGAAGAAGAATACACTCACATGCAAAACAGAATGATGTCGTATAGCGACTCGTCGAGGAGCGACACTGAGGTGTAACGTCGTCCAGCAGCGCCAACATCGTCGAGAAATCGAGCGCGCACGTGATGTTTGCGAGCGCCATCCTACGTGAATAGACCTGCGCTAGAACACCGTGGGCAGGTCGAGCGCAAGGGCGGAACGTTCGCGAGCGCGATCTTACGTAAATAGACCTGCACTCGAACAGTGTCGACAGGTCCAGTGCAACAGCGACGTTCGCGACCGGAATCCTAGACGGAGTCAAGACTCAAATCGTAAGTGTTATTACTCAACTTATTTACTGATGTTGTTTTCGCACAACTTCATTCGCAGAGGCGTCTGCCGTTTCCCCTTGCCAAAGCCCTCCTCCAGTTCCTGGAGTCGGGGATATTCAATTGCGAATGCGAAGCATGACGCGACGGTCGTGCCCAGTCGTGCCCACGCGAGGCACGTGATATCCAAACGCGTCGCGTTAGCGCCAGTCCGCGCGTCCAAGCTCAATGGTGCCGGCGACCATTTTGTGGTTCATGTTCCCTGTAAATTTCTCTCAAAAGATACCCTCTTTCAAACGGTAAATAAGTACTACCCTCTTCTTATGAGCTGTTATTTGGCGTATTATCACCACGCAAGGTTCTCTTTCATACCTCCAGGCAGCCTGTCCTCGGTGTGTTAACACTGTTCCGCGGCACTGTATGCGGAGTCTCCATACCCGCCCTTTTTCTCACTTTTATGAGCTTGCTCATGCGCACTATGTCCTTACGCTCATCTACTAACATCGATCTCCACAGGATTCTCGCATTTACACGTTCTGACGCCGTGGATGGGAGTACACGCTCTCAGACACGTATATCCTCAGGTATGAACGTCGAAGCAGATTGGCTCCTTAATGTCAGCCCGAGGGAGAGTACTGAGTGCAAGCAGCGGACCACCGGACATCCGACGGTGATATCCCTCAGCATTCAGCGCCAGATGCTTCGTGGACTACTCCCGTGAATGATCCTGCAGGGTTTCACGCACTGAAGCTGGCGTGGTATCAATCGTCTGGGGTAAGACAGTGGGAGGATATGGATATCAGTTCCGAGCCTAAGAATGCGAACTCCACAGCGCGCAACGACCCATTCACCGCCGTCTGCCTTGCCATGAGTCCCTCTCTGAACGTTCCGAACTAGCTAAGCCTACCCTCCTGACACCGGACAGATCACCGCGACCTCCTCTCCGCCGCGTAAGAACACCGCCTCGGGCTCCTCCACCATCTCCGCGTCTACCGCCCATTTACTCCCCGCCAGGATCGCCCCCAGCCCCGCATGCGGATGCCGCGCGCTCAGCAGCGCCGCCAGCGACGTGAGCGGGAAGCCTGTTGGGTAAGAACAGCGATTGGAGTCGGCTGTAAGTTCAGCTGCGGTTGCAAAATTGGTTGAGTCTGGTAGCAGCGGCAGTGGGACGCGCTCCATCGTCAGCCCCGTCGCCGTCGATGCCGCCGCGAAGTAGAGCACTGTGATCTCTGGTGCGGGAGTCGACATCGCTGAGCATAGGGCGGGAGCTAAGCTCGGACCGAGGTACGTGCGTGCGACGCGCATGTGCGATATAATATTGGCGGTGCAGATCACGCGAGGGAAAGTTGCTGCAACTCGCTGCTGGTGATTCGCCCCGAAACGTCGAACTCACCAGGGATATACTGCGACGTGTGCGAGCCGGCCAAAGGCGGAAGTAGTCGTTTGTTAACGTTGCCCCCTTCTTGGCTCGCCCTCACCTTGGCTCCTTGGCGCGCTTGGTACGTTCATATAAGCTCCTTACTCATGTCCTTCGCATTCCCGCAGCTCTCTCGGGACTACGATGATGTCCATAGCTGCGTTCATCGTCTGGGTCGTCGCGGGCGCCATCATCGTCTTCGACCTCCCTGTGCAGGTCGCACCCGCGCCCCAGGATCCCCCGCCGCCGCCCTACTCCCCCTCAGAACCAACCATCAAGTCCACGCCATCATCAAAGTCGTCGGCACAGCCCCCCCGCCGGAGTGCCTTCAGCGCACGTCGGCTCACCCCCACCACCTTCCTCATCGTCGAGACCGACGACGTATTCGGGGAGCAGCCCTTCATCTACGCCAAGCTCGTCCCCGCCGCGAACACCCTTGTGCTACTCGACACCGGCTGTGGCGGCCGATCGCGCGATCATGGCGTCGAGATCACCAGCCTGCGCGAATTCATAGAGACTGTGCCGGTCACAGACAACGGCGGCCGCCCGCTGAACGAACGCGCGCGCCTGCGTTACGTCGTCGTGCTCAGCCATTGTCATTACGACCACATACGTACGTCCGCACGCCCTGTACCTACCGCATCCAAATCTATGTCCTAAGTTCCTCGCAGTCGGAGTGGAAGACTTCGCTCACGACTCGCCCATCCTGGAGTCCGCACACTCCCCAACGTTCGTCTCCCGCGCAAACCTGCCCGCGCACTCGCAATGTGCGCGCCTCGGAGTGCCCACACCTACGTTCACGCCGACGCTCGTCCCGCACAACACGCCCCTCCTCTCCGCGTCTGGAGTCCCAGTCGGACTGACGCTCCTGCACACACCAGGGCACACCCCCGACGAGCTCGCACTGTGGGACGCGGTCGAGCGCGTACTCTACGCCGGCGACACGCTGTATGAGCGCGCACCGATCATCTTTCCCGCGGAGGGGGACATCGCAGTGTGGCTCGCGAGTCTCAGTGAGCTCATCGACCGCGTGTGCGCCGAGTCGAGCCCGCAGGACGTGCGCATCTGCTGCGGGCACGAGACGGCGGGCCGCCCCGCGCTGGACGTGTTGCGGACCGCGGAGGCGTTTGTGCGTGATGTGTTGGATGGTCGGGAGCTGGTGCGGAGTAGAGAGGAGCGCTGGGGAGTGTGGGTTGTCGAGTACATGCAGGAGGGCGGGCGGTACAGCTTGGTATGCCCGGAGCGGCTGGTGCTGGAGGCAAGGGAAAAGATAGGATTGAACGTGTGATGTATCAGGAATGCACAACGTCGTGGACTACACGGACTTGATTTAGGCATTTGTACGAGTGTAATACACGGAGACATACCAACTATTCAGGACTTCGCGCCTTTGAGCATTTCCTGCGCAAGCTGGTCGAGGAACGCGTCTGCGGCACTGATCGGTGAAGGTAGCTGTGTCTCCTTCGCCTCGCCCTTGCCCCTCACAGATTGTGCCTCCAGTGTCGCGAACGGATCACCAGGTGGCGGTTTCTGTGCTGATGATGATGCCGCCTCCCGATGAGCCTGAAGTTGTGGTGCCGCAGGAGTCACGACCACGTTCGTCGACACAACCGGCTCCGCAGCCCCCGTCGAACTGACATTCGCGCCCACAGTCGGAGTGGCGCGCGCACCGATTTTTCTCCGCTTCTCCTCCACAAGCCTCCTGCGCTCCTCCACCTCCCGCTTCCGCTTCTCCATCGCCCTACTACGGGCTCCGACGACGCTCTCGTCGTCCTCGTGCAGGCCCTCGACACCAGGGCGCACGTTGAGCGCACCCGCCTCTTGTCTTGCCCGCTCTGTTTCCTCTCTCGCGGCGCGAAGCTCGCGCATCTGGCGCTCGCGGGTCTCCTCGTCGCCTGCGAACTGGTAGAACCCCGCACCCGTGGCGCGCACCTCCTTGGACGCATCGTAGTGCGCAGCCGCCGCGCTCTCGGACTCGGCGAGCTCCTCAGCGATGCGCGCAACGCGCTCCGCATCCGGCTCGTAAATCGGGAAGTGGTTTACCGGATCATCTGGCGGTGCAGGAGACCAAAACAAGTTAAATGTTAGAAATTAGAAATTAGAGGTGGTTAGCCCGTGCGAAGGGTGAGGAAAGAGGCACACTCACGGATCACGTAAGGGCTGTGAATGCAGAGATCGATGAGTGGCGGATGGGAGGCATCGATGGTCAGAATGCAGAGTAAAGTGGATGTGGGGAATGACGCACTCGTCGTTATTCTCTACTTCGTCCTGACGCTGTAAGGCTTCGCGCGGGACCTCGGAGCGTCGAGCCGTCCTCACGCGCCCAAATTCGTCTTCATACTCGACTATCGGATCATCCTGCACACCAGCAGCTGAGCACAGTGATGTCACCAGATACCCGAACTGCACGCACCGCTTCGTTTTCCGGGGCCTTTGGGACGATAAGCGACTCGTCAACATCGTCATCGTCGGACTCGTAGTGATCGATAGCCTTCTGGTCGAACTGCACGGCATGAGTCAGGCGCCAAGTCCATGAGGAGGGTGGAGACACGCACATCAACGAGTTGCGTGTCATATTGAGCGTCGCTGAGTCCTGCAGACTTGCCCTTGCGTAGCTGTTCGTACACGTGGGCCTTGTGTTCGAGGTTCGCACGCGCGGACTCGTACGTGCGACGGGAAACGGCCTCGAGCTCGACGTCACGGGCTGCGCGCGCCTGCACGCCGGCATTCTGCTTCGACCAGCGGCTGATCTTCTGCACTGGAGGGATCAGATAGACGAGAACGTGAGCAAGGGAGTGGGACGTACCTTGTCGCTGTCCTTATCGCGCTTCGCACCGACGATGGCGGAGGGCCTCCCTGCGGCCTTGACTTTGTCCTCTTGCTGCACGAGCTGTGCCTTGAGCTCGAGGAAGGTGCTGGCGGAGACGCGTTGGGGAGGCATAAGGGACAGGTTCCTAAGTGCTCGTGCGCTGAGCTATCGGTATGTCTTTGCACAACTCACTCGGTATGTTGGTTGTGTCTCACGCAAGTTCCTGATTATAGCCACGGTTTGAAGAGAGGTAGAATCCAGGTGGGCGACCAGGTAGGGGTTGTATGCGCGACGTGGATGAGAAGGTCCGTTTCATTCTATGAATCTAATTCGAACGGAGCTGCACTTTACTAGTACTACCTTTTGCGGAGTCTAAAATATCCTAATATCGCCTTGCGAAATGTCACGGTGGCGCTGGGCCAAACAAGACGGGTGAGGCCGAGCCATCATGGCCGTAAGAGGTCGACAGAACGGTTCTGTCGACACAGGGCAGACAGATTCAATAGAAACTACTTTGCTTTGACTTTGCTCGATAAATATGTACTCCGGGCGAAGTATACCTACCCAGGATGCGACGGCACATGCGATGCTGGAAAAGACAAAAATTAAAGGCGCGTACTGGAAGGGCGCAGTGAACGCAGGCCGCCTGCATTTTCAGGGCCACTGAGCCGAAAGGACACAATGGGGAGAGAAGCGAGGAACTTTGCTGCCATCTGCAGCCTCCCGCTCGTAGGCTGGTCACAAGAGATCAAGGAGCCCGAACTTGATGTGGCGCCCCAGCTCCTCCAGTACTAGCATCCCGGCCATCCTTAGAGTAGACGAGAGCGCGGAGGCCGACCTCGCAGACTCCGCACGGTCAGAGCGGGACGCTCCCCGCGTCTCGCATGTAAGTCATCGGGAGTGGCCTACCGAGTCGTTAGATTCATAGCAGCAGAAGTGCCCGAGTCGAAGATGGTGTTTGACATTTTAAGACTATAAATTAGAGGTTGGAGTTAGGTCAGAGTTGGTTAATCGGGGCGAGGGAAAGAACCCTCTACTCACAAAGTTCGCAGTTCGATGAGTGGTGCGTGGGGCTGATCAGAACGTACCTAGCCAATACAAGTCACGTATATATCGGCTCAAGATAAGGGGAGAATAAGTATTGATAAGTACTAGTGCTGGCGGAGAAGATGAGTGGGTAAGTGCATTACTTCCCTCTGTCTTGGTATTTCCGATCCCTGGTTCGGTACATATCCTACTGTACTCACGGGCATTCGTTATCAACCTCATCTCGTCCAGAGCCGACTTTATGTCAGAACGGGGAAATGGTACACTTGTCCTGAGCAAATTGATGTATCCAGTCGTGGGCTTTGGCACAGTGAGCGACGAGCTCGTCCATCTTCAAGTTGTAGCTGTCACCGAAAATGCTTCGGTCCAACTACGAACGTTATCAACTTGAAGTATGCTGAGTTGCAAGAAGGAGTCGGACAATAGGCGCCTCCTCGTCGGGATTCTGCGCACGTTCTGCGAGGAAAAGCTTCTCAACATTCAGAGATCTACAGACTTGAAATGAGCCGAGAGGTGGCGCACTTTGGTGTTGCTTCGGTGTTACTTACCCTCAGACTGGGGATCGCCAGCTTCAATTGGCGCGCCAGTCACGAGTACGCGATGATCTAAATGCAGCCGGGTTAAGGTTAGGAACAGATTAGGAACAGGTGCGGGGGTGGAAGCCCTGCTGTAAGAGCACATCTTGGAATGGATCTACACGACGTGCTCTTAGAGCATTGTAACTGTCCCACCGTCTCTCTCGCCCGCCCCCGCGTCCCTTCCGTCCCTCTGCTCCCTCCATCGCTATAAATCATGCCGGGTAAGCATCCTGTCTCTCCATCTGCGCCCCGCGCTCTTCCCCCGCCTTCCCCCTCCTTCTGCCATGGAATACTCCCACCGCCTCAGCGCTTGCCTGCAGGCCCTCGACTCCGAGGCTCCATTCGACGTGCCCCCCTACGCGTCCATGTACTCGGAAGGACCTATATCTTTCGGTGTTACCTCGTCTCCCGCACCCCATGGAAGCCCTGATTCTACAATGTCATCTGACTCTGTCGACATTGGCGCGTCCTTCGCCTTCTATACCCCTTCGGTTGTCTCTGCCGGGTCAATGCTCGGGCTCATGTGCGTACCCTTCTCGTTCCCTACTATATGTGCTCCCACTGACGCTCGTGCTCTGATGTATTCAGGACCTCCTCCGGTTCCTCCTTGACCATGCCCGTGGTCCCCAACTACCTGGGCAACGATATCTTCGGAAACCTGGATAGCACCTCACCGCGGGGGCGCCCGTTTGTCGGGGATACGTTCCTGGACCAACCGATTGACGGATACGATTCCTTCCTCGGTAGCCCCTCCCGTCTCGGCGGTCGAATCCACTCCCCGTACTCCCCGTCCCTCAGCACCTCAGACCACCACCATGGTGGTGCAGATGATTATCACGACGCGCACAACAGGCCCCCATCACCCTCAAACATTTCTGCGTCATTCTCAGAGCATTCCTCGGTCACATCTCCGGCCGAGGTGCTTTCCCCCATCCCGGCTCTTTCACTGCCGCCCTTGCCTGTGACCCACGCGTCTCGCGCCAAGGCAGCGAATGCCATCTTTCAGCAGCAGGTATTGGACACGCAGCAGATTACGGAGGGAGAGAGCGACGACTCGGAGTCCGGCGACGAGTACGTGCCGTCGCGTGCAGGGCCTTCGCGTGCAAGGCCTTCGCGTGCAAAGCCTTCGCGTCCAGCACCGGCACGTCGCCAGGGGGCGCGCACGCGTCGATACGCGCCATACGCGCGCGCGGTATCTCCTACCGTGCCATCGCCGTCGTCCCAGCCCCAGCCCCAGCCGCAGTTCGAGCGCGCTACGCCACGGAACGAACAATTCGACGGGGAGGTACGTCCGCCGTCTCCAGGAGCGACTCAGTGCAAGTACTGCCCGGCATCATACAAGCGGTGGTGTGACCTGGACAGGCATGTCCGGAGCCATGACGGGAATGCTCGCAGGACGCTCTGCGGCGGACTCCCGAAGGCGGAGGCCATTAGCGCCGGCGTCAATGTGAAGGCCGAGATGCCGTATGTCTATGACGGAGTGGAATATTATGGCGGATGCATGAAGGAGTTTAGTCGTAAGGACTCGCTCTCCCGCCATCTCCAGCGTTCGAAGTGCCGCGTCGGAAGCCTTACGACGCAGTACAATTTGGAGCGCGCCCGCAGATTATAGTGAAAAACTGTGAGCCTTTTGATTTTGAAATATTCTGTGTATGCTGACGATGGTTGCGTTCCAGATACTTATGTCGTTCTTTTTTCTGTTCTATACACTATTTTCTCGATCCCCTCCTTCCATTCGCCCTGTGATGTTTTCGTTATCCTTCTGCAGCTATTCGCTGTGTTGTATTATTTCCATCTATTTTCTCTATTGCCATTTATACTTATACTTTTATTCGTTCACCAGGCACACGTGCAGTCTCGTGTATAACTACATTTCACTCCCCGAGGCCCAATCCCGCTCTTCCTCGCGGTCTTTCTGTGCGCCTCGGCCGTTGTATATCTTGTCTTCCTTATGGACGTGTACTTGTCTCTCGCTACTTGTAATATCGCGCCGTCTCCGTCGACCTACCGTGATGTTGTACCATTTATCTGTCGGACAACTCTCTTTCCTATCTCCACCAATCTAATCTCCCCTGTCCCATTAATGCTCTGCAACGGTCTCGACGAGTGTGTCTGGAGGGCTGCAACTGGCCTGGCTGTACGAGGTGGTATGGAAGCGGTGGCTGAGCTACGGCTGAATTTTATGCGATTCCCTCGTGCATCTCTATGCTACACTTGCAGTTGTAATGGACGATGGGCGGGATACAGTACTTGGCTGGTGATATTGTAAAGACGATGCGCAGTGGCTACCTGCGGACGGTACGTAAAGCATACATTAATTACAAAGAACGTCTCTTACTTTGGTGCACACTGCGCGTTATGCGGCGAATGCGAGGGCGACTGTGCGTAGTGCTCTCCCACCTCCGCCTTCGGCGTCATCATTGCCCTTCAGTACGTGTCCCTAGTAGTACTGTCCGCCGCACAGGCATCCGACCCGAAGGACATTTTTGGAGATCATGCCGCTTTGGATTAGAGGTAATTAGAGTTGGTTACTTGGAGCAGTTTGACCTTCGTGGTGACTCCGAAATACTATGGGCATAAATATTGGTCAATAAGTGGCGGGCGGTAAACACATTGACATGCTAATTGATAACTCAGTGGAAACAGTCGGTACACGTCCCCTGGTTCCTTTCTAGGTATCCTACCTTCCCGTTTCGGAATCCTAACTCAATCGTGATGGCTATTAGATATCCCCTTTGCTCGTGCGTCGCCCCCAATTTCCCGAGCTGAGTTTGCGTCGGCATAAGCAGGGGGATATGGTACTTATAGGAAGCTCAATCGGAATTCCAGAGGCCCGTTAACTCACGTTTCTCACTCACCTCTAAGCTCCTGAACGACGCGCCCAGAGTGTCATCATTACTGTCAGAGACAGAGGCCTTGGTGAAATAGCAAGCAAACAAGTACTGTGCATGCCAGCACTGCCACGCTGCCCCTCGGTGAATCCGAGAGAATTGCATTTGGAGAATTCAAGTTGTTCGTGGATCGTGGATGTGATCCTTGCATTGACCAGGCAGGGTTACATGCGAGCTTGGAGTGCCTTCACCCTCCCGCTTCATCCAAGCACGATAGAGGGACCACACAGTTAGATAATGGACCAGTAGAGAGGGAAGCTCAACCTCTTCGTTGTCCTCGGCTTTCTCCGACGGACCTTGCGCGTGCGAGTAGGGTGGTCGCCTGCATCATATTGTCCTCTTGTTAGATTGACAAGGCTTAAGGCTTTGATGTGGAAGGACAGAGAGGCTGGATAGTCCGAAAATGCAAGAATCAAGAGAAACGTCCATCATGATCATGCATATGATTCAAATTGAGAAGATGAAGTCGAAGATCGGTGTGTATGGCACGTGCACATCACTTCCGAAATTGGTAATAATATAATCCATCACATCCTTCACATCGAGCACCAGTGTGCTCTTATAACGATGTAACTGTCCCACCTCCCAGCCTCGACAGGGTGCGTCCCGTCCGTCGCTCTGCGCCGCCCACGGCTACAAATAATGCCGGGTAAGCATGCTATCTCTTTGTCCTCGCCCCGCCCTCCCACTCCCGCATTCCTTCCCCCCCCTCCGCTATGGAATACTCTGCCCGCCTTAACACTTACATGCAGGCCTTCGACAAGGAGCCAACATTCGGCGCGACTGCCTACGTATACGCCTCTTCAACCGCGCATTCGTCCGTTCCCTTTCCGGACGTGTCTTCCCCGGTCATTGATAGCAGTCCTGAGTCCACATCCTCCTTCGATTTCTTTGGCGATGTTATCTCGCACGCTACCCACTTCGGTTCATCTGTCCTCTCCACTGAGTCCCTACTTGGTCTCATGTGCGTGATCTTTCTTTGTTCATCATCTGTGTACTTAGGTTCTTGGCTGCGTGTGCACAGGACTCCGTCTGGTACTTCCCTCGGTTTGCCCCAGGTTGGCCACATAAACGATGACACCTTCCGCGGTCGAGATATCTTGACGTCGCATGCGTCGGCCTGCATCTGGGACACCTTTGCAGGCGAGGCCGATGGCTTGCCACTCCAGCTCTTCCCCATCGGTCCGTCCGATCGCCACGATCAGGCCGCCTACTCCACTCTTTCCGGTGACGCCTCCTTTGGCTATTACCACGATGCGGCGGACGACTACCACCCTTTACAGAACCAGGCTCCCATAGGCTCTTATACCTCCCCACTACTTCCTGAGCTCTCCCAGGTTTCACCTCTAGTCCAGATCTTTGCGCGGTCTGCCTCTCCCGTCCGCGCATCTCGCACGAAAGCCACGAACGCCACGAACGCCACGACCGCACTATCTCAGGAGCAGGACGCGGAAGGAGAAGGTGATGCCTCAGAGTCGCAAGATGAATACGTGCCGTCGCGTCCTTCGCGCGCAAGGCCTCCGCGTCCAGCACCAGCACGTCGCCAGGGGCCGCGCACGCGTCGATATGCGCCATACGCGCGCGCCGTATCTCCTACTGTCCCTCCGTGCTCGTCGCAGCTGCAACCGCGGTTCCAACGCACCGCGCCACGGAACGAACAGTTCGACGGACCGTTACGTCCGCCACCGCAGGGCGCGACCGATTGCGAGTACTGTGGGATGTCCTACAAGCGGTGGTGTGACCTAGATAGGCATGTCCGGACCCACAGCAAGCAGGCTCTCAGGATGCTCTGTGGTGGGCTGCCGGAGGCTGAGGCGATCCGCGTCGGCGTCAGGGTGGAAACCATGATGCCGTTTGTGCATGCAGGTGTGGAATATTATGGAGGATGCATGAAGGAGTTCAGTCGTAAGGATTCACTGTCACGCCATCTTCTGCGTTCGCGGTCCTGCGTTGGGAGCCTTACCACAGAGTACAATTTGGAGCGTGCATGCAAAAGCGGAATCAAAAAATGGTGAGCTGTTTCGTCTTGGAGTCTTCGCTGCATACTGACGATCCTCGTGCTGTAGACCCGTTGTGCCTCTCACTTTATTTTTAATTTTTATTGTAGTATTTTCGCTGGTTGCGACTTCGTCCTCTCGTCTGCTCTGTGCTGTTCTATCTCTTGTCTTTATCTATCCGCTCCGCTGTATTCTGTCCATCTATGCTCATACCTTCGTTCTCCTGAATTCCGATGTATAACTAATTCTCTTTCACAAGTGTCTGTTCTCTCTGTTTTCAGGCTCTCCTGCACATCTTGGACACTATACACCTCGATTGTTTCAGTGTATCTCCATACGCTTGGTCCCCGGTCATAGCTTGATCTCAGCGCCCTGTACTCTCTGGCGTTCTAGTGTGATGTTATTACCTTGCTTGCAAGGTCTCTCCACCCTCTTAATTGTCGCGCTTTTTGACTCCCCGGTTCCTTCCGTGCATCTGAATCTTGCACGACAAGTCCCGACTCGGCTTGCGACGTCTCAAGCTCAAGTTCGAATCTATGCAGTGGCAAATTTCGCAAGCAAGGTCTCTGCCACGAGGAGGCGGCGCTTCCCTCGTTCTCAGTGCTCTCTCTGTCGACCAATTCAATCCCCCCAATCCTATCAGCTTTCGACTGGTCTGGACGAGCGTACATGCATCTAATCTGCGTGAGGGCCAGGCAGGCCCGCAGAATACAGACGCAAGCGCTGGCAGTGCATTTCTCGGTGCGTGTTTGTCATGTTCTGGTCTCGTACCCAGACGGTTACCTCATCGCACCTCACCATCTAGTCTCCGTTGCTGACTATATATGGCTATGGATGACAGTCGATCCATATCTAGTATATACCTACCACCGCAGATAACACGTCTGGGGCAGTTTGATAGAGCCCTCCTACCTTACAGTTAGCGCGCGTTAAGCGCCGGATAAGCGACAGACCTTAGGCTAGGTCTGTGCCGAATCAGGCAACTACTGCGAAGCTTGAATGTCCTCCTTCATTGAAAATCAAGCTATTGTAGGCATGCACATCTCAGAACTAGCATGAACACTGTATAGTAATGCTGTAAATGCCTCTAGAAACATTTTAGCACCACAGGAAGAGCCCAAGCATATTTTCAGCCAGATTCCTTGACATTTTCACTCAAAGTAGCCGGCTTAATGCATTTCTGGTGCTCCTTTGTGTCAGCAGTATCCGGGCCATCTCAGAAAAGCTTCAGAGGTTCTCTGGAACTCACTCCCATCAAATCTCCTCAAAAGATACATGTAAACTGGGCATAGAGATCAAAAGTCGCGCTCAACGAGTGGGCAGGCACATAATTAAAGAAGCACGTAAGCGAGGCTTCTCGAGCGGCTAACGGGCGCTAACTGTAAGGTAGGAGGGCTCTATCAAACTGCCCCAGACGTGTTATCTGCGGTGGTAGGGTGCGATGAGATAACCGTCTGGGTACGAGACCAGTCATGTTCATGTCTGGCCGGCCTGCTGGTGGTTCGTGAGATCGCATCGGGCGGCCTGGGATAGTTGGGATAGCATCCCAGCCAATCGTGTATGTACGTAGAGCCGGCTAGGTGGCTGAGTTTATCTGATTCATTCTGTCTCCCAATTTAGTCCTCTTGGGGCGGTACGTGACGGCGGGTTCTTCCTCACTACTTTGTTGGCCTGTTGCAGCGCACTGCTGTAAGTGCGGGAGTGTTTCGATGTCCGGAGTCGCGAGGTGATGCCTTAGTCGGTGCGCTCCTACGCTGCAAAAAAAATTCATATGCACGCGTCGTATGCATGTTTTCGCGAACACGTGTTCGCGCAATATTAAACAAGTGTCACTCGGATCTGTCACGCTGTGGCTGCACAAATTGCTGAGTCTTGCCAAGGGGGTTCAAACTGCGCATGGGGGCACTGGGGGTTGCACAAGTCCGTGTAGGCATAAAATTTGGCACATCACTCTTGCACGGACATTTTTTCAACTTCTCCTCCTTTGAATAGGGAGGAAATGTACTGCCAGTATCACCAAACTGTCACTTCGCCACGGCTCAAGCGCTCAAGTCGTAAATGTTCAGACTCCGACTGGGGAGGTGACCCACTGCTGAGTTTGATTTACCTTGGGCAATCAACGTCCAGTGGCGCCGCGCGAGTCCTCCCACTGCTTGAGGTGGTCCCTCTCATATATACCCCTTCATCTGCTCTCCAAGATGTGCGGCCCCCTCGGTTCACACTTCCATCTCCGTCCCACTTTCCCCGATCTTTCTTCTGTCCCCTTCTCAAGTTATGGACTCTTCTTCCTCTTCTTCGTTCAACCCTCTTTGTTCAACCTCAGTTTCGGATGGCCAGCAGTCCACGAAGGATACTTTCTCGTTTATGGACAACTGGTCCCCGTATGACTTGTTTGACTGGACTGTCGACGAGTCATTATCCTCCCCCCTGGACCTGCCTGACGACATCGTCAACGGATCACTGGAGTACAAGTCAGTGCATCCCCCACAACTGTACGACCATATCCTGACACAGGGACGCTATGCTCCCTCCAGTTACGTCCCCCCTTTGCCCGACTTCGGGCAAAGTGTCTTCGCAACTCCTGAGGGTGTCTTTCCACCTGGGCCTGTCGCGGGGCCATCTTCCCAATGCGATGGCTCACCACTCGACACCTTGAACCTGGGAAACATATGTCCTCCCTTTTCAGTGGTGGACGCTCCTCTTCACTCGATGTCAGCGTTTGTACAAAGTCAGAAAGCATCGCCCTCCGCACCGCGCCGGCCTCGTACTTCACCCCGTGCGAGGGAAGATCGGTATATGCCATACTCATCTCCCTCACAGTCGGCATTTTTGTCCTCTTCATCGCCCTGCTTCTCTCCCACCTCGTCGGCCCTCTCTACCTTCTGCTCCTTGCCACCCTCCTCCACGTCCTCATCCGCCTTCTCTTCACACTCTGCTGCTTCCTCGTTGCTCCCTCAGGATCTCGGGGTCGCAACATCGCTCATCCTGCCGGATATTCCATTATCGCACTTGTCCTTTTCTCCCAGGGCCCAAGCATTGGTCACTCCACCCTCGTCTTCCTATTCACGCTCTTTAACCTTCCTCAACGCCCCCTCCTCCTCAACTCAGGACCATGCGATTGTGACCTCACCCGTCATTCCCGTCCTGTCATTCTCCCCTCTACCTTTCGGGGAAGCCGATGAATTTGTGAGCTTCACACCGCGAACGATGCGGGTCAGCGGGCCAGTGACCCCTCCATCACCGGGCTCGTGCGAGTGCCACATCTGCGGCCTGCGCCTTAAGCACAGTGGTGACCTCTCGCGACACCTAACAGCGCACAAAGAGGCGGACAGCAAGCCGCTATGTGGTGGTCTTCCCCTGGCGGAAGCACTCGCAGCTGGGGTGGACATCGCCTCTGCAAAATCGCACGTTTTCGATGGGGTCGTGTATTATGGCGGTTGTCATCGCATCTTCAGCAGGCGGGATGCGCTGTTGAGGCACTCCAGGTTCGTCAGGGAGGCCGTTGAGCAGCGGAAGAATGCGACAGAGGGCGTGGATCAGCGGCAGAAGGTGACAAGGATGCAGAAGAAGCGGAAAAGTAAACAGAATAGGTCAAAGAGGGGCGTCGAGGAGGATGTTAAGCTATGTGTCACTAGTATCGATGCGCCGTACAATGTTGCGCGTCTGGGGAGGCGGGTGAGTCGCAATGCGGTTGAAGTCTTCCATACTCGCTGATCTTTATTTCCTAGTGATTGGCCTCTTCGATGTTGCAGTGTTATCTCTGTGCTGTGCTATTTACCGCTTGCTATCTCAGGTTAATCTCAGGTTATATCTCAGTTTCACCTGCAGACCGGTCCATCGGTACGCAGTTTTGCACGCTAGGTTTATCGCTCCTCGTTTCTTGCTCTTTGTGTTTCTTCATCATCGCTCCTGGTTCTCCGGAACGTCATGGACGCTGCACTATATATCTCTGTTTCGCGTCTTCGCTGGTGATATATCATCTGGAATGTTTTGTACTACACTATGTTGTAGACTGCCATCTGTTACAGTATTACAGTACTAGATGCTAACGCAAACCATTCTCGATCGGACTCAAGAAGTTCCACGCGTGCGAGTGAGTTATGGCTGTACACCGCGGGTCGTCACAGTGCACGTGCCCACGCAAAGCGTGCAGTCACAGTAATAATCGTGGCAAATGATCGAAGTCATGGCAAAGCGACAACAAGTTGGAACTGCACCGTCCTTTGCTTTCATGGATATTTATACTTGACTCGTACCAGAAGGTCATTGAGCTTCGATTCATTCACCTCTGGACTTCGGGAAAATTTTGCCTCGGCAACAGTGACCTTTGTGACGCAGAAAGGCGGTGAGTCGTGTGGAGACTCTTAGCAGCTTGCATCTCTCCACATGGATCTGCTTGTTGTGCCTGCGCTTTTTTCTCTGCAGCCGTCCTAGGCGAGCAAAGCGTCTAGTTTCCCACCCATCCTTTTGTATATATACTGGCATTTATTCGTTGCTGCGCGGTTCTACTTAATCCACCTACACACCTCCATCCCCCTAGCCCACTTAACGCTGCTCACTTCGCGTCCGTCAAAATATGCCAACTGATACTTATTCCGATTCCAACTTGCTTTCCGTGTCCGACATGCACACCGAGTCCGACGCCCACCCCGAGTGCAAATCCGATGGGCGATATAAACGTGAGAAAGTTTGTGTGTCTTCCAGGTCGCCATTGAATATTGACTTGGATATTCAAGCCGTAGTAGCACATACACCTTCAAGCACCATACATCCGGTTGCCTTTCTTTCGACCTATTTGCTTGACTCCGGCTCGGATAGTGCACGTGGAAGACAAAGTATCTCCTCGCCCTATGTTTCGTCTCCAGGTTCTCTCCCTGTACAGCATGCTGCATCATCTTCCGGTCTTGGTTCGGTGTCCAACTCTGGTTCGTCGTCGAACCGTTCCGTGTTATCAAGATATGATTTCCCCTCGCTCTCTGCCTCAAAGCCGCATTATACCCAGTCTTCGACTAAAGGTCCCTCCCAAGACATTACACTTTCAAACGATATTTTGCGTTATGCCCGCCCAGAAAACATAACACATGAAACCAATCTGGTGGCCTCTGCGTCTGACATTCCCTTGCCCCCATCCTCTTTTGGCACAATGCCGCTTGTTTATCCGCACAGAGCCTTTGATCGGATCTCCCCGTCTGCGGAAGATTCTCACCCGCGCACGGGGTACGACAGCGAACGTATTGCCCCGCATGCTCGCTCATACTCCGACATGCGTCCGTCCCCAGTGCGCCCGTCCAACACATTCCATGGAACTACCCCGGCTAACCGTGGCACTAATCGCAAAGGAACACAAAAGTCCCGAGCCGCAATCCGTGACTCTGCGTCCTCTTCTGCACGTCCGGAAGGAGACTTTCATCGTAGCAACTTGAACACGCATGACTCTGGTGTGCGCCAAGACAAAACTACTACTTCGCCCTGCCTCACTTGCTTTCCCCCGCTAAAGTGCGAGGAAGTGCCTCCCAATTGGTCCACCACATGCCCATATTGCTCCAACATCATCGAAGAGACCTACTTGCCCGAACACGTCTTGATTCACAAGGAATTCTTCGCTCCTGCTTTCTGTGGAGGGCTACCCAGATCGGACGCCATCAAGGTGGGCGTTAACTTAAAGATGGCGAAGAAGTTTGAATACAAGGGTGAAGTTTATTACGGCGGGTGCCTGCAAAATTTTTGTCACACCCCCGCCTTGGTTAGGCATCTGACGGGTCAGGAGGGCTGTGTCGGGAACCCTAATGCACCTTACAACCTCGCCATGCAATCGTAGCGACCACTGGAGGAGTAGCATGGACAGCGCTCAAAGCTCTATCGAAAACTGCAGATCTGCAGGCGCAATTTTTCCCCCCTTTTTTCTCATTTGAATGTTCTCCTTGCTCGGTTTCTACACATTTATCTCATCATGTGTGCACCCCTAGCAAGCAGAATCACTGTTATTCATTATTCTGCCGGATTTTTCACTTATATTTTTCTGAATATTTTGACTGTTGACATTGCGGTTATTTCTTTGATGCTTCTGGATATTACAAGATCATATGCCGGTACACGTGAGGTTGATTTGAGATATATCGCTGTATTCTTTCTTCTGGACTGAGAGCTCAGTCAAAACACCCTCAAGCCATATCGAGCCTCTCGATACAGTGGCTCTACCTCACCCAATATTTTGGAATAATCCGTATCGCCGTAGAGCGACATTGAGTGAAATAGTGAAATCATAGTGTCAGATCATGCCAGACACAGTGATATTAATTGCTCTCTAGCTAGCTCTATACAGCTCTACCACACTCAATACTATATTGCACAGTCCCACAGCCACCGCCGCCGCCCCGCACCTAGCGTTGTTGCCTAGCACCCAGCACTGCCGCCACGCACCTTAGTCCCCCTTACGCGTCGCCCACGGCCAGCGCCCTCGCCCTCCACCTTGTCCACATATCACCCATGAGTAGGCCAGTGTTGTGCACATCACGATATGTTGGACACGGTATCAATCGGCAGTCAATATTCAATGAGGGAAATGTTTGGACTGTACATTTGTTGTGCAGCAGTGTGTTCAGGCCGTTCAGGCGCGCCGCGCGCTTCCGCGGGAGTCACGGTGCACGTGCCAGTGCTAGCGCTTGAGGTGACAAGTACTGACAACCGCGTCGTTGGACAACAGAGCCAAACAAAACCCTGCCGACGCGACTGTTTGTCCTACTTGTCTCACACTCTAGGTTTAGATACGGGTCATATAACTCTCATGCTGGCATCTCAACGACTCACCAATGGTCTAGCCGAAGTACTGTATGACAACGAAGTTATCTTGGCAGGCAGCAAACGAAAGGGGGGCCAGGATTCTTTGCTGTAACACTAGTTAAGCCCCACAATATTGCTGTGTTTGAGGTATTGACTTCAATGCTGTAATCTTCTCTTGTACGGTTCCCGGTGATGAGTCAGTTAGTGCACGGACCACGCGTACGTCCTGTCATGGCGCTTTGTTTGGAAAACCGATTGTTTTTGGAAGAAGAAGACGATCTGGATCTCTCGCTATTGTGCTGTGCTGCGCATGTTGCATGAAAAATTTGACCATTGCTCCAATCTAGACTAAATAGGAAATCCCTTTATTCTCTGGTGACACTGTCTGCGTATAAATAGGCACTCCATTGAGCGTTCAGAATTCAACTTTTCACTCCAAGTCTTAGGCATCATTTCCTCGGATCTACTCAAAGCGTTTTCAGTGCTACGCATCGCCTGGCTCAGCAATGGTGAAGAGAACTGCTGCAATACGGCCTTACGCGTCATTACCACATTCCATTTACACTTTATCCCCTTACTATAAGGCGGTCTCCTGGGCCTGGATGTGCGCGTTCTATCACCCTCACTGATTCACATACTCAAGTATTAGCAGAGGTCTGAGCGGTGGCCACGCGACGAGCAGTAGGCTCGTTGTAAAGGCCATCGATCGAAGGCGCATACCGCACGATATACATATAATCGGACTGTGTCGACGTTGGCGCGTCCCCCGCGTTGTACACCTCAACCGTCGTCTCCGCCCGGTCGGTGCTCGGGCTCATGTGCGTGATGTTCCCGCTTCCTACCGTATGGACTCATACTCAACTTGTGCTCTCATGCATCCAGGACTCCCTCCGGTCCCTCTTTATCCTTCCCTGAGGTCCCTAGCTACCTGGACAACGATATCTTCGGAAACCTGGATAGCACCTCACCGCGGGGGCACCCGTTTGTTGGGGATACGCTCCTGGACCAACCGGTTGATGGATACGATTCGTTCCCGGTTGGCCCTTCCCATTCCGGTGGTCGGATCCGTTACACATACTCCCCGTCCTCAGACCACTACTATGCTAGTGCAGATGACTGCCCCGACTTGCACAACAGTCCTCCATCGCTGTCAAGCATTTCCTTGCTGTTGTCAGAGCAACCCTCGGTACCATCTCCCGTATACCTAGCACTCCCGCTTACGAGACTTTCCAACCGCCGATACGCTCCTTACCATTCAATCCGGACACCACGACTTTTTGGTCGATCTTACAATGGCGTCGCAGAGCACCCGCTTGGACAATACTCTCTCCATGTTCCTTCTTACGACCCACCTTACTCAGGGCCTTCCGAATCCGATCTCAACTCATTCGCTGTCTCTACAAGTGATCATGACACCTTTCATGTGGGAGGAAGATACCTCCTTCCATCGAACTATCCATTGAGCCCTCGTTACCCACGGGCCGGTCAAGATATGAATATGAATGCATTTCCTGCGACTGCGGGCACTAGCGCGCCCCGTCCACATGCAGTTGATTATCAATATCAGGCAATGAACCAAACAGTCCCTTCTGTCTACCTTCACGAACACCGTGAACGCAGCAGGCATGGGTGCGGAGTCACAAGACGAATATTTGCCATCGTGGCTTTCGAGCACATCCTCAGCGTCCATTACCGGCGCGTTGCCAGAATGCGTGCACGCGTAGATACACGCCATATGTGCGCGCCGTGTCTCTTAACTGTGCCCCCATGCTCGTCGCAGCCGCAGCAGAGGTTCCAACGCGCCATGCCACGGAACGAACAGTTCGACAGACCGTTACGTCCGCTGCTGTGGGGCACGACCGAATGCGAGTATTGTGGGATGTCCTACAGGCGGTAGTGTGACCGAGACTAGGGCTGGTCTCTTGACACTCCCTTGCCGTGCGCTAAATCAAGGCTTGAACTCGTCGGTTGTATCGGCATATCACACTTTCGTTTTCGCGTTCGCACATACTTCTCCATCTGCACGGGAGGCGCTGCAGCGCACTGGAGAAGCGGAGAATGTCGAAAGTACAGGACCACAGGAAGAAGGATGCTCCGGCACACACCTCAGACATCCATATGCATCATCATCATCGTCTCGTCCCTCTCTTTCCTTCTCATGTCATATGTATTACAAGCCAGTGCTCCCGTGCGGCTCCCACTGCCTCGTCTCAAGATGTCCAGTTTGCGATGCGTTCTTTACCACTAAAGGGACACGGTAGTTACTGGGTGGCGGGATCGTGATGGAACTTCGCCTCAAATTGTTATTTGTAGATGGATTGTTGCTGTATGGTATATTGTGTATGCTTGCTTAGTGTATATATCCATCCCTTCTGGGATACTTGGTACTGCTTACTACACACCGAGTGAAAAGAATTCATAACGGTTATACCTCATCTTGGCGGCGTATGCGTGCGTACACACGTCAGGAACGAAGCCTTTGGACAACAGAGCCAAACAAAGTTTTCAAGTTCGAGCGGTGTCTGCTCATCATTGCATATGCGTCCCGAGTGGTACTGTATTACTACACGCTGCGACATGGTATGGGATTACGCGTAGGTGCCCAGCGCTCACGTTACGCTCGCAATTGTTGATGGCCTTACTCGAGGACGCGAACCGGATGGTCAGATACGGATATCCTGAGGGTACGAAGTTGAAGCAGAGTGTCTACCGTCTGCCTTCGGGCGACTAACCGGATAGAGACCGTATCAGGAAAGTAAGAGCGTAGCTGGTAAGTTCCTTACTTCGAGAGTCCTCACGCGGTTTAGCTGTTGAGATGTGATTATCGTTACTCGTTTACATATCTTCTGATTGTTATTGGAAACTGCGGAAGTTCGGTCTTCTGTTCCGAATTCATGATGGATTCTTCTTTGGCAGGCGTGCAGTCACAGTCAGTTGGGTCACCGCAGGGCAAGTGATTCGCAGCCAAGGAACTTACAGCTTGAGTTATCTCCTGCTGTCGTCCTGTGCTTTCATGGATATTTGCGCTTTGACTGTGCTAGAGGACTAATGCTAGAAGGCTAATTGCTTATACGGATGATAGTCTGGCTAGTTACTTAACCGCTTGGTCAGACAGACGGCAACCATTTATTCACCTCTGGGCTCGGAGGAAATTCTTGGCGGCGCTCTCCAGCATAATTCCGAAGGGCGGTGAGTCGCATAGAGACTAACTTCAACTTGCATCTCTGACTTCTCTACCACCACACCGTGTCGATCAAAGCGTCTAGTTTCATACCTTCCACACCTGTTCCCAGAATTTGTATATACAATAGGCATTTATTCGCTGCTGCACGATCTGCACTTTCACCCAACTACACGCTGCCCCTTCACCAGTGCCACTTAGCACTGTTCCCCTCGCGTACCTCTAAGTATGCCGACTGACGACTACGACACTTACGTGCATTCCAAGGGCGACTCCGATGGGCGATATCAAGATGAGGTATTATTCGTCTTTCAGGTGGCCATCGATGAGGATACGTGCGTCCAAGCCATAGCTGTACTTCCTACATCTTCGAGCGCCTCATATCCTGCCTTCCATCCCTGCATGTGTCTTCTCGAACTACGGTTTGTCTCGAGACTTTACCCAGGTCTGCATCATTGTCTGATCTTGCCTCGATCTTATATTGTATTTTGTCCTCAAATTCTGTTTTATATGGGTTGACCTCATGCTCTTCCCCGTTAAGTATCTCGTCATGCCAGATGTGGCAAGCACAATGCCTCAAGAAGGAAGATTAACGGGCCGTCGACAGCACAAAGGAGATGAGAGTGCGGGCCTTGGACACCGCCACACCATATAAAGGCACGCCTGGACGGTCCTCATCCCTTCGTCGACCCATCTAGGACGCTACTCAGCATCATGGTTCAGCAAACACCATTGCGCGTCCATGTCTCTGTAGAAGAGACTCGGCCCCAGTCTCCCCTTGGCCAGGCGACGATTCTTTCCCGCCCAACCCTCCATTCGGCGCCACGCTTGCAAACTGCGAACATTTCCAATCAACAGTTCCATGGGATGGCAACGTACACATTATACCCGCCTTCGGAGTCGGCCAATGACGTGGCCCTCCCATCTGAGCACCCGTCTCCGGTCAAGAACTGGACATGCTTTCTGGTTTTATTCGCCATTACGACTGCGACTTTATTGTCCGCGGTAGTTGCGGCCGGGTGGTCGTATCTCTGCTCGTTCTCTGGAATTGTGCTCATGAGGAACATGGCACCCTATAGCGATGCCCACTATTCTGCGATGTGGGCGACAAGTACGGTAGGGGGTGTAATCGTCGGTGGCGCAAGCGGCCTCGTCCTCCTTGCGCTGTCACGTCTTGACCATCATGCCGATCGCATATGGCGGTATGGCTTTGACCCGGAAAGCCTTCGGTCGAGGTACGGCAGGATGATTGTTAAGGTTGTCGGGGTGATGCTTCTCGGAATCTTTGGAACTACAGGACAGACCCTTGGTGTTGCGGTGGTCAGGACCGTCCCCGGGGCACTCGATGCGAAGCACGCTGCCATCATCAGCGCCGTGGGTACGGCATTCGGGACAGCGTTTCAACTCCCCTGGCTGCTCACTCGGTTCGATTTTGGTACGTACGTGATTAGTGCTGTCTTGTTCTTCCATGCTTGGATACGTTCATGAGCACCTTTCCACCTCTCATTCTCGCTGCGTACGGCATCCTAATTGCTTGAATGTTCGACGCCCATTATCGGACAACCAGAGCTTATTACTGCATCTGCCTGTCTTCAATATCTTACTTCATTATGCTGTTGAACGGCCCTACCCTGTATATATGTCTGCTTCCCAAAGTGTTGTAGATCTTTGAAGAAAGAAAGGCCAACGTTCCGGCCGCCGGCCGCCAGTTGGGCTGCCGAGGTCCAGTGTTTCAGGTGGTCGTGCGTTGATTTCCAAAGGCTTGTTAAGATTGATGAACTTTTGCAGTTTCAGCGATTGTCAGGTTGTCTAAGGCAGGCATGTCCTTTGCATAGCCGCTGAAGAACGTCAATGCAGAACAGCAGACAAGTGCGGCAGCGTAACAAATGGATAAAGTGTTACACCGAGTATTAGTCTGTATGAGCACGAAGAAGTATCCGTCTAGATGTATGTGTGAAGATGAACGGAAGTCCATATGCGAGACAGCGACGAGCAACCCAGGTCCGAATCGACCGAACCTAAGGAGATATGAGCGGAGGGATACGACGGGAGCCATATAGGTGTGGCTATGCCTACAAGCTGGCAATGCGAACAAATGAGCGACACGACCTTGATCAAACGGAATAATCAAGAGGAAATCGAGCGACGAGACTGAACCTGCCAGCCTGCACTGCACATTGCGGAGGACAACCATGATGGCCAGCGCGTCATCATAAGCGATCGGGAGGACGGAGAACAGACGGATGAATTCAAGAAAACGAACACGGCTCTTGTGTGGCCGCATACGCGAATCACATAGGATTGGTGTCGTCTCCTGTCCGTCCTCCACAAGCGTGCCTGTCCCCGTCCTCAATGACCTTCGCTAATCCAACCACATCCTCCAGATGATTTCTTATATGGTCCAGCCATCGATCCTCACCTTCACCGAACCAACCTTGTCTCCCCTCCTACATACACACCCATTATCATGGGCCATAACTAGGTGGAGCACCGTAGGCGGATTGCGGTCCTGGGGACGCCCTTCCACTGTAAGTTCCACCTGGCCCTGGACTTCGTGCTCTTGCCGGCTGCGGCGGAATCCCCAAGCCTGTAGCTGGTCCCAGTACTGGACTGGGAGCTCTGCCTGCATCGTAACCAAAAGCCGCCTGCGGCCCTGGCGACCGCCGCCCGTCCATTACCCCAGGCATCGGGCTTCGCGACCGTGCCGCGATCTGCGTCATCGGGATCGCCTCTCCTTCGATCGTCTGCGGCACGGGACCGTTGTACGGGTCGTAGTAGCCAGCACCGGAGTCGTCGTGGTACGGCGTGCCCGAGTTCGGGTTCAGGTGCGGCAGTGGCGGCACCGCGTACGGGTCGTTCTGCCCAGGGTACATCTCCGTCGACGCCGCGAAGCTCCCGCTCCGAGATTCCGGCCGTATCAGGTTCACCTCTGACGACGTCTCGAATCCCGCTCCGGCCGTACGCTGCGTCGGCAGCGCGTGCGGGCTCTCCCCGTGCGCGTTCAACTCGGGCCATTTGATCGCGTCCCCTGGCGAGTCCACCCGTGAGCAATCGAGAAACTCAAACCCAGACATACTAGCAGACTCACCGTCCTCGAAGTCGTTCGAGAAACGCTTTCTGCCTATCTTCCATAAAACGAACGCCACCAGTCCGATCAGCGCCACTCCTCCCGCAACGGACAGGCCGATGATCGTCGAAGTGCTGACCCCGCTCGACCCACCCGATGAGCCCGAGCCCGACGTGTGACTCGCCGAGGCTGAGCTCGATGACCCGGACGCGGTCACCGTGTACACCAACGTCGAAACCTCACCGTCCGCGTTCGTGCTCACCCTCGTCGCTACCTGCGTCGTTATAGCCGTCGGGGAGGACGACGACGTCGACTCTGATGACGCACTGGCCGAGGCCGACGGAGTAGACGACGTAGGAGTGCTCGTGGGCGCCGAAGACGTGGCCGAGCTCGCCGCCGAGCTTGCCGTGTCGGACGAGGAGCTGTGACCCTCGCTCGTCGTGACCTGCGAGCTTGCTGCGGAAGTCGCTGATGCACTGGATGGGGTGGAAGACGTCGCTGAGGACGTGCCGCTGCTGTGGCTGGCCGTGGTGGCCGAGTCGCTCGAGCTGGTGGGACCGACAGGATTCGGGAAAGGAAAACTAAGCTGGCGACGAGCTATCGCGCGTGCATTCCCGGCGTGCAAGTTCTGGAAGTCATGGCCGGATACGAAGGGTAGGAAAACGAGAGCTGCGGCGAGTGCAACGAACAGGCGGCGGCGGGTGACGACAAGCGACCTCGGCATGGAGCCAGTATGCTAAACGGCGAATTTTGAGAACGCAAACGCACCCTTCTTGCGTCGGTCGTCGACGGAAACGAAAGACAAAGAGAGGATTTGTAGAGGATATAAACGTCGGTGGCGAACCGACATTCAAGGCAGTGTATCACGTGAGAATATTGCCACGGCGACGGGCGCTGCGTCTCAATATCTTCACATTGACATTGCACCTTTTTTTGGGAAAAACCAGTCTCCTATCCATTCGCCCGGGCCGAAGGGAGACTTATCTATACTATCTATACTACAAGAGACAAGACATCTTTCCCACGAGACAAACGCTTGAGACAACCGCTTGAGACAACCGCTTGAGACAAACCGCTTAGAGACAACACTCGAACTTGATTGGCCAGCTGATATCTTTAGCACCTGACACCGCGTCTAGCACCAGGCGCTTCTGACGCGTCTGCACGTCGCGTCCAGCACGTCGCCCTTCTGGCGCGGCCGTCTCTCGCATTACGCCATTATGTTCTCCTGTCTTTCCATGCTCACCATACTCTAGCTTAACTTTTCTTATCTCGAGTCTCACTCATGCTATATTTTTTCTTTCTTTCTTCGTACTGAGCTTCATAATTACATGGCTTCCGGGGCGCGAAAATGGACTCAGACCGCGGCTCGGGACAACTCCAGGCTTTTCCGCAGACACCGAAGAGTCTGCGCCGTCACGCTGATCGACAAAATCGAGTGCTGCTGAGCCCGACGCGTTGACGCGTCCCCCAGGTATTTGATATGTTATTCTTCTCGAGCTGACGTGCTGATGTCGTGTCGCACTTAGCCCATCATTGGAGACCCTCTCAACACCCGTAACAGGCATCGACTACCTTGAGCTCGGACTGAAGCAGTATCACATCCTCAGGGCGACATTTTTCACCCTGCACCACCGACTTCTCCCTCACACACACCTCAGGCTACAAATAAGCGGTCGGAAGCTCAAAGGTGGCGCCGCGACCGAGAACGTCAGCAACGTCAACGACATGAAGCTGAAAATGAGGCCGGTCCATCAGTACCTGCCCCGGAGCCTTCCAACCGTATCGCTGTCCAGCATTGACGGCGAGAACAAGAAGGCACTCCTCATGGTCTCCTCACCCCTGCTGTGACTACAACACGCTCTGAGGCTCAGTAACGCCGCCGTCAGCGTGAACGTGAAGCGCGTCAGCATGCGGAAAACCAACACGAGCAGTCTGAGGAGGAAGGTGCTCTCCCTACCCCTGCCGCGACCTCAGCACGCTCGAAGGCTCAGCGACACCGCCGTCAACGTGAACGTGATACACGTGAGGCCGAGCCTCGCCATCAGCAGACCGAGGAAGAAGTGGAACCTCCCGCGACCTCAGTGCGCTCGGATGCTCAGCGACGCCGCCGCCAACGTGAACGTGATGCACGTGAGGTCGGGCCTCAGTATCAGCAGATGGAGGGACGAGATACACATTCTTCTCCCCCCGCGACTCCAACACGCTCGGAAGCCCAACAACACCTCCAAGGTGAGTATCAAGCGCGCGAAGTGGAGCAGCAACCTAGCGAACATGAGCGTCAACACCTCCATGGCGAGCATCGAGCACATGAAGCTGAGCAGCAACATGACGAACACGAGCAGTCGGAACAGGCACTCACTAGACGGCAAGTCGCTCAACGGGCACGACGTGATCGTGAGCGTCAGACTGCACAAGGTACGTTCTGCTGCCTCGAGAGCTGTCATGACATGAACTGATGTGCTGAATCAGCCCAGAGTGCGGCAGATCATGGTAATGATGGGGATCAAGGTGCTTCGGACGATCAGCTCGCAGGTGTGCCGAGAGGTGAACGCGGACGGGTGCACCCTCCCCCAGTGCGCATTGAATGTTCTCTGGGCATGCCAGCCATATATGGAGCCGCAGGCCCGACACGACCTTGGGCGTATGGACATCGTCTGCTCCCGCTGCAACGCGCTGCGTTGGCATGCCGAAAGGGTCGCTTCCAAATCGACCGCAAACTTCTCTGCATTCATAACCTGCTGCAATCAGGGACAAGTTAGACTTTTGGTCTCGGATCCACCTCCAGAGTTTATCAGCAACCTCTTTACCAGTACAGATGATCCCCAGGCACAGGAGTTCCAAGAGAATATTCGGCAGTACAATGCAGCACTCGCTTTTACGTCGCTCGGTGTTCAGTTAACGCTGGAGGGAGAGCACAGCCAGTAGTTCGTATTCACGGCGAGTTGTGTCATCATCATGGAACATTGCTACCACCCGACGACGAAGCACCCTCATATGCACAAGCTATATATTTATGATCCCCAAGATGCTCTCGATCATCGCATGCGACGCAACATGAACCTGCGAGAGGAAACCATGCAACGGCTTCAGACGATACTCCTGGTATCTGCTTAATAATGTCATCTTTTGCGATTGCCATGTGACGTTGCAATAGTGTTGCCCGTCGCGAAGCACGGGTCACTGCTAGTTCCGAACATGCAGGAACTGCATGTTTGGAAACATAAGACAAAGAATGTTTCTAGTGACATTTTATATCTGCTATACTGCTATTTACATTATGACACCTATAGACTAAATTTGTAGATGTTGTAAACTACGGTTAACCTTATAAGCACCATTGAAGATTTACTTTCTGATCTTAGAATTTATAAGCACAGCCTTTTTGTCAAAGATGATATAACAATTTCATTGAACGATATAATGTGTACTAAAGATGCCATGATGAACATCCTTTGTCTTATATTTAACTCAGTCAACATTTTTGTGATGAGCAGAATTCGGTGTCTAAGTTCTTTTAGCAAAATTTACTATATCTCGTATCTTAAGCAGTACCCCCCTTGGCTACAAACAATTGTAATGCTTACTACATCCAACGATGGAGAACCCCCCCTCGCTGTAAGCCACCACGTTCACCTTATAGTTATAGACATGCGCTCACCTGTACCTGGCAGAGTGATATATCAAGTACTGAAGTAAGAGCAGGAGACCGATACACCCATAGATGTACTTACCAGAGGCCCTGATACATCATTCTGCGCTGCTTACCTGTTTCCTTGGTGCTATAACACTGCTGCAGGTACCTCCATGCATGCCTCCTTTTTTGGGGTGGCCAGCGTCACTGTTTCAACACGTCCATTTTTGACACCTTCCTGCAATTCTTCTTCAGATCCATCTTCAATTGACAGCAACATTCCCGACCCCCTTCTTACCGCTCCTGCCCTGTCCTGCCCTTTTGTCCACTGCCATCTTAGCGCCACCTACTCCATTTGTTTGCAAGTGTTTTTGTAACAAGTTTCCTTATACAGAATGAAGAAAAATATTCACAGCTGAATGCCCATTGTCTTCGTAATGACTTTTCTTATACAGCCATATCAAGAAATTACATTTATTAATTCCCCTCAAGTTGGTACAAGAAATTGCGGGTCAAATATTAGTAATTGGTCATGCCAATGTACTCCGGATTCTCAACATATGATATTGGCCACAGGTTGAATGAGACCTGTCAGTCCGAGACTACAGCCACACCTCCGCTCGAGCCTGCAGTCACATTGCGAGCCCCTTCGGGGGCAGAATCTAATGTGCAGCCACAGATGATAACTGAAAGAATGGCAGGTTGATATTTGCAAGTCCCGATCCCGATGCAGTAGCCTGAGGCTGAATGGGGCCCAGGACTTCAGAGGGACCCAGTGACAGACCAGCATCTGCAGACACCAAATTTGCAGCCACCATCAAGGAAGCAGTATCTGATGCCCCCATAGCCAGCCATTGTCCGACATAGTGCCACGAGTTCTTGCAGTAGTTGCGCATGGACTCTCTTATTACAGCCTCCTGGAGGGTGTAAGCTGTGACCCCCTCCTGGTGCTCCCGTGCCAGCAATAACATCCTCTCGACCTACTGTAGCCACCACTGAGAAGACCAGTTATGAAACCAAATTACCCGCTGTATGTAATGACATTCTTCGATCCATCGAAGCGCCCTTGCTCGAGCCTTGCACCACTCGATATGGAGTTCTGAGACATCTTGTCAGCGACGGAGTTCCTAGATTCACAAAAAACACAACGCACGCTCTTGCATGCCATCATCCTGCCCGATTGAACCCACTCCATGTGTGAGCCATATCCAACTCAACCTTCTACACAATTCTGTCTCCCCATTGTTTGCGTCGGTCATTCTGCATATGTCACTGTTGATGCTCCATCGCCAAATCTTGACAATGTATTAACAGCACTATAAGAACACCTATAGCATGGGGTGTTAACTTGTATCTTAGCCTTCACTTGGGAAACAAGGGTCCACATGCAGGTGTTGTATCGTTGGCCTTGCAAAAAGGCATCCTTGAACTTGTACATGTGGGCACAGAGTTGTAAGTGGCCATGAAAATCCCCCAAAGAATCAAATGCTTGAGCAACTCTCAGGCAGAGCTCATAATCCCACAGCAGTGGCTCACAAGCCATCCCTCTTGGCAATTTGGATGGGAGGTATAGAACCATATCTTGGTAAAACACCTCATGGCAGGCAGCAGCCATCGCACACATGCGCAGCACAGCAGCAGCTGGAATGTACAGCTGCTGCACCTCGATCCAAGCCTCTATCTTACGGTGCAGCACATTCTGTTGCTCGAGAATTTTCACACACTGGAGCATCAGCAAAAGTGCCAGGAGAAATGTAGGTAGATGCACGGATATGTAATTTTTACACAGCTTGCAAACCTCACCATGCAGGCAATACATTTGCTATTGTAGCCATTGAGTACTTAATTAATTGTAAAACCATTACTGGCACTTGCATATCATGGGCCAGCTTGCAAATGTAGCCGGGCAGGTAGCTATTTGCAAGATAGGTTAGCATTTGCAAGACTATACCATCGAGGTCAATAATTTGTATGCTAGGCAGACAATTACTAATACTTTATGCTTATTCACTCCCGTTCACGTGCGGTAGGGCACATAATAATGTATTTGTGAATACTGAAGTCCCGTTAGACTACGGAGCACTACAACAATGGCAATAACAACAACAATAAAGAGGCACAAGGACAGAGAGGGACAACGAACGAAGGATGACGTGAGAAATGCAGGGTATAAGCACGAGTGAGGACTAGAGCACAGCATAGACATGATGCACAGAAATGCAACATAAATAAGACCAGAGCGGGCAAGATTCAGAGACCGAGAGGCATGCAAAGAGACCCAGAATAGCCGAAAGTGCGAGAAGTGGTTGACTAGCGTGCAAGAGTTGCGCAATGACCAGGATGGGGCTGCCGGGGGCGAGCATTCATGTGCAGGTTGTGCACATCAAAACTAAAGCATAACTAGCACAGTAAGTATCAGCAAGATCACCTGAGAAGTGAAAATTACCTAGGACTCGCTACGGCGTGCGCGAGCTGCACGTTGCGCTGCGAGTCGCGAAATGGTGCCAGAGACGCGAGAAGTTCCTGCGGCAGTGTCGTCACCATATGAAGTCATTCCGTATACTTCCCTAAGCATAAAGAAAGTGAATGGTAAAATAATGTCAGCAATACTTTGCACTCACCGGTCCCACCACTCAATGGTTTCCTTTGCCCATGCAGGATCATCGTCGAAGAGATTCAATATAGCGTTGAAGAATTTTTCACCGTGGAAGTTGCCATCTAGTGTCGACCACTTGTCTTGGCTTGTGAGAATGAAATGAACCTAGTGGCATCTAACATGTGATGTGTAGGAAGCTGAACTCACTATGACTGCAACATGGGCGATGTGGCGTGGAGAGACTCGCGAGAGTTTGTAGATCTTCGTGAGCAGTGGACGTCCGGGACCCTTCTCTTTTCCAGTTGCTGAGTTCTTAGCAGTGCGAGGGCCAGTGAAGAGAGACTTGAAGCACTATTCAATGGGGTTAGCACGCTATAATGTGAGTAGGAAAGAGAACCCACTGCAAGCAGTAACGGTCCCTTCAACAGCCCAGCATCTAACTCCTCCGGGTCGTACTCATCCTGATCGTACAGAAAGCAGGGAAAGTCGTCTGACAGAATCTCGATCTTGCCATCTCGGACTTGCCGACAGAAGCTACAATGTGAAGAGCAATCAGTGTCCGTTCTGGAGAGCAAACGAAGTCATACTCGTTCGGGCCTTGCTTGAAGTCTTCAAGCTTGCTCTGGGGGCACAAGAGACGCCCCGTGGTGATGTTGACAAATCCGCGCTCCCACTTTGGGTCCTTCGGATCGAGAATTGGGTATTCGGCCAACTTCGGTATGTGGCTGATGATCCGTTGCTTGAGGGCACCTATATCATCCGAGCGTGCACTGCGCATCCACCCATCAAGCTGCACAAGATAGGGCAAATTTGTAATACTCTGATGAGACAGAACAGGTACTCACATAATTTCCCAGGACCATAAGTGCCGTTGGGTCTTCCATGAATAAATTGAGGTTATCCTTGAGTCCAGGTATAATATCCAGGATTGCCTCATAAGTATACTGAAGCTCTTGAAGCTCTGCAGGAGAGCTGATAACAAAGCATATATTAGTGCGTGAATATATGCGTACAGTCCTTCGGGTAAGTCATCTTCCTCCTCGTCGCTGTCACTATCACTGCTTAGTGCAGAGCAAGGGTATGGATAACCCTCAAGGGTCAAGGATAAGGGTATCGGATCAGAGGGTAAGGGTAGGGGGATGGATTTTCAAACCCTTGTACCCTTGGAGGGTATTACTACCTATAGTATATATGATGTAGATAGTAACTACAGGGTGAATATAGAGTATGTACAGTCTGAGTACAACTTGAATCATGTTTACAGAAGCTTTAAAGATAAAAGAAGAGGGGTACAAACCTCAGACTTAATATATATAATGTCATTTTCTCAAATAAGAGCAAAGATTGAGGGGTATACCCTCAGGGTTTGGTACCCTTACCCATACCCTTACCCCTGGTCAAGAGTATGTACCCTTGGAGGGTAAGGGTAGGGGTATGCCTTAAAGTACCCAGGGGTATACCCCTGCTCTGCACTATCACTGCTAGCCGCGTGCTTTCTCGTGCTGCGTAGACCCAGCTGCAATGACTGCATAGGCTGCGAGAATACTCCTATTGCCTGAGGAGTAAACTGAGCACCTTTATGGTACAACACCTGAACTCGATCATCTCTTAAAGGCTGATCAGAAAATATTGAGAAAGAGGACAAGAACTTACTTGTAGACCTTTCCGGACTCCAGCCTGTCAAGGAGATAATCAAAACGGCAGCGCTTGCATCGCTCAGCTGGGTCTAAGTCCATGTAATCCTCACGCTGACACTTTTTGCGGGGGAGTTGCTCTTCTGCCTCAGCTTCTTCATCATCTTCTTCATCTTCACCTGGATCTTCATCTTCTCCTGGGTCTTCATGATCGTCCATGGCACCTGGGGTATCTTCTGCATCTGAGTTCTGTGCATCTGAGAATATTGAAGTACAGCCTCGATTTGATGCCTGCAGACGGGACGGGCTTCTATTAACAGCAGGATGGCGTTGTCGTCGAGATACATGCGCAGTCTGCGCACTATGGAAAGATTTTCCATGGCCAGTGAGAGCCTCGGGACGGAGTCGTTTGTTATGTGGAAGCACTTTTCGAGGTTTCTTGCCGAAGATATATGGAGCAGGCATGAGGAAAGATATAGGGAAGGATTGGGGGTTCATTGTGGGGGTTCATTGTGGTATGGAGATAGGATCATGAACGTGCTCACCTGGATGCACTGAAACTGTAGAGTGTGAATGCGTCACCTCACGTGACCATGACGTGAGGCAGAGATACGGACTTTGACAGATTTCTGCGTGATCCTGCACTATCAAGCACTGAGATGCGCCTTTTTTTAATATTTCTTGTTCTCATGACTATATGCCTTGCCTATCAAAAGAACATCTCGGACAGACGGTACAGAGCTCACCTCGGACAGTGTCGCAAAGCCTACGAGTACACAGCATCATCTATTGACAAGTATGAAGCACGGGGAGAAAAGGAGAAGAAGGCAAAGCTTAGAAAATGGGATAGGACACAGAATCTAGATGAAGAATGTGCTGCTCTTAGAGAAGTGCTGAATGAGGTGTGCAAAATAACTCGTTAGCTATACTGAACTGTTCATAATCGCTCAGCAATTGCAGGTTGAAGATTTCGAGTCTGCAGGTTATGCCGGGGAAGCTAATGATTCCATGGCAGTCCCTCCGTTAATACAAGAGGACCCCCCTGATCCAAGTACCATTAGTCGAGCTGGACGACGATGCATACTCCCCCGGAGGTTAGTGGATTACCTTCCCTCCAACTTCGGCGGTCTTGCAGCGCATATTCTGAGAGAGAAGATCCCGACCAAGAGGTCTCAAAAGGCTCATGATGCGGGTATCATGGATGATGCACCACCTCTCCCTCCTGATCCAGAGCCTGCTGCCGAAGAAATTGTTCCTTGTTTCCAGACAGAACCCAACCAATTCGGAGTCTATTGCGAGTATATCACGACACCTCTAGCAGATCCTGAGGATGAAATAACACTGGATTCTCTCTGTGACTCACCGACTCTCATAACAGCTTGGTCTTCTGACTCTAGCCACTGGAATTCTCTGCGCAGTTTTGGTGCGGCATTTATGAAGAAACTCCATGATGCGGAGCAAAACTACTTCGCCCCCTTCCTTAATGCCACCACATATCATCTCATATCATGGCTCTACAACTCATCTTCTGTAAAATCTGTCGCAGATCTGGATTGCTTAGTAAATGATGTGCTTCACGCAGAGGATTTCGATATTGCAGATCTCGAGAACTTTCGAGCAGCTCGGGAACTCAAACAGCTAGATAATTACAGCGAGGCATTTGATGCAGGTGACGACTGGTGCGAAGCAGCCGTCAAGGTCCATCTGCCGAAAGAAAATGTCCTGTACAGATCTGAAGATGATGCGCCAGAGTTTGAAGTCACGGGTATATACTATCGACCCCTTCTACAAGTGATCAAAGCAGCGTACCAGGACATCTCAGCCACCCGATTCCATGTCATTCCTCACAAGCTGTTTTGGCAGCCTCCTTCTTCATCCAACGATGCATCTTCCTCGGAGTCTGCATCATCTGATGATGATGTAGAGGTGGAACCAGAACCGGTGCGAATATACAGTGAGCTCTACAATTCGGATGCCATGCTTGAAGAGGATGCAAAGCTGCGCACTCTGCCACATAATCCAGATGATAGCCTGGACGTTGAGATTACCATTGCGCCAATTATGGTCTGGTCTGACTCTACGCACCTTGCAAGTTTTGGAACGGCATCGCTCTGGCCCATATATGCCTATTTCGGGAGTCTCTCCAAGTACTTCCGAGGCAAACTGAGCGCTTTTGCAGCACACCATTTGGCATACATCCCTTCAGTAAGTACTTCCTGGCTTATATTTATAGTACTCTTACCGAATTGCTATTTCTCTCTCTGCGTTACTAGCTCCCCGACAAGATACAAGACTACTACAGGTCGATATACAAGGTTGCTGCAATGGCCGCTACCCTGACATTCTGCAAGCATGAGCGAATGCAAGCAATCTGGCTTTTACTCCTGGATCCAGAATTTATGCATGCATATAAGCATGGTATAATTCTCCTGTGTGGAGATGGTGTTCTTCGACGATTATTTCCGCAATTTTTTACATATTCGGCTGATTACCCAGAGAAGTAAGTAAGCTCCACAGTGCTGTTCTCATGATTGCTCATTTGGAAAACACACAGAGTTCTCCTTGCATGCATCAAGTACCTTGCGAAGTGTCCATGCCCTCGCTGCTTGACCAAGAAGGCAAATATTGGAGCCATAGGCACTCGAGCTGACTAACAGCACCATGCGGCCACTCGTGAAGATGACAACTGGCTTCGCACAATGCTCAAAAAGGCCCGCCGATGGATATTTGAGAAAGGTTGGGCACTGACCAGCAAGAAGTACGAAATTCTCAACGCGAAGTCTTTTACACCCTCTCATGTTCGTCACCCTCATCTGCAGCTTATATCTTCACTAACCTACCATGATTCAGAGTGCGTTCTCAACCCGTCTAGCAAAGTTTGGATTCAACTTCTTCTCCATGTTCGTACCGGACCTGATGCATGAATTCGAACTCAGTGTATGGAAGGTGATATTCACGCACTTGCTCCGGATCCTTTATGCAGCGGGTGGGGACAAGATTCAAGAATTCAACCGAAGGTAATGTCAACTCTGCTACATCTTTATGAGCATGCTCACATCACAATCTTCAGATTTCGGATGGTCCCTACTTTCGGGTGTGATATCATACAGCGATTCAGTCGCAACATTTCCGGCATGAAAAAGTTGGCCGCCCGGGACTTTGAAGACATGTTACAGGTATGTACAGCCTCGTGTGAATATATTACTTTCAATAACAGAAAACCGTCATGGCCAGTGCATTATCCCCATCATCAAAGGCCTGCTCCCCAAGAACCATGACAAGATTGTTGCCGATATGCTGTTTGAGCTTGTGAATTGGCATGCACATGCCAAACTGCACATTCACATGGACTGGACACTGAAGATCTTCGAGAAGGCCACAGTCTCTCTCAGTGCTGCTGTGTGCCAATTCCGTCGCACAACCTGTAATGCCTTTGTCACACGGGAACTTCCAAAGGAGGAAGCGGCGAGAGGACATCGTACAGCCGCAATGGCCATGAAGGGGGCCAAGGTCAAGGGCAAAGGTAAGGCTGGACAGAAGATTAAGAAGCTCAATATGGAGACCTACAAGTACCACTCACTTGGGGATTATCCAAGGACAATACAAATCTATGGCACCACTGATAACTATACTACCCAAGTGGTGAGTTCCATCATGTATTTCCAGGAGCATCACAGTGCAAATATGACTTAGTAACCTAATAGGGCAAACTCGAGCATCGGCGAGTCAAGCGATTCTACGCGCGCACGAACAAGATCAAATTTGCATTTCAGATTGCAAGACATCAGCAGCATGAGGCCATTATACAGTCCATCAAGCGGAGGGAGGAAGAATCTCGATGACTCGCTGACAGTGTTACAAGGTCCGCCGCAGAGAGCACTAAGAAAGTCACCCCCGCATTTGCTGATCAAGAGCCACTTCCTTTTACTCTGCCGCGAGCTTGCTACCACGTGTCTGAGTCTGAGAGGTACTACGCGGATATCACAAAATGGATCACCGAAAACAAAACAGACCCTGCATTTGTCGTAAGTCCTCATGTGCAGTCCGATATTACATGCTTACATTCAGTGTCAATACTCACAGGACTTCGTTCCAAACCTCAAAGATCACCTGCTAACATGTCTCACTGGCTGAATATCCGATGGTGACTGTCAAGTTTTCTCGAATGAAGACCGAGACGGGATAAGGTTTGTCAACAATTGTCTCTATGGCCACAAGGTTTTCTGTGTCAATTACACAAGTTACGACATGCGATGCACACAAGATTCTATCAATCCTCGCACTCACCCTCACATCATGGTTCTTTCACAGAACGGCGAGTCTGACAATGCCGGGGAGCATTTGTATTGGTACGCGCGAGTCTTCGGGATTTTTCATGTCAATGTGCGAAATGTCGGTCCATCATCAACATCACGGGAGCCTCAGCGCATCGACTTCCTCTGAGTTCGTTGGTTTGCACTGGATAATTCAGCACCAGGTGGTTTCAAGGCTCGTTGCCTCCCACGCATCAACTTCATTCCCTCAAGTGATCCTGAATATGCTCAGTTCAGTTTCGTAAGCCCAGATTAAGTTCTGCGTGGTGTTCACCTTATCCCGGCATTTGCACATGGGAAGACGAAGGAGCTGATGTCTCCTACTATCGCACACCTGCCGGCTGAAGAGGATGAAGACTGGAAATTCTACTATGTAAACATGTAAGTAATGATTTCTTACCGCTGTAGCTCTGTTGACTCTGTTGGGCAGGTTTGTTGACTGGGATATGTTCATGCATTTCTTGGGCGGCGGCATCGGCCACAGGGGTACGGTAAATTCTGAACATTACCAACCCCCAGATTTGAACGATGGATCAGATGATGACGACGAGGATGAGGATGAAGAGGGAGAACAGGAGGATGATGCGAGAGACCAGGAGGGCAATGAGGGAGATCGGGAGGGTGATGAGGGAGACCAGGAGGGAGACGACTATGAGGATGATGAAGATGAGGTGGCAGGCAGTGATGGTGAGGACGATGCCGATGAAGACCATGAAGAGAATCTTGGACCCGAAGATGGCGAGGAAGGAGCTGTTGAGGATGAGTATGGACAGGATGGGTTCGCGCCGCTTTGAGGTGAGTACTTCCAAGTCCCTTCATCCGTGTCGTGCTGACAATTACTCAACTCTTTCATATATTCCACTCAGACCGTAGCACCGGACATACACGCATGCGGGTTGTGCTGCACTGTCTCGGCCATCGACTTCCAACTCCTCGACAGCTGGGTATGTTTTTATTGCTCATATCCTTAGCTCTACTACCTAGAATCATAATGTATGCCACCAATAGCTTATAAAAACCGCACTTCTCTCACTACCTTAATATGCCGGTGTCTAGATACTGGAGCCTATTTTTAGTGTGTGCGACACTGGGCTGAAGTCAGTAGATTTGCATGTATATACAATTACTAACTACGCTGCTAGCTACGTGCAACGGTGCAAGTAATGGCAATAAATTGCCTGTGATCGCAGTGCTTGCAAGGCTTGCCGCTGATGAAAAAGGCTTGCAAGAGCCTCTGTGAGTATACAAGCTACCTCGGCGACTTACAAATAATCACCTGCTTTGGAAATCCATGCAAGCTGTGTGCACTTTTGCTGATGAGGTCAGTGAAGTGAGCACCAAGATCCCCAATGTCCTGGTGAAGATGGCACCTAAAAGAGTGTTCAATTATCAGCAAACATATGACTGATTGACAGAATACATGTGGAGCACTGGCCCATCTATTTGCATATTATGGGGTTTGTTACTTTTCCTATGTCTCATTTGTGTGCAGCACTCAGCCATTCACAGAATACTCTGGAAGGTTGTTCTGATCATCACCAGTGAGTATGCATCACTCCCTTTCTCCATCTCTGCCAACTGATGCTCTGTGAGAAATGTCACATGTTTTTAACAGAATGGACAGTCCAGATTGCGAAAACAATTTCATCTGCAGATTTGTTTTGTAAAGATATTCTGTACCTATGCAGGCATTGTCGTGCAATATATTTCTAAATTTCCGAACACCTGTATTTTTGAACCAATGGATTAACCCGGTTCACAACAGTAGATTGCTGCGCCAATGATACATCTGAAACACGGGCTGCCGAGAAAGAAGATGTACTTCGATGAAATCTCGCATAATTTTGAGCCCAGCAAGCTGTCTGAGGCTTGTGTGGGTGGTCTGCTTGGCCACACCTTGCCCACTCAGCTGCTGGCCAGATAGCTTGGCCAAGGGTCTGTCCATATATGATTTCACTCTCACAATCACCTGGCTGGGTGACTCCCACGATCTCAGTGAGGCGCTCTGGTAACATGACACATTTCAGCCAATTATTAGCCCTTCACAAAATGGGTGTGTAAAGCTCAGGTGCGATAGTCTACATGGGACATGCTGCTTTCACCCGAGAGCCGCTATGAGCTCAGCTAGTAGAATATCTTTAGGTAATTTGGCTGGGAGGTGACACTTCTACTTGAATCCCTGGCCTCCCGTGGCCTCAAAAAATTGAAAAAAATTCTTGATTGTATGCTACAATGCCCCCATACATGCACACAGAAAATTTCCTGCTTGAAAATGGGATGGGAACACCTTTGCAGCATGAACACTGCTGAGCGTGCTCCAAAATGCGTGTGGGCACCTGTCTCGGTGAAGGCAGAGCGTCACGCATCACATTTAAGGTTCACGTGTCCCGGGATGTTCTAAAGGTTGCTTTGCTGTAAGATAGAGACTCAGAGAGCCACTTCATCCTTGGCTACTATCATCACAGCATGACACATCAGGTGTCTCAGCCAAAGTCTGTCACGGTGATGCAAGATTGGCAGAGGAAGCCAAGAGGGGGGCGAGATTGGAATCGGGAATACCCTCCTCTTAGCAAGGGAGATAGGAAACTCTTGTACGAGGTCCATTCTCAGTCACTTGCATGTTATCCTCCCCGCATTGGACATTTTCTGTTTCTGGCCTTACGTTACTCAGATTTGTTGAATAAAAAAATGGAGATACATTTCTAAACATGCCATCACAGCATCTGTAAAGTTAAATCAACATTTCTCGTGAAGTGTGAGCTCTAAGGCAAAGTATGTGAAAAGTCAGGGGCACGTGACAAATGTGGTCTGTTGAATGCAGATGCAGAGTGCTGGCAGATGCAGCACTCTGAATATACTCTGGATGTGTTGCACCAGCTGCACACTCCCTATCTTAATGTCATCTTAATCCTACTTAGCCATGTTTAATGGCTTGGACCTTTGTTGCCCCAACACCTCAGGATGGCTGGGTCAAGCAGAGGAAGACAGAGCCACTCATCTATGCCCATCTCCTCAACAGAAAAGCTTGTGCCCTTTAACATCTGTGGATTCCTCCATATTGCTCTCTGACCTTTCCAGGGCATCTACTCCATTATCTTACACCTCTCCATTGCAAACAAGTTTCGGGCGATGGCAGTCTCTTCAGAATTGCATGCAGACTCATCTGCAACAGTGTCTCCGAGTACTTCATTGTCGGTCCAGACTCCATTTTTTCCCTCAGCATGCACCTCACCAGTACTTCTATTACAAAATCTATATAATTTTGGTTCTTTAGACTCACTTACTTCCGATCCTTTTGACACAAGTCTCACTTCTCTTGAAGGATGTTTACCAAGCTCGGACAGACATAATCTATTACCCCATTCAGCATTGCTACCTTCTCTTTCTATTCCACATCTCATCCGGTGAGGGATACCCATATATCAGGCTCCTGTACTCCAGACACTTCAGCCTCTACAGTGCAATTTGTTCATACTGCCGCTATCATTTGCACATCCAGTCGTGCATCAAGAGCCAGCACTTAAGTTGGACATCAAAAATTTGTCTTGGACTCTGGATGCTAGTGGGAAAACATGTGTGCATTGCCCGAGTTGTGCCAAGTGGATAGAGACAGGGTCTCGCAGGCAGAACACAGGTCCTTTGGTAGCTCACATGCAAGGCTGACATTGCAGACCATATACCCAGAGTGCCGAGATGCATTGTACACAGGATGCATGACATGTGCTGTTTCCATTTGTCGAGCTGCAGCAAAATAGCACAGCTATGACATACCCAGCATCATCTCTTGATGATTCTGGAGCATGCATCGAGTTCATGAGATGTGCAATAACTGGTGAGTAACAATGTCATGTTTGGATGGCACATCCTGTTACAATGCTCCTCAGTTATGGTGCGTCTTTTCTTTTTCCTTTCTTCGTTCCCCTTACTTTACCAGACCACGTGATCCAACACGTGACTCATCGGAGCGTAACCTCCGATTCTCTACCCAAACGTCCAGAACCCCTAGTCTAGGGTTATATCGGATCCAACTCCGGACCTTCCTCTTATCACAACATGCAAGACGTGCATGTATGCCGCATCTTTACCTCGTTCTGATACACGACTCGTCATCCCCATTAGTACTAATTATATCTCACGATCTTACTCAGCTTTCTCACACATATTACTTCCTCACTGTTACCTTGCCCAGACATCGTTTCACCTTATCTAGCCAATGAACGATCCCGTATTACTGCGTAGTACTGCGGATACCTTTTGTATAAGTAGACGACCTTGTCGAGCTGAATCCCCATCTCGACCTAGTTACCATTAAACCAGCTTTTCACTTGTCTTTGACTAAGATCGACCGCTAGTAGCAGACAGCTACTGCGAGTCATAAGAACGAACTCTGATCGACCTTCAGTGCGAGGACATCGCCAGAAGTGTCTCTTGAACGGACTTGTGTCTTAGACTAAGACCTTGTCTCGTGACGACTCGACTTGACACTCGTGTTTCGCTGCCGCGTAACATTAGGTCGAGATCTTATTACTTTCTGTGACTTCCCAAAAAGTCTAACAATGAACTACCGACCGGACCGAACCTTGAAGACTAAATGATACACCTGATTCGATTGCTAAAGCACCGTTTGAGATTACTCTGTAATCAAGGTAGCTGAAGGGATAGACTGATCACTCATCTTCGGAGAGGGGTCTGTCCGAGAGACCAATAGGCCGAGGAGACTGAGGTAATCACTCGAGCAATTAGCAAATAGGTGTATCAGTTTGAAGACAGAAGACACTCTACGGGCTTGTTAGCCAACGACAAACGAACCCACTTAGTTAAGGACGGTGTGCAGTCTACGTGTAGACGTAGGTCACACAGGAGAATTTATCCACACTGGATTTGAACTTTATCAACCCGACTGCTCTTCCCAAGCAATACATCGATCTCCTCTCATCTCGGGCAGAGTGGGACGCGCAAAGGAACATACACGTTTTAAACGGAAGACCCTTATTCATCAGACCAGACCAGCACATCGATCACCCAGGTGGTGACTACGAAGCAAATCTACCCCATAACGTTGGAAAGCTTGTACTGCTACACATCGCAGACAGCAGTATACCAATCTCTTATCGAGGAGAAAGACCAGACGCCCCTTGGAACCCCCCTGCCCAGGATCCCATACCACAATCGACTCTTGCACCAATCATAACTGTTGACGTCCCACCAGTGGCTACAATTACCATGGATGAAGGTCATCACCATGTTAGCCAAAAGGAACTTAGTTTTAGAAAACCCGAGATCTTCAACGGTTCAGACCGTTCAAAGCTCAGGGAATTTATAAACCAATGCAAGAATTACATGGCTGGAAATAGCCATGTCTACCAAGAGGATAATCAGAAGATTGCATTCGTGCTGTCGCACATGCAAGGAGGGACGGCAGGATCATGGGCGCAGAGCTTCATAGAAACGGAACTCACCAATGATGACTTCCTTTCTTATGGAAGTTGGAAAGAGTTCATTGCGAGTGTGAACAAAGCATTTGGCGATGAAAATATTGAAGAAACCGCTCGTACCTTGCTACGTAACATCAAGCAAGGGACTCGTACTGCGGATGACTACATTGCCGAATTCCGATCGCTTGAATCCAAGGCGAAATTAGAAGATGCCGGAAATATCGAGTATTTCAAATGGGGACTTAACGACCCACTCCGACAAAGGATATAGGGGATGGAAAGCATGCCCAAGACACTTGACAAGTGGTACGAATATGCCTCGCGGTTTGATAACCAATGGAGATCTGCTCAGATCTTCAAGCGAGGAGCCACTACGACGACACGAGGAAAGGGCCGATCTGTCCATCGTCCCTACTACTCGACTTCTGCAAAGGATCCAAATGCGATGGATATTGATCATATCAACATCTCGCACTTGTCCCCGGACGAGCGACTGAAGAGAATGAAAGAAGGATTATGTTTCCTATGCGAACAGAAGGGCCATATAGCCAACGACAGACAATTTCACTCCCAATTTGGAGGTTTCACCCGTGCTAGAATGATACAGCCCGGGTTGGACACAGACACGATCACGTGGATCAAGAAGATGCGAGAAGATCTCGCACAGAAGAAGGAGATACTGAAGGAAGGAACCAGAGAGGAACAGATCGCCTATGTGCGAAATGTCTTCAACGACATGACTGATGAAGAACGAACCCAGTTGAGTTTTTGAAACGATGGCCACTAGTAACGCATGGACTGTTGTATCTTACCGTATCTCCCCTCGTTATTTGTAACACTAGCGGAAATTCAATCACTGTGAATATTTCGTTGGGAGAGAAGGAAGACGTTGCAACAGAAGCCTTGATCGATTCCGGTGAGGCCGAAATGTTCATGCATATTCGATTTGCGGAAGAAAATGATTTCCTTAAATGGGAATTACCAAAACTGATTAAAGTCGTAAATGCAGATGGCACACCGAATCAGATGGGTACCATTACCCACTATACCTGGAAGATGATGAAGATTGGAGGAAGGAAGACACTTACTCGCTTCCTCTTAACCGGTATTGGCAAAGATAATATACTTCTCGGCATGCCGTGGCTTAAACGCCTCAATCTGATGATTAATTGGGAAACCGGTGACTTTTGGTTTGGCAAGGATGCCAAATGGCCGCTGAAACCCACCGTCGAAGATGTACCAGATGAAGAAGTTTCAATTTTCAAAGAAGATGACCTCCCGGAGTTAATCACCACCGAAACTTCTCCGACCTCATTTGGACATTCAGAATCTATCAGAGAAATCATAGCCGATGACACTGAGCGTGGCGAGTTACCCGCAGTACGGAATGATACCGAACCAGACGACCCACTATTAGAACCCTCTATGGATCAATTTGATGATGACGATCTAGTTATCTCCTATATTGCAGGAGAACCAGTTATTGGAGTATTTGAACCCATCAGGAAGGAGTCACCTTTAACAAATGAAGAGACTGGAACCGCAGTCTTCACTATACGAAGAGGCCCCACCATCGGAAGAATTACACACAGTACTTGATCCCCATTATTCTGTAATGCACAGAATACGGTTTTTTATAAACCATCCGGTAAATCACAGGAATTGGCACAACAAGCACACAAGGAAGCATCAGCTGTAGACAAACCCAAAACCGTTGAAGAGTTGGTCCCCAACTACCTCCACGATTTGAAGTCAGTCTTTGAAAAGAAAGCAGCTGAACGCTTCCCAGAAACCAGGCCCTGGGACCACACCATTGACTTGAAACCCGATTTTATTCCACGAGACTGTAAAGTCTATCTGTTATCGCTCAAGGAACAAGGAGCGATGGATGACTTCTTGGAAGAAAATCTGCGAAAAGGATACATTCGACCGTCGAAGTTCCCCATGGCCTCGCCATTCTTCTTCGTTGGAAAGAAAGATGGAGCACTACGTCCCTGTCAGAACTACCGATACCTGAATGAGGGAACGGTGAAAAATGCATACCCTCTTCCGCTCATTTCTGAGCTCATGGATCAACTCAAAGGTGCATCGATCTTTACGAAAATGGATTTACGCTCCGGATATAACAATGTCAGAGTCAAAGATGGTGACCAATGGAAGGGCGCGTTTAAGACAAATCGCGGACTTTTCGAACCTATGGTCATGTTCTTTGGACTCTGCAACTCCCCGGTGACTTTCCAAATGATGATGAACGCACTCTTCAAGGACATGATCGATGAAGGATGGATAGTCATTTACATGGATGATATCCTCATCTTCTCGAACAATTTGGAAGAACATCACGTTCGAACCCGACGTGTACTCCAATGACTCAAAGACAACGACCTATTCCTTAAACTGGAAAAGTGTTTTTTTGACGTTAAGGAAGTCGAATTCCTAGGCATGATCATTCGAGAAAACTACATCGGCATGGACCCTATCAAACTTAAAGGAATTGCAGAATGGCCTGAACCAAGCACGGTAAAAGGTGTTCGCTCTTTCCTCGGGTTTGGAAACTTTTACCGGAAATTCATTGCCAACTTCTCGGATATTGCTAAACCATTGACGAACCTTACGCGTACCGCTGCTGGATCTCCACCTTTTGAATGGACAACAGAATGTCAGACAGCTTTTGATACATTGAAACAACGATTCAGTACTGCCCCAGTGTTGTTGCTGCCCGACAAAGCAAAACCCTTCATTGTCGAATCTGATGCTTCCAAGTTTGCTACGGGTGCAGTTTTACGACAAGCCGATATCAATGGAGAACTCCATCCTTGTGCCTACATTTCACAGACGCTCAATCCAGCTGAACGAAACTACGAAATCTATGACCGCGAACTTCTCGGAATCATTCGAGCCCTTACCGAATGGCGCCATTATCTAGAAGGCTCTCCTCATCCCGTCGAAGTTCACAGTAATCACAAGAACCTCACGTACTTCCGTACAGCGCAGAAGTTAAACCGCCGACAAGCACGATGGAGTCTTAAATTATCACAATACGATCTTCACCTCATTCACGTCCCTGGCACTCAGATGATCCAATCTGATGCGCTATCTCATTGTAACGGACTCGATGACAGTGAAAGTGACAATGAAGATCACATCCTTCTACCCGATGCACTATTTGTGCGATCCATTTCCCCGATGCTATTTGACGAAATCAGAAATCACGCAGCAAAGGACCTCATTGTTCATGAAGCCCTTGAAGCGATCGCGCACAAAGGGCCGTTCCCAATGAAGTCCTCGCTCTCCGACTGGAGAGTTCGCGATGGTGTCATCCTTTACAAAGGAAAGATTTATGTCCCACCATCTGAATCTCTTCGTCGTGACCTCGTTCGACTACATCACGACTCCCCTGCCATGGGCCACCCTGGAAAGTTCAATACTCTTGAACTCCTACGTCATGAATTTTGGTGGCCCGGCATGTATGCATTTGTCAACAATTACGTTGAAGGCTGTGCCGCCTGTCAACAGATGAAACCGAATACTCACCCAACTCATATTCCTTTGGAATCAATCCCCGCAGACCCACACGCATTACCATTTTCCTGTTGCACCACAGATTTTATCACCGACCTCCCCGTTTCCAACGGCTTTGATTTGATTATGGTCGTAGTAGACCATGACCTTACGAAGGGGGTGATTCTTACGCCCTGCCTCAAAATGATCACAGCTGAAGGAACAGCCAAGATTTTTCATGACAAAGTTTACTCGCAATTCGGACTACCTGACCGAATCATCTCAGATAGAGGACCTCAATACGCATCCAAGGTTTTCCAAGAGTTAAATCGACTACTCCAGATTAGATCACCGATGAGCACAGCTTATCACCCTCAGACGGACGGAGAAACAGAACGAGTCAACCAGGAGCTGGAAATCTATCTTCGACTCTATTGTGGAAACAACCCTGAAACATAGGCTGATCGCCTGCCAGACCTCGAGTTTTGTCATAACACAAGGGAACACTCGGCACGGAAGATGAGCCCATTCCGCATCATGATGGGATATGAACCATGTGGACTCCCTTCCGTATTCCCAAGGACGAACATTCCATCGGTTGAATCCAGGCTTGACATGCTGCAGAAGATAAGACTAGAAGCACTAGCCATGCATGAGTTAGCCCGACAACAGATGGCGGACCGAGTCAGACAAGGATCGCCGAAGTTCACACTAGGACAGAAGGTCTGGCTAGACTCGAGGAACCTGAAGGTCAACTATGCCTCGCGCAAGATAGCTCCCAAGCATGAGGGGCCATTCGAAATCATTGGAGTCATCGGATCAGCCAACTATCGCCTCAGACTCCCGAAGACCTGGCAAGTTCATTCCGTATTCCACGCCGCCCTTCTATCTCCTTATCGCGAAAACGACATACATGGTCCGAACTATGTGAACCCACCACCTGATGTCGTGGATAATGAAGAAGAGTACGAAGTCGAAGCAATCCTGAATCACAAGGCATACCGAGGTCACCTGAGGTACTTAGTCAAGTGGAAGGGATATTCATCAGCAGAAAACTCGTGGGAACCTGCCCACAATTTACAGAACGCAAAGCAGACCCTCGACGCATATAAAAGGATGAGGGGAATCGAGTAGAGGATGAGGAAACTGGAATGACTACCACGACGGCCTTCCTAGTTATCTTCCTAATAGTCCTCCACTGCACAACCCTCACTTTCCTTTGGATCATCCACCGAATGCTTATCAGATGACTCATCGAACACACGCTCTTCACACGAGACCACCCACACGCTAACTGCTGGGGTGATCAGAACGATGCCTGGAACTGACCAGGCAGTCCTTATCTCCATGGGAATGCTCTTTATCGCCCAATGGATTTTCATCTATTTGATTGTTACCCACATCCACGACATTCTGTTTCACATCACAGATAACCGCAATTCCCTTAATGACCGAAAGGTATAAAGGGAGGAGAAAACCACGTATCACCAATGCCCACTTCTGCTATAGACGACCTTGTTCACAACATACTCGCTGAAGTCGTTTCTACGATTATGAGTACCCCCGCATCACCTACGCTTGTCAATGGAATACCCTCCTGAACACAGACACCCTTCATCCACGCTTCATCGCCTTCACCTTCAATCGAACTCAGTCACGCATCGGACGAACAAGAATTTGCTACATGTCTGATCTCGGCCATCCGTACCCCCGTCGACTTCACAGATATTCTCGTCGCCCTATGAAATCTCCCGCAAGATCGACAAGCGGTGGTTTCTATGCAACGAGCATTAGAAATGGTCGAGTGGATGCAGACGGCCAGACAAGAGCTCATTGCAGCAGAGGAGAGGACGAGTAGAGCCCGAACCAGAGTCGACCAAGTCTGGTCTCTGATGCACAGTACAGTCAGTCGTACAGCACAGGAGATCTGGAGGGAGCATGGAGACGAAGACATCGGGCACATCCTCGGATACACCACTAATGGGAGACCCGCATCCACTCCTCGTTCATCACCAGAACCAATTCCTGTTCGACCTCGCCCCCCTCGTTCGCACGTACCTACAGGTCAATCCCCATTATCGCAACCCTCCTTCTCACACGCATCGACTTCTTCGCGTCGCAGTCATCCCTATCGTGATGGACGTACGCATGAACAAGGACCACGAACTGGCCGAAGGATGTGCTACAGATGTGGAGGTGATCATTATGTCCGGGACTGTCCCCGACGACGATGAAGACTACAAATATTTCTTGTGGGACAAGAAACATTAGACGGGAGCTGATGTTACAATGCTCCTCAGTTATGGCACGTCTTTTCTTTTTCCTTTCTTCGTTCCCCTTACTTTACCAGACCACGTGATCCAACACGTGACTCATCGGAGCGTAACCTCCGATTCTCTACCCAAACGTCCAGAACCCCTAGTCTAGGGTTATATCGGATCCAACTCCGGACCTTCCTCTTATCACAACATGCAAGACGTGCATGTATGCCGCATCTTTACCTCGTTCTGATACACGACTCGTCATCCCCATTAGTACTAATTATATCTCACGATCTTACTCAGCTTTCTCACACATATTACTTCCTCGCTGTTACCTTGCCCAGACATCGTTTCACCTTATCTAGCCAATGAACGATCCCGTATTACTGCGTAGTACTGCGGATACCTTTTGTATAAGTAGACGACCTTGTCGAGCTGAATCCCCATCTCGACCTAGTTACCATTAAACCAGCTTTTCACTTGTCTTTGACTAAGATCGACCGCTAGTAGCAGACAGCTACTGCGAGTCATAAGAACGAACTCTGATCGACCTTCAGTGCGAGGACATCGCCAGAAGTGTCTCTTGAACGGACTTGTGTCTTAGACTAAGACCTTGTCTCGTGACGACTCGACTTGACACTCGTGTTTCGCTGCCGCGTAACACATCCTGACATGAGCATATGGCAGCTATTCGAATTCAGATTATGATAGGGCATTCAACTGTAATGTAGATTAGTGGAGTGCATGATGAATCTGAATATGTCATACTGTGAGCAGGCATGCAAGTTGTGGCAGCAAATCAGTTATCCCAACATGCCAAGCTTCATTGACAACAGCGTGGATGCGGAGACAGTTGTGATCAGCATAGGAGACATAGACACCTTCAAGCAGAATATGATAGTGCAGTCATTCTATTTGGTGTCAGTATCAATTGACTGTGCATTTGAAATAGGACTTACTGTGTAAGGCATTGTGCATTATTGAACATCGGAAGAACATACAGAAGATGACACAGTCGTCCATTGCTGAAAGTGTGCTGCCTGACATTGCCTGTGGAGAGACGATGCATTATATCCTGCAAATTAGAAAATCAACCACAGGAGAATGAAGAGCAAGTCATGCTGCAGCATGAGAACACCGAAGTCGCTGCAAGCCCAAAAATGGAGAGACCATAGTACCAATGAATGTTTAGTGTGATAAAAAGCATATGACAGGGTGCATACCATGTCAGACAATCCTATCATTCAGTGCAAACATGTGAACATTGTTGGAATGGTGGATGTCGGGGGAATTCAGCATGCGGTATCCTGAGCTGTGCTAGCTGAGCGCGCAAACTGAGGAATGCAGAATCTTAATGTGTGCACAACTGTACTAACTTTTGTGACACTCATTGTTGAGCTCGTGCCACGCAATACAACACAGTCAGGCTAGATTACAGACATAATAATAACCTGTTTGACATAGACATGTGACAGTTCTATCTACTGCCATCCCTACTTCGCAGCATGCTTATCTCACACCTTCTGAGAGACCAGGGAGCCATCAGTTGCCTCCATCTTCAGATCCTCCATAACGGATCAGTGAGAGGTGTAGTGCCACTGTGTTCTCCAGTCACCTTTGCTTTGCTAAGCAACAGTAAGTATGATGTAGAATGCCAGTCCACGTCCAATGTACAGCAAAGGAAACATCTCCATTTGAATAGCGGCATTCATAATCGAAAACAGGAGAGACAGAGTGGAACTTAATTATACAGTTACTACATGACTGTTAAAACAACAAATACCACTCACATAGCCAAAGTACCAGGCTGCGCGGAGAGAACAGATGATGATGTAGTGGATGGAAATGCTACATAGCACTTGCACTTCGAAGGTGAACTGAAGTCAGGAGGAGGTGCAACTTGGGGAGGCACCGAAGGTCCACCAAGGTTCATAACGATAGACTCGATGCTAATTGCAATCTTCCCAGTAGGGTCAATCAACCAGCATGGACCGAAAAAGTGCACAGTAGATCCCGCAATCGGAACCCGAGCATTCATCCAGTGCGGGCCTACTTGCATGAGTCTGTATACAATATCATCAGTCAATAATGCAAGAAGGAATACATATAGGTGCACTGCATAATAGACAGCCTCGTACTGTTGCGGACATAGTCCGATATGTTAATGTCAAATACCTTGATCTTCTCCACGGGAGCATCACTGAACTTGGCCGGACGTTCAAGCATGCCATACCCTCCACCAACAGTCCCAACACCAAAAATGAATGCAGATGGAACATTCGCAATCGTATCTTCATAGCTATCACTACTCAGATCATGGGGAAAGGGATAAAGGTGAGATGCCTCAAGAAGAACTGTACCACCACTGGAGAGGATATGAGCTCTTGCAAACACCAATGCAATCATGTTGTCAGTGAGGATGACATCATTCATCGGGCTATAGATACGCAGTTCAGCACCAACAGCAGCGGCAGATGCACACTGGACTGTGGTGTCGTAGATGCAATAATAGGTCTTAAATGTAGAATTGGGCTTCGTGCTAGACACACAATGCCCAGAAGCCAGGCAGAAGAAACCACAAATGTTGAGAGATGACATCTGTGCAGAAGGCAAATTGTGGGGTTAAATGGCAAAAATTTGACTTTTAAATGTCTTTATCCTCACCAGTTCAAATGACCCAGTGTGCACCGGTCTCCATACCTCTGCCAAACTGAAAGAATAGAGCTCAGCATGGCTGCATAAAACAGGTATGCAGAGCCACCATCAACATGCAGATCTTCATTGTGCATTCAAAATCTCAGTCGAAGAACCATTCCAAGTCCATGAGAGCACACCAGGTGTATGTGTGGATTTGATACATTAAATGCGCAAATGAGAACCAGACAGCGATACATTGGGACCAGAGCTCACCACTCACTGGTCATGATGTACCCCGCAGATGTGCGCAATATATCAGCTCTTCCGGCCTGCACTACAGCACTTCTCGGCCTTTGGGCCATATCCCAATTTGGCCACTGACCGAGAAATATATCGGGATGTTGGGCATAGCGCTCCTTCCCTAGTCCAGACGGTAGCTGAACTCCTATCCTTGGTAGATCCCCAATGCATCATATAGATTGACATGTTCTTTGATCCATCGGGAAGCCTACATCCTGCCACTCACCATATTCGGACCCACTCAGAATTTTGTGCCCCTTGCCGTTCCCCATTCGCACCTCCCTTCCTGCCTTCCGGTCTCAGCTGTGCTATTGTTTATCTGGTCCGTACGCTGTTCTTGTGTAGTTGTACATTATTGCCTTTATTCTCCATCTTTTTATCTGCATACTACTGTAGCTTTTTGACCAATCCGGATGGGGGTGTAACCACAGATAGTTTTGCAATGATCTGGACAGGTGGACAGGCAGGACGTGACAGCGGATGCATAACATATTGCGGACACCTGCCAGCCATCAGGCCGGCCAACCTGCAGCTATTCATGGGGGTGTTGAAGGCTAACTGTGATTAGCCTTCATCTATCATTAGTATTGCAGCATTCTCTGCACATTGTGAGTGTCCTCACGCTGCAGGCCTGAGAAAATCTGCCTGGAACAGCGAATAGTCACATCTGGACACCACCTGTGTGACCGCGGATAGAGTGTCGGATTCCAGACAGGCCAAGGTCCTTGTGACCTGTGACCATCCAGATTGGTCGAAAACCTACAGTAGAGCTTCCGGTCAACAGGCATAGTCTGCATTTTCGTGTCTTGGATCCAGTGGGACAGACTCTCAAGTTATCCGAGCTATACAGCTCTTCATAGTATGGCCTGCATATCGTGACTAGTGTTGCTGTGACTCCGACCCGAGCCGGTCAAACCAGTTTGTCGGGTCATGACTTGTTCAATTAAGCCGGATCGGATCGCTTCGGTAAATTCCACTTGCTGTGGCTCAGATCACGTGGCATTCTGACCATACACCGGTTGCTGTGCGTGCTACAGTCCGACCATGTAGTACTCATGGAAAGACTTTGAGTCCTCCATGCAGTGTTGTGGCCCTCAGAAAGAATCTGCAGGTCAGTCACACAGTGCAAGCCAGAGTGAAAGCAACCTTTAGATCGACCCGGGACACGGGGACCTAAACGGTCATATCGATAGGCCCCTCCAAAAAATCCATTCACAGTGCGGACTGCGAAATCAAACGCTCCGGAATCTCAGGGTGGTACCACTGCGCATCGGTGTGCCACCAAGTCGCGCCGCCTGGGCCGCTCGCGTCCGCAATCCCTGCATCCCGGCGAGATGCGAAGATCAAGATCCCGCCTTTTCTTCGCAGACCGCCCAAAGGCCGCCTGTGGACGATTTTTTGACCAGGGGCCTCATGATACGATCCTTACTGTAATATTGTGGGTAGCCATCCACGCCATTTCGTGGCAATCTGAGAAGCAAAACCCTGTTCTTCAAGCTCGTGGTGCGGTCATCATAACTGGGGTATTTGAAAAGGTTCGTGATCATCGTTACGATGTCTCACCTTGTGCACTCGGTCTGTCGACCGATGTCTCACCTTGTGCGCTCGGTCTGTCCACCGATGTCGCACTGGCATCCCGAATGACCTTGGCCGCCCGTCCATATCTTATGCGCTTATCGAGTGGTTATCCTTCGTTAAAGCATGAATCCGGAGCCGGTCACATAAGACCCCCGCACCAGCTTTTCCATTCGTTCAGCAAACCTTTCGGGCAGTGGAAGTGCTCAATGGCTCCCTCAAACATCATTGTGCAACGCATTGACAAGCCTAGTGGTCAGTCAATTCAATGTCCGGTTCATCACCATTCACTGATAATAATGCCTGTGCCAGAGGCTATGGTTGAGGAAGCAGTGAAAATTTTCTCAGATCTCATGCCGAAAGGCCAGTCTTCGTGCAACTTCACGAGGATCAACTTGCTCATAAGGTCTTCGTTTAGATCCTCTGGCCATAGCGCTGACGGGCGGAAACCCTACGATCATTTCCATCATGGTCCGCGCAATGATCAAGCCACTGGCCCTTGTGTCTGGAGAAATGTACACCGCTACTGACCAAAGCGGTGTCATGGTAGCCTTCACTCTCTGTACAAGACCTGGAAGGAATCTCTTCGACACGTACGCATCTTACACCTCCCGTATCACCCATGTCTCATCGGACGGTGCAGGGAAGGTCAGTTGGAGTTAGGCTACCATGATCTCATGAAGGTATTGTCGGAAGAAGGCAAAGCTTACCATTCACAAGCAGTACGTAATATCAGTAAACGTGTTGTAAGGTCGTTCATACAGTCCATCCTAGCTCAAGAAAGACTTCCCTGCCTTCATCGATGAAAGCATAGGTATCACTAATGTACATTCCTTTCAAATGCGTTCTCAGTTGGCCTAGATACTAAAGTGCTTGATAGACCGAGCTGAATGGCTACTGGTGCAATTTTGCGTTCGTCCGCAAAGATTATCAAGGCAAAGGGATAGCCAAAGCCCTGTTTAAATTAGCTTTCGACGAGGTACATGTCGAATTGATGTGAGTGTGCAGCGATCAGTCTGACATCTTGCAATTAGGCGAATGGTGAGACCTTCGGGTTGGCCACGACGAATCCGATAAATGTGAGCAACGGGCGTTCGCCATTGTTGTCGACTCTAACGTGCCTTTGCGCAGGTACAAATCTACGAGAAGATTGGCCTGGAACTGAAAGGATATAAGCTCATGAAGTCTCCGTGGATCGATTGGCCTGTCTGGATATTCGCGAAGAAGGTAGAAATAGTGTCTTAGGACTAAGGTCCTCCATGAGTGTACAGTTTATTATTCCCTAGAGACAATGGCGCAAGACGTTATACCAGGACGGACAGTTATACTGTGTGAATTAAGGACATTAGTAGCCATGCCTCCATCATAACTCCAGGGTCTATCACAATCTTACTCGACGTTCTGTGAGTGTTTCTCCTTTGTGAATTATTCTCCGTCCCTGGATGAGTTCCAAATAGCCAAGGATGGCGATGAAGATCCGCGCAAATGTTTCCATTTAGCGAACTGATCCTACAGCTATCGCCTACTCCAGTGGTATCTCAAGTAACATCGCAGAAGCGATTACACTAGACTGTATGTTTGAGCACAAAGTATCAAGGTTGCAGCCTATCGTGCTGATTCCCATTCGCTTTCACGCTAATTTTGTGAACCGTATCCAACAAGCTTAATGCAGGTAACGGTGTCATCTGCCGCCTTGTGTGACTAGTTCACCTTTCGGATTCACTCTTTCACAGTAATACTGTATTTTCAAGTCGTTGAACCCTGGTCACACGCGAGTGCAGCAATGAAAGGAATGATGGCATCGAATACAGACATCTACTCTGAGTGCGTTTGAAATTGTCATGTCGCTAATGCGTGTGATCCTCATACGCGAGCGAAGTGTCCCATGGGTCTTCGTATTCAGTCTAGTGACCTGCGTCCCAAGAGCCTGGTGATTTCCCTCCGCTCCCTAAGCCACGCGGGAAAGGGCACATCCGATCCTTGCAACTTCCCTTCCCGCGCCTCGATGAGATAGTTGGCGAATACAATCATCGTCCCATAACGATACCTGGGTATTATTTAACACGCCTCTTGCCACGACGTAGAGGACATGAACTTACAGGTAATTCACGCCGAGGTCCATCAACTTGGACTGTCGAGCGCTGCCTTTCTCGCTCGCATTCACTTTCAGTTTATAACTAGTCGTCGATTTAGGCCATCAGGTAAATAACATAAGCTCATTGAGAACGCACTCGTATATAGCCTTGCGCAAATTCTGTACGTCTTGCATAAGGTCGATCGCTTGGTCGGTAAGCCGCTTTGCTACCTTCCCATGCGAGAGTACCCCGACGAGTTGCAAGATAACCTTGTACTCTCCTATCGAACATCATCGGTGAAAGCAACTGCATGACAGGGAACGCGGAACGGATACCTTGTAAGTACGCCTCTTCCTCAGAAGGCCCATCAATTAAGTCGTATTGTTCTAGTCCATATTCACTTTCTATTTTTGGTGACAGCAGACCCCTCTCCAATTCATGCTCCCAACTCAGCGTTGTCGAGATAAGGCACGCAGCAATCATGCCAGTCGTTGTGCGACCCCGACCCATCTGGCAGTTGAAGAAGAAATCGCTCACTCTACCACTGACAAGTCCTGAGCGAACGCGCTCGAGCAATTGCCAGAGAGCATCAGGGAGTGGTGCTTGTTCGTCCGTCTACCGATTCATATTTTGTTGTCATGACAAAGACCATAGAAAACATAAGAATTAACGTAGGAACGTACCACGGCAATCCGGGCATAGTCCACCTGCAATCTGTGAGTAGATGCGACCTCTGATGAATGGAACACGCTTACCTTGTAGTCTTCTCTTACCATGAGGTCAAAGACATCTCGCGGTGTCATGATGTCTTGATCAGTGACGTCTTCCCAGATGGGTATGATAGAGAATACACCGGGACGCTCCTCAACTTCATCGTGCAGCAGAATGCGGCCGCCGCCGGAGTGAACTTCGTTCAAGACGTCCTTCTTGAAGTTCTCTTCCATTGCTTCCACCATAGCAGTCGTCACACCAGTAGCTCTGTACCATGGAGTGTCAACGGCAAGGAAAGACATAGTAAGACAATGCTTACTCGACGTTCTCTAATGGCTTGTCTATGAGGCGCAAGACATGAGGTCTGCCAGCGATGTATATTACCGGCTCCTGAGAGATTGTTCAGACAATCACCTTGCCTACGAAATTTGACCTGACCTCTCGCAGCGATGTCCAATAGACCATGTTGTGGCTGTCTGGGCTACAATCCACTCGTGCTAATGCACGCCTCAGCCTATGTAGTGTTATGAGTAACATATATGTATGCTGAGGAAGGAAATATACCCTTGCACCGTGGGCATTCCACTACCGTCCACGACCGTCAGTCACCAAACAAAAATAAAGCAGAGACCAAGACGAACCTTCCACAGACCCACCTACCGTCAGTCACAGTCTCAGTCAAGAAGTCCGCCTGGTCAGGGGCCGACAAGGTATCGGAAGATACTAGGCGGAGCTTAAGTGGGACACGTCGGAAATTAGGTGCCCCCTCTATCCGTCTATGTACCTCTTCAGCAGAGCAGCAACGGCAGATGAGATGCGACTCACTCGGGCAGACTCATCTTCTGCAGGTTTGAGAAAAAATCACTCTTGAGGATAGTTGAAGCAGAGAGAATACTTCCGGCGCGGTTGGTGACGACCTGTCGAACTTCGTCTGGTAGAGCAACACCATCTGCGAAGTCCGCCCGTTCCAAGGGCTGTAGGGTACTCATATCGTCCACAGTCAGCTCCTTTTCAAAGGTCTTAATCACTGATGCAAATCTCACGTCGGTAAACATCTCTGAAGAATGAAGGTGTGAACACACCAGGACGGCTCTTTACGAACGACTCAAACGTTTCAAAGGACTGCATGGTATCTGGCTCGACAGATTGCAGATACGCCTGAAAGAGGATGAGCTCGAAGTAGCGTCTGAGATAGTGCAATCCTGTGATGCATTAATTTCAGTGGGCGTGTCATGATGCGCAAATTGGAGCGAAGATTATACTTGCCTTTGTGTGCGTATGAACGCCTCCGCTGCTGGTCTGTAGCTTGTTCCGCTTGCGCTCTCGCTTCCTCGATGGCGTCCCGCAAGTTCACAACTTGTGCGCACTGATCTATCGCGTCGTCTACAATGCCCTTCACGGCAGGTCCTTTGCGGATGACACGCAGGAGGTCTGGAATATTGGTGCTTAGGCTCGCACTCAGCAATTGAACCAAAAAAAGCATACTGTTGATGACCTGATAGGAATGACGTGATGGTAGATGCCCGTTGATGCCGACGCGCCTTGCAGTTGACGATGAAGTAACCGATCGGCTGCGTACACGCGGTATAGTGGATGATTTAACTCTGGCAGCATCTTCTAGCCACTGCTGTATGAGAACTAAGATAGTCTTTGTACAAATGCAAAATGAACCTCATGGCAGTGCACAATAACAAGCGAACGCTAACTCACAGAAGTCAAGGTGCTCCTCCCGCGCCCAAGCTGACAATTGATTACGATAGGTGTATGCGATCCGCTGTTGCGAACGACCACGTCGATCAGCTCGCTCAAATCGGAGAAGTCTGGCGGCCGTTCGGCCGTTATGGGTATGCGCGCATAGCAGAGCTCAGCTTCATCTCCAATGTGCTTGCGCACAGCCATGACATCCTTCAACACGGAAACATTCTGGTTTTCTACTTCTTCCCAAACTGGTATGACAGCTCCGTCCGGAGTCTCCGTGTGTAGGAGCAGCCTGAAGTGTCCGTGTGCTCAGCATGGACAGTAATACGGTCTGAGGATTACTGACCTGCCTCCGAAGGCGTTCAGCTCCGCAAGCACATCGTCTCTGAGCCGCTCCTCAAGTACCTCCAACCTCGAAGCGGATATACCGCCGTAGTCTATGACCACACTCCGATCACTGCCCATACTCCAGCAGGCAAGTGTTAACGTACCTTTCATGTTGCGGAGCGAGAACCGCTCGCGTCGCAGGCAGTACGGTGCACCATTGACGTACACAATCGGCTCTTCCCTGAGTGTAATCCACATCACGCGGTCCGCGGATGGGTGCGCGCTGCGTACGCGCCTCACTACCTCGTCGATGGCCTCCAGTGTCGGTTGGCCGAGCGCATATATTTTTGTGCCGGGAACATTCCGGAAGTTGATGGCACCTCTCACGCCGTCCTCGACATGATGAGACTGGCTCAGCCACAAGTCGGACTTCAGCAAAGTTCTGTAAATTTGCTCCAGTCGATGACACTATCGCGCACTTAGCAGAATACACTGACCCTTCTCGCAAGATAATCCCACTACGATTCTATACACAATTAATTCATACGTTCAAGCGCTAAGGCGAAGAGACTTACGTTAATGACATGATCAGAATATTCGTCGCCCAGTATCTGTCCTCCAGAAATTGCGACATCGTTCCGCCGTCCAGGAACTAAGACCCCACCTTGAGAGCCCGTCTTGGACAGTGACGAAAGGTCGCTGACGGGCGCGAAGACGTTCAGAATGGACCCATACGATCGGCGCAGAAACATGACTTGGCTAGAGTGCGATGATTTAGCAGAATAAGACTAGCTCTGAAAGGTGTAACTTACTTCCAGATCTCTGACCTTGCCTGTGAAAATCAGGTGCATCAGCCATATGGCTCATGTTCTCGCAGAATAGATATCCGACCTTCAGCCAGCTGGAGAAGCTCTGCGAGAAATCCGGCTGCGTGTCGACGTACTCGGCAAAGGCAATCAAGAAAAAGCTGAAATCATTTAGGTCATTGTTGCTTAAAAGAACTCGAATACACTACGCACTACTTCTCAAGGGCTTGAACGGCCTTTTTCAAGAAGGTATCCCGTTCTGCTTCGTCCATCGTCGTCGTCAGCGAATACTTCACTCGGTACATAAAGATGTCTTCCCGCAAGTTCGTGACATGATCACCTTGTGGAGTAATGTCATCTCACGTCAGAGGTGTAGTCAGTGGTGACAAGTAATACAGTGGCGCACAGGAATCGATGACTCTGTCGACGAGCCTTTTCGACTTGAGTCCATGGTCAAGACAGCCCAACAAACTCAGAATGATACCGTAGTTGCCCATGTGTGCTTTGCGCAGACTCTCAAGAAGCGCGGGCTGAGTAAGGAGCAGTTCAATAGCGGACCGCGAGCTCTTTGTGTCAAGGCCTGTGTCGGAGCGTGTAAGGCGTAAGAAATCATTCCTGACCGAAAATAATCGGGTCGTAAAAAGAAATAAAAGGTCCTTACATTGCTGTATAATGTAGGTGATCCGGAGGAGTGACCTATTGTGATCTTGCTGCGCGCTGGCCTGCTCTAATGCCTGTGCGATCTTCATATTGGACAGCTGTCGACGGCGATGACAGTCAGTCGCGCGTGCATCAGGCGTTGCTGGAGGATATATAAAACCTGGCTCACCTGGCTGTTTGACGGCTTATCAAAGATCGCATGAGCACAACGCGTATACAAGGCCTGACTAAGATCTGTGTACTTACAGTGCTAGTACCCGACTTGATCTTGCCGGCGTACGGGTCGTCCATCCCACGAGCAATCAGAAGCTTCCGTCGAACGATACACGCAGCTACCATGGCGAAGGTAGTTCTCACGACGCCCATACCACAGTTAAATACCAGAGCTGTCGATGACGGATCCGTATGTTGTATGACGCGTAAATATGCATCGAGGTAGTTATCCTGGTGAGCGGAGTGAGTATTTTGATATATCCTGATGAATATGTGTTCCCACCTCTATGGGTCGCTCAGGAGATATCGGGATACTGCGGACATGATCAGTTCGCGTGTTCTGCTCATCAACGAGATGCCTACCGGTGATACTGAGGTGAGCTCAGAGAGTTAGAAGTGGGTAAATCTATAATTTCAGTAACCTTACCTCGACATTCCAGCCGACGTTGTGCATGTTCTCCATTAACTCTCGAGTAGTTCTGACATTTGCGGTGTCGACTGCAGTCCATGTGGGCAGAATAGGGCCATCTCCAGTATCAGAAGCTGGAGAAATTGTCATTCGAGAATAATGATGTTATCAGCTTGGTATCCTTACCGACTTCATTGTGAGTAAGTATTAACCCTCCGAATCTAGGCATCGTAAGTTGATTCAGCACATTATTCGAACAGACTGAAGCTTACTTGTTGGCTTCTACAAGAATGTCATTTTTCAGACGTAGTTCAATAGCTTCCAGATTTTCCGCGCGATCAGATAGCTTCAACGTCCGCCGAGGCTCAGACGCGTCACGCAGAACAAATGGTCGACCAGATATATAAACTTTCAGAAAAAGTAAGCTATGGTCAATATGTGTACCAGAACGAGCCGGCGGAGATAGTCAGGATGCATCGCGACAGACTAAGACGCTGCTACACAACTTCGAGCCTGCACGCATGTACATTGACAGAAATCAGCTCACCTATTGGCTCTTCTCGTGTACAGAACCACACCACATGAGTAGGGTTAGAGGCATTTGGCCGGCAGCGTAGTACGGACAGGATACCACGAAGACCTTGTGTGCGTGGCTGCGCCACGCCGAACACGTTCAGGTTGCCATGTCTGGGAGCTCTGAAGTTCGGGGCTCCGTGTACATTCAGGTCAAGATCCAGAGCGCGTCCTGCAGATTTTCAGAGGTGAATCAAGAGTAAAATGTACGCCATCCATAAGCACGCAGCTAACCTGATGGGTAGTGATCCGTCTTCAAGATGAATCCTCTCGAGAGCACGCTTCCTGTTCGCGTCTTCACAACCGACGGTCCAGACCGTTCGAGCTGAGGCATCAGATCTATAGTCGTACTAGTGTACGAGCTCTCGGCGGTAGCTTGTGCTGATAGACGAGGTTGAGAGGGGGGGAGAGCCATAGCGGGAGGGCGTGACAGGCCAGAAGACGATGGTCTGACGACGTCGACACCGGGAGGTGCGGACGGAGAGCGTCCATTTTCACTACGAGACGTTGACAAGTGTGACAGTTGTGCGAGACCTAATGGCGAGTTGGAAGACATGTCGGACAGTGCGTTGTCGTGGTTAGAGTCAGAAATGCAAACTTATATTCCATCCGCCACTTACGTAGGTAGGCTGAAGATCTTATCTTCACGGATAGGTAGTCCACAGCTGCGGCAAGCGCCGTCTGAAATACAACATTTATTGATCACTGACAGACCATCCCACCAGAGTCAGACCAATATTGGTCAATCGCGTAGTATCTCAAGCCAGACGATCGTTGGTGATAGTCTCGCAAGCCAGACATTCATAGACATTCACACTGTGCCGCTCCTCAGCTCCGCCTCGGAGGCTGCCGGAAAGTAATATGTCGAACGTCGAAAAAACCATGGCAGCCAGCACAGTAAAACATTTGGTGACTTTCGGTACAGCGGGTGCAGATAACTCCCTGGCTTCTCCTCCCGCCGCCAGCTATCTCGTAGCTACCTCCCTTTCCCCCACTATCCTGCTCAGTGATCTGGCGTGGTGAGATACTCAACACGCGAAGTCAACCCACATGAAACAGAATTTGAGTACGAAACATAATACAACGACTAGACAGTGATGCAGACCTGGGCAAAGTCGAGACGAACCGCAGTCCGAGTCTCCGAGCAGACATGTTCTCTTCCATGTACACCATTCAGCGGGGATCAGGCAGGATGGAAGGCAGCCGGAATACGAGGCGCTCAAAGGTGTATGTACAGCTATGGCGTGGACATCGCACGTATCCTCGTCGATGGCCACCTTAAAGATGCATAACACCTCACCTTGATATCCCCCATCCGAGTCGCTCTTAGAATGCACGTTGAGTGCGATAGTCGTCAGTCGACATACATGGAGGTGAGCATCGCTACTTAAGTGGCACTGAGGAAGGGGCCGTGGATGGGTGGTTGGGTGAAAGTGCTGAGCAGCGGCGAATAAATACCTGCTGTATATACAAATTTTGGGAGCGGGTGGGTGGAAGGTAGGAACTAGACACTTTGATCGACGCCGCGTGGTTGTAGAGAAGAAAGTGCAAATGGAGTCACCCATGATCAGAGATGCAAGCCGGAGTTAGTCTCTATGCGACTCACCGCCCTTCGTAGATGTGCTGGAAAGTGTCGCCAAGGTCGACTGATGTGCGTATAAGCAACGGGTCTTCTAGCACAGATAAAGCATAAATATCCATGAAAACACAGGACGACAGTAGGAGATAACTGTCGCAAACTGCGAGCTAGGTTCCTCGACTTTGAATCATTCAGCCTGCTGTGACACAACTGTAACTGCACACTCCCCAACGAGGATCCAACATTCGGAAACAGAGGACTAGGGAAGACCAGACTTCCGCGGTCTCCCATCACAATCAGGAGATATGTAAACGGGTAACGACAATCACATCTCAACAGCTAAACCGCGCGAGGACTCTCGCAGCAAAGAACTTACCAGCTACGCCCTGACTTTAAATTTTATGATGGTCTCCGTCCGGCTAGGCACCAGAAAGGCAGACGGTACACTCTTTGTTTTAACCCTCGTACCTCCTCTGTATCTGACCATCCGGTTCGCGTTCCCGATTAAGGCGTCACACATTCTCGCTAGAAATGTTGGTATGGCACGGCCGTACGTTCTTCACGTTGAGGCAGCAATGAGCACTGTACCGCCGACCGCACTTGGACGCGGTATGTTTGGGGCAGCCCGCACTACCAGCAGCCGGTAGCTACGGAGCCTGGACGACGTACTGTGCTTGGAGTGACTGCCGTCATCATCGTGTGGTAACAGGCTTGCTCGGTGGGCGCAGGACGTCTGCGGATTGAACGAAACTTACTTGAGGAAGGATCGTCTTGGATCGGAAAGGCCGCCTTCGCTCGGTGGCAACAAACCAGCGAACAAGCTGCTGGCGAGCGAGCCTGCATCGGCGTTTCGCCGGCCCCGCAGAACACATGAGGCGTCGAGCACGCAAACAAGTCGTTCGGGCTTGATGCACGAGGATGCACGGGCGATCGACACCCCCGCCTAGGGTTCTCGCCCGCACGAGCCGCACGTCGCGGCCCTCGCGGAGTGAGCGGCCACTGCCCGAGCCAACATCGCGTGAGTGGCGCACACGTCCGCGAGCTGGCACTTACCCGGGTCGCGCTGCCATCCGTAGGCAGGGCGCTGCCAGCAAAAGACGCACGGAACGCGTTCGACGCACATTCTGCACCGCGCGAGTTCGCATCAGCATTTCACCAGGCCCGAAGGACACACGAGGATGCCGGCAGGTCGTCCGGGCAGCAAAACCTCAAGCTCGCTGCTCCTGGAACAGGCGATCAAACCTCCAGCCGCACGGGCACTAGCAGCTCGCTCACACACGTCGCAGCCTCTTGCGGGGTGATGAGTGCGGAACTGAGTCACTCTCTCTACTATAACTGCAGTGCATACGTTGCGTGGGGCGGTACCCGGACCGCGACGCCTGCAGTTCTTCATCCATGGACGGGGCAGCACTAGCAAAAGGGGGGATGGAAACGTTGGGTAAGTATACGCGAATGTTCCCTGTTGGGCTATGCACCGCATCGCGCTGCGCGCGTGCAGCGGCGGGCTCAGCGAAATGACTCACAACGGGGGCTGTAAATAAACGGGAAGACACGAACGATGGTTTCTGATTGAATGATTGATGGCGCTGGAATATTCGGATGCGGCCCGCTCCCGAGCGTCCAGCTGTGACGCGCATCTACAACGGCTCCGAGACCGCCACCGTCAGAGCGCTGTCGCAGCGCGGATTCGAGAAAAGAGAAAGAGGAGAGTCGAGATGGGCGCCGGTGCCATACAGTGGCGCTGGTGGTCGAGCAGCACGTGACCTCGGAACGGAAAGGCACAGACTCGGGATCAGAAGGACGCCGTCCAAAGAGTCCCGCCCAGCGTCCGCGCGCGCGCGTGGCGGCGCAGCGCCACTGTCAAACCGAGGCGAAAAATGGTGGCGGAGGGAGAAAGAGGCCGAGGAGCAATGTCGCCCGCGGGGCGCTCCATCATCGGCGTTTCCCAGGCGCGCCCTGATTGGCTGGGCCTATATGCCGGCTGATCGGGAAATAGCTATAAGGATTCGCCTCCCTCACGCTCTTTCCCTCCTCCCTCACCCCCGTCCTTGCTCCCGCTATCCCCGATCGGCCTGTCTTCCCTGCTTGGCCACTCTCTGCGTTCATATACTCCTCCTCGTTCGTCCATCGTCGGGCGTCCCAGCGCGCCCGACGGCCCGCTTCTCGTGCAACGCGACACTGACACCTTCCCGTCGCGATCCTCGACGCCTTTCCGCCCCCTAGCAACAAGGTTCGGCCCTGATCCACAAGGTATAATTCTATTCCCGAACATAATAATAACAGATACGAATGCTGACACAAAGCCATTAAATTACTTCTATTAAGATTGCAAATAACGTCGGTTGGGGGGTATTACAGCACCAGAACGCACAAATGCGCGGCTGTACGAAACGGTAGCACACAGAACGACACAAAGCAGGTAAGGATTAACTATCGACAGAACCCGAACGGGGGGAACAGCGAGCGCGGAAGCATCTACAATCTCGAAAAAAAATGGAAGCAAAACGGTGAGTAGATCATGTGACTTTTCATAGCAGCAGCAGGTTCCGCCACTGGTTGCACAGCGTCTCCCGCCACTCGACCACCGTGACCAGCGACGACCCGTGGATCGGTGCGCTCCTGCCCCAGATGTGCTCCAGCAACGTCCGCGCCTGCATGATGTGGCCCAGCCCGTCGTCCACCAGCGCGAACCGCTCCTTGATCACGTTTTGCAGCAGCGGGTCCTCCGTCATGCTCCCCGTCAGGAACAACGGGAAGATGAGCGCGCGGTCATAGTCCGACGGCGGGAGCTGGTTGAGCAGCGCCACGATCGTGCTCACGCTCTGCACAATCTCCGGGACACCTGCAGCAGCAAACGCGCAGACAGAACGGTCAGACTCGCTAACCCCGTTCTCACACAGGCGGCGCGTGAACACATACCCCGTATAGATTCGCTCAACACCGTGTGCAGGTATAAAACCGCCGTCTCCCGAAAGATGTCCGCCGTAAGCTGCCGCACTTCCTCCATCGCATACGACCCGACCGCGGACGCAGCAGCGTCCGCCTGCTCCAGCCCCGGCTGTTGCGCGTCCGCCGCTGCCGCCGCCGCCTCTTCGACGTCGGCATACTGCCGGGGCACCGCCAGCTGCCTCAGCTGCTGCTCGATCAGGTCCCCGCGGCGCACGAGCTCGCGCATGCTGAGGCTGCCGCTGCGCTGCTCCGCCGCCTTCCAGTGCGCGAGCGCCGAGATCTCCGCGATGGCCAGCACGGCCTCGTCCGGGCACCCCGTTAGCGCGTCCATGCGCAGATCAAAGTGCTGCTGCTGCGAGTTCGCCCAGAACCCGCCGCCGCCCGCGAAGAGCCGCCGGTAGAGCGGCAGGAAGCGCGGCGGCTGCATGAACGTGATGCTCGAGAAGACGTCGATCCACTGCGCGGGTTCGCACGCGGAAGGTCAGTACATTGGGCGGGGGAGGAAGGGGGAAGAGGCGGCAGGGACGCACCATGGTCGCCTTGGCCGCGTACCGCGCGGCGGGGCTCATGTTGAGCAGCGTGAGCTTGGGGTTTTGCTCCTCGTGGATCCTGCTCTGGCCGAGCCAGTCGCACGCGACCTCGAGCAGCGCGGGCCAGTCGCCCCAGCCGTTGGCGAGGACGGAGAAGGAGATGAGCTGCACGGCGGCGACCGCGTCCGCGTCGGCGTACTGCGCGCCGTGCGCCTTGGCGCGCGCGATCTGCGCGAGCGCCTGGTCGTAGAAGTACTTGGGCATCGACTGCTCCGGGTTCTGCACCGGGGCCTCGAGCCGCTGCGCGATGCGCACGCGTGTAGAGTGTAGACTAGATAATGCGCAGATCGCGTGGGCGACGACGCCCGATGGGTCCGCGGCGACGATCTGCGGAACGAGATCTGAGCGATCGAAGTGTGATTGAGATTGAGGGCGAGGGACTTACGGGGTAGAGCGTGTTGGTGAGCGCGGGCCCTGCGAACGCGTATTGTACTTTTTGGACGTAGTTGAAGTAGTACCCGACGTACTCGTCCACGGTCGTGAACGGCCCCGGGGCGACGTGCGGCGAGGGCAGCGCCAGGCCCGCGGAGTGCGGCGCGTCCGTCTCGTGCGCGGCGGGCAGAAATGGTGTGTACGGTACGGGCTCGGGTACAGGCTCATTAGTTGGAATTGGTAGTGTAGGGGACAGCGAAGCGGGGTGATACGGAAACTCCTGCACGTCAAAGGGTGCGTCCATCGGGGCAACGAACGGCACACCAAGAGGGTAGTGCTGGGCAGTAGGGCTGCTGCGCGCACTGACGGTCCCTGCGGAGGATAAAAGCAGCACGTCAGCGGTGTCTCCGCGCGCGGTGGCGGGGCCGGGGGCATGACAAATTAGCGCGCCACTCACCTCGGCCGTGGACGAGCCGGTGGGGGTGGTGGTAGGGCGACGCGGCGTAGGCGCGCCGGAAGCTCGCGTCGCCCTCGCCGAAGCTGTGGTTGCGCCGCAGGGTGCTGGGGCCGGGCCCCGCGACACCGAGCGGGGGAGGGGGCGGCGGGGGCGGGTGGAGGTGCCCGAAGGTGGTGCGGGGCTGCCCGCGGATGCGGCCCTCGCGCGTGAGCTGCTCCTTGATCTCGGCGCGGTACGCGGCGACGCGCTCCTTGTCCTAGAGCGCCACGGTGAGTGCGCGCAAACACAGACGGAGGCAGGGGGGAGAGCAGGGAGAGAGAGAGAGAGAAGTAGCGGACGTACGCGCATCCAGTCTGGCCGCTTGACGCCCCAGCCGAGGCACTTGAGCCCGAGGCGGAGACACGTCTTGCAGGACTCGCCCTCGCGCTCCTCGTCGCATTTCTGCGGTGCGCGCGGTCAGCGGTGCGCACACGAGGATGGACGGGCGAGACACACCTTTCGCCGTACGCGGCAGGTCCTGATATGCGTGCGTGCGTGCGTGGTCAGACGTCAAGTGGAGGACGGGAAGGGGGAGCGCCGAGGCACGTACCAGCAGCCGCCTTTGCCAGCAGAGTGCGGGCGCGTTGTTTCGGGGGCGGAGCGCGCGGGGGTGCTCGTGGCGCTGCCTCTGCCGGAAGAGTCGCCTTCGTCGAACATTGCTGGTGTCATATTGAGGGAAGGTGAAGCGGAGACGGGAGAGGCATTACTGGACGGCTCGTCAGAGTAAAATTCGGGGGAGGACTGGGCGGGCTCGTCCAGTGCCTGGTGGGCCATGTGGAAGAGAAGAGACGTGACGGAGAGCGAATGATTATAGCGGTGCGCAGTGAAGCATGTAAGTAATATAGAATGCGGAGGCGGGGAGCGGGGGCAGTGAGAGACTCGGCAATTGTGACTGTAAAAAGGCGAGGCGTATGTTCTTGCGGAATGTCAGCGACCGCGAGAACTTGGGAGGATTGTTGTTTTTCGTGACTGAAAATCACCGCCACGCCGGATCGCAGCACGCGCGACGGGCTGGGGAAATAGCTACGGGAGCATATGTTTCGCCGCCGTCCTGTGCGCAGAACGTGCACCCAGAAAGTGCTCCATCACCGACGCCACCCGTTTCGACTCCGATCCCATTCTCCGCACCACCGACCTCCGAACCGCCGTACAGATCCACTAGCCTCCGGTGCTCGTCCTCCGGCACTTCGCTACTACTCATCCTCCTTCCTCTCCGGCGTTCCCAGACCCCGTCACTCCAACGCCACCGTCTTCGACACCCCGTATACGTCTCCGAAGCCCCTGCGATTATGTAAGCCCCGTCCTTCCGGAGCGTCTACCATATCAGGCCAAACCACGTACTCACACCTGTCTTCTCCCTCGACCGCACCATCAATCCTCCTGCCATCTACGAGAGGAAACTTCCGGACGAACGCACGTCTGCCATCTCGTGCCTAGCCCCACAGATCTACCGCTCGAAGATCGCATTATTGCGTCCCGTCGCTACCTCTTCCTCCCTAACAACCGTCTTCTGCACATGCTCCTCACGGCGTCGAGCTGCCCGCGCCCAAAGCTCAAGGCTGCGAGTCGACGTCGCTGTTCGGGACTTGTATGGAGCCAACTAGCTTTTCCGAGGCGATGCCCCCCCAGAGCACGCTGTGTTCCATTTCTAGAGAGAAATAGCTGTATTTCGCACAGCCACCGCGTCCTCGAGTCCAGCGCGAGGAGCGAGGTCTATTTACCAATTTACCGCGTACAGCTCTAGTTGTCTCATTTGGTGCCTTCTGCACAGCTGGACGTCCTCGAGTCGTCAATACGAAGTAGCAGCGGTAGCGACTCTCAGCATGACTCACCATCTCGGCTCATCAACACACCATCTCACCAACGCGAGCCACCGGATGGGCTCGCTGCACGATCCCCACACGTCTGCTGTCAGAGAGAGTACAAGGCGACGACGGGCAAGGTCTGCTGCACGCAGTCACAAGGGACATGAACTTCGCATCAGAAAACGCGCTGCTCTCCGACGTCGACTCGTCGGGAAGGGCACGCGCGAATAAGGCAGTCCTTGTATTGATGACGACGACGACGGCAGGGACCAACCCGCCGCGCTGTCCACGCACGTTCAATTGATGCGGTGCGCGTGCAGCCGTCCCCTCGGAGAGCAGTATCCATCGCTGGCGACGACCGCCTCCGCACACACCGGAGCGCCTGCCCACCGCGACAGCGCGTGTCCGCGACCCCTCATAAAGACGTCCTCGCCGTCCTCGAGGCTCCCAAGCTCTTCCGGCCCAGAAGCGCACGCAGACTCCTCCCCAGCGCCCCCGCTGATCCTGCCACGGCCGAACCAGTCCGCGCCCTCGGACACACAGACGCCCAGACGAAAACCTGTATTCCAGCACCCGATCGAGCCAGATGAGTGTAGGTCCACATTTGCAGCGCGTGCCGAACGCTGAACACGCAGCTTCTGGATCCCCCACCGCCACATCCGAATCACCTTCGTCGAACCCACCACCCTCAAAAAGACCCACTGCCCGCAATTGCAAGGCTCGAGGCAGAAGAGGACCCACTTTCGTATCTCGGGTCCCCCGCACGCAGAACGCAGACGGAGCCCAGGAAACGCCGGTGGAGAATCGAGCGCTTCCTGGGGGCCGGGGGGGACCACGGAGCCTCCGGTGCGCCGGACATTCATCCTCGTTATCGCTGCGAGCCCAAACGGGGCAAGCGCCAGACGGGCGCACGCCGGGGCCCCGGTGCGTGGCTGCCATATCGGTGCGGCTAGGCGCTCATAATGGAAGGCGCCCTCGTTTTGCCTCGTTACGATCGAGTTAATAATGTGGTGGTCGTTGCGGTGCGGTGCGTGTGCTCTGCGAATCAGTGTTTTAATCGTGGTGCGAAGCTTCTTCGCTCTTATCGGCGCCTGTGCTCCCCCGACACTATGATACCCTGTTCTGCGGCCGTGCACGGTGCACCTGTGGTCGTGTGCAGAGGGCAGAGGGTCGACGGCCGATAAGCCCACGGAACGTGTTCGCGTCTTGGAACCGGAAGCCTTCCTTCTCATGATCAGTCTTGGAATAGAACGACGAGCAGCCCGAAATACATCCCGAAATAAAGGAGGCCAACGAAGGTATGTCCGTGCATTGGGAACATAGAACAACAGCTGGGCGGTCCGGGGCGGGGCGGGAATCCGTAGACGGGGTGGTGTAGTACACGTAGCGTATTAAATTTACAGTTACGCTACAGCAGCTGCGGGGGAGCGAGACATAAAACGTAGCATGCGAACGGTCATAAAATTCGAGGCGGGAACATACGTCGTGAACACGGGGAACCGGCGGAGAGCATGAACGGGGAGAGCCTCGTCTGGTGTAATATTTACATTGAGACACTGGAGAGGAGGCGGAGACGCGCACAGCATAAAACACGGAGCAGCGGAAGCAGAAAACAAAGCAAGCAGGAAGAGAGCAGATATGGCGTTGTGCTTTTATTGAATATCGTGGGCTGTAACAGAGAAGTGGATGCGGGAGCAGGAGGGGAGGGGGGTTTTCGCATCGGCGAACTAGACGAGCAGCAGCAGGTCCCGCTGCGACTCGCGCATCACGTCGCGCCAATTGACGGGCCCTCCCTGGTTGCGCTCGCGGCGGGCCCACACGTCCTCCATGAGCTTGCGCACCTCGGACACGTTCCCGACGGACTCGCCCTGCTGCGACTCGAGCATCTTGAGGAGGAACGCGCGGTGGCGCGGGTCGTCCGTGAGGCACCCGCAGATGCATATCCCGAACACGACGCTGCGCACCACGCCGCGCGAGACCGCGGGCAGGTGCGTCGGCACGCGGCGCAGGCACTCGATCGTCTCCGCGACGCCCGCGATGATCTCCGGGCACGACGGGAAGTCGCCGGAGAGGACGGTGTGCAGGTACACGCGCGCGGACGCGCGGAAGATGTCGTTCGTGAGCTGCCGGCGCGCGGCGACGTCGGGGTCCGCGGCGAGCGAGCTCGGGTCGGGCGGCGCGTACGCACCTGCGCTCGCGGAGAGGTAGCGGTTCTCGATGTCGACGCCGCGCTCGACGAGGCGGGGGACGCTGAGGCAGCCGCGCGCGCGGTGGCTCTCCTTCCAGTGCGCGAGGCTCGATATCTCCGCGATCGCGAGCACGATGTGGTTCTCGCAGCCCATGACGGGCAGCATCGAGATCTCGGGCGCGGACGCGAGCGGGTCGTCGATGTACGCGCCGCTGCGGCCAAAGAGCTGGCGGTACGTCGCGAGGAAGCGCGGGACCTGCTGCGTCGTCACGCTCGCCAGCACGTCGAACCACATCGTCGTCTTGATGATGAACCGCGTCGACTCGGAGCAGCGGCGGAGCACCTCTTCTGGCCCGTAGAACCGCGGGTTCGTGAGCACGCTGTCCACGAACTGGCTCGCGATGTCGAGGTACGGCATCCACGCGCCCCGCCCGCCGGTGAAGAGGAACGTCGACACGATGTGCAGCCCCGCCATCGCGTCGCCCTCGTTGTACCGGCTCTTGGAGGACAGGGTGCTCTCGATGCGCCGGAAGATGGCCGTTACGTCCGAGGAGTGAGCGCGCGAGGGGAAGCGCACGCATTGCAGGTGGAGCGACGAGAGCGCGCATGCGGCGTCTCGCGCAGACGAGCTCTCCTGGAGCAGCCTGAGCATGAAGGCGCTGATGGACGAATCCGCCAGCAGATACTGGATGGGGAGCACATTTTGGAGGTAGTACTGGATCATATCAGAGTGTTCTGCGGCGATGGGCAAGGCATAGCCATTCAATGTAGGGGGTATCACAGGGCCCGTCGGGCTGGTGGTATCGTTGAGGTCTTCGTCGTCGTAGGTGAAATTGTAGTACGCTGAGAAGGGCGTGCTCGAAGATGCCGGGGAAAGGTATGTTGAAACAGTTTGTTGCTGTGCGTGTTGCGCAGAAGACGAACCACCCGCCGGGAGCCCTGCCAACAAACGAGGGCATTAAGCACAATACATTCATAATACACTAATAACGGTACGGAGCCTTACAGGACGACGACGAGGAAGACAAGGGCACTAGACTAGTAGAAGACGGTAACATAGAAGTGGATGGTGTGGGATACATGTCGGACAAGTTCGGCAGCATGGTGGTGCTCCGAGCCATCGACGGGTCATGATGCCCCATGTCGGGAATATGGGGTTGCCAGCCTAGAAAAGGTTACTACCGAGCGGGAGCCCATACGAATAGGAATACACACTGGAGGCAGAGTATGGAGGCTCGGGCTGCATTGGGGGGTAATGGGAGCCGTCGCGAACGAAGGACGTTGCGAGGCCGTTGTGTGGCCGGTGGCCATCGCTGGAGCTTGCAGACAGAGTGGGAGTGGGAGGGCTGGAGGGGGATGCGCGCAGGTTGTCGACGAGGACGAGCATCTGCGGCTCCTGTTCAGAGGCGCGAGGGCCCGAGCCAGAATGGCCCTTGATCATTCCCTGGGAGGCGAGGAAGGTCTTGATCTTCTCGCGGAGCTCGGTGACGCTATTGTTCTCCTGCAGGAATGTGTGGCGTCGTTGGCACGCGCCCCTATCTGATGCAAAAAAAAAGCTCACTCTCATCCAGTCTGGACGCTTTGCACCGAAACCGAGACACTGCAGGCGAAGACGGACGCAGGTCTGGCAGGCGCCCTCAGTGTTCGGTTGTTCGTCGCATTTCTGTTGAAAACAAGGATGCGCCACAGGGGGTGGAAGAAAGAAAGGGAGAAATCGGTCAGCGTCTAGCGAGGGAGAAAGGAAGAGTGACGAGCGGGCGTTGGCGCGCAGAGACAGACCTTTCTGCGGATGCGACAGGTGTAGCAGCCCGACTTGGCGCGGACGGCGCCTTTCGGCTTGGGCGCTCCGGATTTCTTTTGGGAGGATCTGAGCTGGGCGGAGGTGGAGGAGACGGACTTGCGGGGAGTCGACGGAAGGTCGGGCATAGAGGACGGAGAAGGTGGCGGTGAGGAGGAGAGGCAGAGGACGACGTCGAGTAGACGGGACGAGGCGGTGGAAGGAGGGAGTGGCCGTATATGTACCCCAGGGCGCTGGGGTGAACCCGTGCGAACTGCGAAGGAAAACGGTCATGTCTTCCCTCCTTCCCCTTCCAGCCGACTGAACCTTACCGCCAGCTCCCCGATCACCCCGCCCCGCGTCCCCCGACGACTCCCGTCTCACCGCCTCGGCCGGCACGCACCAGCCAATCACCGCCCGACCCCTCGGCTTTTTGATCATCTCCCGCCCGTGCCACCTCGCCGAGGGTTGGTGCAAGCCTGGGCGTGCGCAGAGCATACTGAGAGGTCGAGTGCAGCTCACCAAGCACGCCGAAGCTCCAAGAGCAGATGGAGAAAGGTCAGACCACTGCGACGGGCGGTGGCGCCCTCGTGTGCGGTTTCGCGGGGCTGCAACGGTCACAAGGACGCCCATTGTAGGAGCATAGCCGCGGAGATCAGATACCGTATCATGATGCGATTCTACAGGCACGCGCATCGGTCGGCGCACGCCCAGGCCTCGCCCTCGCTGGCGCTCCCATCTGAACATATCCGTCTTAGGCGCGCACAAACCCCGGCACCGCAGTCAGCCACCGGCGCTCTCCCCGGCCACCCCTCCTCGTGCATATCCACCGTGGGAGGCGCCCGTTCTCGACGCTGACAGCATTCCATGCCAGTCCGTGCCAAGCTGCCGTTATCAGTGCCCAACACGCCACCAAACGCAGCTTCCTGAAGGCCTGACCACTCGGTGGCCCACCCAACGCGACATATGACCTCGATGCCACCCTACAGTCCAGAAGACGAGAACCAGCTGGCGCTTAGGTAAAGCTGCGACAACATCGCAACCAGACACAATCAAGGAAACACCGTGTCCTTGACAGATGCCCCCTCGGAACACGATGGTGCGAGCCTACCCCGGTGAATGATGATGGTCGCAACCCTCCGCGGACCCTGTGGTGGCTGCAGAAAGCGGACAGAGCAGATCCCATGTTACCGAATAAACGCTAGTGTACAACGAGAACTCAACTTTGCATCACCCAACGGCGCAGCGAGCAGCGGCACCATTCCCTGAGCGTCCCCGATCCTCTTATCGCCATCACCTCCCACCCAAAGCTGTGCCGGGGGAAACAGCCAGCAGAGCGCCGAACATAGAGATTACCTTTCCGATGCCGCTTCCGCTGGAACATTCGCCGTTCCCCCACTCACGCTCAGCCGCCGAGCAATCGAGTCCTTCCGCCTCCCTCCTCCTGCCCCCCCGCCCGCGCCTACGCCCACCCCGCCATGTCCGTGTTCCCCGATCGGAGGATGCATGCTAGACGCCAGCACCTTCCCCGACGACGCGGACGCCACCACCGAGTCCCCGGGCACGACCCCAGCCCCAGACCGCCGTGCAATAAGCGCGCGCACCGCACTCAGCCACTTGATCTCCTCCTCTTCGCTCGGAGCACACAGCAGCAACGTCCGCTTCGTCGTCACCACCTTGAACGTGTGTGCGTGCGCACGCTCGCCCTCGTCCCCGTGCATCGCTGCCTGCGGTGGCGACGCCACCCCCGGCGACCCCACGCCCACGCTGGGCGTGTGCCGGTCGTGAGGCAGGTCGTATTCGAGTGCGTCCAGGATCTGTCCAAGAGGTATCTGCCGGTGCGGCTTCGTGTCCTGTCGCGGGCGTCATCATCAGCATCATGAGCAGAAATGGATAGCCACAGCCACGTTCCCCAAGCTCCGCGACCGGTCGCAATACAGACAAATGGAAGCCCGAAGCGTGGCACTAATGACTGAATTGCGAAGGCGAACTGAACACGCACCATGTGGCTGCGCGAGTAGACGAGCTGCTCGCCGCTGAGAATGAACCACCGTTTGTGCCAGTTGTGCCTGCGCGACGCGCATTTCATCAGGTACCCTGCAAGCACGACTTTTGATGGGTCCTTGACCCCCCCTGGGTACTTGGATGGCGAGGATAAGAGCTCGCTCTGCACCGATAGCGGCTGCGGTGGGGCAGAGGCGGTGCCGATATTGCTTGGCGAATTGTCGTCGGATTCGGACGAGGTCAGCTGATGGGTGGTATATGCAGACTGGGAGAGCGAACGTGATAGCTGTGACGCAGCAACCTGTGTGCGCGGACCGGATGTCGAGCTAGGGATGGGCACCGGAGCCGTGGCGGATGACTGCGTCGAGGTGGAGAGCAGAGACGTGCGGGCATCGTTGATCGCCCTCACCCACTCCTGCACGTTCCTGGGGCTTTCGGCCTGGAGGTAGAACGTACGTGTGGGAGAGACCAGGCCGATCGTGTTCGCATGCTTTTTGAGCACAACAGGCGTGCACGAGTGTATGTCGGAGAGATCGAGCAGACGGAGGAGCTTGTACTCCGCCTCGGTCTTGTAGAACGCGAGGTGGGCAGAGCGCAGGACGAACCACCGCTTCTTCCACGTCTGCACAGGCAATTAAGAGAGAGACGCAGCGCGGCGCCAGGTCAGCGTCAGCGCCCGGTGGCGAAGCGCGACGGGCAAAGTCTCACCTTTCGCCGCTCGCCCTTCTTCCACAGGTACCCGGTCTTGATCACGGTTTCGTCGAGGGAGGCGCGCGTGTGCGCGCCCGCAGCGTCCCTGTGGCCCTCGCCCTCGCCGTAGCCCTCGTCATCGTCGTCGTCCTCCTCCGACTCCTCGCCGCTGGCAGAGTGCCGCTCCGCGATGGACGAGAGCGGCGGGTGCTGCGAGGAGCTGCTGAGTAGGGACGTGGACATGGGGGCGTTGGCGGGGTCTGAGCCGAACGCGGAGTCCGAGTCAGACTCGGTGCCCGATACGGGGATGGGCACGATGGCGGTCTTCTGCGCGACGCGCTCTGTGTCAGATAGGCTGGCGCTGAAGGGCAGCGGTGGCGAACGCACCTTTGGCGGCGACCTGACTATGGAGAGCTTGCGCGCGATTTCCTGGCTCGAGGGTGGCGGGACAGTGCGAGAGGTAGACATGGTCAATATTTGGGTATCGTCGTCGTCGTCGTGGTGTGCGACGAGGAGAGGAGAATGGGGAATGGAGAGTATCTAGGGCGATGATGCAGTTGCAGAGGAATATGTGAATGCGCGGGTTCGCGCCTGTCGGAGCTGTGGCGGAGTTCATTCTGCGCCACACGAGCCACCCGCCCTTTCCCAGACGGGCTGTGCGCCCGCGCGCATTTTTCAAGCGAGCCAGCATGGTGAGGGTGAGCATGACGACGCGGAGACGGGTGTTGTTGTTACGGTTTGAGAAGCACTTATATGCTCTTCTACCGCATGTTGTGTGCGTCTTCCGCCACCGTTCGCGCTTCGTAGCTAGGCTCGGGCGGAGTCTCGGCGCGCACACAGAATCGCGGTTCCGAACGATCTCTCGGACGGATGCGGTGAACAAACGGAAAACACAAGGATTAATATTCTGTCTCGAATCATGTCAATCGCAGCCATCGATGCTTGGGGCAGCGCACTCGCAGCTTGGGGTCGCTGGGGCCACCAGTGCAGGCTATATGTAAGCGGAGTCTGCCGGATGCGCACTGATCACCCTCCTAGTCCTCCACACCCACACCAGCATCCTCCAGCACCGTCTGCACCGCCGCCGCCATGTCCGAGGCCAAGTTCAACAAAGCCGTCGAGATCATCCAGAGCCTCCCCAAGGACGGCCCCGTCAAGCCGACGCAGGACGACCAGCTTTACGTGAGTCGCCGCACGCGTCCGCGACGCGCCCTGCTGATCATCGTCGCGCCATCGTGCAGTTCTACAAGTACTTCAAGCAAGGTGCGTCATCGTATCCACGCTGCATCACCAAGCACGGCGCGTCCTGACGAGCGTGGGCGCCTCTCGCAGCCACTGTCGGAGACGTGAATACGCCCCGCCCGGGTATGCTCGATTTCACCGGCAAGTTCAAGTGGTATGTAAACCCCGTTGATTTTCTCCATGTCGATCTCGAACCCGCGTCCTGACGCGCGCCCAGGGACGCGTGGAAGTCGGTCGAGGGCACCCTCAGGGAAGAGTGCTGGACCAAGTACGTCGAGAAGCTGATTGAGGTACGCGCTCCTGCGTGATTGAGCCTTCCGGACGCTCACCTGCCATGCGAATGCAGATCCTGAAGCGGGCAGACGACGAGGAATCGAAGAAGTACCTCGCAGAGGTCGAGTCGGTGTAGATGGCTGGCTGGCACGAAGCAAAGCCCGTGCTGTACTTTTCCTAGCTCGTGTTGTATGACTAGAAGAGAACGCGACCAATACCTTGACACCGTATGCGTCCGACTGACGACCAGTTGCAACAATCAGCATCGAATGCGTCGCTCTAGGACATCCAGCAGGCCGTCGCCACGATTCCAGTGCAATGTTACCATCTGGCAGCAGGCTGCTCCGACCGGTCGGCTGTTCCAAGAGGAGAAACAAAGGCATTGCAGCAACAGCGATACGATACGTGCTCCATGACGGCATCCCGCCTACCATCCAGTCCTGAGGCCTGAAGGCTGACAGATCGTGGATTGTCGGTAAGTGGGTAAGTGCACATCACCACGGGCGGCTGATGCCCGCGCTTCCACTTCCCGGGCGTTCCTGCTGCATCGGACGAAGCCCAAAAGACTGTCGTACTACGGAATACCTTCCGACCAAGTCTGCGGGCCGCGATGGGTAATTCGAGTTAGTGCGCCATGCGTGCAGCGGCTGCGCTGAGCGCTCAGTTACGATTGCGGCGAAATCTGATATCTCCCAGGTTCGAATGGGTATCATAATGGATCCGTCCGGACCCGCGAAGGCAGGATTGCAGTGTTGCACGGACCCTTGCTGACTGTCCCCGTAGCCAGTGCCGCTGCGTCGGGAGATGACAAACGCCCGTCGGCATCGCTGACCCACGTACCTGCCCGCCATCAGCTTCGCGACTTCGCTGGGGTCGGTGCTGCTGACTAAACGCCCGAGGATTCCTTTCGGGCGGGTCGGCCGTGCATATTGCCTGCGGCTGATAAAAATAAATATTCGTCGATGAGGAACACCGGCGTGGCGACCGGCGCCGGGACACGCACTGTGATCTCATCGCGCAAAAATAACCTGGCCAGCGCGATCGGTGCGCCTATCTATTTGGTGAGTAACTTAGTTCAAGTGCGGGAGAGACTGCGCCCGGTGATTTCTGCCAGTGCAGCTATGTGCTAAACGGTATCAATTCCAACTTACGGCCTGGGTGTCAGCTGGACATGCATCGCATGCACCGACGTTGCGGTTCGTCGAATTTTCTAAATTGCAATAATTTGTATTCAGTTCGGTAGTAGTCAGCCAACAGTGACGAGCCGGTGCATGGTAGCGATCATAGGCGCATATGGAAGATAATTCTCGTGGTGCCATGCTAGCTGTACTTTGTTCAGATGCTGTCGTAAGATGCGAGACTGATCGGCGACAGCGCTAGGAGCAGCGAGCGCCTGCAGATACGAAGATTCTCCCTTGTACCTCCAACGAGGAGCGTCAAGGTGCGGCCAATCTGGAGCGCAGACCCTTCGATAAAATTGATGAGAGAAATCGTACAACAACAGTATATTTTTCCATGATAGTCTTCTGCACTTGAGCGTTCACATGGTACGTACACAGAAGCACAGACAAAAGAGAAGAACGGGAAGCAGGTCGTAAGCAAGATGTATCGAGTTCGTAAATCATGAGCATCGTAATATTGTCACAGAAGGTCAGAAGAAAGGCACGACAGAGGTATAACTTAGGCCGTAAGATAGGGTGTGCCCAAGGAACGGGATATTCTAGTGTTCGCGAGCGGAGAAAAAATCCTGAACGGACAGAAAACCGGCGAAGCAGGGTAGTAAGGCTATGTGGAGTCGGACCTTCTTTGATCAGGATTTGCGACGAACAGCGAGGGCTTTGGGACCACGCCATACGTGCTCGGACGGTCCTTCCGGATGCGTAAGGGCGCAGTATCCTCCTGCTGCGACATGCGCCGCTCAAAAGCCTCCACACGCGCAGCAACGTTCCCTCCTGCTGCGAGGCGCTTCGGGGGGCTTACCTGAGGGTGACCTGGAAGGGCGGGCAGCCTCGACTGGGATGCCTCAGCTTCCGTCGTTTCCATGGGCGACTGCACGGGATTCAGCACTTCGTCGTCGCCGCTGGCAGGGAACATAGCAGACTGCGAGAGGCTCAGCTGGCGCTGAGGGGCATCCGCGTCGCTGTAGCTCTGCGAGTCGGTGCCGGAGCCGCTCGCATGCGACGTGAGCGTGCTGTTCATCGCGATGTCCATCGTGCGCCCCATTTTCTCAATCATCTCCGAGTCCGCGGTCTTCGACGTCTGCAGGGACGACGCGGAGCGCCCGTGCTGCGTGTTCGAGTACAGCCGTGCACGAACGTGGCCACTCTCCTGCCGTGAGGGTGGGGAGTCGGGGTACGTGTGCGTCGACTCTTCGATGGGGATGAGCCGTGGTGGCGGGTTCGGGTCTCGAAAGTCGAGCGGTCGCGGAGAGTCTCTCCTGCTGCCCACACTCAAGCGCCGATCCAGAAGAGGTGTTTTCGCAAAGCGGGTCCACCAGCTGTCTGAGCGGCGCATCGGCTGCGTGGGGGAGGGGTTTGCATCGAGGATAGAAGAGGGTCGAGGACGCAGGGAACGGGAAGTCTCAGCCGAGCCGCTAGAATGATCAGTAGAACTCGGCCCTGCATTGAATGCAGTGAGGAGAGACGAGTCAGATGTTGTCACAGGATTGGAAATTGTGGCAACAGAAGGATGTTCCGAGAGCGGGGAGAGACGAGTCACGTTCACAGGAGTGGGTGGGACTTTGATGTTGGCAAGCGGCGGTGGAGGGGGGTCTGAGAGAGACGGAAATCCGTGGTCCGCAATGTCCAAATCTATATCTCCGCCCGCTTTGGTTTCCTCGACGTCGTAATCGGCAAATGGATTCTCGTAATGCGAGTACGATGTTCCTATTGTCGCTTCAGATGCCTGTCGCCCACCTCGCGGTCTTGCGGCTCGTCCGACGGGTGCACCATTGATCAAACCCACGTCGTCTGCGACAGGAGTATAGGAATTCTCCTCCCACCATGCTGTCGACCGAGATCCTGCACTAGCTTCTCTCGACTTCAAGCCGCGCGATCCAGTAGCATACGCTAGCATCGTGCCCCCAACGGACCGCAGCGAAGCCAACGACTCGCTTAGGGAGTCCCCGATACCGTGATGCCTGTGGGGAGCGCCTGAACTGCTTGAAGACTGCCCACTGCTTGTGTCTCTGCGCACGTTGTACCACGGTACTGCATCCTCGTCGGCCAGCATATCACGCCGCTCTTGCTGTGGCAAGGGGCGGCCGGGAACGAGAGCTCCAAGCTTACTCTTCACGTTCTGAACAACATGAGGCAAGGCCTTCTCGCGGCCTGCGACAAGTACATCGGGACTGCTTTCGTTGTCGGAGCCTCTCAGAGCATGGAAGCGGTCCTGTGCAAGCTGCCGCCGGACGTACCATGTAACCGCAGTGGTACCCGCGATAAGTCCCAGGACTCCGAAGACAGTGCTTAGCGCGATGGTCGAGGCATGACTACTGTGCGCAGATGGCTTGCCGCTGCTGCTACCGTTACCGCTGCTTCCTCCACCGCTTCCTGAGCCACCACTGTTCGCCCCACCGGTTGAACTTGGAGGATCGTCACCTGCTGTACCGGACGCGCCACCAGACCCGCTACCCGAACCTGAGTGCTGAGGATCTGACGATCCAGTTGGACTTGAGGCCTGACCTGTTCTGCTGGGACTAGGCCCTGGGATCGTATGTGACGTGGGGTTGGTCACAGAGGAAGAAGGCGTATAGGTCGAGACAAATGATGCCGACGGAAGGTCGAACAACTCAAGCGCGGCAGGGGCAGCACCATTATTGGCATACCCTTTGCCAAACAACGAGTCAGATAAGTGTAAAGGAAGGCACGAGGCAGAACCTACCGAACCCAAACAGAACCTGAGAACCTAGTCCAACGGCGAAATGATCCCGCCGCGGTCCAAGCTGAGATAACGTGTCGATAGAAGACCACACCATCGGGCTTCTGGTCGTGTCGAGAACCCACCCGTCGCTGAGTGTCGTCTGCATTTCTGCGTCGGCTCCGCCATGAATAACGACCTGCCCTCCTTCCAGAAGAGTGGCGGCGAATCCCCGCCGAGGAGAGGGTACACTTGCATTAGACACTGACAACGTAGCCCAGCCGAGTGTAGACTGTGTGGTATCCATCGCCCAAACTGTGGTGAAAGGCAAGAGGGTGTTCTCTGACTGACAGTATCCTCCAAAAACAATGAGCCATCCGTTCGAGAGGACGATCGACGCGTGGCCATAGATGTCAGGGGGTCCGTTCGTGGAGGGCAGCTGAGTAAATGACGGTGTCTTAGGGTCGAAAACATAGTGGTCGGAGTACGCATTGTTAGACCCATCCGTCTTCAGCCCACCAACGATGTAGATTTTTCCGCCGCTGGAAGAAGAAGAATGATACATTCGACGCATCGGTTCGTCGGCCCAGGAATCTGCCTCGAGATACCACACTGGAGTCTGAGCACTGCTGATGCCTACCAGCGCAGCAGAATCTGCACTCTCCGGAACAGGTGCAGTCGTACCAAGGTCTCCGCCGAAGAGCAGAAGCGTGGACGTATTAACCGCGGATAGAGTGTGCCAAACCACCGCGGGAGCCTGGGATGAGGAACAGTTTGAGCAACCGGCAACATAGTCCCATGGCGGTGACGAGATGTTGAATGATGACGACAGGAATAATGAGAGTACATCGTTGTTGACGGGTGCGGACGTGTATGAATACGAATTGTACAGATCTGTCCTGCCGCCAATCACGAAAATTATGTCCTCGACAAGGGCTGTAGCCTGGCCCCATCTTCATATTCACACAATTAATTACATCCCTTGATACTTCAACACCCAACTCACCTCGATATCGGCGCGTATTGGGCTGAACAGAACTCATACACGAGAGAAAGCACGGTGAATGCGCGGAGAATAGCTCCCATGGTCAGTAGCGTGTGTGGTCGACGTCAAAGTTGTAAAGAATGCATGAAACTTCTTCTCGTCGTTACAATAGATCGTAATGTCGTCAAATCCAAGGCCAGCCAAGAGTAGGGAGCTCTGGAGTAGCGGATGGAGTACTACCACCGTGACACCGCGAGACTCCCAAGCGCCTGGTTGGATTCCGATCTAATCTTATCGGGTCAGGACGGGCCTCGCTCAATCGTATCGACGCAACCGTCGAATTCTCTTAGAACATCTAGCATACACGGCTCTTCAAAGCAATTCAATACGATACAATGAGTCCATATACGCATACAAAACACCACCGCAAAGTTGCCCGGATAGAAACCGAACGCGTAGCGTGCTTCCGACATGCAGCTGAAAGTAATCAGAACCTCCAATGCATAGCCTTTTTGAGATTTTGCCAGCGTGAAAGCTGAGCCTTTTCGGTCTCAGGGAAAATGAATTCCCACCTGTAGTGGATCGGTAAGGAGCGAATAGCAGAAGCGGGAAACATCACTCACTTGACCAATAGGTCCCCCTTTCCGACAACTTTTTCCCTTTCTCGGATGGGCATGCCAGCACCGATGAGGCGTGTCCCATCTGCACCTTCGACGAGTGTGCGAGGTAACGGGAGTGCGAACTCTTCACCGTTCATTCCCTGCACGAGTATTTCCTGCTCCTCGGTTCCTGAGTCACTGTATTCTGAGTCGTTTCCAGTGTCTCTGCATGGTCGCGAGTGGAAATCCACCCAAGGTACTTGAATAGTGTAGACAAGATCGTCTTCTACTCTCCTATACCGCGGATGAGGTGCTTCTTCAATTATGAACACGATATCCTGGAACGACCCGTCCTTGCGTTCATTGCCACCGCCTGGCACGCGGATCTGCTTCCCTTTCTGCCAGCCCGCAAGAACGTCAACGTCGATACGCACGGTCTCGTTTTTACCAGACCACAGCGTTCGAGTGATGCGATAGTGGTGTCTGGCGCCGAAGTACAGATCATCCAGCGTGACCTGCAGAGGAAATATCCAGTCCTGGGCGAGATTGCCCTTTGAAGCGGGCGATCGGAGAGGGTTGATCGGATCGCCCACGATGTGAGCCTTGTGATTATTTTTGCGCAGCTTCGAAGCGTCGGAGAAAGCGGCGAACTTCATTTTGACAAAGTCGCTGTGAACGTATCATTAGCTCAAGTACAATTGTGGGGGCGCCGTAGTACGCACTCGTCGTCTGACCATTCGTCTGACTCATAGCCATGCGAGTGTGCATATGAACACTGAGATGGATGTTTCTTGCTTTGAGGAGAAACTCGTGCACGACGAGGTGACGAGTGATGAGAAGTGTATTGAGGCCGTCTGGTATGAAGAAGCACCGTGTCAGCAGACCCGATCGCACAAGCAGCAACGCATAAAGAGCGTTCTCCTCACCGATCATCTCCATGCGGTCTGTTGAGATCTTCTTCTGAACTCGACGACATTCCGGACGCGCTGGAGGCTGAAGACGACGCGTGTGCCGATGATGTGAACCACCGAGACGACTGGCTGTCGGTGTGCTCTCTTCGCCTTCCATCTTTTCTCTGGTTCTCAAGGTGCTTCAACAACGTCCGATAGGCTTCGTTGATCTACGAAGAATACGCAGACATCCTTTCAGATATCATCTTCTGACTGAGAAGAAAGGTAGACTCTCACTTCGACGAACTTCATTTGGGCTTCTTCTTTGTCAGTGACATGGCGGTCAGGGTGCCATTTCAGAGCCTACAGGAAACATCAGGAATTGGTGAAGAAAAGCAGCCGTACGACATACAAGTGTTTTGTATGCTGCCCTGAGATCTGCTTCTGTCGGATTTGCTGTCAGTCCTAGGATCTCGAAGTCGGTAGTCTTGGGTACAGCTACAGGCATTTTGAGCAGAAACGTCGTCCGCCAGCGAACGAATTCGTAAGTGTGTCGTACAGAGACTTAAGAGACACAGAGGACCAGCCAGTGGTCGGTTATATGTGATGGTGTAATCTAAAATGAGGCCGCAGACAAAGAACCATCGGATCTGCTCAACCACGGAGCATGATGAATTAAACGAGATGCACGACTCTTCCACCTGGCCTCGTGGTAAACATGCTGAATGTGGTGGCAGGTGACCGGTGACCGGCAGTACTGCTTCTGCGCAAGCCTCCGAGGCTTTCAAAAATTTCCACCATCAAACTCAGCAACCCGCGAGAACAGACCGAGGCTGGACAAGGGTGTTGGGCTTTTCTGGCACGTCCTGGTGAAGAGGATATAGTCTGTCTAAGTACGTTGCGTTGTCGCCTGCGGACTGCGTTTCGGCTGTGGTTAGGCACAAATTGCAAATCACTCATGTCTACACAGCCGCCCATGTGGTCTGCACGCAAAAAGTGGAGATAATACACGAAGCTCACGACCACAAACGACCACCTGAGGCGGATGATCCTGATTTTTTCAAGGCTCCCCAAGAGTAACAAGCTAAGAGGGAATGATGCGAAGTTGATACCGCTACATAGCTAGACCGAGAAGATATTAATTCATGATCAGAGCGATTGTCGCTGCCCGACACGGCGTGCACTGGCAGAAGAAAACTCTTCATTGAAGATTTCTTGCACGTGACTTTTACGCGTCGCGTTTCCCACGTGCACCGTGTAGTTTCCTGCGCACTGGCTGGCTAAATTTTCTACAAGATGCATAATTTTCGCTCTATGTGATAGTCATCTTCCTTTTTGGTTCGAATCAACTTGGGTAGTCTATTGGTCACTCGAAACTCGTCTGGAGACATGTCGGCGACTGCTACCAGAACTTCTGTACCGCATCGTGGTTCTGCAGTCTTGCGTCTACTTGCCCACCTAACACTTTGTGGCTTTCTTTGTCTAGACTCAGACCCCGACGTGTTTCCCGACGTCGAAATTATCTAAAAAATATTCTCACTAAGTGACGTAAAACACGCTCGGGAAAGGTGGAAGAACTGATGACCAGCTTGCAGGCGACCAACATCCGGCGGTGGTTAGTGAGTTGTCTGTGAATGAATCTTTTTGCCACCAAATTGACGATTGAGGAGGTTAGTTCGCATCTCTACACATGTTCTACTAGAAGACTTCCCTCTTCTCGACCGCTGGTCGGTGTCAGGCAGGCAAATCACCACGCCGTGGGCTGTCTTGAGGCTCAGACTGACACAGGCCAGCGAGGCAAGAGCATTGTGCGAATAGTCCGCCAACTGGTCCTGCTGGGATTTGCTCCCGTTGGCAAGGAAAGAAATTCCAAGGTATTTCGGTGATGGAAATCCTAGCTGTGAGGTGCGCATGGGTACGGCGTTGCCGTGGCCGGGAAACTGCAATACGTACGTCGTACTCATCATAGAATCACGTCTGTCTACCAATGTGGGGTGTTCACTCACGGCAGAACCCTAATGCCGCTGCCAACCGAGATCAAATTGGTGCTCTTGATGCTCGTGGATTTTCTACATACCGAGTGCGCCCTTTCCTGGCATCAGTAGTACAATAATGTGGCAGTACCTCAGCCGACAGGACGGCCTCGTTTCACGACATGTTGCGGCCCCAAAATCCGTTCAACGAGATCTGCGGGTCACAGGCATTCTAGTGCATCGTGCGGAGCCGGCGGACAATTCATTTTCGGTGATTCACTGTTTCCCCCGCATTCGTTGCTCCCTTCCATGAGGTTTTTGTCCCCATTTACGCAGATGTGCTACTTGATGCATCTCAACATCGTCGGCCAGTTCCGACCATTGTTCACAGCGTTCCTAGAGTCGGACGCATTTCCGTCATATCAACTCCGTGAGCAAAACTCCCGGTATTGTATCCTCACTGCTCTTATCGACGATCTCATGGGCTTCTTCCCTAGTCCATGCATTTCGAGTGTGTTTCGCTCGCTCTAGCAGCCGTGAAGAGCAAAACGCCTCAAAATGAAAACGAGTAGTCATCGTGCTACTTCACATTCCATCTGCAAATCTCACAGCCGAGCAGGTCGGTCGCACAGTCTGCCCTTGTCTTTTGCGATTGGTATTTACTTCGACACGTTCCCATCGTTTCTTTCTTCACTGCAGCTCTACATCATGTTCATCAAAACGACGGCCACTCTTCCAAGGTACGAAGTCACTACGAACACCAGCGTGTTACAAGCTTCATGGCATTGACAGGTGTGCGATATGACGAGAATCTCACGGCTTGAATATGATTCGGGGAACATCCTGTATCAGGAAAGGTTGCCTTACTACCCCCGCACGCCGGTACCAGAAATCTGATTACCTTGCTTGCGAGGTCTCTCCACCCTGTCATGGAATTGTCACATTTTTCAACTCCCAGTTCCTCTCATGTGTCGGAATCCTGCACAACCAGTCCCAACTCGGTGCAGCATCTCAAGCTCAAGTTCGAATCTGAGGAGTGACAAATTTGGCAAGCAATGTCTCTGCACTTCCCTTGTTATTAAATAAATCCACATTGCAGGTACACTACGGTTATACTGTAACATTGTTATTGAACGTCCTAAAAACAGTGCACCCACTTCATCCCAGCACTTTGCGAAGGCCCTCCTTCTGCGCAGCTGTGAGGCGGTCTGGGAATGTGATATCCCACTTGACGATCAGATCTCCCCTCCTCCTCACACTGCTGTCCTTCCGGATCGGCATACCTTCGTTCGGCACGGTCGTTTGCGACCCAGGCTTCACAATGCCACTGGGAAGGGATACCTGTAGCTTCCTTCCGTCGAGCTGCTCGACGGTACGCTTGCCGCCATCGCCTGCGAGGGCATCGACAAGGGGTATGGATACATGGCAAACAAGGTTGCTACCCTCACGCACGCACCGGTCGTGCGGCTTCTCCTCCACGACGAACACCAGGTCCTGCGGCTCCCCAAAGGGCTGTTCGTTGCCCGCACGCTGGAAGCGCACCTTCGTACCGCTCTTCCACCCTGGTTGAACATGGATTTCGAGCACCTTCTCTTCCGTACCGCCGTGAAGTAACTTCCGGCCCACTTTTAGATGCTTGACGGTACCGGAATAAAGTTCCTCCAGCGAAACTTTCAAAGGGCGTGTGATTTCCGCCGGGCCGCTGGCTGGTACGGGAGTGGGGGGACGTCGAGAATTGCCTGACGGTCGACCAGATGGCATTGCCCCTGGCATGCCGCCAAAGTACGTGCCCGACATGTCGTCATCATGGTCACCTCCAAACATGCTGGTCGTGTTCCTCCTGTTACCGCCGCCGCCGCCGCCGAAGCCACTCATGCCCCCAAGTCCACCAAGTCCGCTCATCCCGAAGAATTGCCTACAAGGAAGCATATTAGTACGTAGTCCCATACAACGTCTTGCAAAATACCCACTCGAAAATCTTGTTAGGATCTGTCGGTGAAAAGCCGCCGCGACCGCCCGGACTCGATGTGAACGTGAACGTGGATCCTCCGCCACCGGGGAATCCGCTGAACCCAGAGAAGCTGCCCCCAGGACCGGCGCCAGCACCTTGTGGTGGCATGCCGCCGCCCTTCAGGCCCTCCTCACCGAGCTGATCGTAGATCGTTCGTTTCTGCTTGTCACTGAGTACTTCAAACGCCTCAGAAATCTAGAATATAGCATGAAGCGTTAGCAATCGCATGTTGCACATTTAGATCAGTGCAGCAACGTGCTCACCTGCTTGAACTTCTTCGAAGCTTCCTCTGATCCGCCATTGCGATCCGGGTGCCATTTCAAGGCCTGAAGTACACCTATGAAACCAGTCTGTGACGCGCATTAAATATGTTGCACTTACCATTTTCTTGTACGCCTTCTTGATTTCGTCGTCGCTCGCATCCTTCTCTACTCCAAGGAGCTTGTAGTAGTCAGCGCCCATGCTTCGTTATGACTGACGTAATGAGAATAGAGAAAAGGTGGTGTGCGTTATGAATCGAAACTTGAGGATAATGATGTTGCGTAGAGAACGGTAGGACGAAGATAAATATGAGAACGAGGGGTATACATGTCGTCCCAGAACACACGAGAACGTCCTCGAAACGGAGCGCGCTGTGACGTTCGTCATATATTACGTAACTCACATACCCGTTAGGCCGGGGGAAATATCGTGGGAATCTGGAATTGCAGTCTCGGTGTGGCGAACTACTCTCCGTCTTGGCACTGGCAGAACATTCGCGCTCGCTGTTCACGATGAGTTCGACGGCAGAGCAAATACCGAGACCCCCACGTAATGGAGGCGTTGTTGAGGACGACCATCGTCGCGATTCTCTCATTCGACGATCATGGTACGCAATGTCGGACTTGCTTTCGCCCTTCTCTTCCTCCGCGCTAGCTGCACTGCCAAAGAGATTCAGACCCCACCCTCGCTATACTCGCGCCGACCACATCCCAGATACTACTCGCGACGAGGAGGGCCACCAGCCCACCGTGCGGGATTATCATTCTATAAATTTACCGCCGCAGGTGAGAGTGCCCAAGAAAATCGCTACGCCAATCAAGGTCGAAGGCAAGGTTTGGTTTGCCAATGAGAGGAGTGCGTTTCGGGTGTCTTATTCCCACTTTGCGTGACGCTGCTGATTCTGATTATTCGCAGCTTGGGTGTCATACCTGAATATTTCCGTTCTTATCGGATCCCTGGCAGTGGCCTTATTCAATGCATCCAAGGACAAAATAGCGCGCGACTTCGCCTACGTATACGCTGGGATCAGTATAGGTGTCCTGGTGGGCCGCATTTTTTGCTTCTTGCCAGCCATCTGTCTGACTGCGACGGTGTAGATATACGGTTATGCCATCTATCAGCACAGGATTACCATGATTCGCAGACGGGATCCTGGATCTTTTGGTACGTGCGTCGATATCTTGTAACAGGTGTGGACGGTTGACTTTCCTTTGCGACAGACCAAGTTATTGGTCCTGTCTTAATTAGTCTTTGTTTGTTCGTTGCAGTTCTCGCTAACTTCCTCATTCGACGTGAGTCATCCCATCGTTCTCTGAAACTTCAATTGAACATATTCATCTCACCGGTCGTGATAGTTCACGAATTGTAAGCTGTCTCTTTTCATACACTGAACCCCCGCTTACCAGTTGCTTAGGCGAAGGAAGAACATCCCTATACCCGGCTCATCGCTATTCACATTCTGAAGTCATGTAAGTGCAAGGTGCTGCACGTTAATCATGGACAATGTCGCCACCTACATAGCCTACAACTATCATGTACAAAACTTTGTATTTATTTAGATGTGTTATAGCTTACAATGTCTTTCGTTGGTTCCCCTTAACGATAATCCCAGCAGGCCTTACATAGTTTCTATACTCCGTATGATTTGCATCCGATCTGCCCTGGTTTGGTAGCCTCGTTCGCGTTGTCTAGACCTCCCATATGAGGTCACATACAAGCACGCACCGATCTCGATCTGGGACGGTGCAGTGACGGTGCATTCTCTCTCTTCCCCGGGCCTCAATGTCACAGTTCTCAACCGATGCAGCTGTTTCTCCATTTTCTCTGTTACTGCTAGAAGTCCGAGCAGCACGATCAGTGCTAGCCTCGATGACAAATTACAAAACGAACCTCTCGTAGATGTTTCGCGGGGGTTATTTTCAGGAAACAGGCTCGCGAAACCGCAGAGACCCAAGCGAGCCTTCGCCCAGCCTGAGTGGTGCTTATAATGTTGTCGACACAATTTATGGTGGCTGTAGCTAAAGGCGCACACTTCCACGCTGTCCATGCAATGTAAGGTACACGAAGATAAGCTCGCTCTAGGCACAGTCTTTGTCGGACACCTACTCACTGGTCACAAACGCCAAGTATACGCTCACAGCTCGAGTTCGGCCGGTGTAGTGTCAATTTGCGACTCGTAAGTAAAACGGATTTGCTCACTCTCCGGTGCCTCACAGATTGTACCGAGCGACCACGAGCTACGCCACTTCCGGGTGATCCGATGAATACCGTGGCTGTATGAGTTTCAGACTCTACTGTACTCTCGTACAGTCCCCTCGTACTGCTCTCCTAGAGCGGTGATTCCTCTCAACAGGTATGGGTATGATGGTGGTGGTGCAACTGCCGATTTAGGTCCTGTTTGACGCATGGCTGTGGCTGCGCTTATAAACGCGATACCCTTTTGAGCTTATCGCTGTTCATGACGCCCTCTCGATCTCATGGATTTTTCAACTCGGAGCGCCCAGCAGCCACCGCGGTGTCCGGATAACGCGCCAAGTCTCGAACAGGATGACTGTATCCACACTGTCAACTGCCGTGATAACGAAACAGTGGAGGCAGAGGCGGTTCTACTTCTCCTTGGCTCATTTTGCGTCGGCTGGGAGCACAGATTGGACGAGGAAATTGAATAGTGAGTGCACCAACTACGCTCAGCTCATAATATATCTCGACGTCGATGTCACATGCCGCGATAGGCTCGTCCGCTTTTCGCACATTTCCTCCCTGATCACTCCTCTAGTGATCAGGTACATGCGGATTGGATCGGTGTCATTGGCGATAGAGCTAGCTCAATGAAGATATCTGATGATGCACCTCACACGACTCAGGTCCAAAATTTTCGTTGACTTCGTATATAGGAGAAGACCGAGAAGGCTACGCGCTTGCGTTCACTCGCTGTGTTACCCGTCCTTGCAGCAGTGTTGGCCACAGCCGTGGCCGATTGTCCGATTAGACTCGCGACAAAATGTCCAACTCGACCGCGTCCAATTCCACCTCGGTTGTCCCCAACCCCGTCTTCCAGAACGCGTACTACATTGGCAACAATATCAACGGCATCTTGTACGGTATGATGACAATTTTCTCATTGTTTCATCGACTGACACGTTGAATCGATGTCCCGCTTTCCCTGTATCAGGAGTAGAGCTCGTCCTATACTTTATCAGCATCCGGCAGCTGGTCGAGTCGTACAAGGCAACGAAGAAACGAGTTGATATCTTCTACATGTGGTTCAGCACTGGGCTGCTGCTACTCGTTACAATCTTCGTAGCCGTCCAAGCAGTCTTCGGCGAGGAGATGTGGATTGTGAACGCAGGCTTTCCAGGCGGTGATGCCGCGTATCTGAAGATGTACGCTTCTGTCTGGTATCAAACGATGGGCACAGCTTCTACCGTCATTCTCAACCTGCTGACCGATGGACTCATGGTAATGTCTCCCAAGTTTAGATCGCACGCGTTGCTAACGTCGGTCAGATTTGGCGTTGTTTCGTCATCTGGAATGATGCCCGCATTGTTGCTTTCCCCTGCCTTTTATATCTTGCTACACTTGGTGAGTACAGCAATTGGTCTATCTCCCTTGGAACGGATCGAATAATCCGAACACCTTGCATAGCTATCGGTACTACACAGCTATATTATTCGGGCTTACCCAGCGGGAACTTCTTCGCGGGCCTCGCAGCAGACCTTGGTCTGGCGTACTACACGTGTTCCATTGGACTCAATGTCCTTGTTACATGTTTCATCTGCGGGCGCATTCTCGCCTTCGCAAGACGCACCAAGAAGACCCTTGGCCGCGAAGCCATGCGCACATATACTAGCACCGTCTCCATCATCATCGAATCTGCGCTGCCGTACAGTCTGTCCGGTATCGCCTTTCTTATAACCTATGGGCTCAATAGCGACATTTCCATCTTGTTCCTCTCCTTCTACATTCTTTTCACGGTACGAAATTTTCGTCTGCATTTTACACGTGCGGTGGTGCTGACGACGTCGCCACACCCTAGTGTCTCTCCTCTCAACTTATCATTCTTCGGGTCACTTTGGGACGGGCATGGACTAGGGAAAGGGCTTCGCAGTCAGTGAGTACATTATCGTTCACGTTTCGCCCGACACTCTCTGTGTACACTGGCAACACCGACGCCACCGCTATCAACCTGCGCACTATGGCGAAGTCAAACGGCTCGGCAGTGGAAGTGGGGAAGGTGTAGTGCGGGCGTTCTGTGTAGATGTTTGATTAAAACATTGTATCGCTTACGTCTGATCTTGGGTATTGCTGTTACTGCTGCTGTTGTTGTAACATGAAGACGATCAAACAAAATCTCATCCCCCAGGCAGTTCACCTGAGAACCTCCTCTGAGAGTCCAGGCTGATGCACCGAAGTCGTTCTCTTTGTTTGTCCCTGCCAGAAACCTTGCTTCAAGAACGCTGTGACACACCCTGCGAGATGCATCGGTCGTGTAGGCATGCCTGTGATGTTACAGTGTTTTGTAGGGAACGGGGTGCGGGCTAGCTCACCGCAACTGTGTTTCATTATCCGAGTGGAAGCCTACCCAAACGTACCCAGATTATTTAATATTTAAACATTTATTAACCCCAAGTACGATATTTTTGGCACCACGCATCTCAGGGCGGTAACTGACGAGATCAAAGCGGGATGCGCGCAGCTATGATCTGTGAATGGATCGCGTGCCATATATATGAACGCCTGCTGAACCCGCATTGAGATCTCGCCGTGAATTAGCCGATGATCTCATTTTGCACGACGACACTTCGGTTTTATATGGTCCGTCGAGGGCGAATTGAACAGGATCAATCCCGGAAAACTGAGCCATGTGATCGAGTGAAGGGCTGGGGGTTGAAGAAGAGTCTCTTTAGTATCGACAGACACCCAGCGCCACAGCATACGGGTGTTCTGTCTGTGCAATATTTTGCCAACCTCGGCAGACCAGGCAATTAATGGAAGAGGCCGGATTCACTGTAGGACAGGGCGTATACCGAGGGGGTGGTCAGGAAGATGTGAACCAGTAGTGCGACGGGAAGATCTAAGGTGTATTGGCGGCATAGGAGATTTAGAGAGCACGGTGAACCGTTCGAAGTACGACCTGCCAGGTCTCTGACCGACTTGATGGTTGGCCCCAGCTGTAGGCCACATCTGCCATGGGTGAAAGTACGCAAATCACTGAGCAGACTGAGCTACTTGAGCACAACGTGACGCGACCATCACGTGTACGTTCGTGACCGTGCTGGGGAATGCCGCTGAGGGTAAATTCCTCCCGTGTAATACGAAGCACTGAAGCAGTGCCGCCGCAGCGTGCAACTCCGAGTCAAGTGCAACTTGAACAAGACAAGGTCTGACCGTCTTTATCCAGTGGGTTGGCATCTTATCCAGAATCCTGGTTACCTCTGCATAGTTCAAGGTGGACATCCTCTTCATCCGATCCGAATCCGATCCCCGATCTAGCGTACTTTATGTTGTATGGAGCATCTTGAAGACTCCAATGGTGTGTTCAGATTGAGTGTTAACACCCCTGCAGCCTCATGACATGTCTTGTTCTGCCAGACCCAACGGGCAGCCGTAGCTTGGTAGTATCGGCGGGTGATTTTCTACCAGTTGCGGATGAGCAACGCACCTCTGAATACCAGAACGCCAAGCATTCAATACACAGGCTTCCCGTCGAACTTCTGACAGAAATTTTCCTCGATTTGACTTATTCCTATCCACATCATCAGTCTGGCGCTTACGCATCTCTTGGAACTGCTCCCCTTCTCTTATGCAGGATATGTAGCTTGTGGCGCCGAGTCGCACTCAGGACGCCTGCCCTTTGGTGCTGGTTTAGTCTCTCTTATGGCTTATCGGTCTCTCCTTTTGTTGGTCCAAAGTTGATGCGGTGTTGGCTTGAACGCTCGGGCTCGCTTCCTCTCCGCTTCACGTTTGCTTGGTATCAAGATTACATATCTGCAAACCACATATCCCAGGATGTCGTTGTAGAGATGCTTCGTATATTCGCAGATTACATTACCCGCTGGGAAGAGGTCACCATATCGACACATACCCCGTTGTCACTTGCACAGCCTAGTTCTCCTGCACCTCTCCTCCGTGTCTTACGTCTAGAGGGCCCAGAGGTCGGCCGCGTGACGCTGTTGCCTTTCACATCTGCTCCCCAACTTCGCTCTCTGCGCTGGTGTTTGTCGGAGAGGATTTCGGGCCCGCTACAGTCCATTACAGGCGTTCCTTGGGCACAGCTAACGGAGCTGCAGCTGGACAACGCGCTGTCTTTATACCAGTGTTTCAAGCTCTTGAAGATGTGTCCCGCACTAGTTCAGTGCTACCTTCTGGTCAGCCATGCGGACCACAATAATTTCCCCTCAAACTTGAGGATAACACATGCTACTCTGCGCGACTTCGCCATCACAGTATTCACTGATGTCTCTCCGCTTCTCCGATCCCTTGTACTCCCTGCACTGCAGAAATTCGAAGTGGAGAACCACTTCGAATACATGTATGAGGTTCGATTCCTTCCGCCATCCGTTCACAGTGCAATGATGGCCCTCCTGTCGAATTCGGCATGCGTTCTCACAACTTTCCGGATGACGAACTTGACACTCACTTCGGCGGAATTAATCGAGTGTCTCATGGAAACGGGCGCCGAGCTCGAGGAGTTTGGGTTGTCGTATCTACGACAGTGGCCGGTGGTCATGGATGGTATACTTGAGCAACTCACGTACCGAGCCCCACCTGCCGCTCCGTGTCTGTGTCCCAATCTCAAGAGCCTGGATTTGCGCAATTGTGTGTGTTCAACAGATGGTGTGCTCGCCGCGATGATCGAGTCGTGGTGCTGCGGGTCATCTGTCGTAGAGCGACTGCAGAAATGTTCTGTGGTCCTGTCTCGTGCGCAAGATATGGACATGGATGCAATGACGAGATGAAGGGATAATGGGTTGGCAATGGATGTCAGGGTGCAACCTCCTGAGCAGGATGACGATGTAGGCATACCGTCGCTTTGGCTTCATTGCATAACTGACGATGAGTTCCAGGAAGAGGACTGACAAGAACAATTTGGCTCCTCCTGCGCAGAATCTTTTCTTTCAACAAGAAAATGTCTGCAGAGACAAAACGATGACTACCACCCCCGAATAGCAAAATTTTCACCGGCACCAGTTTTCTTTTTCTATGTACTCGTCCCTCTTGTGATTCGTATCCAGCTCGATATCTTTTTGTTGACAACACAATCCTTACTGCCTTTAGTTTGTGTCTGCAGAGATAAAACAATTGCTACCATCCCCGGATACTAGGGTATTTACGTGTCCTATGCTTTCCTTTTCTTTGCACTCGTCCCCCAGGGCCTCTCGCACATATTCACACTACACTCCACATCGTTACTGCGCACGAAATGCAGCCTTGATCATATCCGCAGCCTTCTCCGCAACAGCAATCGTCGGCGACATCTAGCACAATCCGCGCAGCGTCAGCATCAGCATCACAGCCCACGTCCGACGCCGAACTCACCGTGTGGCCCGCAACAATCGTCGGAAACACCGACGCATCCGCGACCCTCAAGTTCGGAATGCCATGCACGCGCAAAAACGGGTCGACGACACCGCCGTCCGCGGCGGGCGCCATGCGTGCGGTGCACGCCGGGTGGTACAGCGTCTCCACGCGCGCGCGCACGAGTTCCTCGAGCGCCGCGTCGTCCAGCGCAAGCAATTTATGATTGAACGCCGGCTCCGCCTCGCCGGTGGGGTCAAGCATGCCCGCGAGTGGCTCCGTATACGCGATGCGCGCGAGCAGGCGTGCGGCACGCGCGAGGAGCGCGACATCGTGCCGCGTGGAGAGATAGCTGCACGTGTACGGGTCAGAGGGTGCGCATGCTCAGGAAGGGGAGATGCGTACTTGGGATCGATAATGGGTGGGTCGAGCGGATCAGCGGAGCTGAGGCGGATGGTGCCCGTGCTCGTTGGCCTGGGCGCCAGATGCACGTCAGTGGAATGCGGACGTAAAATAGTCAGGATGCGGGAGCGCACCGCAAGAGCGTGGCATGCAGCCCAAAGGTGTACCCGTCGAAAGGCTGGCCATATCCGTGCTCTGTATACGCCATCGGCGAGCTGAAGAGTTCGATGTCCGGCGCGTCGGGCGCGGACGATGTGTCCTCGAGCTCCGCATCTGGGATAAACTCGTCCTTGAGGAACAGTGAGCGGTCGGACGAACGTATGAATGCAACAGCCTCGGCAAGCTGCCAGCACGAGATATCGTTATGAGATCGGTCAGCATCACCAATAACCACATGGCGACTCACGTTCGTCGTAAGGGGTCCTCGGCGCGTGAGCTGGTACTGCAGCATCGCACGGAAGAACCCCAGCGTCTTCATGAACCCCTTGGGCGTGTGCGACATTCCAGCCTCCAGTGCCCGCGTCTTGTCCCTGAAGTACAGGTCGATCGTAGGGTGGTCCATCAGGTGCGCACCAACCCCAGGCAGGTCCGCGACGACGGGGATGCCATGCTCCGCAAGGTGTGCGGCGGGCCCAACGCCGGACAGCATGAGAAGCTGGGGCGTATGGATCGCACCCGCGCTGAGGACGACCTCCTTACGTGCCTTCGCCTCGAAGCGCTTGCCCTGCTCGTCGAGGAACTGCACGCTCACCGCACGCGGTGTCTCACTGCTGACGTCGAAGACAATGCGCAACACCCGAGCCTTGGTTACAACCTTGAGGTTTGGCCGAGCGAGAACCTTGCGAGTCAGGTATGCGGTCTCTGTCGTCACACGGCGGCCGTTGGAGTCGATGGTTGTCACTGTGAGTAGTGAGATGCAATGTGAATACAGAGTAGCCGCATATATACTCACTGGTCTGGCCGGCAATCCGTCAACAAGAGATTCGCCATAACCAACGACACCTGCTCACCTTGCTCACGCCCAACGCGTTCTTCGTGTTCAGGTCCGGATTGCGCGGTATGCCGACCCTGTCGCAGGCCTCGATGAAATTCATCGTATGCACCGCAGCATTTCCAAAATACCCAGCTGCAGGTTCGATCAGCTCCATATGCATATACAAGGGAGGAGACTCACTGGCGACAGGACCGCCGGATCCACGCAGCGTCGGGTCAACGAGGGGAAATTTTTCACTGGGGTGGAAATTCTCGAACTTGATGAAGTACCTGTGGGACGATGGAGGTTAACAAATCGAGCTTTGACAAAGACATCGACGCACGGGAGGAATTCGCTGTACGACCAGCCCTCTGCACCCTCCGCGCCTTTCTGGTACCTTACCCATTCGTCATAGTCGGACGGCGCGCAGTGGTGGAAACTGCGAGCTGTGATATTGGGAGCTGTGCGCGTCAGAGGAGCCTGGACTCACATCATCGCATTTAATGAGGAACCTGTGTATTTATGGAATCGTGTTAGCGCGCTAATTTAAACAAGGGCCATATTTATACTCCGTTCATGCACCCCAATGCATAGGATCAGAGAAAGGTAGAAATGACCGTCACAGACAAGCTTCGACGCCAAATCTTATGGCAGTGCAGCCAAGATCAAAATATTTTTACAAGTCCAATCCCTCCTTCAGACACAGGTCGGTGAGAACCCCGGTCCTCCTGCAAACCCCTCTGACATCATCAGAAAGGTTCACGGCAAAAGCATGCCTAAAAACATGGGGTATATGCGCGGTTTGTCAAAACCGATGCACTCACATCCACCCAAAAGCTTGGCTATCATCGAACAATTGTTAGCGTCCAACCGATAACGAGAATAACGCAACGTGCCTCGCGGCCAGTACTTTGCCTTCCCACCAGCGTTTGGTTGCGGGATGGTGTAGAAATTGTATTCGTGCTTGCCATGAAATAGAGAAGCAAAGGCAGATGGTATCTGCGAGAACACCATATGCCGGGAGCTTTAACTACCTCAGTCTCAATGCACGAGGCTCAGCACCGTAGCACAACGCACCTCTCACCGGCCTCGATAAGCAGGACACGTATCGACGGGTCCTCCGACAGCCGTGCCGCGACCACACAGCCCGCGGTGCCTACGGCCCTCTTTTGGTCAGCGTCCCATCTGCGATACATACAAGGACGATACTCACCTCCGCCAACGACAATGACGTCATACTCCTCTGGATCGTACTCCTCGTCTCCGCTCTGGATACGGCGCGCCACACGCGCCGGGTCTCCCGCCAGCGCTCGAGTATACGCCTGCGTATGTGCCCGACGCGCACAGAGATGCCGCAGGACGAGCACGAGTGCACTCACCGCAGCGGCGGGGCCGAGGAGCTTGAGCGGACGCGTCCGAACGCTTGCAAGGAGCATCGCGAGCAGCTCTGCGACCGACCGCACGCGGGCGAGTGAGAGCATCGCGTGCGCCTTGGTGAGACGGAGAGAAGGCTCGATGTTGGGTCAATGGCGACGACAATGTCGCTATGCAGTATCAACGGGGTCAAGTTGGGCGTGGGCAGGGAAACTCGTGCAGTCGGGGGGTCCAAGGCTTCGTGATATAACTGCTTCCATTTCGCAAGCGGCAAGTTCACGATAGGCCTCACTCACTTAGTTGGGAGTGAGGCCTATCTTAATTGGGTATGAGCGAGGCTTATCTTATTCGCGAGGTGCTAAGCTGGTACTGTCGTACACGGCCGCGGGACCACGGGGTGATGGCACATGCACACAACGATGCAGCTGATTTAAGTAGAGTCGAGCAGGCCGGACGAGATAGACATCCTGTCCACCCGGGGGCGGTGTCCATATACATATGCATGATTCGAGCAAGTACGAAAAGTGAAAATAATGTCTCGGGCACTGCACTCATGATCAGAGCAGTGGCACCCACACCACGATCGAGGGACCACCGTCGAGCCGAATTCGATCCATGAGCAGGCGAGCTACTAGTGCAATCTCGCATTAGATCTACATTCGCAAATAGACGCTCTTTACACGACCGAGCGCCATCATAAAAGTGCATGCCACTTGGAGGTCATGATATCAACTTTTGCGACACGAACAGGACGAAAAATGAATCAGAAACAATGTCAGGAAGGTGGAAAAAACAGTACGGCCTGCAACGGCGCAAATACGGCTACTAGTACGAACAAGGCCACTCCTACTTACGAGTCCGCGTCCGGCGCCCGCTCTCCAAACCAAAAATAAGGGAGGGGGAGGGGAAGGGAGCGCATGAGGCTCGCCAAACACAATAATGGTAATGCGAACGGTCCGTGAGAATGCAAATTTGCGAAGGGTGAGCCGGCAATGTGCAAAATGCAGATGCATAAAGGGTAAGAATGTGAAGGATGACGACAAGAAAGTGTTCAAGTCCAACATGCGTTAGATATGGCGGACGAAGGGGAGGAGTGTAGGGATGGTCCACCGAAAGACGGAAGACTGAGGCGCAGGGCGCCAAAGTATCTAGGTTGCGACGACGGGTGTTTATGACACCGTGCAGGTGGGGATGGTGAGCGGCTTGAGGGTTTTACTGCAGCATGTGTGTCAGTAGTCAAGCAAGGCGAGTGGTATTGTAAAGGTCGCGTACTTTGGGTAGAACAGGCCCCAAGAACCCTCAACACCGCCGAACTCAAGGGCCTAGACGAAACGATCAGCACACATCACCAACAACCGATTTTGTGGAGGACGTCAAACGTACTTGCCACGTCTCGTCCATGAACTCGAAGTAAAAGTACCCAGTGCCGTTCTGGTTCGACTCGCACACGAATGTGTCCATGAAGTACTACACCGCGCCGTCAGTATCACTTTACACATAAGGCAGAATCTAGCACACCTGGAGGTTCGCAACGGACGCGTTTGAAGGACCGTTACTCTCGTTTTGGATGTTAGTCGAGTTCTACCGGGATGCGTAGTCAGCAAGGCCTAATCAAGCGCCTATATTGGACAACGGAGACGGGACGTACAGATGGCCAGCCGGTCTCGCCGATATACCATTTGGGGTTGTTCGCATAGCTTGCCGTGATGGCAACGTTCTGCTGTTCGAAGAACTCATATGTCCACCCTGCGGACTGCTCGATGGACACGTTCGCGAACCATGGGTGGATATTCGACATCTGCAACGTCACACGCGCGTAACAGGGCGAAAATGATCAGTCGCCAGCGCGGATAGAGGCCGAGATGGGGACGCACCGCAAAGTCAACGGACTGGAGGACCTGGTCGTTGAAGTATGCCCCAGCGTCAGCGGTGCCAACGGGGATGCTCCCGAAACCATTAGATGCCAGCGTGCTCTTCATGTCCGTGATGTTGGAGATGAGGAGCTTCCCGCCCGCGTCGCCAACCGCGTCGTTCGGGCTCGTACCACCATTCGCACCGAGGTAGCTGTTAAGCGCAAAGAAAAATCATTCCGGTTATTAAACGGGGGCGACGAGGGGAAAAATTGGGGGCGTACTCGAGAATGAACTCGTTGCCGACGAGAACACCGAGGATGTTGTCTGTGCCGTATGTCTTGAGCGCCTCGATGATGTAGTCACGCTGCTGCTCGTACGGCGTCGAGTTTGTCGGAACGTTGTAGTCTGCGACATAGACGCTCATGTTCGTTTTCGTCTGGCGGATCGCCTCCAGCTGTATACTACGTCAGCTAGTCACAGGGATTAATTCATCAGGCGACCTACGACAAGAGCGGTTTGGTTGCAGTCTGCACCGTATAGATGAATACGCTGAGGCAGAGTCAGAGTGGGTAAAGATATAAATTGGGTGAACCGAAGCGTACCGAGGTAAGCTGGGACATCAACTACATTCGCAAAGCACATCAATATGATTCACCAAACGACAGCGAAAATCACCAACCTGGATATCTTCAATAACATCCGCTGTAGTCACACCAAGAGTTAGGCGCCCCCCACGCACACGTTCTGATCATCACGCACCGAGCGAGTTCCCGCAGTCGGGGAGCTGCGAACCCGTAGGGGTATACGAAAGACCATAAAAGACATGGCGCAGGTTCGAGTCAGGAACGAACGTGCTGGGGTCGTTCGGGTTCGTCTGGTTGACGACACCGCCCGACGCGGAGTTACTCGAGGAGTGCTTGCTGCTATTGCTCTTAGAGACGCCGACACCAACACCCACGCCGACACCGATGAGGATGAGGAGCGTGACGAGGGAACCGATGACCTACGGGTGGTACGTCCGCAATGAATCCAGAACTCGCGAATCAAATGGTGGTGCAACGTACGATGTACTTGGAGCGGCGACTGCTGGCCTGCTGCTTCTCCAACCATTGGCTGCTGCTGTAGGCAGCGTTGCTATAAGGGGAGTCGAGGTTGCTGTACGTGCCGTTGTTGTTCATGGCGGATGCGGAAGGGTTATTCAATGGCAGGACGGGGTCGGGGGTTATGATTTGGTGCACAGCGCTGCTGCTGTGGTTGAAGGAAGCGTAAGGATCGTCTGCGCCGGATAGGCGGTGGGGAGGCTGCACAGCAGGAGGACCGTTGGACGAGAGTAGGTTGTGCGTGTGTCGGGAACGAGAAGAAGAAAGAGTTGCGATGTCAACCAGGGTATTTGAAGTATAAGGGGAGAGACGGACGCACGGGAAGATTGCTGTCGGTTAGGTGGTAATAGTCGTCCTGATTCTGCAGATCTCCGTCCCAATTCCCGCCCGGGCTTTCGTCGCGGTACCGTCCTGCCATCGTCTCAAATTCTCTCCGACTTTTCTCTCAACAAACTACGGTCCTGCGACGACGGGTGGGGCAAGAATGAATCCTCGCCGTTCGTCGTTTCAGCGCCTGCAAGCTATACAAACGCTCCTGTTTCCCATCATCTGATCCTCCACTTGTCTCAGCCACAGCCAGCTTGGCCCCAGCCAGGCTCGGCTGCGGCGCCCAGTGCTGCGTGCCGTGGCCGTGCCTCATGCCGGTATTTTTACATCCCTATATTTAGATCTTCTCGCCAACAATATTCTTGCTGCCAAAATTCAGGCACTGTGTCCGAGTTCGCAATGAGTTTTCTATAGCACTGATTTCTTCTCGACATAAAGCATATGCATGGTTATATACTGCTCCATTACTTGACCACAGGACCAACAAAACAGTCTCTGAACACCATGCCAGACCCTGACATGTAGGCAGGGTGTGCAGTCAGGTCAAAGGTGTAACGGCCGCACCAACAGAAGTCACGAAAATGAGCAGAGATGAGCCGTTATGCTCGGAGATGCTTCAGGAGGTCAGACGGAGGAATCACGAACAATGGGAGCGGACGCTCATGCGTTGATTTGATGAGGTACAAAATGAGGGCAGGTGCGAGCTATATCCTATGCTGACTAAGAGTCTCCGTGCGTGATCATAGGTAGGATTCTGTGTACATATGAAGTAGTGAGCATACCAAATAAAGAAACTAAGAACAGACTGTGCATCATCAAGAAATGGCCATATTCAGACATGTAACAGCATTGCTGTTACATCACCTCCTTCCTAAGGGCAAGCAGCATGTGAGACTCAGTGATCATGATGCTGCATGGGTCGGGAAATGCGGCAGGAGCACATCGTTATTTGCGACGGGGGCTCGTAGACCTGGCACAGGTTCTGACGCACTGGCGGGGGCAATGAAGGTCGCAGAGCAGTGGCAGGTACGGCAGGAGCACGAGGGATGAGCATGAGAGGAGTGCAGGCAGCGAGTTCATCAGCAAGACGAGGTGCATGAGCAGCAGCAGTGGGCACAGAGGCATGTTTATCAGCATGTTCATCGGCTGGGGATAAAGAGAGCATGGGAGGTTCCTGTAGAGAAGTAGAAATACCTGTAAATGAAGGAACAGGCATGACACGATCAATGATAAAATGGTGTGGGCGAGGACAATGCAGGGGGCAGTGATGGAAATGCTCAAAAAGCTCATTCTGGATGGTGGGAATGTCAGAGAGTGAAGTCCATGAGTCTTCATCGTGTGATAAATTCTTCCAGTGTACGAGATACTCGTACCATTGGCCGAGTTTGTGGCAATTGAGGATGGCTTAAATAGTGTTGGTGGCATTGTTGAGATCAAAGGGCTCGGGAGAGGCGTGGAGATGGAATTCAGAGGGGTCAGAATAAGGTTTGAGAAGTGACGTGTGAAAGATGGGGTGAAGATAGGATAGATAAGATGGGAGTTTGAGCAAATAGGAGTCAGAATCAGAAATGGCGAAGATGATAGGGTACGGACTGAGCTTGCAATGGTCAAGCTTGTCATTCGGTCATGTCATCTTAATGTTGCATCGAAGGAGCCAAATGAGTTGGCTGGGAGAAAACTTTGGTGTGGGCTAAGTGCGAGTATTGAAATATCGAGCTTGTTATTCCTGCACCTCCTTCAGCTCTGCATGTAGTTTGTCATGAAGGTGTTCCAGGCATGAAGCGAGATCCGTGGCAGCAGGGACAGTGGAATGCTTAGAGAGGTGAGGCTCGAATGTCGGGTGATAGGTAAAGTCAGCGAAGAATGGAGTCTAATTGGTGGAGGAGTTGACGTAATTGTTGAAAGCGAACTCAGCGAGTGGTAGATAGTTGACCTAATCATCCTACTGGTACGAGGAGTATATATGCAGGTACATCTTGAGTGTCTGGTTCGTGTGCTCAGTAAGTCTATCAGTACAGGGATGATAAGCTGTGGAGATATTAATAGAAACATGAAGGAGGGTAGTTAGCTCTTTCCAGAACTTAGAGACAAAGATAGATCATCAATCGGAGATGATCAAGTCAGGGAGGCTGTGATAGTGGAAAATCCTGTTGAGGAATAACTAGGCTAGTCCGGGAGCATCAATCATCTCATTGCATGGCATAAAGTGCACCACATGTGTAAGGTGATCACAAATGATCCAAATAGAGTTGTAACCATGTGAGACTGGGAGCTTGATGATGAAGTCCATGGTGATAAACCTCCATGGATGTTCAGGGATGGTGAGAAGTTGCAAAAGGCTGTATGGCTTGTGATGAGGAGTCTTGATGTAGCTACAAATGTTGCACACTTCGACGTAGTGGCATATATAAGTCTGCATTTCATGCCAGGAATAGTCACAAAAAATGAGTGCCAATATCCTCGCTTGCCCTGGATGCCTCGAGATGAGTGAGTCATGATGAGTATTGAGGATTTCTGGATGCAAGGAAGACAGAACAAATAATAAACCCTTATAGAACACCAGATTGCCCTGAAGCTCAAAGTCTTGGTCTCTTCGAGCAATTACCTCTGGCCATTCAGAATCATCATAGATCACAGTTTTGAATTGCTCCAGGAGCTCTGAATTGTCAATGGTGAGAGTCAATAGGGCTGAGATCGAATGGAAAACACCAGGAGGGGCAAACAACGAAGCAGATGGATGAGAAATTGGAAAAAGTTGCTCAGTATGGACCAGAGTCAGCAGAGTTTTTTGCTGCAGGTGAAGGACATCATTTCCCTCTTGAGGTGTGTAGTCAGAACACCTCGAGGGAGCATCTGCAGGGTTTTTCAAGTCAGGAGCATAGTCAAGATGAAAATTAAATTCAGAAAGAAACATAGACCAGCGCACTTGACACTGATTAAGGATGTGCAAGGTCATGAAATATTTCAGATTTTTGTGATCAGAAACAATCGCAATTGGCACAGGAGTGCCGATTAGCCAGGCTCGCATGTTGCGAAAGGAATCTACTATTGCAAGGAGCTCCTTGTCATATATTTCATAATTAATCTTGGAAGGAGACAGCTTATGAGAGTAGTATGTGATAGGGTGTAAGAAACCTTGCAGCTCAGGCTAGTGAAGTATACCAGAAATTGCAAAGTTAGAAGTATCAGTAAACAAAGTAGAAAGGAGAGCTGGATTAAAATGGTGAAGCAAAGGGGAAGAGGTAAACATGTGTTTTAATTGTTCAAAGGCAGCAATAGCATCAGGACCAAAAGTAAAATGATCCAGACAGTTTTTTCAGGTAAGAAAATTCAAAGGAAAAACAATATGCATGTACTCATCAATAAAATGATGATAAAAATTAATAAAATCAAGGAAAGATTGCATGTCTTTGATAGAGCATGGGTAAGGCCAATTGGTGATTGTCTCGAGCTTTTGTGAGTGCATTTTGATATTATCCACACCAAGGATGTACCTGAGGAATTTGACTCCTGACTTGTCAAACTTGCACTTTTTTGCATTTGCATAGAGGCCGGCATTGTGCAGACATTCGAGTATAAGCTGAACATGTCGATCTTGTTCCTTCTGAGTGTGAGAAAAGATGAGAATATCATCAATGTAAACCACACAGATGAAATCAAGCAGGTCATAAAGTATGTCCTGGATGAATGTCTGAAAAGTGAATAGAGCATTGGTAAGCCTGAAGAGCATCACCATATACTCGAATAAACCTAGATAAGTCCAAAAAGTGGTCTTCCACTTATCGCCGGCCTTGATTCGCACATGATTAAAGGTGTTCTTGAAATCAAGGACAGAAAACACCTTGCAACCCTGCATGCAGTTGAGAAGATCGTCGATGAGGGGAAGTGGATAGTGATTCTTTTTTGTTATCAAGTTGAGACTGCGATAATTAATGCAAAGTCTCAAATTGCCTGTCTTCTTCTTGATGAAAAGAATGGGAGCAGCGGCTGAAGATGTGGATAAACTCTTTTTTGAGGTTAGTCTCAATATAATCAAATAAAACAGTGCATTCTTTCTGAGAAAGATGATAAAGTGGACCAAAGGGTGGAGTCTTTCCCTCATTAATGTTAATTGTACAATCACATAGTCAATGGGGGAGGAAGATCCTTGAGATCCTTCATGGTGAAGACAAAAGCTCAGTCATGATATTTTTCAGATATGTAACCAAGCAGGTTATTATTAGGAGAATCTGAAGAAGAAGCCAGTTGTGAAGCACAAGACGGGTCAGAATTGAGAGAAGCAGCAGCAATATTATACTCTTCAGAACTGATAGGGTGATACCAAATAGCAGCTGTCTCGCCATTTCTAGCATATTTCTGAAAATGGTGAGCATTAACAAATGCGATATTCAGAGAGGAACGCGGAGGGTCAGGAGTTGCGATGGGTGAGCAAAGTTTGCTTCAGATAGCAGAAAGTGTTCCAGTTTGACCAGAGCTAATGCTAAAACCATGATAAGGAGACAGAGGCGATGTAACTGAGATAGCGAAATAGAAAATACCTCGAGCAGTCATTAAACATTGTGCTCAATCTGAGCAACCAATGGAGTCTGAGTATGAAGGTACAAGAGTATGTTCATTTAGACCAAGACCTAAACTGAGCATGGTTGGGGACAAAGACTGGACTGAACTAGATAATAGAGAAATATGTGCAAGACCGAAGCCTTTTCCGAGTGCTGAAATGGGGTTAAAAGGATTCACACCACAGTATGAGAGCACCAAGCAGTTGCGAGTCTAATCAATTGCAGGATTATGGTGACAAAGCACTAATAGGCAACCTCAATGTATATAATATCCTCACGAAGTGACAGCTAAATTGTGCACACAGTGGTCAGTATTATATTGTACACAAAGTAACCAGATTGTGTACATTATTGTACACATTAATAACCAGATTGTACATTGTAAATGATATTGTAATTGTAAATAAAGAAGGGCAGATTGTATATAATTACAATTGTACAAAATAATCTGCACCCAGTAAGAATTAAACCTTGACCTCTTGGCACATGCTTATATAAGCACATATGACACACACATATCCAACTGAGCTATTTGTTATTGTCTGTCTTTTAAACTCAATTCTATATAAGGCTATTGCCTCTACTAAAAAATGTTATAATGTTGTAATAAAGCTATAATAAAAATGAACTACATATTTGTAGATGGTTAGGTTATCAGTAATAAGTAGAATGTAGTGATTCTTACAAAACACTATAACATTTTTTAGTAGAGGCAATAGCCTTATATAGAATTGAGTTTGAAAGACAGATAAAAACAAATGGCTCAGTTGGATATGTGCATGTCACATGTGCTTATGTAAGCATGTGCTGAGAGGTCAAGGTTCAATTCTGACTGGGTGCAGTTTATTCTGTACAATTGTAATTGTATACAATTTGCTCTTTTTTATTTATAATTACAATATCATTTACAATATACAATCTGGTTACTAATGTGTACAACAATGTACACAATCTGGTTACTTTGTGTACAATACAGTACTGACCACTGCATGCACAATTTAGCTATCACTTTGTGAGGATATTGTATACAGAAGTGCTGCTCACAACTGGACAAAGTCAATTCAAATCAAGAATAACTGAAAATGAAACTGAAACAATACTGAGAGAAATATTTTCAGAATGAGACTAAAGAGATAAAGAAGTAACAACATTATGAGTAACGAGACCTGCAGCTATTGGATGATTGTTCACTGCAGTAATAGGAACCGGATCGTTTTTTAGACGATATGGAAGAAAATGACGATTAGCAAAAAATAAGAAAATACAAGACATAGTCACTCCCTAACTAATCACACTGTGCAAGGTATATAGTTCCTGCCCTGGTGGATTATAAGGTCCCAGAAGTGCTCCAGCTTTGTGATGGTGTATGCTGACTAAGTTATTTTTTTTAAAAAGGTCAGATATTTTATATAAGGTCCACAACTTGCAAGGCTTAATGGTCTAGTAGTCTAAAACATGAGCTGAAAACATATTATGTGACTTATAATGAGGTTAAGAGTTTAATTCTGACTAGTGTCAATTATTAAATTGTATTTTGTAAATGATCTGAAGAATTATCTTTACTTCTTAGACACAATTCTTATCTCTGCTTATTAGTCACAATTCTTATCCAGAATCACTGTTTATGATCATAAAGAATATTTTTATTAACTGACATCATTGTAAAAGAGTGTATTTTAAAGCATTAAGTATGGAAAGTGAAAGAGGATGGGTGCTTACATTTAATAGAAAAGAGTAATTTTAAGATTGAATCAGAGATTACATTAGTAGGTAAAAATAGTAAAGTATTAATCAAGGTTTAAACTTTTTCCTGAGAGCTAGGAGATAATTGAAGAAAGCAAGAAGAAGTTTACTGTAATTATTAGTAAAAAAAAATGTGTGTGGAAGATAATGTGACAGTGAGTATAGAGAGATGGAAGATAATATAGAGAAGAGATTGATCAGCAGGAATGATAGCCTCTTGCAATTGTGGGCAATCCTTATCAAGTTCTTGATTTTCTTTTCCTTAATTAGAGGCATCAGCCCTAAAAAATTAGGCCCTGTTAAGCTGCTGAAATCTGATTTGAACTAAATCACAAATGTGTCTTTGTTGGCTACATTTGTAAGAGTAATAAAGCTAATTATAGTAAGAGATCTAGAAGATCAGAGAGTAGAAAAAAGCAAGATCAAAATGGAGACAGGCAGCATATAAAGAGAATTGAGGTGAGAAAAGGTGTTCACACTTTCTTTTTACTTAGAGAGAGTGCGCATGGATCTTATAAATGAAACACACATTTTGCCTGCCTTCTAGTGGACATTGCACTTACAAAGCTGGTGCCCAACTAATGTTGTACTTGTAGGCTTACAGATGCTAGTAGAGCATTTATCTGCAAAGTCAAATATGTACACCCAACATCTGAGACAGAGGCTTTCATATTATGTGTCAAGTCTCACAGAGGCTTACAATATATCAAAGTTAGGTGAAAATCTTTTGATCAACAAATTTTGATAGTGATCTCTAAATAAACTTCAAGTAAATATGTCAGCCCACATTAAAACCTGACATAACAAACAGACTGACAGTTAAAATGAAATACAGCTGTGAGTGAAAAGTACAGGCTATTTTTGTCTCTTTGACAGTATTCAAAATAAAGTCTAACTATATCTATTATAATTTATAACATTTGTCATGAATTTTCTCTATGCATGGTAAAAGTGGTGATATAGCTTCATACCTGAAAAGGTAGTTGGTAACCCATTTTTGATAAGAGGCTCTTTACATATCAACTGGATTTTACAAAACTCTTTCTAATAAAGTACCTGTTGTTTAGATAATAAAGTACCTGTTGTTTAGACACACTGATATATTATATATCTGAGTATGCAATGAAATGGTGTCCTTCACCACCATCTGTCCTGCTTTCAGACATTAGCTTTAATTTCAAAATTTGTATGTTATTCTCACCAGTAGCCATAGCTCTACTGGCTATTAACTGTGAAATATTCTTTTGCAGATAACAGCACCATTCAGAATAAAAATGGAGAGACAACCTGAGCTAGGTGGAGCTAATGCTATTATAGAGAACCTGACACCTGTAGCATCTGATTTTACAATGCTGACTGTGAAACAATCATACTGTGTTGTATTATTCTCATTTATTATGGCAGATACTAAGAAAGCCTTCATTCTTAGAAATATTACAGGACATTCTGATGATATTTTTAAGTCATCTAGAAGTAATTCTCAACCTTATGACAATAATGTTTTTCAACTGTAAGTTTATATACATTGTTTTTTAGGATTTTTATGTGCACTGACATATTAATATCATCACAAGTGTTAGTCAACAGATAGTCATCACCATAGCTGGTTATATTACTAAACTTACTGGACTGCTACTCAACAAGTCTAAGATATCATAAGCTTCTGCAAAACTTAATTGGTCATATTGGCTGATATGAAACTCCTCTTTATCAATTATTTCATCTGCCTCTATGAATATGCAGACCTGCAAGATATATTATTTTCATTCAACATAAAGCTCACCGCATTTGAGTCAGTAATCTTGGCAAAGCTATTGAAGCACAAGACACCCCTGCAAGATGCATTTCAGGTGAGTGATATGCTATAGAAATCAGCATTTAACTAAGTTTTCACCTTAAGTTCGAGAAAGCTGATCAATCTTTTTATACAAAAGACATACTAGATGTAAACTATTAAATCTCATAGACTCATGTAGACACAGTGATGCACAGATTTTTTAGAATGAATCCTGAACATTAACAGGATTTTTATATTATAATGTATCATATGTGACTAACTTTATTGTTAAACTAATAATACTAAGTATATTTAGACATCAAGATATTATGTTAAACCTATATCATGTAGCTCATTCTGCATGATGTTATATATTAACTCTGTTTCATGACTGTACTAATGGTAACCTTTTGCATATTATGAATTTGGAAGTTGTATAAACTAATTTGTGACCAAGGAGTCAATTTTTTATTTTCTTTAGTTTTAGCTATCTGACTCATGTATTTTTCACCATTTTATCGACCACCTTTGCATTTGTTATCGTCTTTCCATTCGTATATAAAGCATCACTAGAGTTTGTAAAAGAACATTTATAATCTCAAGATGCCAATCCAGACATGTAAATTTGTTGACTTTTAATGACTTTCATATATAATTAAACTTGTTTCTCAAAATGTACATCACATTACCAAGATCACTTGTGATAACAATTATCATAGTTCAATAACATTAGAAGTTATTGCTAGGAGTTGTTGTGCTAGTACAGATCCATGCCAGTATTTTCATCTTTGACTTTAATATTTTCGTGTTCCTTGCTTCACTCCACCAACTCCTCAGATCATCACAAAATTCACATAAGCTGCTATTTGTAATAGTGCCTGAGAGCATCAATGTAGTTATACTTGGTCATAGTAAAAAGAGTTAAGTATGCTGAGTTTCATGTCAAAAATGTGACTTAATTATTTCCTGTTGCAAGCCTATATATGACTGTATGAGCACATACATTTCACATTTTGATCTGCTAGATTAGCTGTCCACCCATGAAGATGGCTGAGTGTTAAATAAATCATTAGAGAAAGACATCAGCAATGAGAAAGGAGAAAAAAATAAAATAGAAAATGCAGTAGGAACTGAGATTAGAGTGCATAAAAATGGTGCCAGGACAGTACTTGACCTTCTTGCCAAAGTTGAGTGTCAAAACAGACAAGGGGCAGTATATGTCAAAGTGACATGTGTAGCTATCAGTGTCTACAGTCACAAAAAGGTTTGCATCACCCTCATTCATGGAGAAATCCCAGACACCACTATCATGCATAAGATATTGCACAATAAGCTTCTCTTCTTGCTCTAAATCAAATATAATGCAGCTGTATTCATTATTCTTTTGGCCCTTACTTGACAGTATATTTTCAGTCAATAGACTTAGATGCCATATTGTGGGCATGTATTACTCCTTTATGAATTAGACCTGTGCAGTTTGCTGCCCATTTCTTAGTCTCATTATTGTCATTATCACACAAGATAATCATTAATATTGAGAATCTTCTTGCTAATCTGCTAGCTATCTACATAATGCTTAAGCTTTTTGATGTCTCACACAAGCATGCTGTCTTCATCAGCACATGCACAATGTGTCCTCTAGGTAGAATGATAATCAGACAGCTGTAACCATCACTTCATATAGTATGCATAAGTTCACCATGATTGCCACTGTTCTGTTAGCTGGCATGTTATGTTCACCATCCTAAAGCAGAGTTATTTTATTGTGGGTATTAACATCACATCTATTCAGGATATTAAAGGCAGCTTGAGCATCTCAAGTGCTCATACTTTACATTTATCTAGAGAGCTGTGCAATTGCAATGAAGCACTTGAGGTCTTTCAAGACAAAGGCTATATTTAGCACACTTCAATCTTCATGCTAGCACTTTGAGATACCTGATGTTCTTAATTTTAATTTGAAACAATAACTTGTCTAATCTGCAGTAATTCTCAGTTTTCACCTGGTCCATTTAAGGTACCTCAAGAGAGTTCAACTTCCACTAAATATGCTGCTCTGTTTGAGGCAGTGATGCTTGGCACATTAAAAAAATTATAAAATCAAGTTGCACATAGCATATAATATTACACTTTTAACTCTAGATGGTCTATAACAGATTTGTTTAGATAAACTAGATGCTCACTTAATGGTAGAGGTCTTTGATGAATAAGTGATGAAGACAGCCTTATATGAGGCATTATACAGCCTGTATTTCCCAAAAGATAAGGACCATGACATTTGATTAAATGTGCCAAGCTGTTATATAATTTATGGCTAGTCATACTATGAACCATAATGGCACATAGTATTGTGTAGTCCTGTCCTAGGACCACCTCCTTAGGACTGAGGACTGGATCAGAACTAGACTAATTAGGACTGAACCAGACACTAGTCCTATATTAGTTCAGTCCTGATCCTGGTCCTTAACCCCTCTTATTTTGGAAATTTTTAGGATCACAAGGACTGGTCCTGGATCAGTTCAGGACCAATTTATAAGAACAAAGACATAGGCTTCAACTTTCTATATTTGAACTGTCTTAATGACAGTTTCAGAGGAATTAAAGTACTTAGTAATAAGTTACAGGTGATATATTCATAAACGAATCATACTGACTTTAAATTAGTATAGTCTAAAGTAAGATTCTACTGTCTGTGTGTTCTCTTATCTATATGTAATTGATGCATTAGATAAGAAAGACCAGTCCAGACTGGTTCAAAACCAGTTAGAACTGCCATTAGTCCTGGACTAGTCTGGACTGATCTTAGGACTGCAGTTCCGATCCTGATCCTACCAAAACTGACCTGCACTGGTCCTAATCCTAATCCTGGTCCTGGTTCTTCTCAAAAAAGCAAAAAGACAGGACAGGACAGGACTACACAACACTAATGGCACACCCTCTCTTATTTTCTGGATGCCACCTCTTTTAGCTAAGATTTAGTTTCTCGTGCATTTATGAGAACTTCACCATATTGTGCTTATTGCACTGAGAAGGCATCAATTCAATCAGAGTCGAAGCAGGCTAAACAAAAAAATGCAGAGTGGTTCAAGTGGGTTCACTAATTTCAAGTTCTTTACACTGGCACATAACCTTATTCTATTGACTGCACCAGAACCAAAGCTTTACTGTGAATAAAAAGAACTTTTGCAAGCATAATCTATCACCCTTTCCTGGCATATGAAGTTGGATGTACAAACACAGCAGAGTCCTATATAATACTCTCTAGAAGAATACTATGGAATAATCAAACAATAACATGGTGTGCAACATTCTCCATCATACTGTTTCTGTTTCAAAGTTTGTGGCATACATGTAGCAATCATTAGATGAGCTGGAGCAGTTTATGTAGGCAGATGTATTAATGAGCATATCTCTGGTGAAGTTGGGCATTCAGCTATTAGCTAAAACAGTTACTGTTACAATGACTGAGGTACGAAGGAATCATTCTAGTTGGATCCTGGGTGTGACAAGAAACTGCCCCAAGAAGCTATGAGAATGAAATTTCAATACAAAATTTGTATGAGACACCTAGGGTTAGGGTCCACTCTGGTAACAAAGTTGCTTACTGCTCTGCTTACTTGTCTATAATTTGCATTCAGTCGGACTGTGAAATTTTTATATTGAAAACTGGCACGACTTGGCCAAACATTGCCCAATATAGCTGATAAGATCTTTACCTTATCTGTTCGCCCTCACTACTTACTCTTCTTGCGCTTTTCTTCACTTTATAGTCATTTGTTTATTCATTCAATGGCATCTCTAGGCAGCAAATTTAGTATGTATTTTTATGAGAATAAAATAATATATATTCTCAGTTACTTTATCTTTTTAGCTGCTTCTATATATCAAATTGACAGTGATGTCGAGATCTACCTTTGCTCTTCTAACTTTAAGGAACACATTATATTTGTCTGTTGTATAGTCATTAGTAGTCACAATTTCTGGGGTACAAAGGAATTATTCTTTGCAGGATGAGCCTTTCACCAACTTAACTATCATGCACTTTTTCCAGCAGTCACCAAAGGTTGGTGCATTATAGTTAATAAAATGAGGGATGCACACAGTAATTTAGTGATATTAAAATCTATGCATAATATAGTTCAGAATGCTCTCTTAAACTAAGTAAATCTGAGTAAAACTATAAAACTGGCTAAGATACCTTAATTTTAAATTAGAATGCTCAGCGTAAAGTGTATAAAAATTGTAAAAATTCCAGCTAAATTGTGAAATAACCTTATAATGTACATGTACATGTTAGATAGGGCGCTTTATTTATTACATGCAGTACACATTGAAGAAACAAGCAGGAGTAAGAGAAAACAGAGAAAATGCATTGTAGCACTGCAGAAAGTGAATATGATGTTCTGAGAGTAATACTATTAGATTAAGCTCAAAAATCTGGCCAGAATGCCTACTGTGTTCATTAAAATCTGAGCAGAATTGAGTGAACCACAAGCCTTGCAAGTTTGGCTGGAAGTACTTTCAGTCACTCGAGTTTCGCGCCACAGCACCTATTTGGGTGTTAGTGAGACGACAAAAACTCGCACTGCATCATGTGACAGCATGAGTTTTGGTCATCTCATTAATGCCCATGAGGCATGTAACTTGTGGCTGGAGCAAACACTTAGAATAAAATCCAGAAAAATTGCACAAATTCCAGGAAAATTGTGACATGATGTAAGGTCCTTAGAAACTCATACTAGATCTCATCCCAGGTGTCAATAGACAGTATAGCAGGCTATTGTAGTGGTAACTAGGCGGTCTTGTAGGTCATTCTAAGGTTCTTACAAACTAATACTAGAGGGTGTACTAGAGTTCAATAAATAGCATAATAAGGCATTGTAGAAGGCTTATTAAACATTACTAGACACACTAGCAGTCAATATAACACTTTGTAGGGTATTGTAAGGCCGTTATCAACTATTGTAAGCATCTTACAAAGTGATCGTAACATTTTCAAACTATTCTAAACTTATTACAAACTAATACTAAAGAGCACATTAGGAGCTGGCATAATAGGTTATTGTTAACTTACTGAATATTACTACACAATATACTCAGAGTCAGTAGATGGCTTTGTAAAATATTGTAAGGTCTTTCTAAACTTAGACTTCATAAACTTACACTATAAAGTATCACAGAATATTGTAGGACACTTACTAGACACAATTAGATACTATTTTTTGTAATGATTCTTATAGGCATGTTTGCAACAGTTTCTAGTGCCATTTTTTGTAGTGATTCTTATAGTACATTTGTAACAGTTGCTAGGGTCATTTTTTGTAGTCATTCTCATAGGCACATTTGTAACAGTTTCTAGTGTCATTTTTTGTAGTCATTCTCATAGGTGCATTGGTAACATTTTTGTAGTGATTCTAATAGGCACATTTGTAACACTTTCTAGTGTCATTTTTTTGTGATGGTTCTTGTAGGCACATATGTAATAGTTTCTAGAGTCATTTTTTATAGTGATTCTTATAGACACATTTGTAACAGTTTTTAGGGTTAATTTTTGTTATAATTCTTATAGGCATGTTGGTAACATTTTTTGTAATGATTCTCGTAGACACATTTATAATGTCTTCTTCTATCATCTTTTAATGTGAGAATTGTATGCATCATAATAATACTTTTTATGGCCACTATACATATATACTAGGTAATCTTTTTGGCTCTGAAAGTTTCATCACTTATAAAAATGATGCTCTTCATTTCTCAGGAATTATAACTTTAAAGGCTCTGACTTTTTCAATTTGAGCAAGTGTATTTTGAGGTCAGAAATCTTATAAAAATGCAGAAAGAAACCGAAAAATTAGGGGCATGGTCCAGATAACTATGGGTACCTTAGATAAGTTAGTTTCCAAATTGGAAAAAAGCAGGCCTTCTTATTGTCCACCTCAGTATCGCAAAAGTGGTTTATCACTCAAATCTTGACAAAATCAAGTGTTCTAATATGCTAACTAGGTCTATTTCTTAATTTTGATTCAATAATAATGGTTACAATGCATTAAACTCTATACAATGCTCTATAGAATGTAATTTCAATATTTTCTAAAATAGAGCTGTTATCTGTTATTTAATCTAAGTGCTGTGATGTACAACAACTACTCAGTTAGCCATTAGTCAATCAGGTTCAGTCATCATACCTGCCATGCAAAGTATTGGCGCACTTCAAACAAGTTATATGTCTTAGCTGATTGCTGCAAAATGTGTAATCTGTCCAGATTCTTATCACCTATCTCACATCACTGCCTGAGCGGTTCATGATCTTGTATGATCTCATATAAAATTTTAATAAGATTGTATAGTGGGTAAAGTCTCTTGTTCTGCTATTATACTCATTTTGAGTATTTTGTCTGGCTTGTCCCTATAAATTATTACTTGTTATGTGGTGTTAAAGGATACAATAAGACTTTTTAGGCTAGGTTTTCACATTTTATTACTGCAAAATCCACTATATATTTTAATCTTTCTACATTTGTATAGACTATGAAATATATATTTGTAATACTAGCTTAAGCAATGCTGCATCTGATTACAGCCAGCCAATAATAAACATCAACCTTAAATATTGATGACTGCTGTCTTTTTAGTATACTAGTATTGAATTCTTATTATTACATCAGACATAAACAATGAGCTTTATTAAATAGGTTAGTTAGAATAGTGCTTGTAGTAATAAGCAACTAAAGTAATGGTGACAGACTGTAATTTATGAGTGATGAAAGAATGTCAAATCTCAGAGGGACATCACGAGGTGTTACGCAAAGTTGAGCAAAGTTGCAAAAGTTTGCAGAGTATCGTGAAAGAGTCAGATGCATCTCAGAGGCTAAGGCATAGAGTGGTGAGGTCTGAGAGATCGCTGGAAAATGCATTTTCAGAGGCCAGAGTTGCAGGGAGCATATTATCTCCTCCTAACTAAAATATAAACTATTCTCAATCCTCAATACAATTGGATCGCTAAGCACTATAGTAGAACCTGCTGCTCAAGCTTCTACATTATGGTGCGAACTGAAAATGTGACTGCACGAAATACTTCTGACACCTTGAGGCTACATCAAGGTTTGTGTAAAAATTGACCTAACAATCTCTTCATCATGGCTATCTCTGTCTGCTCTGTCTCTATCTCATCTCTGCTCTGGTAGGTCTTCTGATATCTGTGATGTAAAATGCAAAATTGGAATCCAAGTCTTCATAGAAATGATAGCATGATCTCTAAAGTGGTGAGAATATCACTGTGAATAGAGAATGTTGTGAGCACAATTGCAAAGGCCATCACTGGAAGAGTTGATGAAGAACTAAGGCAAGAGTGAGGATGAGGATGAGAAGTAGGAACCAGTGCAAGGTAAACTGAGTTCTCACGATGTCACTATCGAAATGCGAGTAGCAATGGGGTGACCCACTCAGAGTCAAAACGGCAAAGCTGGGTAAGTGCAGTGAGCATGGCAGAGGGGCAGATAGACATGGAGAGATATCTGTCAGTGATGCAACAGTCAATGGATGCACCAGGAGTAAAATTCTCTCTTCATACCTGTCAGTGATGTAACGGTCACTGCAGGTGCTGTAAGTACAAGTGAATACAAATGGATGCACCAGGAGTAGAATTCTCTGAGGCATCCAGTGAGTAAACGTATAGTATATAAGCCACTCGACACTACCTAATATAGCTAGTGGTAGAGCTGAGGCATTGAGTAGTTATGAGAGAAAACAGAACAGCTGAACTAAAGGTATAATGCACGTTCAGTGAATGTGCTTCAGCAACTCCTCGGACTCCAGATTTTAACACTTCCCCTCAAACCTTTGAGAGTCCCATTGACGAAGCGAAGTGTTTGCTCTTCATCAAAGGCAAGGCCTTCGTCAGGATGTCCGCAGTCATGTTCTCGGTAGGACAGTATGAGAAGTTGATCTTGCCATCTGTAATGGCATAGTGAATGAAATGAAAACAGATGTCAATATGTTTCATTCGTGCATGAAAATGATTGTCTTTCGAAAGCACGATGACAGACTAATTGTCAGAGTGAAGAGGAATGAGGTGTTCAGGATCACTGAATAATTCAATAACAAATGAGCATAACCACAGTGCTTCTTTGCTGGCATGTGTGAGTGTGACGTACTCAGCTTTGGTTGTCGACAAGGTGATGAGATCTTGATGCTTTGAAGACCATGAGACAGTGCTGCTGTTGAGCATAAAAATGTAGCCAGAAACAGTGCGGCATCCCTCCATGCTCATACCATCAGCATCGGAGTAAATAATGATGTTATTGTCTTCTGAGCTGCCAAAAACAAGCCATAGGTCCACGGTACCTTTGAGGTACTGGTAAACATGCTTGAGAGTGTTCCAGTGCATGATGCCCGGGTTCTGACCAAATTGGGTGAGCTGTCCGATGGTGAAAGTAATGTCAGGACAGGTAGCGATGGAGACGTACTGTAGTGCTCTGAGTGCCTCGAGGTATGGCTTATCGCACATGATGACATACTCTGCAGTGGTCACAGGGCACTGGTCGACAGATAGATGAGCATGAGTATTCATAGGCTGAGAGAGTGGCTTTGCATCAGCAAAACCATAGCAAGCAATTATCGACTCAATATATGCGCGCTGCAACAGCACGATGATGTGCTTCTCGAGATTATGCCAGATCTTAATTCTGAGCAGCCAGTGCAGCTCGCCATTGTCAGTAATTTCCAGTTTCGATTAGATTATATCCTTAAGGTGAAGAAGGTTGGCTAGGAGTGAGCAGACAAGAGTCATGTCATCAACATGAAGGAATATAATGAAGATTTCACCATCTGGGTGGCAGCGGTAGAAAATGGTGTCATTGTGCTCGAGACAAACCAGTTTAAAGCTTTCAAGGATTTTGTGAAGTCGAATGTACCAGTGTCGGCCCAACTGCTTCAGTCTGTAGATAGCAACGAGCAATAGCAGTAGTTGTCCAGGGGATATCCCATCGAGTTCAATATCTGGAGGTGGCCGCATATAAATTTTCTCATCATCATGCAACTTGCCATAGAGATAAGTGCTCTTGACGTTGACTTGATGCACATACCAACCATTGCGCACAGTGACAGACAGAATAACACATACAGATGCAAGTTTGCATACCGTGGTGAAGATGTCATCAGAAAAATAATCCATGCCTTCGACTTGCGTGAATCCTTGGGTGACTAAGCATGCACAATAATGTGTGACCTCTCCACGTGCATCACGCTTGGTGCGAAAAACCCATTTTGAACCTATGACATTGTGACCCGACAAATATGGCAGCAGATCCACATACACCCAGCTCTTTCTTGACTCTAGATAACAAATCTTGTCACACATTGCCTCCTGCCATTTCAGCCAATCCGGATGACACTTTGCCTCAGCCAATCCGGATGACACTTTGCCTCAGCCAATCCGGATGACACTTTGCCTCAGCAACAGAGTGAGGATTGAACTCTAGGGAATCAGATGTAGCGGCACCTACAGAGTATGCAACCACCTTGGATTTCTTATCATTGTCAATAGCAATGTCCATCAGAGTGCCTTCAGCTCGACCAGAAGCAATTTTGTGCAACTTTGCACTTGGTTTTTGTTCATGCTTGCCCATGATAATATCAGGATCAACAGGCTTGTGAATTTTGCTGAGCTCGAGTGACAGGAATTTTTCAGGTTCAGAATCAGGCTGAGGTCATTTAAAAGGATGCGAAACAGTGTCGGAAACTTGAATGGTAGGTCCTATATCGATATCGTGCTCCTCCTCAACATGTGGAGAGTCTGCACTAAAAATGACATTTCTTTCAACAGAAATCTTTTTCTCCTTTGGCCAATAAATGTGTCAACCATTCGAGGTAGAATCAGGACTGATCCAGCACGCTTCACAGCTGCGCACATCAAGCTTTGAGTTAGTATCTACCTTGACAAACACAACTGACCCTCATTCATGCAGATTTGAGACATCCAGAGCGCAGCCAAAATGGACTTCAAAAGGGGATTTTCCCTGCAGTGCATGGTGAGCTGTGCGGTTATGAACATAAACAATGTAAGCAAGAGCTTTACCCCATAGCCACTTCAGAAGACCAGACCCAGCAAGTGCAGTGCACATGCCATCGAAAATGGTTAGGTGTGTGCATTCTGCTATGCTGTTATGTTCCGGTGTATCATGAACAGTTAACTTTCAAACAGTACTGGCACGCTCAAGATACGCATCCATATTGGCGAACAGGAACTCACCACCACGATCAGATTGCAGGATCTTAGTGTGCACACCATGCTGCGTTTGCAGGCATGCTTCAAAACTGACATATTTTCCAAATGCCTCAGATTTCATGTGCATAAGTGGCATTTCAAGCCAGCGAGTCGCATCATCTATGAGGGTAAGATAATACTTGCAGTGATTAATGGTAAACACTGATGCGGGCCCCCACACATCCATATGAAGATGTTTACCAAACTTCTCCACCAATAGTGATTGATGTACTGCAGCAATGGGGGCATAGCGTGCCTTTGCGACAAGGTATGTCCTACATTCAGTCTTATCGACACTTTGAGGATCAAGTGCGATGCCAGCGATGTGATCACGATAAAGCATGACCTTAAGGTATGCATAGTTGACATGGCCAAGCCGCTTGTGAATTTTGAAAAGTGATAACTCAACAGCTGATGCCAGGGATGTAAAGTCATAGAAGATGTGATAAAGATTATCCTTGTGCAGAATGCTCACGATGACATTATTTTTCCTGTTCAAAATTGTCAATGTGCCTTCATGGCCTAGCCAGGCAAATCTGGCCTCATTGAGAAGGCCTAACAAGATAAGTGTGGCATGCATAGCAGGTGCATGCAGAATCCCTTTCAGCCAAATATGCCTGCCACCATTTATAGCAGAAAGATGCATTAGCAGGTCACCCACACCATGCGAGTAGAAGATCTCCGAGTTCGCAGCACGAATCCAATGCAGCACAGTGGTGCAGAAGTTTGACAGCTGATCAAGATGCAGTGTCATGTGGCACAATGCACCAACTCGATGACTGGATTTGGCCACTCTGGTGAAGACATGGTAAGTCTCCAAGATCTGAATTTCGTCTTGGGCTGCAAGCTCAGTGCAGTCAATCACAATCTCCTCATGAGGAGCAGGGAACACTATGGAAGCACTCCAGGCTTCCTCAATATGCATGGACAAGACAGACTCTGCAAAGACAGTTGATGCAGAAGTATCCTTCGCATTGTCCTTCAGCTTCCCATCTGCCTTGGGCTTTGTATTAGTGGAATCAGAGCTGCTCACAGTGGCCTCCAATTTCTCCTTTAAGCACTGATAATACTGCTTCTTTAATGGGCAGTTGGGTGCACAATGCCCCTTTCCGCCACACTTGTAGCAGGTAAGATCATCATCTGATTTCAGCATATTCCCTTTGCTCAAGCCATTGCCACGACCTCTATAACTATGATGGCCATGCCCTCAGCCTCCTCCATGACTGCCAGTGATGGCAGCACCGGCTGTTGCAGCCTTATCACCAGACTTTAACATCAAGTGGGAATCAGCCTCTGCATGAAGAGCAGTAACTATTTCTGTTGATGTGACAACCTTGCAAGCAGCACCAGATGCAAGTGTCAAATTGAAAATGTCGACAGCAGTAGTAATTGCAGTGATGATGGGTGCGAATGAACGAGGGATAGATGTGGTAATCACATTGATGTAAGTACAGTCCTCGATCTTGACATTCATCTTCGATAGCTTCTCCTTGAGCTCAGCAAGCTAGTCTAAGTGCTAATGAACCTTATGGTCATTGGAGCACCTAAGCGAGAAAAGTTTTGCCTCTGTCCAGGCCTTGGATGCAGCGGTCGAAGTTCTGAATTCAACCTTCAAGCCAGTCATGACTTCATGTACCTTCTTGACATTCAGGTACTTCTTGAACAGTGAGTCATGGAACTTTCCAGTTATCGCATTAAGCATCTGCTTATTAAGCTTCAGCTCCGCATCAGACATCGGGTCAGCAGCACAATCAAGAAGCTCATCGGTGTCGCAACCACTGGCGGCATGCTTGATACAGCCCAACTAAATCCAATAATTGGATCCATCAGTGGCCAGCTTTGGGATGTCAGAAAATTCCTTGGCAATGGTGGTGGTCATGACACAGGGTAGACAGTGAGAGATAGGCATAATAGGCTGCAGAGATGGTGCACGGGAGCTTGATGATGATGAAGAGGATGATAGTGGCAACGGAATATTGATGAAGTCAGGGGAGAAGAGTGAGCTGTCAATATGTGAGAGGTGTGCAAAGAGTAATGAAGCAGGATATGGAACAAGATCACATAGGTCAGAAACTTCACGACCCTGTTGCTGTAGAAAACGATGAGAGGTGAACGAGTAAGAACTGTGGTCGATGGTAACAGTTTGCTGATAATGAAAGCAGTGCTTCACTATAAAATTCGGGGTGCATGTGTGATGTAAGGGAAACTCCTCAGCTGATAACAGCGAGGCTCATAACCTATCGAAATGCAAGTAGCAATGGAGCAACCCACTCAGGGTTGAAATGGCAAAGCCGGATAAGTGCAGTGGGCACAGTGGAGGGGCAGACAGACTGGAGAGATACCTGTTAGTGACATGACAGTCAACAGATGCACCAGAAGTAGAATTCTCTCTTCATACCTGTTAGTGACATGATGGTCACTGCAGATGCTGTAAGTACGAGTGAATATAATAGGAAGGGGGTACATACATGGATGCACCAGAAGTAGAATTCTCTGGGGCATCCAGTGAGTGAACGTATGGTATATAAGCCACTCGACACTACCTAATATAGCTAGCGGTAGAGCTGAGGCATTAAGTAGTTACAAGAGAAAACAGAAAAGCCGAACCAAAGGTATAACGCACGTTCAGCGAATGTGCTTCAGCAACTTCTCAGACTCCAGATTTCAACAGTTACTGCACAATGTCACAACTTTTCTTCTTCATCTTTCTTCATTATCTTCTGTCCTTCTAAACATCTTGTAACATAATATCTGTATGAAAGAGAAAATTTCAAGTAGAAAGTAAAAAAAAATATGTCTTTTTGAGATTTTTGAGAGACGGAAAAATATTGCAGGAGAACTGAGTAGGGACTTAGAGATTTATAAGAAAAAATTGAAAAATGTTGTGATGTTGAAACATCATGAATGATATACTTGTCCTCCTCCCAACTAAAATGTGACTGTTTTCAGTCAGCAAGGTCAAATGGTGATCTATAATGAAGAGGAGAAAAAAGTTGTGAGAAATTAAACAAGAGAGTAAAGTTAGAGAGAGTCAAACTGTGGAAATGTATGTAGGAAACTGAGAGGAGGTGGTTTGTGAATATAAAACTAAACATCTTCATCATTGTAATCTTCGAAGTCATCTTTCAGCATCACTGCAAGGTTGAGATTTAAATCATCATTATCTTCTTAACTTGTCAACTTCTGCATCTCACAAAGTTGTGATTTGGGAAGGTCAAAGAAATTGTCAGAGAGTGAGAGATACTTTCGCATAAAGTAGGGAATCACTCAAAAAGTGACAATGAGTAGATCGAGTACTAAGCTGTCAAGTTCGCAAAGGATATATGCATCGCCATAATTTCACGAAACAATAATGAGAGGTTTGAGATATCTTGCACGCATTTTGCAATTGAGAGCCTTCTCTATTTAAGTGTTGCGAATGAGGATGAGAGCTCCATGAATAAAATTGTAGTCGCAAATTGTATGATCATGTTCATGCTCAAAACAAATCACGGCTTAGATATGAGCTTCATAGACTTTCGAATAAAGTGTCGTGAGCTGGTCTGAATGCTTCTGCAATGCAATGGTGCAACATGCAATAAAATCAGTGGTAGAGAGAATTGAAGTCAGAGGGGGCTAGAGATATGTCACTTTAAAAATGTTAAGTGGAATGATAGAATAAACTCCAGTAACTGCAAAATAGGGTGAACAACTCATGTGATGTCGGATTGTAATTCTCTTGGACCAAAAGACAGAATGTGCAACTTGTGACCACTTTTTCACATCGCCATCAGCTGTTTTGAATAGCACTTGTCGGATATCAAAGTGAGATCACTCGACAATGCTGTTTGCTCACAAATTGCAGCCACTCATGCAAATATGACTGATATGGTATGAGCCATTATCTGTAACTATTTCACTTATAATCTCAAAATAGGATCCAGTCGGTCTTAGTATATGACATGAGTATCGCCAATCCACATGAGTTATAAGTATGGGTATCTATAAGTATGGATGTGGGTCAGCAGTGAGTAACTCATGAAAACTCATGGGCCATCTTATGGGTTTGTTATAAACATAGGATTCCAGAAGTATGATGGTGACATAACTATATAGTACCTCTATTAGATAATTCAAACCTGGTATCACACACAGCTCAGAAGACTCATCTCATCACTCCAATAGCATGGCAGGTAATGGCACAAAGACTTGCCTACTGCTATTGTACTATGACTTCCACACTGTAACTCATAAAATACCCATGATGGGTCTCGACCTATACAGACCCATAGCTGACCCATACCCAACCCGTATAAAACTCATACCCATGTGATGGGTATGGGTTTTTCATAAGTGTGGGTATACCTTGTCAGACTCATGCTAGACACTAGTTGGTCTTCAAAGCTATAGTTATGTTAGCCAACAATCAGGAAAATGTCTCAGCTTCTGAGCACATCTATACAACTTCAGTAACAAGTTTCAAATGGTACACCATCACATAGGCACTTCAACTGAAAAGCAGTGCTAGCTGGTGGTATGGCTTTTAGATGACTTTAGCCATCACCAGAATAGGAAGTCATGGCTTGACATCTAACAGGAACTCCAAAGATGCTGTCATTTATTACAAAGTGAAGCCTGTAAGCCTTTTAATACTGTTTGAAACTTAGAGCAGCAGTTGCATTACCAGTCTTGAAGTTTAGCAAGATACATACAACCATTCTGATGGTCTGTGAACATTCTGAGAAGTCCAGCATCAGACTTGCCATTTCTCTGTGTAATATATATGCAATGAAGTAGAATACTCACGCGGACACATCCCTTTGACATTACAACCTCCCCACCACTGACCAATGCAGTACTCATAAGACACCGCTGCTTTATGGCAGCACAGACTACATCCTTCCTAGACAGAACCCTTACCACATCAGGAAAACCCAACTTTCTCTTATGGACTTATTTAGACTTTTGGGTCTGACAACCCTTATTTAAGGCCATAAGTGTTCAAATAAGTCGAATTTCAGACACTCAGAGAATATGCCTTAAGCCCTTTTTGTCCTTATGTCCTTAAATAAGGACCATAAGTTCATTTAAGTTATTTAAGTGCCCTTTTAAGGAAAAGTGGGGTTTTCCTGATGTAGTGCATATTTTAGTATACATTTGTGACTGTTCCTCGGCGCACTTGCTCACCTACTTGCAGTATAAATACACAGATTTCATGATCATCAAATATTCTGCTGTTCATCCTCATTCAAGCTCAAAAAGATTGTAAATATGCCACAAAGGATACCTACAAAGTAGCTAAATGGTGGGACCAAAAATGAATGGTCAGGCATAGTACGTGAGCACCTGTGCAGAGCCTCCAATGGAGTCAGGGGATGGGGCTTGCGCCGCTACAATCTAAATAAGTCCCTAAGAAAAGTTGGGTTTTCCCGATGCACATTCTGTAGACATTTCGTACTATACATACGTGGAGTAATGAGCAAGCTAATGTGACTTCTGTAGCAGAATTTCCCGACACTCGAAATAAATATCGGGATTCTCACGACTCTTGACTGTAAAGTACACAGCCATTTTGGCCAGAGTCCAGGCTGAGATCCGGGTCCAAATATCGCGTGATGATCCCACGACTCTTTCCGGATCTGGCACGGATATCACCCAGATAGAAATCATCATATCCCAGGAGACTCCGGGGAGAGCGAGAGCTGTGAGACCTCAGCAAGTGATCTCCCGCTGAGCTCGGGAACATGCAGGGCACGGCTCCTCATCGTTGTTTGTTTCCATAACAGCTGCGCGGCTTGTTATATTGCAGTTAAGGGTGTAAATAACAAATATATTGGTTTTCTGTATGCTACAGGACACTACAGGACGCTATTGTAGGAGCTACAGTACTACACTTGTATACGGTGTAGCATGGGCATTCACCGTGCCACACTGTGGAGCACTCTCCGCGGCCCGTCAGATTCTGTGAGATGGTGACCCCATCACCTAGCGAGCAAGTGTGCTAAACTCGAGGAAGAGTAGAAGTGCACACCTCGGCGACAGACACCCTTCGCGGGGTAGTCAGCAGGGCACAGAGGTGGGGTATGCACCGAAAGGCACCTCGTACAGGGTATTTGCGCATTTGGGCAGAGATGACATTGGTGCAGGAGCCGGCACAACAGCCAAGGCCAGACGGACACAGTTGGTCACAGCCCAACTTGCCAGAGACCAAGAAGTCCAGCACAACAGAGAAAACACTGCAGAAGAAAGGCACTTGAGCTTGAAAATGTGCAATGGGCGGTAGAACAGAACAAGGACTGCGCTGGAACGTGGGCGCGACCAGGACGAATGACAAGAAGAGAAGTTGGAGGCTTGGTCAAGGAGAGAAGCAGACTTTGACATCAGACCATGCCGGGAAAAGACGTGGCGTTCCAGTGGTTCCCACGGTTGACGCCGCCAGGCAGATTTTGGGGGAAATCTCAGCGAAGTCTTCATGGAGGGCAAAGCTCAGCAGGAGTGTGAACGGAGGATATCAGGCTGAGAGCAGCGAGTTATCCGGGAGATATCCCGCTCATAATGTCCCAAAAATGTCCGTATGATGCCAATCTGATCTTTTTGTAAACTGTCTTCTGATCTCGGAAATTGACTATCTACCCGAGCTTTGGCCTAAACGGCGGTGTAAGTTCCTCCGGCGTGGTATCCGAAGTTTGCAGCATGCCACTTTGAGTCAAGTGCAACTTGAACAAGACAAGGTCTGACCGTCTTCATCCAGTGGGTTTGCATCTTATCCTGAATCCCGGTTACCTCTGCATAGTTAAAGGCGGACATCCTCTTCATCCGATCCGAATCCGATCCCCGATCTAGCGTACTTTATGTTGTATGGAGCATCTTGAAGACTCCAATGGTGCGTTCGGATTGAGGTTAACACCCCTGCAGCCTCATGACATGTCTTGTTCTGCCAGACCCAACGGGCAGCCGTAGCTTGGTAATATCAGCGGGTGATTTTACACCAGTTGCGGATGAGCAACGCACCTCTGAATGCCAGAACGCCAAGCATCCAATACACAGGCTTCCCGTCGAACTTCTGACAGAAATTTTCCTCGATTTGACTTATTCCTATCCACATTATTGGTCTGGTGCTTACGTATCTCTTGGAACTGCTCCGCTTCTGTTATGCAGGGTATGTAGCTTGTGGCGCCGAGTCGCACTCAGGACGCCTGCCCTCTGGTGCTGCTTCAGTCTCACCTACGCCTCATCCTTCTTTCCTTTCATTGGTCCAAAGTTGATGCAACATTGGCTTCAATGCTCCGGCTCGCTTCCTCTCCGCTTCACGTTTGCTTGGTATCAAGATTACAGACCTGCAAACCACATATCCGACGATGTCATTGTAGAAATGTTCCGTATATTCGCAGAATACATTACCCGCTGGGAAGAGGTCACTATATCGACACATACTCCGTTGTCACAACTTGCACAGCCTAGTTCTCCTGCACCTCTCCTCCGTGTCTTACGTCTAGAGGGCCCAGAGGTCGGCCGCGTGATGCCGTTACCTTTCACATCTGCTCCCCAACTTCGCTCTCTCCGTTGGTTTTTTTCCGAGAGGATTTCGGGCCCGCTGCAGTCCATTAGAGGCGTTCCTTGGGCACAGCTAACGGAGCTGCAGCTGGACAACGCGCTGTCTTTATACCAGTGTTTCAAGCTCTTGAGGATGTGTCCCGCACTAGTTCAGTGCTGCCTTCTGGTCAGCAATGCGGACCACAATAATTTTCCCGAAAACTTGAGGATAACACATTCTACTCTGCGCGACTTCGCGATCACAGTATTCACTGATACTTCTCCACTTCTCCAATCCCTTGTACTCCCTGCACTGCAGAAATTCGAGGTGGAGAACCACCTCGATTACCTGCATTCGGTCCTAGTCCTTACGCCATCCATTCAAGGCGAAATGATGGCCCTCCTGTCGAGGTCGGCGTGCATTCTCAAAACTCTCCGGATGACAAACATGACGCTCACTTCAGCGGAATTAATTGATTGTCTTACGCAAACAGGTGCCGAGCTCGAGGAGTTTAGGTTGGCGTATTCACGACGGTGGCCGGTGGTCACAGATGGTGTACTTGAGCGACTCACGTACCGAGCCCCACCCGTCGCTCCGTGTCTGTGTCCCAATCTCAAGTGCCTGGATTTGGACGGTTGTTTGAGTTCAACAGATGGTGTGCTCGCCGCGATGATCGAGTCGCGGTGCCGCGGGCCATCTGTCATAGCGCGACCAGTGGTCTCGCTACAAAAATGCTCTGTGGTCCTGTCTCGTGCGCAAGACGTGGACATGGATGCAATGATGAGATGGAGGGATAATGGGTTGGCGATGGATGTCAGGGTGCAACCTGTTGAGGAGGATGACGATGTAGGCATACTGTCCGTTTTAGCTTCATCGCATAACTGACGATGAGTTCCAGGAAGAGTACTACTGATAAGAACATTTTGGCTCCTCCTGCGCAGAATCTTTTCTTTCAACAAGAAAATGTTTGTTAGGTTTTGGTTTATGTCTGCAGAGATGGAACAATTACTATCATCCCCGAATAGCAAAATATTCTCCTCCACCAGTCTATGCACTCGTCTCTCTTGTGATTCGTATCCAGCTCGATATCTTTTCGTGGACAAGATAATCCTTACGGCCTTTAGTTTGCGTCCGCAAAGACAAAACAATTGCTACGATCCCCGGATACCAGCGTATTCACATGTCCTATGCTTTTCTTTTCTTTACAATCGTCCGTCGGAGCCTCTCGTGATTCGTATTCAGCTTGATATCCCACTACTGTGTCTACCGTGTATTTCCTAGGCAAAAATTGCTAACATTGATCTCCAATGTCGTCGAATAACGACCATTATTTAATTCCTGTCTTCGCATGATCCGATTCGCAGGTAAGAGTAGAATAGTAGGCACAACAAACAACAGCTCGTAAGTAGTAGGAACACATCCACGCAAATACTCAAACAAAGGGGGTAGCATGAACACTGGTATACGAGATGTACTATGCATCTCAAGTCAGCCTGGCGCACCCCGCCCCCAGATCTAATTGTACACGGCCCCGCTCCGCCCCGGCAAGCGCATTGCACCTGCGTGCAATCGCCCGCCCGCCATCGCCATGCAGTGAATCAACCGGCAGGATCGCTCGTTGCGGGCCGCCGTGTCTGCATCGACGCACGCTTATGCTTCTTGAGCACCTTCGCTGCGTGCCGCTCGTCCTCGTGTGCAGCCAGCGTATCTCCCCGCCGAGCCTTCGATGGCAGCGTGTGGCTCCGCGTCACACTCACCGCAGAGCTCTCCGTGCGCGACGGCGGCGATTCAAGTACGGGTGACAGCCCGGCCGCAGGCTGCAATTTATCTGTCGGCGCACCAAATCGGGACGGGAGAAAAACAAATCAGCGTCGCGATCGGAAATCGGGACCAGCGCCCACAGGGCGCACACGCACTCACCGCCGCCCGCACGCTCCGTGGTCGTGCGCCGTCGCGTGATGCGGCGCATCGACGCGTCCTTGTTCACGAGCTTCCACCCGCCGGGCTGCTCCTCGTCCGAGCTCGGCATGATGTCGACGGGCTCGCCGAGCGCCGTCGGGCCCTCGGCGGGCCGCGCGGGCGGCGACGGGATGTCAAGCATGAACCAGTCCTGGTGCGCGATCAGGAACTCGAGCACGTCTTGGCTCAGTTGGTGCTCGGGCGGCGAGAGCTCATGGCTCGGGTGCGCGATCAGGGCGGGTCGGAAGATCACCGCGAGGTCTGTGGGGGAGAGGGTTAGGTGGAACGCGGTGTGTCAGTTTTAGTGCGTCAGCGGCACGGACGAGGAGCGGGGAGCGCACGCACTCTTCGCGGTCATGAGGTTCTTGTCCGCCTTGCGCGCGAACACGGAGAGGAGGTCGAGCACGTATAACAGTAGGTACTGGTTCGCGCGCGGCATCGACCGGATCAGCCGCTTGTACGTCGCGATCACCTCGTCCTGGTTGTGGGGGTTCTTCGCTGGAGAGTGCCGTCAGTCGCGCTACATCGTGGCTGCACGCCACGGCTCACCGAGGGCATCGCGGAACTGGGCTCGAACGTCAGCCGTGCACCGCATCAGACATGTGCAGCACTCACATAATGGTACATGTCGTGGGGTATCACAGATTCCTGTGCAGCACGTTCAGCGGTCACCAGGAGGAGGCAGGACGCAGACGTACGGGCATTTGTGTGAGAAATCTCCGGAACACGCTCGCGACGTCGTGCGTCGTGTAATATTCCTTTTTCCAATCAATGTTCTTTCCGTACTGCCCCAAAATTAGGAAGAAAAAAAATAAGTCGCGCCCAGTGCAACACGCAACTACTAGCACGCACTCGCGGCGGAGACTCAAACTGCGCCTGCAGCTCGCGCATGCGCTTGTTCGAACCATTCACGCGAAACGTACCCTCCACCTCCGTCGCTGACTCAAACGCATCAGTGGGATAACATAGGTAACGCTTCGGAAATGTGCGCACCGGTTTCCTTGAGGTAGAGCCCGCACTTGGCGACGACGACGGGGATGTACCCCCACACGTACAGCTCGCCGTTGGCATTCGCGGTGGAGATCTGCACGCTCGCATACTTAAGACTCTCCTTCAGTGGCTTGCCGAACACTACGTTCTCCCCTGCTACAGGAATGGGTGTTAGCGATTACGAAGTGGACAAGAGGGACACGGCATCGTCTGTGGAGCCTGCACCGGGGAGAAGCTAACGATGAAACATGAGAGTGAAACAAAGTTCACAGAAGAAAAATTGAGGCCAGATGGACTGATGCGAGGTATCAAAATTCCAGAGAGCCCAGAACTACTCGGAGGGAGTCGCTCCAGAACTTGAGACAGTACACCATACCCACGTCCGTGAATATTAAACCACGAGACGGGCACCTTTAGTATGATAAGAACATCCATCAACAGTAGACTCCGACGTCCAGAGCAATAGATCATGCAGCAAGGGAAACTGAGAGCAGAAAGTCACGTTCGCGATAACCGGCATAGCGAGGTCAATTATGCCAACCAGGAGACTGCAATACCGCGGAGGTCACGATCGGCTCAGAGGGCGCCGTGCTACGATCGGGAGTACGGAGTCCACCGCTGCGGATCGTAAGGAAAATGCATATGCGCGCAAGTCGCATAGAGGTTGATGCGCCCATCGAATACAGGACCGGAAGAAAATCGCACAGGCAGTCGTAGCACCAGCAAGAGCATAGAGATGTCGCCTAAGTGGGTCGGGCAACAGCATGCAACCAAGAAAGTCACAAAATATTCTGTCAAAATGATAACTTCCATACGAGCCCGGGTGGGTCATAACGCACTGAAAGAGTGAAGCATACGCAACAGAACGCCAGCCGGACCATAATCGACGAAGACAATGGAACTGTGCATCTCATCATAATACAAGTCCATAGCGAGCAGATCAGAGTCCTTCCCGGCGGCTGTCAAGCCACGGGATACTGCGAAGGACCCTCAATGTAGCGTAGCTTAACTGCAATCATGCAGACAGTACGCTGACGCATCATCGAGGGTCTGACTACGACATGAATATCCCGACGTCAGCAGGTGTATCCCGATTCGCATCGGCGGGCGACGCTCCACAGTCCGCGCGTGCAGACAGACGAACAACGCCGTACCCAAGTCAAAGAAGACAGTAGAAATAACGGGGACTCGCCTTTCTTCTCCTCAGCCTCCTTTTTGGCGCGCTGTGCGAAGGTGAAGGTGTTCCACCAGGACTTGAGGCTGGCCTTGGTGGGCGGGTGAGAATCGTTTGCGGTCATGAGGGGCGCGGGGAGCTGGTTCGGAGAGAGGCGATGGATGGAGCCTGTTGTGTTTGAGCGTCGGCGGTGGCCCCTTGGGAGAAGCCCCAGGAGGGGTCGGCGTCGGCGTGAGGCCAGGGTAGTGTTACTGTCCAGAACGAGTCCCACGGCTGTGTCTTCTCCCGGTCTCCTCTCGCTCGCTCGTGCGTACGGTCGTTGTCCCAGAAGATGGCCGCAGCGTCGTTCAGACAGAGAGAGAAAGAGCAGACGACGTGGGGGAAAACGGAGATGAGGATGGACGAGGACGAGGACGAGGAGCAGGCGGCGGCGGCATCGCGATCTGTACGCCAAACACGCAGCCATCTCGTTCCCCATGACCTTGCCGCAGCCACTGACGAGTTGTTTCAACACAGCTCTCGTTCTTTCTCACTGCAATATCTTCTGCCCGCAAACTCGTCTCTCAACAAGAATATTCACTTGATCTACACGACGTACGTCATCCGCAGGCGGCATATATGCTACTTATCCCACATTCACCACCTCGCCCTCTATCCAGCGGACCCAAAGCGACACTGCGTGGACGTACTGGTGAGTCTGCATCACTCGGGCTTCGCACAGCATCCTCTTGAATCTCGGCTGCATCACCTGTACTCGACTCTTTGATGGCACGCCCTGCTGTAATGGTTTAATATTGGAGGAAGTCAGTGCCGACCCACCGTAAGTCTAACTATCAATAAGTACGTTATCGCCCGTTGCCTAGTTGGAGCGCCTGGCCCCAATCTGCGCAACTACTTACTCTGTACGATTCGTTGCGGAGGTATGTCGATCATTTTCTCTGTCCGCAGCCGCAGTCGCGATAGTACTTGCTCAGGGCGCTCCTCGGATTCTCGTCGAGCCTGGCGACACCTTCCTCGGACGTCCTGACGCCGGCGGTGAGGTCCAGTCGACCCGCCGTCGGCTGGTCCTCCGTTGTCGTGCAGAAGTTGCGCAGAGGAGGCCGCAAAGATCGAGCCTGGTCACCGAGCCCCGTGATTCCGCAAAGCCTCCCTGGAGCAGTGTCGTTGTGAGGAAGGTTATGTGTGGAGCTGTATGCCGAAGATTCATACACTCGTCTCTCCAAATCTGGCGGAATACAGATGAGATGATATCTTTATCCCGTGCACGCGCCGTTCAACGTTCTTAGGACGAGGCCATGTACCTACTGTACAACTTCCTTCACAATGTCATTCAACTGTACCATAACACGGTATAAAATATAACGTACGAAGGAGACAAAATAAACGAACGAACGTGCCGGAAACATTATCCGAACCAAGAAAAATATTCCAAGACACTGCGCTTCAAAAACAACCGCTATTCAATGGTGCACCAAAACGCAAGCTCGAAGAACATCAACGTACAGCAGCGCTCCACAACCACGACCGATTCATACAAGTCCCCGTCCGCCCATCCGCACCGTATCCCCGACCGCCCGTACGAGCTCCTCCCACAGCGTGCCGAGCACACCCTTGCCCTCCGCCGCCCTAAGTCGCCGGCGCACCCCCTCCGCGGCGGCCACATGACCCACAACTGGCGTCTTCGCGCGCCGGCGGCGGAAGAAGAACGACAACACGGGAAGCGCGATGCAGAATACGACGAACGCAGTGAGCTTCGTGCGCGGTGGCGCGAGAAGCGCTGCGAGCCACGCCCGGGCGAGGGCTACGATGCTCTGCTGGCCCGTTGCGCGCTGCGCGAGCTCTCGCTCTGCGGTAGCGTCCAAGTGCGCGCGAGAGTGCGGACGGCGGGCAACCGGGTGTGCAGGCATGCCGGGCGGTGTTGACCTCTCGGGTTGGAGCACAGAGCGCGCGGGCGGCGATGCCGCGCCCCAGACGTGCTCTATGGGATCCTGTCTCTTCGTCTCTGTGCGGCTCCGCGAGCGGGGCCGGCGCGCGGAGGTGGGAGTGATGGTGCGTGATGTTGTTGTAGAGGATATGGACTGGGTGGAAGTCGAGTTCGTCAGGGTGCTTGTAGGGGTGAGCCCTGCGAGCCGCCCGGGGCGGGGTGTGCGCGGTGTGGCGGTGTGGGTGGATGTGCTGGAGGAAGAGGTGGAAGACGCATTTGATAGGGCTGGTGAGGGGGAGCGCGATGGGTAGGAGAGCTTTGGGGATGCTGAAGGGAGAGGGGTAGAGGCGCGCATGGTGAGCGTTTGCGCCCGCAGGTTTTGAAGCGACGTGAGCATGTACTGAAAAAGATGAGGGTAAGTCTTGCAAGATCAAACACTACACCCGAATGCAAGTGTACAAGATCAGAGCAAACTGAGCAGCTATGATGATCATTTCCAGCAGAGATAGCACAGTGCGAAGATAGACGTGACATCACTCTTCATACACGAGCGAGAAGCAGGAACTCCCGAGGATTTCTGAACCGGAGGGGTACGCTCAGAACTACTCGTTACTGTGAGCACAATCACTATTCCCCGTGCTGCAGCCTCGGACAGAAGTCGTCTATCCACTCCCTTCCAACCCTTAGTTATAGGACAGAACAAAAAGCGTACCTTGCGCGTTTCCGCAGGAAGCTGACGCTCGTACTGCAAGAAATCTTCTGCGTAATCCCACTCCTCCAGGCGCGGGAGTACGTGCAGACAATAGAGCTCCAAGACCTTCGCATAACCTTCGGACTTATCGGAGTCCTGTGCCGGAATGTGTCTAGCGAGCCAATCTTCTATCATACCTCGCCCAACATGGGTGCACTCGAGTTTGAGACTCGCAAGGGCGAGGGTCACGAGTATCTGTGCAGGGAGGAACGCCGACGACGGCTTTTGGAACGGCGTGGAGGGGGTGAAAAGCTGAAGAGAGCGTGTGTGCACCGTGGCGAGGAAAGACTCTGGCGAGAGCATAAGGTTCGCCCTGAGCGACTGCGGGAATGAGTCCAAGTCGTGCGTGGGTGGCGGAGACGCATACAGCGTCGTCTCAAACGTTACACGTAGAATATCCCATTTCCGGCGTTGCGTGGAGATCGCGTCTGGCGCTGGCGAGACAGGCGGGTAGATGATGGCAAAGGCAGACAAGAGCAGGGAGTGGGTCAAAGCGACATTACGCTGGAGAAACGCCCGCGCTGCGCGGGGGTAGAGCGAGCGGAGGGTGGCTAGTGTCGAGTCGGCCGAGGTCGACGACGAGCTCGCCTTCAAAGAGAGCGTCTGGGGCGTGCTCGTCGCTGTCGTCGTCACGGCTGTAGGCATGCTTGGAGACGAGGTGGAAGAAAGGGAACAGCGGCGGAAGGACTTTGGTGAAACCCACAGGCTCCGAGTCTCACCTGATTCTTTCAAATGGGAAGAGTTGCCGGATCCGGAGCCTGCTTTCTCACGTGCCACGTGAGCCACTTCATATGTCCTGGCAGTGGCCGTCGCCGAGATCACCTTCACAGTCGCATGATATGCTGCTGCTCTTCGTGTAACGTTCACTATTCATGACTACGTGCAAGGAATACCTTACCTAAGTCTGACCGTCCGAAAGGGCGAATTCACGTCCGTATAATGTAACTGCATCGTCGAAAGTTTCCCGACGAAGTCACTGACGTGGATCCCTGTCCAATATCTACCATTCTTTATATGAGAGTACGGTGTCCATATTTAAGTCAGACGCGTACAGTCCATCAAGCTTTCAAGGCGTGTTGAACCACGACAACTTCGATTATGAACGTGGATCCGCCGGACCGCCGTTCCCTCCCAAGGGACGGCGGTGAGCCGCGATGTCGTTTTGTCTTGTTCTTCAAAATACTCATAGCTATAATATAATTCACAGGACAGGCAAAAAAACCAAAAATCCCTGTTCAAGAACATTGTCACATTTCTCGCGCTCTAGTGCCAGTACGTCAGCTACATCCAGCTCATTCATCTCCGCAAAATAATTGGAAGGTGTTTGCGGTTCCACCGTTATCAGGAACACACAAGAGCTTTTCATTGACATCTGGAAGCCTGAGATGTCGGGCGGATACCGCAAGACAGAGCACTGTGGGAGTGAACAACCCACTGGTCGTAATGCAGGGTGGCCATGGATGAAGTCATTATGGATGTAAACTCACGGCCAGCCCTCCTCCCACACCACCTGAACTGATGTGGCATATGTTCCCTACGCGGGAGAGGTAAGCGGCTACTACTTCCCTCTCAAGAGTGAATTTCTTTTGTTCATCTTGTTGGCTGGACCGATACAGAATAAGGCGTCTTCGGTGACGCCTCGTTCTTCTCTCATCGTCTGCATCTATCGTATATACTTGCCGCGGCGCGTGGACAGCGTCGACCTGCCTCTGTGATACGTCCCTGCCAGTGGATTATTGTGGCCCTCATATATTGTCGCGCCGGTATGGACATTTGAGCCGTCAAAAATCCAAAGTACGTTTGTTGCTCCGTACTCAGTACTCAGTCTTCAAACTTCTAGTCTGGAGACGCAAATGTTCACACTTCCATCAGTCCAAGTCGGAACACCATTCCCGCCGTCCTGCGAAGACGTATCTTGATCGTTCGCTGAAGCGTTACAAGACAAACTTCCCCGATCCTCCAAAATTCTAATCAGTCTATGCATGTATACCATTATAACCAGAAGATCAAGTCGTCGTACCATACAGCGTACCGGAGCACGCGTACACTCCACCGACGACATACATGGGACATACAAGATAATACATAGTAAAATCACGAAGCAGAGTTTTCAGCCAAACCAATCCGATTCCTCCTCAGCCACTGCCAAGTGTCGGGGTCAACGCTGCGGACATAGTCATGAATGTAACACAATATAGCAGAAGAAGATCATTCAGCATTCGTTAGTTCGTATCTGTTCGTATCTGTGTCTCCCGCACAAGACGGGACCCATAATGATTATCATAGAAATGCACGTCATCATAGTCCGAACATGGGGGTCACCTTGCGGGACCCGGGCAAGCCTGGCACCGGCGCGTTAACCACGACGCTGCTCCTCTTTGACGGCGAGCCCTGCATAGCTACACCCTTGCCCAAGTTGCCGTACACCGGGGACCGCATGGCCGGGGTTTTCCGCATGCTTGATGGCGGCGGAGCCACCAGCCGAGAGAGAGACCATGGGAGCTCAAACCCTGAGCGGTTGACGGCGGCGACGTAGCGGGCAATCTCGAGGTGAAGCGTCGGATAGTACGTGGTGGACGCCTTTCGTGCCATCTAGGGAAAGATATAATCCACAATGGAGAGGCGTCGATAAAGAGACCGAGCCGTCAGAAATTTACCCAGAGACCAGTCAAGGACACGAGGGCACACACCAGCAAGATACGCTCAATACCAGAGAGGAACATGTCGTTATGGAACTGATAAGCGGAATGCTCGTGGCTTTGGGGCAAATTCATGTCTTGCACCAACGCAGCGATCGCATTGATGAACCTGAAGTGTGTTGTCTGCACATGATGTCAGTGGTACAGCTGCAGATGCTCCACGGAGAAGACCTGACCATATAACCCATGGCCTCGAACTCGACGCCACCCGTCATACCACCAGGGGCGCGCGGTTTCTCGACTTTGGCTTCGTCTGTCTCATCCAAGTTCCATACCGCATTGTTCGGGTGGCAGAATACCCAGAAGAAATCTCTGCAAATATCGTTGAGTTCTTGCAGATATGTCTTGTAAATTCGATGGCGGTGCAATTCTTCAATGAATGCGTGCGGTTCTACAGCAGGGCCAGGTGCCTCGGCCGGAGGGGGGGCAGGCGTGAGCAAGAGGGCCCGGATAAAAGAGAACAGGGAGGCGTGGGGGGCTGGAAGTGTGATGAGGTTACTCGATTGTGCCCTCGCGTCTGCCTCCCAGGGGATGGACCGAGAGCGCATGTAGGAGAAGGCAGTAGTAATGGGGCTGCCGCTAGAAGGCAAGGAAGAAGACGGGTATAGCTCGAAGAGGAGCAGCAGCAATTCTAGGATCAGTTGCCGCGTGCCGACGTCGCCAGGCTTCTTGTCGGAATAAAGGAGATGAATGAGTTGGAAGTACGGGGAGGGACAGCTATCTCGCAGAGCAGCACATCCAATGGCAGAAGTTGAGAGCGCCTTAACGCAGCGCAGAAGCTCGTGAAGCATCTGGTCGTCGTGTTGTTCCTCCCTATAGAAATAAGTTGAATATCCATCCTAACAATAGACTACGAACGGCTGGGTGTACTGACCGCCATTCCACTTCTAGAATCTCAGTCAAACGGGTCAGCAAGGCGCCGTACCCTCCCTGCTCCAGGAACTCTTCAGTCCAACTGGAAACTAACTTTAGCGTTTTCCTGAATACAGAGATTAATACTTACGTTGTGGCTTCGTTCCTGAGAAGGAGACGCAGCTTCTTGACCGAGTCTACTTCTAGACTAGTGGACGAATTGCCTCTAAGGATATTGCAATATTTTCCCGGGGAGACGGAAGATGCCCTCGCACGTTTATCCTTGTGCGCGGTTTTTGTCGCCGCGTTTTGTGCAGGGGCGAAGCTGTGCATAGCTGAACGGCCGACGTTAATGGATATTCCTCGAACATGAGCGGGTGACAGGATCGGAGGTTCCTTTCGCGAACTAAAGACGTCACATTCCTCCAGCGCGCGTTTCAACTGTGGCCTGGGAGAACCAAGAGATTCGGTGCTGTAAGCTCGGCGCACTCCCCGAGAAGTCTGGGGGCGGGCGATTGACGACTTGGCCGTAATTATACCAGATGACTTGAGCATTTGCGCTTTGACCCTAGCGTCCATCGTTGCAAGCTTCGAACGCAAGTTCAACGGAATCTGAAGTTCCTCCTAAAAAGAGAACAATTCAGTACTTGTCGCCTGTTGTGGTCCATCGAGACACCCCGCTCGAGCACTGTGAAGCGAGAGTGCAAAAAATAATTCGACTGGTGCACAGCCAGGTAATGTACAAAGTGATGCGTAGCCTCGACCAGTTGTACGAGACACAACTTACTAGCAATCGGTCGAAATCAGCTTCGCTCGGTACACCCTCTACTGGATGTTCCTTCCCTTTCGCCTTCTTGTTTTTTTCAGACCTTGTCGGTTTTGTGTCGTGAGATGCAGGGATCCCTGGATGATTCTCCTTCCCGTTGGGGGAGTTGTCCACCGGTGGTGTAATCATCAGAAAGTCTGCGGAGGGTATTCGCCTTGACGGCAAGATGCTCTTAAACATTGTAAGAGAGAATTAAGTCTGATGAGGAGGAAAATCGGAAGCTGACAGAAAGAAAGAACGGGGGTTGCGCAACAAAGAAGAGAGTGAAAAGTGGTGGCAGCTTGCTGAGCGCTCAAGTTCAACTTTGAGCCGCGTGTCCAAATGAAACGCGTCAGTCACCTGACCGTTGGTGGATCTAGGAAACTGTTTTCGTACGGAATCATACTGCACCTGCGATATCCTCCTCGTAGATCGTGTTCGCCATGCCGCTCCCTGAACCAGTTCCTACAGCGTACTCTTCTGAAAATTGTAGCATCTGCCTTGAGAATCTCCATGTTCCCTCTCGCAATGAAGTTGGGACTTCTTACATCATTGACGATGTGCAGCTGCATTGCGGTCCACCTGACTCAGGCCCAGGTCCTCACCACTTTCATTGGATTTGCTTATTGGAATGGGCAAAGAGCGATGGTGATTGGAGCCGGTGTCCTCTATGTAGGCAGAACACGCTCGATCGAAACGGAACGTTCGTCGTGGAGGTGCGAAACGAAGGGGGTGTTACTGGAGGTGTAGACATGGGCGACGTGATTGTACGTTACCTTCTCTTAGATCATTTATTTCTTACGCTTTGTGTAGGACGAGGAGATATATATGGATGCATACCCTCAGGAGCGCTACGAAGAGGCCTTCCTATCATGCATGGCGATGTCAGAACACGAAGACGCGGAAACCTTGCTCACGGAACGTTCCGTCAACGTGAATTGCACATATAAGCCGGGCGGTCAAACTGCATTGCATATGGCAGCAATCAATGGCGATATGGACGGTATCAGGTTTTTGCTGGGTCATGGAGCAGATCGGAATTTCAGAGATGATGCGGGCATGACCCCCTTGGACTTTGCGAGACAAGGAGAGGCAGATTCTGCGGAGGCGGTCGCGTTCCTCTCCGCCTTTTAAAGATAAAAACATATGTAGCCTCATTGTTCTTCTGTAACCGCCTTCGATCTTGCCCAGCACTGTATTCAGTAACCACAATGTCTTGACATTTTCAAGATTTGTGCCTTTCTCCTGATTCTGATCTGTGTATTCCAGGAAAATTCAATTTTCAGCCTGGCTTGCGCACACAAATTCACGAATCGCTATAAACAAGTGGTTGCTGAACATCGCTGACTCAGTACCAGTACTAAAAGTAGTTCACCTTGGTCGACGGAAGAAACAAGCGGCCAAAAATTTCAACGTGCGCTGCACATTGGGGGGCACATGAGGTTCCCTCCATAAATGTGTGTATATCGAAAGTTTCTTGACTTATATAGCTTGTAGGATATGTAGAATTCAATGGTTTATAATTATGCTTGTCTTTTGAGTCAACGACGCGCCCGACGCGGCGCGACGCGTTACGCGCACCACGTGGTTCCATATCCAGCACGTGCGTGTGTGCCCGAATAATTTTTGGATCCAGTACCTCTTCGGCATTAGGCTACAATGAGCCACAGTAGCCTGATATCTTGTATATCTTGGTACGTTTATACGCAATGTTCTCAGCTGAACAGAAATCCTAAGGGAGTACAGGGTCCGCAGAGGCGTAACTACTCAGCACCCTGTCAAATATGTCCTCGACGATAACGAGCTGAACCGTGTCAGTGCACTGGCCCGAATCGAGCTTGATGACGCCCGCAAAGAGCTGGAGCGCGCACACAAAGCGGCCGAGTCGATGGGGAAGGGTGCGGAAGGTGAAGAGGCCGACGATGTCGACGACGAGGATGAGAGTGCTTGGGTCGAGTGAGTTTCTTTCTCACTGAAGCTACACTTCGTATTAAGCAAGTTACCTTTGAAGCGAAGATGAAAATTCGAAGGACGAGGACGTTCCTATGGATCAGGATGGACCTCCAACAAAAGACGGGGCGGAGGGCAAAGACGACGATGATCTAGCACAGTACGATCTGGATAACTATGACGAAGATGATGCTATACCAGGTTCGTCATAACATTTGAGATGCGAAATCTTGTGTTCGAATTCATCATTGCAGCAATGGGTCCGTTCAGCAATATCAAGGGTCTCACATATTATAGGAATAATGACGAGGATCCTTACATCACACTAAAAGACGTAATCTAATTACGCTGTTCACATTTTGCAGATGCTGATCTATGTGACAGGACCAAGAATACGAAGAACGCGAAGAGCTCGAAGTCCTACCGAACGACAACCTCCTCGTAGCCGCAAAAACCGAAGACGAGATCTCACAGCTTGAAATCTATGTTTACGATGAATCACAAGAAAACCTCTACGCCCACCACGACCTCATGCTACCCAGCTTCCCGCTGTGCCTCGAATGGCTGGACTTCCCACCCATCACCTCACCCGCATCCACCGCGTCCTCTGGAGCAAAACAATTCGGCAACTACATAGCAGTGGGTACGATGGAGCCGGAGATCGAGATCTGGTCGCTGGACATCGTCGAGGCGATATATCCGGATATGGTGCTTGGCCGCCCGGACAAGACCGCCGCGCACGTCCCGACACCACTGGGAACAGGGAAGAAGAAGCGCAAGAAGGCGAAGCACCGCGCCGCCAGCGCTGCACACCACGTCGACGCGGTCCTTGCGCTCTCGTGGAACCACACGCACCGCAACCTCCTCGCGTCCGCGTCCGCGGACCGCACTGTGAAGCTGTGGGACCTGAGCCGCAACCCGACGATCAGCGGCGACAGTGAGGGCGAGGGTGCGCTGCGGAGCTTTAGTGTGCACAAGGACAAGGTGCAGGCGGTGCAGTGGAATCAGAAGGATCCGACCGTACTGCTCACTGGAAGCTTCGACCGTACGGTGAGGACGTTTGACTCGCGTGCGCCGGATGCAGGCGTTGGGGCAGTTGTGGGTGCTGATGTGGAGGCGATCCGATGGGACCCTTGGGAAGTGCACGGGTTCTACGTAAGCTCCGTGTTAGTCCCTCTATTTTTTCTGTCTCAATAATGCCATTAGGTATCCCTCGAGAACGGGCTTGTCCTGAACTTTGACGCAAGGACGCTTCCCTCTGATCTCAATTCGCCATCACCCTCGCGGTTCACTCTTTCCGCACACGACGGCGCTGCCTCTGCGTTGGACGTAAATCCTCATATACGAGGGTGCATCGTTACGGGCGGCACAGACAAAATTGTCAAGATCTGGAACGTCCACGAAGATGCTGATCTGGGCAAGCAGCAAGTCAGCTTGGTGACATCGAGGGATCTCGGCGTGGTACGTGCAAAGCGAGAACTTGTAAATAATTTTCTTTGAACTGTGTCCCGTAATCAGGGCAAGGTCTTCTCCGCAGTGTGGTCTCCAGATGATCCCCTCACAGTAGCCGCCGCTGGGTCACATGGAAAATTGCAGGTATGGGACGTTGGGGCTAATGCCGGTACAAGGAAGGTGCTTGGCTCGAAGTTGGCAGAGGCGGGCAGGATCCTCAAGGAGAAAACTGGAGGCGGCGTCGTCGGCGTTGCGAGCGACGACGAGGACAGTAGCGGAGGCGAGGACGACGACGAGTGAGATGTGGCAGTGTAATGTATGTGAATACATTTCTTCAGTTCAGATCTACAACATTTGCCCTTAGGACCGACTGGTGGTATACTTAGACTAAGATAAGCAACGCGCTACAATCTGATCTGCGTGGTATGGCCTCCGGGATGTTCTACATGAATTCCTCAGTGTCGTCCAGCGCCTCGTCATACACGGATGTGTCAAATCTGCGGAGAAAAAAATGAACGCCTTATAAGGAGCCTGAAAACATGAGAGTAACTACTTACTTGGCTGCCGCCTTCGCGGCACCCAAGGCGGGCTTGACAACTACCTTTGGCTTCTTCTTCCCCGAAGTCTTGTCCCTCTGTTCCCTTTGCTTTTCGTTCGCCAAGGTGGTGAGTGCACTCGCTGCCTTACGGACTTCAACATCCCGCAAGGGTATCGCCAACTCTCGTATATGGTTCTCGACGAATGTGGCATAGAGCGGTTTGTCCTGATGTCGCTTGACGATCAACTCGATGATATTGTGCGAGAATGCGATAAAGTCCTCCTTGGTCCGCGGCTGAGCAGAAACAAGACTGTCCAACTCCGTAGACGAAGTGCCTGCCGAAAATATCAGGATCGCGCTACAACATAAGACAAGGGCAAGCCCACCTCCCAGAGCAGCAGCGCCAAAGAGGTCTGCCGCATTACTGAGGTCTGCGTTCAGCTCCCGCTCCCTATCCAGCCGTGCCTTTTCGCGCGGGTCCAGCACGGCGTCCTCGTCGTAGTGCTCGTCATCCTGCGCGGCCTTTCTCGCAGCCTTCTCCGCCTCCTTCTCGGCAAGCTTTGCCTTCAGCGTGCCTTTCTTCTTTGGCGGCGCGACTGATGCAGCGGCGGCGGGTTGGGGCTTCTCCTCCTCGTCAGAAGATGCTTCCCAGTCACTCTACCGAATCAATGTGAAAATTTTCAGTTCAACTGCATCTGAATGCCTGAACGTAGTGCACGCACCACTGGTCCATCGTCCTCCTCATCTTCTCCTTCCCACTTGCTCTTCGTGGGTTTCTTTATTGTCGGGCCAGAGGGTGCTGGTGCGGGTGAGGGTGCGGGTGCGGCCGACTCGTTCTCGGAATCCTCTGTGCTCCTTGCGGTCATCAGAGTGAGCACTGATCAGACAGAAAATTGACAGTACCCCAGTCGGACATGTTGTGAAGTATCGATTGGGCGGAGTGGATAGAATACCAAAAGATTACAACGTTGCGGACGTTCAGATGCACTTCGATTAGATACAGATTTGGGCGGCAGAGGCTGAAGATCCTCCATCTCCAATTTGCGCATGTTTGGACATTGGGGATCACGTGGTACGCGTTTATGAGAAAACCTCCCCATAACACTCAAAGCTCGCGTACATGGTGGGTGAAAAATCCTGACATCTGCAATATACACTGGTACTCATCTTCCCATATGTTAGTAGACATTTTGAATGGGTCCCAATTATTTATTGCTGGCGTCGAACTTAATGAATACTAGTGAAAGAGTTACTCTGGTTTCTTGCTGGCTCGAGCACATAGACTCTGAGTAGAGAGCCCATAGCTAGTTGACTACTTATAAGTCGCTCCAAACACGACCTCGAACGCGCGCGCAACGCTTAGTTAGACGTACGTTGCTCCACACTCGACACATCATCCCTGCAGGTACCAAACACCATTCACCTTACAGAAGGACCACACGATGCACGTATAAAATCTCTATTATTTATATCACCAAGATCAGAAAAAAAGGACAATACATCAGCTTACTCATACGACACGAGTATGTGCGAAGCTCGGTGTAGCCGCGCGAATAGGACAATCGGCCCCGAAGTAGTCGTTGGCCAGCTCTCCAATGACAGCATACCCCACACGCTCATCATGCGTTCCTAATTGAACGGTCACAGTGCCGTTCCCTTGGTGCAGGAACAGGAGATATGCGTATATCCACTTAGCGTAGACATAGTATACGTGGTTTGAGGAACAGGCAACGCATTATTCTCCAATCTTCCAGAAACCCTGTGCAGGATTCTTTCCAGCAGAAGTGGATGCCGTCATGAGAATTGCGGCACTTCATGAGAGAGGGATTCTGAGGATTTTCCTTCCAAGCATCACGTCCATGACGACGTTCGCGCGCACATGCAGCCCACAAAAGAATTCCGAGGTTGAACCAGGCCGATTCGACCTTCGCTCGGCGAAAGCACCTCATACGAGAGCACGACTTGAGTGGGGGATCCTGAGCTGGACAAAGCTCCCGGTCCAGTACTCGGTGGCTGATTACGATACGAGGTACGTTTGTGATGTTGGATGGCAATACTACACACGTCTGCCGAGATCCGGTGAGCGTGCACATTATGACATGGGTCATGCGACGCTGGACAAAATTTGCAGAACCCGAGTACTGCAGTACGTCCTCCGCTCGACTGTGTGCCGTCATAATGGTCGGTGTCGCGACAGGACGTGCACAGAGGCTGCTCGTGCACCATGTGCACGGCTGGTAAGTTCCGAAGGGTGTACATGGCTGAGAAGAGGCAAGGCTTCGTAAACTCCGTGAGATTCGACATCAAGGCTGCGTATGAGTGGTTCTGATGTGCGAATTCACTGTCGTTCGCGGCAAAAGGCGGAATTGAAGTTCTTGTCTTCTGTCTTTGGACGGACCGAACGCCACAAAGCTGGCACTTTCCTAACGCGAGCCGACGGACTCCCGTACGCCCTGCATGCGCCGTGCGCGTGAGCACATGTAGAAGCACAGATCGGCTGTGAGACATTTTCTACAGATACGAAAAGATTCAGCATGTGCATCATCGGCTGCGGTTCTGTTAATAACCTCAGGGCTCACAACCAGGCATCGGGCACTGGTTAACACTAGGCCAAACGTTAAGAGCCCTGAGGATTCTGCATGAGAGGAGGGAGGTTCATTGGTTGCAAGGGAGAACGTAAGCGGAAGATCAGAAAGGCGCCTACATAAGCAGGAACGCCAGTGACCAACTCAAACGGGAACTGCCAGCACATTCAATCGACTTGCCACTGGCATTAATGGGCTAGCAGCATCTTGTCCTGTCTCCGCGGTATGGGTCAGCTGGCGGAAATGAAGGTTCAACTACACTCTTTTTGCCAATGGAAATACTTTGAATGCTAGAGCTATGGCTGAGGTAGCTTCTCGAAGTTCTGGCTCGATAACTGACCAAGGAACCACGACGAGAAGTGCAAAGGCTCGTAGCTCCAAGGCCAACCATGACGAATTGATAAACAATTCCAAAAAGCGTGTTCCTTCATGCACTCCCCCTGGATTACTTCACAGACGAAAGTCCAGAGTGCGCATCCTTTGAAAAATGGAGATGGATGCCTGAAGGCTTACACATCGTCGACAGTTCGCCTGCGCAGCCTCTGAGTGTCTTCGCATTGCAGACCAAGTCATCCGACAATATGCCCTCAAATGTTTCCGGCAGCCAGCTCCCCCCAAAGTTCCCCACCGATGCCACAGCCTTCCAGGGCTAGATGCCGTCGTATTTGAAAGTCGCTTTGAATGCCCACTGGATTGATGTCGGTGTTCAGTGCCTGTGGTCTCACCCACGTATCCGAGATCACCATAGCGCACAGTTCCGGGTATGGAGAGAAACCACAGCATAGCAGTAGGACTCTGTGATACATGGCAAGGCCGTGGGGGAAATATGGTATGTAGAAGTCTAGGTACTATGTCTGGTGCTCTACAACCGTCCCCGCTCGTTGTGACAGGAAAGATGTTTGCACCGGCAAGTCCGTAGCCACGAGGGCCAATTTTACGATGCGACGACTGTCGCTGTTGGCGTCTGGATGTTCGGACTCGATGCTGTGAGTACCCAAGTCGATATCAGTCTCATGGTCGACGACGCGGCGTTGATGGACTTACACGACGTTTATCGACTTATGTCGTTCACAGAGCAGAGGCGCAGCTGAGCCTGGGAGGTGCTTCGTCACATTGCGAATGATGTAGTACCCCCCGAGGACGCCATTCTATGGCCGCGCTCATCAAAACTTGCCCATCAGCCCAAAGCTGACAGAGACTCACCCTATTCGAGGGGTCTTTGGGGACTTCGACTGCGTTCTGCCAGTCCACCGCGAGGCGGTAGCCAGAGGCCTCAACCATCGCGAGGACTGTGCGCTGCAGGCCGATCCTCGGAAGCTGCATGCCGTTCATGGTGAATTCAATGTGCTGCGAGAACGTCTCGTCGAGCGCGCGCAGACACTCCAACGTGGTCTTTGCCTCGAAGACCCGCTTGATGTGGTCGAGCGACCATGCGTAGATTGTCGACAGCATTCTGCTGAGCTCTGGAAATGGAGGGCGAGGTACGCGGACGTGAAGGTGAAAGTGAGGGCGAATATGGAAGATACCTGGGCCCATCTGAGGTCATTATAAACCTCACCGCTCTTCCATTAGGTGCCCATGGAGCCATCAGGAAAATGCTGAATAACTATTTCCTCCAACTCTGGGCGAAACGATTTCCTCACGATTCTCGGGCTCATGGGCGTCTTCTCAATCGATCGCTCGATCCATGAAGCCTGAGCTTTGGTTCGCTACGATCAGCTACGAAGCGTTGATGGTTTGTTTAATTTGTGACAGAAGGGCAGCGGTGAGACAAAACCAAGATACATTTGAAGTCGGAGATCTGCTGCTTTGCGCTTCGTATGGTGTGCTTCGATTGCCTGCTTCGTGAGACTGAACTTGAATTTGTTTTTGCATCGTCCACAGTCGCGGCTCAAGGTGTTCTCCACCAACTTCAGCCTGTGTCCTGCTGGGTAATGCAAACCGAGCTCTAGCTGTTCGAGATAGCGCGTTTCTGATTAAAGGCGATTACTCTGTTATCCAGGACCTAGCGACATTTTGATCCATGTGGTCGAAGCTCAATCGAAATCAGGCCGCTCCCTAGCGTGGTATGTAGAGCTCCGGAAATCGGCGTGTGGCTCTGGCCCAACGTAAAGCTTCACGTCGTCAGCGCACGATGGGCATGCACTCCTTTATATTCTGATCGGATGCCTTGTGTTTCCTTACCGTGAGCGTGGAAGGTCTGAGAATCGAGTTCTGGGAGCCTGATCGGCTTCTCATACCCACTTTCCTGGAAAGGATTCGTCATGTCATTCTGCCAATGCTACCGACGGAAAATATGGGGTGCAACATGGGCTTGCTCTCAAGCTGATTTGCGGATAATCAGAGTGAAATTGACGGCGTATCGACTTTGTGTGAGTGAAGCAAGGATATGGACAGTCATGAAGGACCGTGGTTTCGTGCAACACGTCCTGACCCTGCACATTAATCACAAGTCTAGATGTTGTACTTCATGTCAAGAATACGAGGGACGGCGTCCGGCCTATCAAGCTATGCAACGTACTAAAATCAGGGTCGTGTAGGAGTGTACAGGTATTCACCGGGTACATTGATGTATTGGAATAGTATTATCCGGCTCTCAAACAACTGTTGGGATGTTGTCTATCGACCGCGCATTTAGTAATCACCGTGCCATTATCAATGCCCGTCGCTGCAAATTGTTCACAGGAAGCACGGTAAGCAGCTGGCGCAAGGAGAGGTGTCAAGCCCCCTGTCAACGTCATTTAGGACCTGCCAAGTCCGGCCAAAGTCTGGTCGCTTGTCAGATCCGACAGGCTGCGCGTGCATCTGAGCGCAGATCCGCATTTCTCGCATCTGAACGTCAAAAAATTGGGCATTGGAGAAAGTGGAGCCAAGTGTTCGCTCCTCGATAACACTCGCGGATGGGTGAAACCGTGCGAGGACAGCGAGTCAGACGCGTCGTAAATGCGCTTTCCATAAGGGCCTCGACGGAGCCACAGTATTGTGAGTGACCGGATACGGAAATACGACGCGGAAATTGTGAGTTGTTGGGTGCATGACAGCAAGGCTCACCGTTATAACTCATCCAAGGACGCGCGGGTATTCCCGCCAGATAATCCGGAGAGCGGGACTCACTACTTGGCAGGCACCTGCAGTATTGTGATGCTAGGAAAGCTCGACGGTGGCGTTGATACACATTCTGTCAATCGGCAAAGTGAATAGTACACCAGGTACCGTCAATATGAACCAGACCGGATACCAGTCTGAATCTTTACCACCGTCTTCCATACACTAGTATAATATTGACCGGACGAGTACTGGATGTCGTAAGACTAGAGCCACAAAGAGGACGGAAGAGTCCAGACAGTTTCACAGCTACATGATACAGTAACAGAGAGGGTCGATACATTGCCAACGTTGTTCTCACTTCAGAGCTTTCTTCATTTGCTGTTGTGGAAAGAGCGACCAGGCCGCCGGTCAGTTTCAAAAGAGTGTGAGGAAATTATGACGCAACGCACCTCTTCCATAACATCCAGATTCTTCGTCTCGATGCGAACGATATGCTTCCCCGTCACTGCCTCGATCTGCGCCATCTGGTGGAACGTCGTCTGATCATGCACGAAGTTAATGGAAATCCCCTTCCGTCCGAATCGTCCTGTGCGACCTGTGGAGACATAAGCACCATGAATGGACGACCGCATCAGTAAGTAAGGGACGAACCAATCCGGTGTATGTATGTCTCGACATCCGGGAGGGTATCCTGCTTGCCGCGGGACGGGTCGCGCTCGTTCATCAGCGGTAGGTCGTAGTTTACGACCATGTTCACTTTGAGAATATCGATACCGCGCGCGACGACATTGGTGGTGATCAGCACCTTCTCTTTACCCTCCCGAAATCTGTCGATAATCGTATCACGCTCCTGCGCGTCTTTCGCGCCATGCAGCGACGCTACTCTATGCCCTTCTGCCGTCATACGCTGTGAGATGCGGTCCGCTGTGCGTCGATGCTAATTTGTTATTCACGTAAGGTCAACACATACGCCAGGAAATATCTGTGAACACTCACTTGGCAGAAGATGATACTTTGTCCGATAGTCAACAGCTTGTACAGAGAGACGAGCACATCATATTTCTGATCCTCGTCGTGACAATCCATATAGAACTGCCGAATGTTGGCGACCGTAAGATCAGTCTTCTGCAACTCGATCTTGTTTGCGTTTGGCGCAAACTTGCTTGCAAAGGACCTTACGTGGTCCGGGAAAGTCGCCGAGAAGAGAATAATTTGAGCCTGATTGCGCGGGAGCATACTAGTGTTCGTAATTGCTCGCGCCTTAGCACGCTAACACACAGAGAGGACCGTTCGACTTACTTCTTCACACGCAACGTCTGCTCCCCGAGACCATCCTGGTCGAGCATAGTGTCCGCTTCGTCCAGCACGAATACTTTCACTTCCGACACATCAATCACCTTGCGCCTAATGAGGTCGGTCATCGTCCCGGGGGTGCCCACGACGACATGGGCAGTGACGTGCTTTGTGTCCCTCGGCAACCCGTCCTTGATCGCGTATTCTGTCTGAATCGAAGTAAACTTGCCCATCGCCACCACTACGGTCATGATTTGCCGCGCAAGCTCGCGTGATGGGGCGAGACATAGTGCCTGGAGCATGCCGCCCGTTAGTACACCCTCCATCGGAAGTCGGTGAGAGGTTGAATCTTACTTGTGTTTTATTCTTGGAAAAATCGACGCGACTCAGCATCGTGAGGACGAAGGCGGCGGTCTTTCCCGTGCCGGACTGCGATTGTCCGATCATGTTCTGCGGACTGCATGGGAGGCAGTCAGCTAGATGGCAAGCTAGATCATGACCACGCGGACGCACGGATTAGATAGCAGGAGAGGCAATGCGCGCTCCTGGATCTTGGATGGTTTAGAGAAGCCCATGTCGTAAATGCCTTTCAGTAGATCTTCATGTCTGTTTAAGCTCTCAGAGGACTCTCGATCGCTCTGTGGTCCATGCAACTCACAGTCCCAGCTGTTCAAACGTCTTGGCGCTGTATAGAGGCGAGTTCGGATCGACTTGCTGGTCTGCTAGAGTAACCTGGAAGTACAGGAGTCAGTACGCTTGCCACAACCGCGAGCGCGACGTTGCCATACCTCAACCTCGAAGTCTGACTTGATGAGGTCCGAAACTGACCAAGAAGAAAAGGCTTTAGCATGCATCAGGATCAGCTGCGATGAATGAGCATACCATCCTCCTCCGTTTCTAGCACTGGCGCTCCCGCTGTCGCACCTACTGTCGCACCCACTGTCGCACCTGAATCGAAGGATCAGATAGGTCTTGCGGTATCAATCAGAGAGTTACCTGGAGCTGCTGGCGTGTAGAACCCATCAGCGTCTTTCTCCATCTTTGGCGGAGCGTATGCAGAATTACGTGTGACGGCAGTCCAGGTATTGGCCGTGGTCGTGGTTGCAGTCGAAAGCCATCCTAGATGAGTCTGACGTGTTATCTTATCTCGGCGCTCTTTCAAAAGTTTCAAATTCAATCGAGGATTGAGATGCATCTGCAGAAGTCGGACAGCGAAGGGGAACTCTGGCCGCTGAGTACTGAGTACTGAGTACCCGCATTTTTATACGCCTGAAAGACAATAACCAGATTAACGATGCCCGCTCTAGTCGTGGCGGTTGCAGCATACAACCTTCACCATTTCTGATACATCAAGCCGAGGCTGCGCCACAACGATCGTTCACCTCGAGATCAGTGCCATGGCATTGCACACGCGTATGAAAAACATCTTTAGAGACTGGGACATAAGAGATACAAGAGGCCCGTCTGGTATGCATGCGCTGACAATAGAGGGTCTTACCACGAGGCATCAGAAAAGTTGTCCAGTAATTCTGCCTGCCGTATTTGAAGAATATTATACATAGCTGAGATAGAATGGCACCTAAGTATGCTGGGAGATTTCGACTGCATGGCGGCCCAATGCTACCGGAGGTGACAAACGAGGGACCGCATTAGCTGGGACGTAAACGGAATGTGAACCTATGCACGAAAATAGATCACCTGGCGGATGGAAGAGACCAAAATAGTTACACTGGGATGAATGAGTGATATCAGAAGAGGAAGAATCAAGCACTCAACGTACTCAACAATCAAGCAGTCAACATTGCAATCTCGATAATGAACAAGGCCAGGTCCATCATCAGGGAAACCAAGGCAGGGAACTTACAACCCGATGCGATGTGTTGTAAGTGCTGGAGACCACGTTCACAAGTACGAAGCTCGTTCACGAACGCCATGGGCAATGGCCCAGCCTTGTAGGCTGAGGCGCTTGTCTCTGAAGGGACATGAAGAAGGGGAAACGCGAGTTTGTACGGTCGTCGATGAAACGGATGGACATCGTTTGCAACGAGTTCTTTACTGGAGCGAGCCTGGAAATCTGCCTTGCTCTTGGAATCCCTGAAGGGCTGAGAGGGGGACAGCGAGCATATTGTCAACCGTATGCAGCAGGCACTAGCTCTATCGCGAGGGCAGTCTATAGTCTCCCAAAGGCAGGTTATAGATATTCTCTGCTTCAACCTTCGCGCCTCAAAATATCCGTATTCTGAGGGCGGAAAGTCTGCTTATTATGCCTAACTTGAAAAACACTCACCCACAGATAGTTCATCCTATGTGCTTCATATTGAACTGAGTATTTGCTCGAGTGGTCGCTCTGAGCCTCTGACCATGCATGTACGAGAAGTAGAATAGTCAGTGCCAACAGCTGGATCAAGATTCAAATTAGGTGAATACATCTACGACGGCGGTAAGGAAGGGTAAGGAGGGCTCAACGCTCCGCGATATCACGCGGAGTTTGCACTTTGTTCGCACCCCCGTCATATCGTCCATGCGCCCACAAAGCTCAGGCTCGTCCATTCACATGCCCCCTCGCTGGCAAATGCTAAGACATCGCGATCTGCACATAGACCCCGACGCCGTTTGTCTGATCTGAAACCACCTGCTGCCCGGCTGTGTTATGCCCGCGCTCTCAACACTCATCCATCGCGTCCAGAAGGGAATCTCCGCTATCGAGCTCGTCTACACCTCCCACCCGCACTGGCCTCTACCCCCTCCTACCCACGTGCAGAAACGAAGCTCAGGTGCGAAATCTCTTCTTCGCGTATCGGTGCTAGACTCCTCCTTCAACCCTCCTACTCTCGCACACCTTGCCCTCGCCAACGCTCCGCCCGTAGTCCCCATACCAGTTCCAGGATCCTCAGATGAGGAAGGGGAGTCTAACAAGTACGACGCAAAGCTCTTGCTTCTGTCTGTGCGAAATGCCGACAAGACTCTCGCCCCGGGCGACGCGACGTACGCTCAGCGCCTCGGGATGATGATCCTCCTTGCCCAGGACATCGCGCACCACCAGCAGGTCCGTCTGCCTGATGTTATGATTCCCTACGCACAAGGTACCCATGCGGCCATCCAGGAGGGCGACAATATAGCCGTCGCGATCATCGACGAACCCACGTTCGTGGGCAAATCCAAGGTGCTGCTCAAATTCTTAGGCGAGCGACTCGTGTCTGTGCTCTCCCCTCCGTCCACAGGCGCACCAGTCCCCGCAGATTTCTCACCGCCTACTACGAAGTCCACCCCGCATCTGCAGCTCGTGTTCGTAGTAGGCATGGACACGCTCGAGAGGCTCTTCGCCCCGCGCTACTACGCGTCCCCGGAGGACATGCGCCTTTCCCTCCGCCGCCTCCTCTCGCCCGAGGGTGACGATGCGTGGGTCGTGTGCGCCCGCCGACTCATGCACGCGTCGTTACTCACAGACGCGCAGCTGGAGCGCGAGCGCTCGTTCATGGAGACTATCGAGGAGTTCGTCCAGTCGCGCCGCGTCACTCTGATAAACATTGGCGAGGAGGAGCGGACGATCAGCAGCACCCACATTCGTGAATCGCGTCATCGTGGGGATTTGGCTTGGAGATCGTGTGTCACATCGTCGATAGCTGACTACGTCGAGCAGCACAGTTTGTACCGTTCATAGCAAATGCATCAAGATGGAAGCATCTTGCGCACCAGCGTCTCAGAGCTCGCGAATTCATTACAACAAGGAATCTATTTCGTGATACGTGAACAGAATGACAATGCGCGATATAATACCATTAGCCTCAAAAAACACTCGTGCAGGAAAACGATGTGACGAAGATAGCGAACAAACTCAGTGCAGTGCGTAAGATAGATCTGACAGAAAGCATGCGAATTTACGACGACGCGGCTTGTGCGAACGCGACAGCAACGGTCTGTGAGGTATGCGGGTCAGCCAGACCCGGCAACAAGTGCAACGGAATACTTGACATACCTCAGAGTGGCTCAGCGAGAGATGAACACGAGTGATGCCCTTAGCCTCCGCCGCAGATTTGGCATCACCACGCAGGATTACCGTGGGTACACCGGAATCGTCTTTCAAGATCTCAATGTCCTTCATCGGAGCAGCAGCGCCCTTCGACGAAACACCAAGCGATTTAAAGACAGCCTCCTTGCCGACCCAGCGGGCTGCAAACGACGCGGCCGGAGAAGGTTGCGAACGGCAATACTCGATCTCTGCATCCGTGAAGTTGCGAGAGACGAAAGTCGGGTTCGACGAGGGTACTGCCGAGATGAGCTCTGTTACAACGAGTCAGTGCTTTTAGTTAGGGGGACGATCTTCTGGTGACGAACCTTGGTCTACGCCAACGCCAGCAGTGGAGCCCTGAGCAGCCAGGATTTGAGAGATGGCCTTGACATTGGCAATGTCGACGGCGGGTTGCAAATTCAGCTTCGCTGGGAATGCGTAGCTGCCAGTTTTGGGGTCGAGGCAAGCTCTCGCAAGGGGGTTCATCAAGACAGGCGCTTCGAGATCTTTCGAGTACGGTGGAGCATCCTTCACCTTGACGAGGCAGTTATTGATCATCATCTCGCTCATGGCCTTGTAGGAGAGATGAGCACGTGTGAGGTTCTTCCCTTTGTACGCTTCGTAAGCTGAAGGCTCGAGAGAGCCCAGCACGTAGCGAGGGTTGATGATCATGCAAGTACCGCCAACCTGACCGAAGCCGAAGGAAGACTATGGTAACGGTTCAGCAGCGATACTCATAACGATTCCTGACTCTGCACTTACCATGAGACCAGCACGAATGCCGTCAGTGTGGATCGTCTTTGAAGGGAACATCAAGTACGTGTATTGCTTGAAATCCGCATCGACATTGCTGGAGAAGTCCCTTGAGTATTGTGATATGATGAAATCAACAGAATACTCACTCCGCATTGCGATTACCGGGGACAATGCCAGAGTGCACGCTCTGCAGAAGTCCAGCTAGCTGCCACGCAGCGGAACCTCCCTTGGAGTGTCCGCACAGACTTTTCTGAGCCATGATAGGGACTGCGTTGTGTGGCGTGCGGGATATGGCGCCCAGTACGTCGTTCCAGATGTGAGTCTCATTCGCCTCCTGTTACACGTATATAGCGTCAGAGATATTCGGTACAGTACTGCAGAGGGACTCACGTTCGCACCGGTACCCGTGCCATGAATAGAAAGGACGCCGATATCGTCTGCCGTCAGCCCGAAGACTGCAAGTGCACGGCGAAGAGGGGCGACCCGAGCGTCAGCTCCTTCCAACATTCCGTACGTCGCAAGAGCATCCTTTTCTTGACGGGCCGCCTCCTTCTCGACATCCGCCACACGGGACGCGAGATACTCTTCGTCAACCACTTCGTTGCGACTCTTACGGAACTCGATGTCTTCCTGGAGTTGCTGCTGCTCGTTGGCCAACCACTCAGAGATTTGGCTGCGGCGGAACGCAAGCTGTCGGGATCGGTACACCAAATCGAGCATCGGTAGAGGATGTTTTGAAGGGACCTCCCTGGCGATCGACAGAGCACCACGACCGGGAGCAGGAACAGACCTTCCGGCCTTGTCACTAGGGAGAAATGTCAACAGATATGCAAGGACAGAAGCGTGCAGACGCACGTGGAAGTGGACGTGAATCCAATGATGCCACGAATGGGACATCCCAGTTCCAACGCCGTCTTCGCGTTCATGAGGACGTGAACACCCGTGCCTTGGGCTTCCATGAACTACAGCATTGATGTTCAGCCAAACATTCCACCACACAAATCAGAAGACTCACCCCAGCGCGAGTGGTCGTTGCAGGTCTAGACATTTCGGTTGGTTCACGACCCATGGCCAATTCGGTCTCCGCATTGCTGGTTGCCTTCATATTCCCAAACTCATATGAACCTTCCTCGCTAAGATCGTCGAATCCACCAGCAAGCATGACCTTCGCCTTTCCAGACAATAGTGTGTCACACGCGATCTCGATGGATTGCAGGGCGGTGGCACTGTCCGCATATGAATAAGCAAGAGACACAAATTCAAAAGACCAGGTAACATACCATGCACCGACTGGGATTTTGATCGGGCCACTAGACGAGAGGAGAAGTAAGTTGACCCACCCAGCAGTGGTGTTGATGAACCTGTTGCACGTCTCAGTCAGGATTACACCGGGCAGGCAGGGTCTGAACTCACGTCTCCTGTAGAATGTCGTTCTGTACCTCCTTCTCATCACGGCGATCCTTGAACATCTTCGAAAGACTCTCCATACCTCCCATGCCGCTGCCGATACTCGAGCCCACTTCCGAGGGGTGCATGTGCTTGTACAGTTCATACGGATCCGTTATACCCGACGTATTCAGAGCCTCTGCAGCGCAAACAAGAGCCCACAGTGACGTGCGATCAGTTTGCGCGATGATGTCCTGTGGAATACCGTAACGGCCGGCATCCCATCCTGTCGGAATCTGGCCAGCGACGAGACGATTGAACTTGAATGCCTTGGGAACGAACACACGAGCACCCTTCTTGAACTTGACAAACCACTGACCACCCTCTCCAGCCCAGATGTCGCAATTGTCGCCGTGTTCCAGCTTGAACTTCTGAGCATCCACTTCGGCAGCTTCGAAAGGTTCCAGATCGTGCAAAAGTTGGATCTCTTGGTTGAAGACCTTCTTCTTGGGATCATAGCCACGGAAGAGTTCGGGTTCTGGATTGTATAATGAGCACAGCAGACTGCGCGGTGAAACAATCACTCACCAATCAAACGCACGCCAGCATGTGAGAGAATGTCCTTCTCATAACGACCTCGGACATCCTTGTCGTCGACGGGTTCACCGGACTTAGCATCGACCCAGCCGACATGAAGAGATCCGTCCTTGAGACGGCCATCGAAGTGCTTGATGTATCCCATCATCCACGCCATCTCAATGCAACCCTCGATAGTGAATTCGCCTCTCGCCTCCATCTCCCATCGCGTACGCGAGCTTCCCCAAGGACCTACCTCCGCGAAACCTGTGACAACGATGACTTTCTCCAGATCAAGCATACCACGTAGTTTCGAGACATCAGCAAGGGATTCGTAGGACTCAAGTGCAGGATATTCGAACTTGAAGTTCGCGCGCGGAACTACGTTGACCGTCTGTAAGACGCGTTCCGCTTCGACACCATTAACCATCTTGAAGTCTGCGGCGTTGTCTCGAGCGATGGCGCGGCGGAGTTCGCTCTTCTTGTTCAAATCTGTGCGGATGCGCGTAGTGATGTCGGCGAGGTCGGGCAGGCGGTCCATTCCTCCGTTGAGGTCTGCCCAGATCGGTTCAACTTGAGTGATACTGAAAAGGAGAGGGTGCATCAGGCCCATGATGTTGAATGCCATCTCTTTCGCGGAGAAAGTGCGGACACCATGGCTTTCAACGTCGTGTGCAACGATGTTCGTAGCGTCCATCAGACCTGTACCGCGGGTCCAGCTGAAGCGAAATCGTGAGCTCAATATTCAATCGGCGAATAGACGACAAACGTACCCTATCACAGCGCCAGCAAGACACAAGTATTCGCCCCAGCTCTCAGAGTTCCAGCGGTTGAACAACGTCTCGAGCGAAATCTTAGACTCCGAGTACAAGCCGTCGTTTCCGAACAGGCCATGGTTCGGTGAGAGTGGCAGGATGACTTGCGTTGGCCGAGTAAGGATCTGGCGGCTGGCCTTCTTGAGTTTCACGGCGCCGAGTAAGCGGAGTAAGTTAACCAGCATGATGCGGTGGGCAAGTTCGGATTTGTCGTCGAGACCATCGATCTGTCGGCCGTTCTCAGGTACCGCGGCGAAGGGAAGAACGTAATCCAGATCAAGCCCGAGAGTCGAGTAGATGTAGTCAATGAGGGCTTCGACGTCTTGCTTCGATCCTTGATTGAACGGCACCACGGTCAGTGCGGAACCCCTACTACCGAAACGCTGGAAGATGCCCTGGTAGTACTCTACCGTGGCACGGCTGTAACGAGAAGTGGTGATGACGACGTGAGCACCTCCTGATAGCAATCCCTTTACCACCTCGACACCGATAGAAGCTTTTCCAACACCTGTCAAAAGAGCATTTTTGTCCTTAAACGTCGTGCCTGACGTTGCGATCTCATGGAGGATGTCGAGATATACACCAGTAAGGTTGCTACTGTACTCCCAGTTCGTGCCGACCTTGCGCTTCAAATGCAGTAAAGGGACCTTGTCCGCTGTGACAGATGCGACGCCAGACACTTGAGGACGAAGGAACTGCGACGATGATCTACGAGGACGAGGTGCCCCAGGACGAGGACGAGATTCGGGACGCTTGCGCAGTGATCGTACGACGCCTTCGTAGAGAGCCTTGATGCGGTTCTTCTGCTCTTCACTAATCTCAGGCTGCGACTTCACTACATTCCACAACTTCAGAACGTCGTCTTGGATCTTCTGAATATTCGTCGGCGCTGAGATCGTATCTCCGCTGGCCATTTCTTCGACGTAAGCCTCAAGCTTGCGAACGTTCTCGCGGACAACCTCCGAGTAAACGATGTCTCCTTTGGCTGTCACTTCCGTATGCGGCGCAGTGGGGAATGTCACTGGAGTGAACCGATCAGTATCATGGTACATACACAGTTGGTAATAAACCCACCATCTTTGTAAAGAGGCGGCAGCGCCAGAACTTCACGGCAGTTGTCGATCAGCTGCTGGCCGAACTGCTTCGCGAGCTTGTAAGTATCGCCGCGGTTGGGGTCGCACTGATCGATGTAGTACTGCATGTATGTCACGAGCTCGGGATCAGCGCGGTTCATGATAGCGATGCAGCGTGAAGTGATCTCGCGGTCCACGGTGGTGAGACGACCGAAGATGATGTCGTAGAACATGAGGAGAGCATCTTGACGGACCCAGTTCCATGATGAGTCGAAGTGACGTGCCTTGAGAGCGTCGAAAACTGGTTGAATGCCATCGATGTATGTGTCACCGTGCTCTCTGGAGATGGCATCGAGTTTCGACTGCAAGGTAACAACATTCGCTTTCTCCGCGTCATACTTGATTTCGCCCGCTCGCGAGTCACGCTTGAGGTATCGCATATACAGCTCGATTTGCTGCGCTGCAAACTGCTCTTGGTCAGCTTGGAATTGCAAGAACTCCTCGCTGTTGATCGTCGGACCTCCTGCGCCACCGCCGCCTCCACCGTTCGCGGCACCGGTAGCGAGGGAGATCCCAGAGCGCTGTGCGTAGAGTGTGACGACCGTATCAAGCCACGCCTTGGCTTCTGCGTCTGAACCGAGACGTTTGGGAGGTTCCATGGTGGTACTCAACAGCAAGACTCCATCCGCGCGAGTCGGACCAAGGCCCCACGTCTTCGACAAATACGCTTTGATCGCAGAGATATTGAAACCACCAGGCATCTTGCTACCCACGACGCGAGAGACGAGGCCAGAGCTGTACTTACCCAACGACCCTGAGAAGCCAACGCCAAGGGCCGACCCGAGCTCCTCGAGTGGCAATTCTTCACCCTTCTCAGGAGCAGACGTGAACTCCAGCTGCAGATCGCCGAGGATTTCGTTCTGTAAAGTCGACTTGCCGCCAACGAGGTCCTTAATCGACTTCGAGAGGGGAATTTCCTCCACCTTCTTCTTGAGCTTCTGAGCTACAACCACAGAGAGAATTTCGATCGCCTTCAGGGGAACGTCTTCAACACTAACGGCGGCCGCAGCCGAGACCGGAGCAGCAACGGGAACAGCTACTGGTGCGGGAATAGCTGCAGCTTCGGGAGCAGACTCGTCAGCAGCCGCCTCTGCCTCATCCTCGAACTGGTAGTACACCTCCTTGGTGTGCTTCGCATGACAAAGGATCGCACGGATGCGGCTGACCGAATCGTCTTGCACCTCGTACTTCGCTTTCAGAGTCCTCGTCGCCATACCTGTGAGCGTTGGTGAAGGTCCGATCTCGATGAAGCGCTCGAAATCGTAGTGTTTGAAAAGGATGTCCTGAGTTTCTATCCATCGGACGGGCGACGCGAACTGGTATGCCAAGAGCTCCACTAGAGTGATATACGCTAGCTTCTGGCGCTGCTCCGCTGAACCCCAGTTCTCCGTATCCCACTTGCGAAGGACTTTGTCGAGGCGCGGTGACAACGTCTGGTCGTAGATCAATTGGACGTAATCTTTCGTGACTTGGAAAGGCTTCGCGATCAGGTTCGGCACGTACTTGCCGACGAGTGTGTCCGGATTCAGGTGCGCCGCATTGATCTTCTTAGAGAGGTCTGCAAAGACAATCAGCGGGAGCATAGGCTTCACTCGAACGACAACGTACAGGCTCGGAATGGCATTACACCAGCCCACAAGTAGCGAGAATGGAAGGGTACATCAATCCCTGGGAGAGGGATCGTTGCGAACCCGCGCTCCAATTTGATGTAGCCTTCCGCCTTCTGCTGATCCTTGGCACGTGTAAAACAGGAGTTGATGATTTCCCCAAGCATTTCCTTCACTTGCTCAACGGTGAATTTCTCCGTCAACTAAACAATCGTTAATCGCATGCATCACTGATCACAGGACCGCCATACCTTCGCAATGTCAACCTTCTCCATCTTTAGGTAATTCAAGACGTTGGTCATGGTTTGCAGAGCGACCAATTCACCCGCACAGACATATTGTTGACCCTGGAAATGGAACAAAGCATGAATTGACAGAATTATGGGTAGTTTCATTAGTTTTATGGACGACATACCTCGACGTTGTAGTTGACGATCTCGAGCAAGCACTGTGTGCGATGAGCGATATCGTCAATAACCTCCCGCAGCGCGGCATCCGTGAAAGTCTTCGAGATGCGGCTTGGGTTCACGGCGCACATCGCATAGTTGGAACGGTTGTGAGCATCACGCTCAACAGCGCGTTGCATAGTGATACCACGGTAGAAGACGACGTCGACAAGCGACGAGATTGGGAGGACGTCAGCAATAGACGCGAGCGCCGAATATTCCCCCAAAGAGTGTCCAGCGAACGCGGAGTCCTTCTGCACGAAGCCCTTCGAACGCATGTCCTCGAAAGCAGCACGTTCGGTCACGACTAGCGCGATCTGAGCGAACTGCGTGGCAAACAAGAGACCAGAAGGATGACTGAATGTGTACCGCTGAGTCCGCACGTTGATATCACCGAATAGCGGGAGAGTCTTCACATTGCCGTCCTTGTCCATGGTGTCGTAGGTCATATCCATGTACCGCTGTCGAATGGCCTGACCCTTGATACCACCGAAGTGGATGGTCTTTTCCTTCGGGTTGTCCTTGACGATTTGGACGATAGAGAAGCCATAGACGGCGGTTAGATGAGCATCGGCAGCATCCCAGACAGATCGAGCAGCGGGAGAGGAATTATACAGGTCCATACCCATACCCGGCTCTTGGGAACCTTGGCCAGTGAAGACGTAGACGGTCTTCGGCTGCGCGACTTCGGCAGTGCCTTCCAAAACCTTTTCACCCTTGCCATTGAAGGTCTCAACCTTGACAACAATGTTGCCGTCCCGCATGCCACTGTGCTTGATCTTCACCTGAAGACTATCGCCAGGAATGACCATTCCTACGAAGGCGACGTCATATCTGTCACGTCCATCAGTGAGAGCTAAAGATATCATGTCACACGGACTTACGCTACAACGCGCTCCGGACGACCTTGCGCGACGACTGTCTCAACGTAGCGCCGCGTGGCCGCGCTCGACCACATGCCGTGCGTGATTGTGGCGGGAAGAGCCGCCAAATCAGCGAAGTAGGGGTTGACGTGGATGGGGTTGAAGTCGCCAGACACCTTGGAGTAGGACTCGTTCGTTGCCGAGGAGTTGAAGACGGCTGCGCCCGTCTTCGTCATGGTGTAGCCGTCATTCGGAAGAGGGGCCCAGAGACCTTGCGGCTTGCCATGACGCTCGAGATACGCGATTACTGGGTTGCCCCTGCTGTCGTCCTGCAGGAAATCAACACCACCGACCTTGATGAGACGTTTGATCTGGTCGCGGACAAAAATGTCGCCGGAGACCGATACCGACTTGTAGCATGTCTTGTTGCGGTAAGTAACCTCAGACTTCACACGGAAAACGAGCGTCGTCCCAGCTTGAAGCGGTTTTGACGGATCGTCCCACTCAAACCACTCCTTCGACTGCAATACTCCCACGTCGGCTTCGGTCGCCAGCTCTACAGAGTAATCCGGAGCCTCGAGAAGCTCGAACGTGTTGTCGTATTCGGAATAGCGACCACGGTATAGGAAAGCAGACACAACCTCGATGACGGGCTTGCCATCTCTGATAACGAAGCCTTTGACTCGGACTGTCTTCCCGGCATCGCTGTTGATAACGGAGACAATGCGAGCCTCGATCTTGCAGACATCGCCCGCCTGAAGAGGCTTAGCATCGTCTACAAGACGGAAGCCGTTCGACAGATGGACGAGCTTGAGGAGATCACCGTCAATGGTCGAAGGGAAGATCGCTTTGATGATCGCCTGAAACGTTTTCAACAACTACTCCAAATAGCTAACACAAATGCACTTTACCTGCCAACCAGTCACGATTGCGAAATCCATGGGAGCTTGGACATTTTCAGCGCGGACGGTCTTGAAAGCCTCACCGTCGTTGCCAATGACACTGCAGAACGCCTCGATTTCGTCCGCATCTATGGTGACCTCCGGGCCAGTGAACGTCGCGCGAAGGTCGATCTCCGGGAGGTTCTCCTCGGGGCCCAGCCATAACTTCCAGTAAAACTCCTTGATGCGGCGGTTGCGGTCCGTGGTAACCTCGTGAATCGGCGCGAAGCCCATCGAAGGCTTGTGGACGAACTGGAGCTTGAGAGGAATTGCGACGTCGCGGCAGTCTTCGTACACTGTGACGTTGATGGTGTGAGAATAAGCATTGTACTTGACGTCCACGGCCTTGAAATCGCTCTTGTGCGCGCCGTACGATCGGGCTGCGCCGTACACAGAGATGCCAATGGGGGAGACACCATCGGTCTCGACGACGACCTTCTGCCCTCGGCGAGGAGCGAACAAGCGGCGGATGGGGTTGTCTATGTATAACGCACCCTGCACAACGGTGGGCGACGTGAGGAGTGCCCTCACCCAGCAGAGCTCGGGACCAGCGAGGGTCTCCAACCACGATGACGTCTCCGGGAGAGTTTGACCAAGCTTGTACGTGATGGTATTCCGGGAGACGCTGCGCTCGACGTGGAGAGGGGTTGCGAGTGCCGAAGGACCGGGGCTCAGATAATCGACGGTGGGGATCTTGCTGACGTCGCCGCCGTACAACCGATCGATGAGCTTCTTGACCAGTAGCGAGGTGATGTTGTCGAGCATCTCCTTGATGGGCTCGTCCTTCGCCTTAGAGTGCTTGACGGCCACGGGACCCTGGAGGATGCAGACACGCTGCGGATCTTGATCGAAAACAGCCTCGATGTCTTCAGCTGCCCAGAGAGAATCCTGGAAAACACATTCAGCGTCGCTACCGCATATAGGTGCTTCCACAACAGCCTACCTTCTTGAACCAGACCTCGAAGCTAGCGTCAAGGACAGGGATGAACGGCACCGGCTTCTGTCCGGGTCTCTGCACAATGGTGAGGAAGTAGGCCTTGTCCTCAGAAGCGAGGAGCTGCTCAGTCGCCAAAGGATATGTCTTGAAGAACTCCTCAATAACAGCTCGGGGCTTGTCAAGAGAATTGAAGGACTGCAAAATGGACGACTTCTCGCCACCACCGTTCACACCGGCGAAGCGCTCCTCGACACGGCGCAACCAGTCGCCAGTGAGGTTCCTCAACGACAAATCCACCCAGCGCTCTTCCTTCGCGACGTACATCAACCGCACCATGCGCATAGCGACCTCCTCGTAGGTCATGTCGGCGATGTCTTCGGTGACACTTCCGTCCTTCTTCCATCCGAACCATGGCTTCGAGAAATCCTTGTTCAACTTCGCGATGACCTCTGACCGATGTTCCACAAGCCACGCCGCACGCTTCTCCTTCGGAAGGTTGAAGACGGTGTTGTCGAACTCCTTCCAGAGCTTGACGGCACGGTTGGCGATCTTGTGGATGGGCTCACCAAGCTCTGAGCGGACGGTCAGGATGCCGCCAGTCTCCTTAGCGTAAGTGCCCTCCCACTGCGCATCGTCAACACCCTTCGCCGCAACGATCAAGTCTTTGACTGACGAGCTCGTGTGCGCCTCCTTCGCAACCATGACACGACTAGCAAATAGGAACCCGTCGAAGGGCATCGGCTGCAGACCGTACTGCTGGACGGACCAATCTCCGCTGAGGTAGGGCCAGAGATCATCGGCTCCGCCGAACCCAGAGCCACCGACCAGGGAGATATTGATGTGCTGGCGGATCGAGCTGTACGTCGAGATGATGGGCTGGTGGAAGTCCTCGCACGAGTGGTGTCCACCGGCACGTCCACCTGTCCACTGAAGAATGACTGGGAAGTCGGGGTGCGCGGCGGCGATGTTGACGACCTGGCGGATACCGTCAACGGAACCGGGCTTGAAAGAGACGTGCTTGATGCCAGCAGTCCGTAGACCATCGATGATCTCCGCTGCCTTCTCCGTGCTGGGGATACCAGCAGCGACACAAAAACCTTCAATGGGAAGGCCTTCACGGCGCATCTCCTGCCAAAGCGGGAACTGGAAGCCGAATTGACGAGGGTTGATGTAGAGCGAGTTCAAAGTCAAGCCGACACCCGCCGGGATCTTACTCTGGATTTCAGCAACCTTCGCACGGAGAGCTGCAGCATTGTAGTGCCCGCCACCAGCAAGCTCCACGTGGTAGCCGGCATCGAGAACGGCGCTCACGAAGCCGGCCTTGACTGTGGTCGGGGTCATTCCCGCCACCATAATGGGGGGCTTGCCGAGGAGACGAGAGAAGGGAGTGTCAATATGAATGGATCCGTCACTGGAAGAAATAGCATCAGTATCGATGTTCATGGTCACGCTGATCTACACACCTTGTCTTCACCAAACCAGGCATGAACCGCTTACTCCACCATTCCTCTCGCTTCACGTTCTGCGCGTCATACATCTCGACGACACCCTTCGTCTTATCGCCGCCAATAATAATGCGGACACCACGACCATCCAGGTTGCGCGCCGTGAGCGGGCCAATGCCGCTCAAGCCTCCGGGACCGAAGTCTACTGCATGGGTGGCGGTCTCTGGGAAGTTCGTTGCCTTGTCCCAGTGAATAGGAAGAGTGAATATCAAATCGCAGAGCGCGCATGTCAACGATGTCGAAAGCTTGCGGAGATCCGAACCTGCAGATGAAAATTTCAGTAAAAGAGGTGACTATATGCGCCCCTTCGGAGACATACCGTCCTCGGTGTTGTACACAGGGATCGCTAATTCCTCCTTCGTCCACAATTCTTCTCCTTCTAGATCCTCCTCGAACATCTTCTTCGTCATTCCTTCCAGATAGTGGCTGTGGAAGGGCACACCAACGACCAAGAAACGAACCGAGAACACGGGCTTCCTCTGAGAGAAAGGGACCTTGCTCTGGTCAAGACCACTGGGTGCGCGAACCTTCCTTAGGCTGTTCACCAAACCGAACAGAGCGCGCGGGGGACCTGTGACAACGAACGCCTTCGAACCATTGTAGAGCGAAATGTGGAGCTGTGAATTCTCTGGAAGGTGTACGTTCGTCTTCTTGATATGAACCTCCAGGTCCTTCAGGAGGAGGCCGGTAACTGAAAGCATGGGACTCGGAACTCCCTCTCCGCCCTCCACCGCGTCCTCCACGATGCTCGGCTCCAATGCAAGCACAGGGAACGCCTGCTGGCCGCGGAAACCGCAGAAGAAAAGCCATTTGAGGGCCTTCTGTGCGTTCTCGAAGAAGGACTCGAGTGTGTTAGATGCTGAGATACAAACTGCAGAAACGAGACCTTGAGAGTGTCCAGTCGCACCCCGCAGACGCACACACAGTTCCCCAGGCGAGAGCTTAGCAACGCGACACACGATGAGGTATTGCGTCAGCTGTGTTAGGCCTATGAGAGGGAACGAAACTGGCACGGTTGCCAAGTACGCAGTCGGAGGACGCGGTGCAGCACCTGTAAGCCAGGAAATCGCGTCCAGACCATATGCGTAATATGTCGATTCCGACGCCGACGCCAGAGGCACCAGCACGTCACGGGTCACCGTCTCTAGGAAAGACGCGACGTACGGCTTGTAAATGTCATAGAGGCTTTGCAGCTCGTCGAAATAGACCTCATTGGTGCCTTGCCCACCAAAAATCGCGTAGACTGACGCGTCCTTCTGCGCCGCGGCGGACAGAAGCGCCGGCGTAGGTTGTTGCGGAACGTCGCCTCCTTTTTTCTCTTCAAGGGAACAAACTGCTCGAAAGTACGCCGCGAGGATGGCCTCACGCGTATCGGTATCGAAAGATGCGGCAACTGTATGCACGTCTTGGTGCGAGAGGTATGACGTGGTAAAGTGTTGTAGGATTTTCAGAAGCACGGTCGTCCGCGCGGCGGAGGAATCTGCATCCTCGTCTAGCTTTTGTGCGACAAAGCCCAAAAAGCGGGCGTATAGCTCTAGTGTCGCCTGCTCCTCCGTGTCGAAAGTCGTGTCTAACGCTGCCGGCTGGGAAAGCGTGAACTCATCTCTAAGAACTTCTGCTGCAATCCACTCGTCGGATTGCGTGGATACTGGGATTGAAAACTGTCCCGAGAAAAAAGGTAAGACACCGTCTGCAATCAGACGGCGTGACGTACTCTAGTTTGACCGCTCTGGATGAGGATGGGTCGAGTGGGGATACTCGTCGGGGAAGTGGATGAGACCATCGTGGTTGTCATCGTGGACAGTGCCGACGACGTCGTCTGGGGAGCGTCTGGCGAAAGAACACGTTGCGTGTCAACGGGTTATAAGAAAAAACGAAGCGTGCCCCAAGGCCCCCAACTCGCTTACCCCCAAAGAAAGATCTCGGCGCTTATTTCTCCCGCCTACCCAGAAAGGCAACTGTGTAAGGCGTGCAAACTGCGTGCATACAGCCAGGCGAACTTTGTGCATCGTTCCAGCTCACGCCTCCGTCTGCCGAGCATCGATAGCAAGGACGCACTCTCACAAACGTATTCAACTATGTGATATCAGATATCTTGCGTCGCTGCCGCAGCATGAATACGTACTTCACAGAAAGTAGCACGAAATGCAGATCCAATATCGTTTTCGCTCACGTAAACACGTGTACAGTTGACCGGCGTATTCCCGAAACATTAACCTCGCCATCTCTACAAGCAGCGATATGTGGTGATAAAATCAATAATGATCTGGGGAGTATGGGGCTGCAACAATGTCTGTCATTCAGTTCCGTGCCAACGCGCTACCACCGCGACGCAGAATCCAGCTCCGGTTAGACAATCTGTCTCACCTGTTCCACCACACATATGTCAGGGCCTTGATCCGGATGGGAAATATCATATATGGACAGGTAACATATCAGACACACCTTGCCAGTTTCGACTTCGTACACCCACCCTGTTATCTTCGTCTCGGGCAAGACAAGGGGGTTCTCTCGGAGGAACGTCACGTCCTCCCTGACGCTCTTCTCCAGATCACCGAACTCCAAAAAATCGACATCATCGACTGCATTGAGCGCAACGTTGGTCGGGTCAGATTCTTTGACAAGGGTGCGCAGCTGGGGGGTAGAGAACGTGAGCATGCCACACGCGGTGTGATGGAACACAGCGATCTCGCGAGTGCCCAGCAAGCGCTGTGATATGATGATACTACGCAGAGCATCTTTGCTGGAGAAGAATCAAAATGAAAATCAGGTGTCCACGGCTCGAAGATCATGGATAGAGCACGCACGCGGCGCCACCAGCATTGCGGATAATATGAGCCTCTCCTTCCTTGATGCCAAGGTGTCCGAAGACACTACCGACAGGGTCAGGTCCCGCAGATCCCACCAAAGAAGCCAACTCACTTCAGGCGAGCATCCATACAAGTAACTTTAAATCATAGAATTCATCAGGGAACGAGAGACAAATTGGTGTCTATATATACATACCGACTGCAAGTTTCTTGCCTGGGTGGATGGGCAAATGTGCCCTGTCGCCGAATCCAGCGACGTATTTCTCGTTTGCTTTTTCAAAATCGAGGTGTGCAGACATGTTTGAGTTTCTCGCCGGGCACCAGTGGGGGTCCAAATTAGATGCCCCTGCCTGCGACGAGGGGTTTTTCTACAGCGGCAAGGCGTCAATTTTTAAGGATCCACGATAGAGGGTGAGTTATATGACGACAGATGGCGTTACAAAGATAACGGCAGATGATCGCTCACGGGATACATCCAATAGGAAGGGAGCTCAGAGCGTAGACGTCACCGCAGCCCACTGTGCATGATAGGAGCAAACAGGCGTACTGCTGCCAAGTAGGCGTCGAGTATCTGTTGTGCGACGAGACTTTTGGGAGCACTCGTTCCTTTATCGGCGGCAACTACGGGAAAGAAGCAAGCTGAAACTGTGGCGCAAAGAAACAAACATTATTCGTATCAAATGTTATGTTCATCGCCGCAAATTTCTTCTGAGTCGCCAGCGGCAGTTCACTGATGATACCAGGAGGGCGATACAGCAAAGAGTGTGTGGATCTCAAATGATTGAAACCGCCATTGTAAAGCCGCCGCCACAGAAGAGGCATGGGTATCCTGAGCCTTGAAGATTCTAGCTGTGCACAGGCCTAGGTGAAGTCGAACCTACTTACTGGAATTGAGAGCAAGAGACGTCAACGCCGGACCCCAGACGCTAGGCGACTCGGTCTTCTGACAAAATTTGCCGCAAGCGAGTTGCGCACGGCCTGCAGGACACCTTCCAATTTCAAGATGAACTCAGGGATAGATGTTAACAGAGTAAGTACGTGAGTAGGGCTTATGTCTGTCTAAACGTGAATACTCTACAGATATCGATAAGAGCGGCGACCTCGAGGACTGTAAACGACAGAAAACATCGATCGCGATGATGGTGCATGCTATGAACGTCCAATGACTATGTCAGCGCATGCGTCCTGTTCTCCACCGCCAGGCCAGCGTAGGAAGGTCTCTACAGGCGACAAATTCAGCACTGCAAGAACAGATGAACTTGAAGGCACATAGTGAGTGCACTCACCTGACATGCCCTTCAATTTGCGCTCTCGTGTCACCGAAGGACCTGCGCCATCATCGGCCTCTTACCTGGCACTACATCCAAAGGTCGGTCGCCGATCTCAAGCAACCGCAGAGTTCACAACGGCTGCAAAGTTCCTGAATGACTTTGCCGCATGACCACAGGTCTGCGCAGATTGGGCTAAATGGCCCTGTACTGACCTCCGGAGTACTAATGCACCCTTTTGTCCGGACAAAACCTTCGAACATACGGTACGGACCACTCACGCGAACGGACAAGCTGAAGTCAATGATGGTAGGCCTTCTGTGGTCGAACGGGTTGATGGTGTTCGGCGGCTTCAGGTCCAAGTGCGCCATACCGTAGCCATGCATGAAGCCAACGGCTTCCAACAACTGCTGTGCAACCAGCGATAGATATGAATCGGGGTCCTTGAGCGAAGTGAGCTAGCCTCCCGCACTGGGCATCGATATGATCGTCCCCCCCATTAATCGGACAGACGCGGAAGGGCATATAACGTGGTGAGCTGGGGTAGCAAATCCATAGAGGCATTGCACAATCACCCTCCATCTTTCACAAACTTGACATATCTGACCGCAGGATCGTCCTCCCGTCGTACAACAAGCGCGATATGGGGAAGCTGTCGAAATTATCAGTACCGTCGACATACAAAGATGGGGCATTACGCAGACGTACTCCGAAGGCAACAAACGATTTCATTTGATCGAGGACTTGTTCGCTGTTAAAAATTCCCAGATCGTCTTCCTCTCGGAGCCCTGATGCCTCTGGTATATACCTACCTCCCTTCCTGAATCTGGTTGCTCACAATGTACCTTGCCGCGTGCAAAGAAGCTGTGTGACAAGCCGCTACGACGAAGAACCGCGATTGCGAATGATCCTTTAGAAGGTAGCTGCACGGGCAGCGGCGATGCCCTGTAGCAGCATGCGGACACGTAGAGCACATACCGCAAACGCATTCCGTTTACAAGTTCTCAGAGCTGTGAACAGACCTGGACGAAGTTGAGCTTGGAAATGCGAACAAGAAACGTTCAAGTTGATGTTGAAAACCAACCGGGCATTACTGACTGCAGGTCGGCGCACGTTTTAGCTGTGAGCCAATTGCGGCAGGACACCTTCTATTTCCAGGAGTCGCATGGCAATGGTGATTGGGTGTGACATCCATCAGCGACGTGAGTAGGGGTTTTCATTAGATGCGTCTATATGAGCGTGAATACTCTAGAAATATCAATGGGGGTGGCCGACGATTATACCGCAGAAAATTAACGTAATGACGGTGAGCTCCGCGCAATGAATGTCCCACGACATATATGTCGGCGCATGCGTCCACCTCTATTAGCATGAAATCTCCACATCTCGAAGCACTGGATTATGAGCGTTGCCCCACGCATGGTGATGCCTGGAGGCCTGGCGCATGGTCGAGGTCCGACCATCCATCCGGGAAGGGAGTAAGAAGTTAACGAAGGTGATCGCGCCGCATGCTAAGGATCATCTCCGACACCCCTCTCCGTCTCGGGTCCCCACAGAACCCTGTGTCCGTGGTCGGCGAATCCCATCTCATCCGTGCGCCATCCCTTCGCTTCCAACGTTTGTTTGAAGGAGCCGAAGTTTCGTCTTGTCCATGCCGCCGAATCCGATAACGCGACGTGCAAAGCATCGAGGCACGAGTCGGGTGCTGGTGTGCGCGAGGCAGAAGAGTCGTCGGACAGCAGCGTGCGACGTAGGCGAGCGGCATGCAGCACGGATCGCATCATGTCGTCCGATGTTGCGTCTGGGTGGTAAAATACGCATATGGAACCGGTGCGGGGCGCCGGTGAGGGATATAAAAGATATTTCTCGTCCTGCAATGACGATCATCGTTAACGAACAGGCTGACCAGAATAATTAAAGCACACTGACCATAAATACATCAGTGCAGACTACCCATCTCGCACCGTCAGCTTCGTCTTTGATTACATCCGCAACTCTTGGTGCAAGGAATAGATACTTTTGCTCTTTTGTCTTGTAGAACTCGCCGAAGAGACCTGTCCCACGCATCTCTTCTATTTGATTCAGAGACAAAAGATCCATGGGCTTCTCGTCGCGAGTAAACTGGTTTGTGAGGATGGCCAGCCTCGGTAATGTGAGCAACTCGAACGTCGCCACGCGCATCATGCACGTCGTCATCACGATGTGCGCAGGAACGACGAGGAAAAAGAGGGAGTATAGGTATGGTGCGGAGTGCGAAACCGTCAGCAATCCGATACCTGCTGCATAACCAGTCAGCTGTGCGATCGAGGCCTGCGACTCGTCCTTGGCGGCAACATCGCCAGTGTTACCGTATTGCGCGAAGTAACGCATAAATTTGATGTGGGTTGTGAACCAGATCTGAGGGCCAGTGTCAATCACACGGCCTGCCGTCTTTGAGGCTCTAGGGAAGAGGGACGAACTGCGTAACCAATCAATTTGAACACATTTCCACCCGCTATATGAAAATTCGTCACCACCGAAGACGGATAGATGTAACAGAACACCTGCCTGCACAAAGCAAGAAATTCCCTGGTGATGGATTGACCAGCAATGTGGCAATCTGGAGCCCACTGCCCGCCGCAACAATACATTCTCCAAAGAGTGTGAACGTCTTCGGGTGGCTGTCAAAGTACGGCGCAAACTTGCGGATGAAGAAGAGCTTCGCGACTTCTCCAGCACCGTCTTTGATGATCCATTGTACGGCGACGGCACCAAATACGCTGCCTTCTGCGCTGACGCCGACAGAAGTGAGGAGCGCCTGATTGCATAGTACAGATACGACAGTCCCAAAAACCGTCTCAAAAAATTGGAGGACGTGGAATGGGAGGTAGCTGCACAACACGCAACAGTGGAATCGGACAGACGCACGGGCGCGGTTGAGTTGCGAGGGGAGAGCGAAGTGGACATGATGACTCACGACCGATGCACAGACTGGGGGTAGTTGATGGGAAGGAACATCTGGCGAATCCACGAAGTCAACGATCCCGTGAACGATCCGGAAGACGAGCTCTGCTCCTCTAGAGCTGTCGGCAATTCACGCCATTCCTTCACAACACCGTTCTCCGGTGACCACGAGACATGGCACTCCCTTCCTCCTACGCGTTCTATAGCAAATGGACGCGATTTGGTGACGGAGTTCACAGGTGCATATGATCGGTCGGTGGCGAGATGTGATTTCGACTCGCTGGAGAGGTTTCTGTGACATGCCACGACTCGGAGGGACGCTGTAGGGTGATAAAATCTGGATGATACCAAATGCGCTCGGTGTCGCGTCAAGACTCGACGATGCATGCACCGCGGAATAACAGGGATGCAATTTTCGCAGTCGTTCTCCGATTTAGCGGGTGAGGAGGAGGACGCTACGCCTGTCAAGCTTCTTAGTACATGAATCAACTTCACACCTCGACTGAGTAGCACTAACGCCTTTTTAATACCTGTCCAGAACTCGAACGGAACTTTGTACCTCTCTGCAATTAATCGGGACGGGTAAACTTGAAGTAAAATGATCGAGTAAGGGAAATTTTGTAAATCGTGACACGAAGCTTGCAGGAAAGACCGAGAGACAAAGCCTCAGTGAAAACAAGGTTTCGTGCTGGTGTCGTGAGTGGCCCGAGTATGCAGGGAGACAAGGTGTTCTGACAGTCTGTCCTAAGAATATGTGCTGTGCCGGAGGTCGAGATGACCTTGGCCAAATCACGTGGACTGTGACGCGCGTCGCGTTTGTCACAATCTCTCACTGTCAAAGTCTGTCTGAATCATGATGTCGTATCCTTTGCTATGATATTATATCGATTCCCTAATTTCCCTTCCTGTGATTTCGGATTGTGCCTGCCCACGTCCCAGGAAATACTAGACGCGACATGCGTTTCCGATATTCCATGCCCCCACAGTTACAAGACTCAATCACAACCTTGAAACTCGTTTCTGGAGCTTGCACGGAGAACTTGGCGGACCATCTGCCGCTCAAGGTCAACAATGAGCTAATAGAGGACAAGAGAAGTGCTTACCGTCACTAGTTGCAAATGTACGTACAACAGATCCAGTCGTCCTTACAGATCTGCTCGTAAAGTGCCCCTGTGCAATTGACAGTGTCATGCGACCGACAAGTCTCAACAACATTGCCGTCCCGAGCTCCATCAATACAGAAAGGGATGCTGCCGTCGTCCTTCGGATAGAAATTGGGATCTGTCACGCACAGACCCGGCACAAAGAACCATCTGTCCTGCCGCGCCTCCCCTCGATCCCACCGGTGCTGTCGAGCGTCGGGATCCGTTGCAGCTGTAGTCACTGAACGGAATCGCGACGGTTTTATCGGAGCTCGACGATTGGCTGCTGGTGCCGTACGCCACACCGCAGTTCATGATGTGGAAGTCGGCCTTTGCGGGTACAGCAAGCATAACGCCTGCGGCAAGGAGGCGATGCGGATACGGCCAGTGAAGAACAATTCTGTAGGGGGTTGTGCCAACGATCCGGATTAGCCAGATTTGTGAGACATCTAAACTGAGATGAATACAGGTAGCTCCAGATGAGTGCAATTGCCGACTCGTGAAGTTTTTTTTTTCACCTTTTCTCGCTAGTACGGTTAACAGGTCCGTTCGTCAGGCTGGACAGGGACACACTCAATCACTCCACGCAGGTGAGTGAGGTAGCCCCTGTCAAGCCCGATTCCTATGCATCGCAAGCAGGGATAGCGGATCATTGTCTTTTTGTCCGACTATATCAATGCTGGCCCCCGCCGGATGTCCCTTGATCAAAGTACTGTTCGCATTGCAGGGACTTACTTTCGTGGGTGAGTCACCTGTCTGAGTTTCAGCAAATCGTCCATGCTTCGTGGCCAATCACGCGTCCAATCGCGTCGTATTGCCTCCCTCCTTTGTCAAAACACTCACTACTCCTTGCGTTCCGCTCTCCTAACTGCTGTCTTGGCGTCGGTACTATCTAAGAAACATGAGACGGCTCGCGCCAGGACTTCTATGAAACAATCGGCCCCAGGAGGACTTGGTGAAGCATCATGGGCTCCTGTTGTGCCTTTGTTCTCGCCAATCAGGATGTACACCGTACGCAGAGCATGAGTCCGAGGCGTCTACATGCTCGAAGGTCAATCAATGCCATACAACGGATACTCAGTACGTACTCAGTGCTAAACTTTCAGTTTCGGAGCCCACGATGGGTCATTCTGGAAGCCTCGCTCAATGCGCGGTACCGTACTGTAGCACGTTTGGCCGCTGCACGCACAACCTCTTGCTGTGCCGCGACGCGCTCGCAGGGACGCGGCGTGACGTGATCAAAATCACGTGGCAGTGCCCGATCGCGCCTGTCAGATTTCGCACTGGCACTGCTGGCGCGAAAAAGACTGTGTCCTGAACAGTTCCCGTGGTTGTTTGTAAACTCGTGCAACGTCGCATGCAGCGAGCTGGAAGGCTATATAGGCTGTCTGACTGGTTGCAGACCTTGGGACCATCGCCATCAGCGTCGTTTGCTGGTTGACTGGCTTCAGCCGAAGAGCCCTGCGGATTATGTAGAGCAGATATGTCTTCCCAAACGCCTGGAAGCTCTAAGGCTGTGCCGTCAGGACTTGGTTTTGCTCTTGCTGCTGCCCGGTATTCGTTCCCTGCTCGAATCCTTAGGGATCCATTATTTCGAGAATGGATGATTGCGCTGCACGGGAAGGTGTACCTTCCGCGGCTGGAATATATTGTGACGTCACTTCCTAACGCTTGATAGAGGCTCATGAAAAGCCTCTGGAGAATGTATGTTCTGCGCGTCACACCGAGCGTGTTTAGGAAATATACCCCACGTCGGTGTTCACTTTATTTGATCGTGCTTTGTTGGTATGCTGAGGCTGGAATTCTCTTGGTAGACTGATTCGCATCTTTTGAACATGTCCTGCTGGCATTTCCCCCTAGATTGCTGGTAAATTCTGCGGAGAACTTACGGTTCGTCTCAACTCTATTATGTTTTGCCACTTTCTGCTATCCATGTGTCATTTTCGGCCTGGGCGAAATACTTTTCTGTCTCAGGAACTTGGGGTCTATCTTGCTTCGAAACACAGGCTGTAATTGTGTTGACTAGATTTGACCCGCTCTTCCAAAGACTACCGCCAGTCCTACAATTCTGCAAGCAGAAGACCAACTTGCATCGTTTCGGGAGGCATGTTATTTGTCCTGACAGCAGCGCTCACTACACATCCCACCCGTTGCTACCAACCCCGGTCCCACCTCTCTTCTGTAGCATGTGGGTCATTTTTTTCAAATGCCAATTGGGGTTCCCAACGAGACTTTGACAGGCGTGGACATCCGCGAGTAGTCTCCGTTGTTTGACTCTAATTATACGAAAGTGGATCACAGTCGATCCTCTTCCGGTATAATCCGCGAGGTTCATGTGCACCAAGTCATTTCGTACTGCAATATCAGTGCCCTAACATCATCTCACGCTGTTTGACAACGGCGCAGTGAGGGTATAATCTGTTTCTGCAATTACTAGGGTCAGTATTTTATAAGTATCACGAGAATGACAATACGTGTCGTCATGGGGGAAAACAGTGGAGAATGTGGGAGTAACGTAAAAGATAGTGCTACATGAATGTACATAGCCGTGCTGAAATCATTTCGATGAAATATACCGAACGAGAAACAGATTCTGAATGCAATGCGAAAACAGACTAGCAAGAACAAAGTTTCAAAGTTCACAGACAGCGTCGTCCACGCAACGTTCCTTTCAGCAGCGAGCGAACCGATGTTATCAGTAGTCCAAGAAGGCCATCTCACTCAGGCGACGGCTCTCCTCGTCCTGAATGCGACCCGCCTCCAGCAGCATGGTCGCACGATCGTGCATCGTCGGGCTGAGGGCCTGCCGCGGTGGGCTGAGCATGTCCTTGGGGTGCGCCGGCCTCAGGCCCACACCTACCGTCCGGCTCCTGTCTTTCCGCCCATATGCAGAGGGGGGACACGATGTCTGAGGTGGAAGAGAGGAAGTCGGAGCACTATTGGAGGAGGCGCTGACGTCTGGAGTGGAAGTGGAGATGGGTACGGTCTGCTTTGGGCGGAATTGCAGTTTCGACGACAATTTGCGCAGGCTGAGCATTGACTTGGACGGACGTGGTGCTCGTGGGGGCACCATCTGCGGAAGCCACCGGTTAGCATCATATTTGAATTGACAGTGTGCGAATAGCGTACGTCGTTGTTCACGTGGGGCTTCTTGCCGAATATTTCCAAGGTAATCGACTTGCGCCTCTCCTTGTCAGCCGCGAGGGTATGTTGGGGGGACAACAAGTGCGAAGATGCTGCGAAGTCTGGCAAGCAATCAGATCCGTCATCTTCAATGGGTGACTCCACGATCACTGTCGCATCGAACTTTTTCTCCGCCCCTGATCGTTGCTGTACGCCTAGATCGAACGGCCTCGTGCGCGAATGGTGATGGTTCTCCAACGAATGAGAGAGGGTTGTGGGTGTCGTGACGGAGGCAGAAGCGCCGGAAGACGACACAGTACGCGTGGGCGAGAGTGCCGGGAGGGTCGTCGTCCTACTCCGGTTCTGGCTTCCTGAGCTTGAACTTGGAGACGATAGTGGTGGGGCTGCGCTGCTAGGAAGATGGGCCACTGTTGCTGAGCGACCTCGTGCGGACGTTGGCTGTGGTGTAAGCGAGTGTGGATCTTGCGCACGGAGTGGATCGGAACGAGAAATAGACAGCGTGATCGCTGGAGCAGGGGACGAACACGACTTTACAGAAGACGATGGGCTGGGAGGCTGAGACGGCATTGTAATGATAATCGGAGCCGGCTTGTCCTTCCTCTTCAATGGCGTTCCACGGGGCGTATTCGTCGCATGCACGTTGATAGACGACGTCTGCTCAGCTCCAGACGATGACCCGAAGGACGACACAGAAATCGGCGTCGGCGACTTGGACGACTCATCCAGCCAGCGCGAGACCTTCTGCGTCATATCACTAGACACGCTCCGGGGTGGTGTGAGTACTCTAACTGCGGGCCTTGGCACAGCTATGTCGGGGGACTGGGGAGCGATACTCACGGAGGAAGGAGGGGCCGGGAGCTCCTTGCCCGTGTTGGCGGAACCCGGAACCCCGCGTCTTTCTCTATCTGCATCCTCTTGCTCGAGTAGTGCAGGCGCATGCGCAACCATTTGCAGCTCCTCGGGGATCGAGTCGACCGGGTAGACCTCACACTCCACCCGGCTAGGTGTCAGAAGTGGCGTATCATGCATCCCGACGAACGTCGCGCGCGACGGTGACACGGAGGTATTGATCCTGTAGTTGTCGCGAGAGGGGAAGGCGAAGCCGTGATCGAGACTCCCGCGCTCCTGAGCGTGCACGCGGTTGCGCACGAGCCACGCCTCGCGTATCTTCTTCGCCTCCGACTCCTCCTCGCTGTCCCCGCTTGAATCTGAGTGGCGCTCGCGCGGCTCGGACGCGAGCACCGCACGCCGCCGGTCGAGTTCGCGCTCTTGCTCGCTGAGCGGGACCATGTACCCATGTGCGTCCTTGTATGGGTGAGGGACTGCGGGTATGAGACCCCGCGCCCGCAGGGCCGCCTGCCGCTGCCCGGGCGAGACAAATGAATTCGTGAGGGTGGTTGGCCGGGGGGCCTTCGGCATCGATGGCAGGCGCGGCGTCAATTTGCGGGTGTGCGCCGCGCTTGGCGCGCTAGCGTCCGAGGCATGCGTAGGGGACCGCAGTTTGGTCGTTAAACGCTTCAACATGCCTGCACCGTGGTGTGCGCGGGACGCGGGCTGTTGTGCGGAAGCAGGACTAGGCATCCCCGTACTCGTCGTCGGAGAGTCTGATGGGAGAGTGGATGTTGGCTGCTGCGAACGCTTGGGCATCCTGAAGAGAATATAAGCGTTCGCACCATAGGGGGAAGCAAATCTGAAGTGAGCTTCTTCAGGATAACCTGCACTGAGAAAATATAGTACTTTCGCCGCAAGGTGGGAAATTGGAAGTACGGTGGTACAAATGAGAGACAGGCGTGCACAGGAGGGCACATGTACATGCCAAGAGAAGAATAACCAACCTGCACTCGTCATCATTGCCAGCAACGGGCCCATCTGTCAATGCCGCGATCGCGATCGCGGCCGGTTTATTTCCGTGGGGGAGGCGCATTGCGTCGCCCATATGCGAAGGTTGGCTCGATGCATCGCCCCTGGGGCGAGTCTGCACTCTGTGGGAAGGAAGCTGTCAGTAACTGAGCGCAACACACTGGATGGGGATAGGGTTCAAGGCGACAGAACTACCATGGCAGTTCTCGCGAATCCGTCGAGCGGAAGAACAGGTTGTAATTTTTTTGGAAATCACACGAACAAATTTCCAAAAACATAAGATGCAGCCTGCTGCACAGTGGAGAAGAGAAAAGACGATAAACGATGAAGAGAACTGACTTGCTGAACTTCTCCTGGTCTTGAGCGCAGGCTGCTGCGCTGGATGGCAGGGTCTCGATCGGGGTCGAGGTGTCCGAGTCCGCTCCATGGGCAGAATCCAGAACAGCCCCACCACGTCTTACATCTTGGGCTCGTAGATCGACGCTATGGGCAGCGGCATTTGGCTGTGGTGCAGTCTTGCTAGCGGCAACGCGTGCCATTTTGGTTCCGTACGCGCAGGCTCTTCGGGGAATCAGAGTGTGTAGTTGATGTTACCGATGAAATGAAATGAAGAAAGTAATATGGCGAAAGACTTGAGTAAGGGACGTCGTCTGGTCGTCCGAATAATTGCGGAAATGACTGGTATCAGTGGCGAGGATATCAACCAGGCTGAGACGAGTCTCGGAAGAGTCGCGCCTGCCTCGCTGTTCCTCGACGAGATGGAGAGGTGAAAAAGAGGGAAAGGGAAGAGACATCGGTGTATGTTGGGCCTGAATTTATGTCAGTGCAACCGAGGGACAAGACGACCACCTGAGGCGGATCGGCGCGCATGGTCCATCTCCGGTGGTCCCATTCAATGAGGCCTAGATTCAGAATAAAGATTCAAATCAACCTATAATATTAGGCCCACGGGGTCCTTCAGGGCTGCCGCCATTACGGTTGAAACCCTCCCAAACTAGGGAGTAAGCTACTTATATGGCAGGGCGCCCTGCAAGGACCCCGATCTTCCGTCCCGACTCAGCTGACGCTCGGGTTGTTCAGGTGCTGATATCGATTCCATGTGCGACCCAGAGAGGCCATATTTTTAACTCCATCGCATCCCCAACAGTGCGAATTAGTCGCAGCTCTTCTCCGACACTGCGTTTTATTCTGTGTCGGTGAAGACAGCTAGGAACCAAAAGGGCGAGCGTCCGCCGCGGATGCTCGCGGTGCTTGACTCGGACGCGGGACTCCTGAACATGACATTAATTGGCCAAGGTCCATAGTGTGGCTTGCAGCATCGAAGTTGTCAACCGCAATTTCCCACCTTCGGTATCTAATCGGTAACACCGACCGTATGGCCGCGGGGTGTTTCAAAGTTATTCACGTCTTTGTGGGTGTGGCTTTTGTCGACTTCGGCCAAACTGTGGTCGAAGAGACCAACGATCAAATGGTGCGCACACCACCGCAACATGCATTCACAAGGCTAGATGCCTCTTACCGAGCGACACATCCAATTGTGTCCCTCTTCAGAGCGCCCAATCTCCAGGACCACGTCAGCAGAAGGCATCGTTCGTTCCTGCTCTTCCCTGCTCTTCCGCGTCTCAGCACATACCATATCATCGAACACCTTATCTTTTGACGCCTGACATATGCCTTATGTTCTTTGCTCGCCCTTGTCCGCCCTTCGTGCGCTATCTCTTGAAGCTGTCTTCTCGCTCTGGCACCAGTCGGTTCCTCGTTCTGAACACTGTTCTATCTGCTGATTGGGCGGATGGTGCCGTGTATCTGTTTCACTGTAATCATGCCCGTTCTTCTTCTATCTGCTGATTGGAGCGGATGGTAAATTGTATCTGTTTCTCTGTAATTATGCCCGGCCTTCCAACGCCTCGACTCTCATCCACGAATCATCGCTCTGTTTGTGCGGCTCAGGCTTTTCTGTTTTGGCCGTAGAGGCTCCCACATGTAGATGCCATCAATGTTCGGGGCATCGATTCATTATGCATGCAGTTTCAGCGGTGAACATTTCACCGCATCTCAGCCAGTAACGCCGGGTTTAGAGCGCCTGCTAGGACGGTGTCAAGGGTAGTCCGCGGACCGTGCGACGGCTCGGGACTGTATCCTTGAAAAATCTTTCAAACTTTCTCTGGTTCCTGGGCTTCTTTGTTGGCGTGCTATGCAAACGTGAACTTTCACCTATCGTTGCTCAAGGCAGACGAGTGAGAATGCACACTTCTTGTCTGCAGATTGAAAAAATGTGCGTCTGTCAAAGCTACTGTACATGTTACCTCGAAATCTTCATGTATTGACGCATTCTTCGCACCATATTGGAGGACGTGTTTCGACGTTACAACTCGTACAATGTCAATTTCAGTCGTCATGCGACAGCTGGACTATGTGCTTGACGCACTCGCCCTCACTCTTACTCCCGGGCTACAGTTCGCATGTTAAACTTATCGGGGAATAAGTTGGTACCTTACTTTAGTTCTTCCGTAACAGACCGACAATGTTCACAGGACAACCTTCGCTTTGGCGCTCGTCGTGGAGCTCACCTTTGACGCTGACTGGTGCGTCCCCGAACAGTCTTCAAATTACAAGTACTGAACCGACATTGTCCATATCATTGCGTCACATCGTATTGCACAGGCCTGCTTTAGCGCTCTTACACATCTTTAACTTCTGGGTGATGCTGTTCGAAATCTAATGACGTGCATTGTGCACCGAGCTCCAGGATAATGCGCATACATTGACGAACGCCAAGACTGGTATTCAAACTTCTGCGGGCGCACAGCCAATGCTGACAGGGAGCTCAAGCCGCAGTTCATGGCAGCTTCGAGGTTGATAAGCTAGAAGTTCGGCAGCTCAAGCTGAGCTGTGCCTAATTCGCTTGTACGTCTACCTCAGAGTTCCGTTGCCATGCAGTGTGAGATATGAGATGCGAAGCAAGTCATCGGCGCGTGCACGAGTCGTGACATGGCTTGTCCACATGAGCCTCGCGGGACGCGCCCGTCATGTGGCTGGTATTTGAATCAGTGGCAAAGGACCTCACGCATGGTCCAGAAGGGATGTTGCTTAGGGATGCAGATAATGGGCGGAAACGACAGCGCCGCATGTGGATTTCGAGGTGACGAGAGCTCGGATACATACACTGATGTTCCATGCAGCCAGTTATAGGCACCAAATCTCGTAGGAAAAAGGGGTACTATCGAGCGGGGAATGTGTGATTGTGCCCTTGTTCCATACACCTTGCAGACCGTGCGAAGCCTTTATCGACGGGTAGTGGCTAGCATTTGACTTCCCTCATTTCCCCAGACAGCAGCAGCGAAAAGTGCGTACCTCTGACCATGCAATCGCAGCTTGCCCACAATAATCGAGTCCTCAGAGATAGTCTAAGCCTTTAGCTGAACTCCTGCCAAAACTGCTATCGTACCCAGGGTACGCCAGAGTGATGGAAATTTAACCAGGATATCCATTGACAAGAGCGACCATTTTCAAAGCTTCCCGACGTATCGCGCCTTGCGAATTCTACGGAGATGCAGATAGGCCCACATATTCCGCCGGCTCATCGACCAGAGGCTAATTGGAATTTGGTACTACATTTTCAGAGCACCAGCGCTTCGGAGGTTACAGAGCTTGAAGGCAGTGAGCCAAGCGTTACTCGAATGATACCGCTTCATAACGGCATCGTGGCCACACTCCTCACGCATTTCCATGTGATGGAAGGTGAAGTTGTAAAGGCGCTAGATACCGTGCCAGGGAGTGGTCGACTTTTGAGCGGAAGCACTCTCGGGGAGTCGGACCGTGTTCATAGACGCAGTTGGAATGACACCAATCGGTTCGCGGAACCTTCAATATCTTTCAGGCAAACTCACTGACATCAGTCACCGCTAGCCTTTAATTATTCTTGTACACGTCTCCCCAGCGCCACTGGCAGTGGCAGTACTGCAAACAACACTTCAGTCACAAGAGTTTCCCCAGCACGGATTTGTACTGGCAGTCCGCATACTAGTAGCATTGCGGACCTGGACACGTTTGTAACGGTACGTGCATCGTAACCGTCCACTCCCAACGGCGCCCTACCGACGTTGGCATGCGATGCAATAGCGGGTGCCTTTGATCTTGCCCTAGGCTACTAGTGACCAGGCGCTCAGAGGTCGCCAAGCAGAACTAGTTCTACGTTTCGATGGGGCTACACACTGGTCATTGAGCTGGTCTTTGTCAATCCTGACTGCCTGCGCGGCTTCGCTGTACTATTGCAGAGGTTACCTAGGGAGTATCTACGACGAGCGGTGGTAAGGAAGCCACTGGATGTGGCGACCTAACATGAATGACACCGGGACCCGAGAACATTGGCACATCCAATAAGCTCATGCGATCCCGCACCTCAGGCCTATCAAGCTGCTTACCTTCGGCGCCGCTGATATCCCTATGATTGGTATAAAACACGACCACAATGTCCTATTGAAAAGTCGATGTATATTCTCCAGCGTATGTGTTTCAGTCCTGCGACGCCGATCCATCAATGCTCTCTCTCCAATTCTCCCAGGCTCTTCCCACGACGCTCGTGGTGGCTCTGCTACTTGCTTCACTCGCCAATGCTGATTTCCACAACTTCAACTGTGGGGAGGCAGTAGGCGCCTGCAGCCAGTTATACAACAACGGCGAGGCGATCGCAGTCCCGTCCAACCAGTACGACTGCAACGGGGCAGAGAACGCGCCTGTCTTCGACGGCACTAATGGCGTGTCCGATGAGTCGCCCCAGTATGAGTCGTTCTCCATCACCAACTTCTGCGGCACGAATATCGACTTTTATCCCGCTAGCGACGGCCAGACGATCCCCTTCTACATCAGTGGCGGCGACGGGACGGTCCAGGGCACGTGTTACCCAGGGAGCGGCGACAAGATGTCTTGCGTTGTTCTATGAGCCTTACTGCTCAGACAACTGCATCTGCTATTCCTACATCTGCGACTGAGTGAGTCTGTTACATAATACTTTCTCGACCGGTTTGCTTGCTCTCGAGACGATTTCCTACGTTGCGTGCACTTCAGGGGACCAACGTGAGGTGCTTCAATATTTGCACTCCAGTGGATACCAGATAAAGTGGGTTGAGTTCGGAGGAGTTGTTCGTCGAGGGAAGCGGAAAGCATGTAGGAGCTGTGGTGATTCTCTGTACCGTGGTATCATTGGAAAGTACTTGAGAATGGACATAGGCACACAGTGTATAATCTGGATATTATGGATCTGCTTGACTCTCTCGCGCTGTAGCAATCACGACGATAGAGAGCCTGGTATTATTCTAGAGGAATTTCAATAGCACCAATTCAATGTCCAAGGATAAGCATTTCCAACAATCAGTAGTAGTCTACAGAATGAATACGAGAGTCCATACGAGCCGTAGAAACCTATGACATTCGCTGAAACCAAAAAAAATTCAGAAACGAGTAGTGCGGCGGCGAGTGTAGGAAACAGGGGAATCAGGGGATGATAATATGTCTTAATTGAACCGCGCCCAGCTCTCCGCAGAATTTTCTAATAACCATCCATCTAGTCATCAGGATACGCACAGACGATGCGAGCAATCGGTCTACCAACAAAATTATAACCACAGCCTACCGCCAAAGGACAGTAAGGCCAACACTCACGTAGGGGATGTTTCCCAAATGCACTCGACGTCACGGGCAGAACATACGTCCTCCAGAGGCCTTCTTTGAGCCTCGATCAATCGTTGGACAGTGGCGTCGCAATATACAGCTACTGTCTTCAGCCCCGGAAGGCAGGTCCTATCGCAGAGTGCAACCATGAGGTTCGCGATGGTGATAGCGCTATAATAAACCCCCAAGGATTCGAGTGGGGAACGGATAGCAGGTAATAGCGCATGCATAGCTACGTCCTGACGACTAAGCTGCAGTGCTTTCAGACCTGTGAAGAGAGAAATATGCTGGGCAAAATCCACGGGATCTTCCAGCCGATGTCTTCCGGTCAATTTCAGTGAGCGAACGGCGCTGCCGGTGGAGGTCGCGAGCGCCCCGAGTATGTCACCTGTGTAGCCTTCCAGCTCAATGAGGGCAACATTGCGCGAGTATGCAAGCAACCAGGGGATTTGGTCAGGATGCAGTCTGGTGCTGCACAAGCGGAGATGGTGCAGGCTGAATGTGGGAGTAACCGGGTGGGCAAGTGCAACCCAGTTGGACAGCGGGGCATAATCAATAGGGTTAGCATGATTATCAGGGTAGCGGCAGAAATTGGTGAGTGATGTGATATCCAGCTTCTCGAGGCTGGGAGCGTGTATCAAGACAGGAATAAGGTCGCGAAAATATACGTGGCCGACGCTGAGCTCGCGCAACGACAGGAGCGGAGGGTATGATCCCACTGCAGTAGTCAGAGACTTGCCAAACGGTACACTGGTGCATTCGAGATATCGTAGGTCGGTGCAAATTGGGAGAAGGAGCGCCGCAAGGGCAGCAAACTCATTTCTGAGTATCACTGAGTGGTATCTCAGGCTAGGGTAGGTACGCAGTGCGAGGTGCCGGATGGGACATGGTGCTATGAAATCTTCCTGCACGCTCCGTAGGAGCAGCTGGATCGTTCGTAGGGAACCTGCAGGACATCTGGTGAATAAACGGGGTATGATACGCAGGGTGAGTGAGACTGACGGATGTCAATTCTTCCTTGATATTGTAACGTTGTAGCAACACGGTGTCAGTCCTTTGAGACACTGCAACAAGGAAGAAGAAAGTTCGCATCCTCCCTGAAGGTGCGTCCACAATCGTCTTCGTCTTCGTCTACACCCTCAGCAATTGGCTCAATACCATGTGGACGCTGCTTCAAATTAGAGCGAAAAATACGCTCCAGGATTTCTGGAGGAAGCGAAGGCCGTGCCATAGTGCAGCGTTATAACTTGACTCTGGGCTGTCGTTGGGTATTTAGCGTGAGGGGTAGCACAACGAAGGAGTCGGGTTGTCAACGGGAATTTATAACAAACCACACTGCAGCGGCACAGTATCAGGTTTGATATATCATCGATGGGCTGGGTCACCGTGATAGACAACATGCAGGATGAAAGACGCCGTGATGATATCTGACCAACCAAGTAGAAATATCCTCACTCTGATCCTGCAGTTGGTTGGCGTGAAGTATAGTCGGCCAGCCGGTAACGTGTAACCTTGCTCGACCGTAACGTGTCAATATACGTGGAACTGACTCCCTCACAAATAGGTGGTAGCGGCGGAACACCCGCAGCCGCACTCGCGCCGGAAGCAACTGTTGCTGACTAAGCAGCTCGTGCAATGCTGCAACGACTCGGATACGTTCCAGCTGACGACACGCATGGCGCTGTACAGCCAGGGTAGCTCATCAAAAGCTACCCCACGAGCGGGTACAAGCGAGTTCGATATCCTTAAGGCCTCTCACAAGTAAGCAGGTGGCGACGTTCACCGACGCGGTATACTCATGCTGACTATTCATCATGCACCGCACTGGCACGTAGGTTCCTCAGGGAAGATGATAAGCAGAGTGAATTATCTTGGGACGAGCAACTCGCGAAGAAATACTACCAAAGCTTATATCGCGAGTTCGCGGTATGCGATCTGAAACACTACAAGTCAGGAAATGTGAGTGTTTCCCTCGCATATCCGCGCATTAATTGTGTCTGAGTAAATTTCAGTTTTCTCTGCGCTGGCGGACAGAGTCTGAAGTGATTTCTGGGGCTGGTGAGACGACCTGCGGCAACACCCGTTGTCCGCTCCATACGGAGAGTGGTATGAGGGAGAGAACAGTGACACCGTCGCTGCAAACGCTAGAGCTCCCCTTCTCGTATATTGAAGAAGGCGAGAACAAATTTGCGCTCGTGAAAGTAGTGCTTTGCGCGAAATGTCAGAAGAAGCTCGTGTGGAAGCGAACGAAAGAGAGAGAGGAGGAAAAGGTAGAGCGGAAGGAACGGGAAGAAGGCGAGGATGAGGATATTCAGCGTGCTGGTGTTTTGGACAGACAGGGCGTGGAGCAGCGTGCAGACAGTATTGCAGAAGAGCTCTCAGGGGGAACATCAAGTCGCGTTCGAAGAAATGACCGTGGTCAGGAGGCCTCCAGACATTCTGATCACAAAGGGGACATAGAATCTGCTCGTCAGTCCCGCAGAAGGAGTTCGCGATCACGTTCTCCGCGCAGACACTCGGGAGGCCATCATCGGGGGCGGCCTTAACTCTCCGCACGACTGAAATCATGAATCACCATTTCCTGTGCAACGTCTTTGGTAAGTGGTTTGCCGGTTAGAGCTTCAAAATATCAGTATTGAAAAAATTTCCTACCGTCGTGGCCCCGCACGATGCAGACGAGTATACTAGTCATCTCCCGCATCGTTATCCAAGATCAAATTTTCAGCAACGCATCTCGCATTGGAACTCTCGATAGGCTGGATATATGGATACATTCTACCACCCCTGGCTGGTCTTGTAGTCCACCTCCAAGAATGGCCATCTCGCCTCAGGAGGCACTTTCTGCACCGTCTTGCCACTTAAGCCCATGACCTTATATTGGCTTCCCATGCCAGTGAGGTCAACCAGACGCTGTGCAGCCTCTTTGATTTCTTTGGCACGCGTCTCCGACTGCGCAGCCTTTTGAAGCGCTTCGACGCGCACGTCGATGCCCATATGCTTCAGGAAGGTGGCTTGTGACAGCGGGCCATGCGAGAGAACTACCAAGCGTGGATTCAGAAGGAGAGAAAAGCGTGGGGGGAGACATACCTAAATCTGCCGTAGCATCCTTCAGGTATTGGAAATCGACGTTGGCCGTGAGATCACATTCCCCAGGACGATGGAAGACATCGACAATTTTGTGGTCCTTGAATGCCTAATAGCATACCCAATCAGTTAGTTTCTGTGTGGTTGTAACAACTTTGTGGACAGGCTAGCAGGTATGAATCTCACGTCGCACGAATGGTTCAACTCACGCGGAACGAATTTCCATACGCTTTGTCTCCGCCATAATCTACAATGAGGGCACATCCTCCGGACTCTCCTTCATCTTCTGGATTAAGAAGCTCTGCGATTCGACGGGCAGTTTTGAATGCCGCCGGAGATATTTCCAGCCGAGTCCCTACGGGGAGCCGTTGGAAGCGAGGTGAGGATTGCCCGAGCAAGGAAGAAGATGCTGTAGGCGTTGGAGATAGGACCTGACGGAAACGGGGTTTCAGAGACACAGGAGGAGATGATCCAAGGTCGAGAGACGTGGTAAGCTGGGTTTTTTGTTGGCGCTCCTCAACTTGCGAGTCCACCGAATCCGGAGAACGGTCTATCAGCACTTCGTGCCAGCCTTCATGTCTTTTCTAAAGGACTGTCAGATTAACGCTTATTCATGAACATATTATTGGCACCTCGATAAGATGGAATGGCAACGCGTCGAAGAACTCATGCGCGACTACCATGCTGAACCTGGTGGGGTCCGGTGGAACAGCATCCAGTGAACTGTGCCAGTGTATGTCTAAATTGAAGGGAGCAAGGCTAGCGTTCTGTTGGCGAATCATAGCAGGACTTGTCTCCACCAAGTGGATCTCCTTGACCGCTGATTTAGCCGTGGAAAGTTTGTTGAACGTCTAAAACCAACGACTGGGTGAACAACCATTGCGACAAAGACGAACGGGGACAGACCAGGAGAATATCTTTCATTAACGTCCCGCGACCCGGTCCCAGTTCGATTAGCCGTATCTTGCGGGAGGCACCCGTATGAAGCCATTGAGAGAGCAGCCATATACCGACGAGCTAATTCCGGCGCTGGAAGTTCGTTACCTTCGCTAATCTGTGCAACTCCGAGAGGTGACTTACTTCGCCGAAGACCTGGCTAATCTCTGGGCTTGTCGTAAAGTCCCCTCGAGAGCCTATAACAGCATGATCTTGATTCATGTAGTAGCCATACACTGGATGTGAAAGACACATCTGCATGTAGGTGGCATACGATATGGGCCCTGTTGCCTTGGTAGGATCTCAGTGCATTCAGGACAAGTCTACGGGGGAAAACGGCCATACTCTGATCGTGTCCAAAAGGATTTTCTCCACATTGGTCACCGTATGGTCGACTGCTTTAACTAAAGGCCGACATGGCGTAGCAGACACATATCGCTTTCTCCTCCATCGCACGGAGCGTGTACCAGCAGAAATTGATGTCTTGTGCGCCGACAAGCTGTGTAAAGATCGAATGCCAGATGCGTTGTATGCCAGGCGGTGCATGTCAAGGCGATAAGCACAACAGTGACTCGGTCAGACTGAGGGAGAGTCACGGAGAAGATGGATGTCGAGCTCGAAGCGCAAAGCCGGTACCGTTCCTCGTCACGCGACCGCGATGACTTGATCATGCTCGACTTTTATACCGCGTCTCATTTTTCTCCTCACCACATCCTCCACGATTCCTCGATAGCTCGACTGCATTTACTGCACGTCGTTCTTTCCTTGATCTTAGCACAGACTCTCGGACGATACACGCCTGATATCCCCCGCGCATTATGGCTACCCGTAAGCCCATCTATACAGCATCCAATCTACTCCATTTGTAAAATCTGAAAACTCAGGTGTCCAATTCGAAAACAACAGCGATATCGGCGTATTCGCCAAGCTGACGAACAGCTACTGCCTCTGTGCAATTCAAGGCAGCACAAACTTCTACTCCGCCTTCGAGAGCGAACTAGGCGATGTTATTCCGATCGTACACACAAGTATTGGCGGTACGAGGATAATAGGACGATTGACGGCAGGTTGGTATGATTTCTGTCTCGTGCACTTGAACAATCTGAAAGTTACTCAGGAAACCGTCACGGACTTCTTGTACCCTCCACAACCACCGACCAGGAGCTGCAGCATTTGCGGAACTCACTACCTGATGCGATTGCTATTCAGCGGGTAGAAGAGCGACTATCGGCTCTCGGAAACGTCATTGCATGTAACGACTACGTCGCGCTCGTCCATCCCGATGTGGATCGAGAGACAGAGGAGATTATCGCTGACGTCCTCAAGGTGGAAGTCTTCCGCCAGACTATTGCGGACAATGTGCTCGTGGGCAGCTATTGCGCCATCACGAATCAAGGTGGGCTCGTCCACCCCAAGACGAGCGTGCAGGATCAGGATGAGCTGAGCAGTCTGCTGCAAATTCCACTCGTGGTGTGTGCCGTCCGTTCTCTCATGTCCATGCTATCTGTTAATATATCAGGCATATCAGGCGGGTACGGTGAACCGTGGCTCAGACGTGATCGGGGCCGGTCTTGTGGTGAACGATTGGTGCGCATTCACGGGTTTCGACACCACGGCGACAGAGATCAGCGTCATTGAGGCTACATTCAGTGCGTCCCGCAGTTCGACTCTGTCTGGTGACAACCTAACGCTACTATCGCAGAGCTACAAGGCCAAAGCTCGGCAGCAGTTATCGGAGAGATGCGCGATTCCCTTATTGACAGCTGGGCATGATGATTTCCCTGGCAGTGGCTTATGGACCGAGAACTTGGCTACGTTTTGCTTTCCTCGTTTGCGTTTTCAATCGGTGAAGATGTTTGAAACAGTCAATAGTCGTGTATCCCTACATAAACATTGTAGAAGTGTACAGCATCAGTTACCCTCTATTCTCACGCATCGTCGTTGTCGTTTCCCGAGTCTCGTAAATTGAAAGCGTACAGTATAATGCTATACCGATCTTGGATGGCATAGCGAGGAAGGCACTCATCTATATTGGCATCTGGAGAACCAGCCTGAGGACAGTCCGCGACACTAAGATCTGTGCAGGAATTAGAAATGCCAGCCGCAGATGTACCGCAGATGCTGGTGAAAGAATTCAGATCCGATACGAAAACATCTTCTCGCCTGTAGAAATCCTGTATTCTTTTCTCAACATGTAGGAAGTAAGATGGTGTACCTTAAGTCAACCCTATTGTGAGCGAGAAATTAGTAAAGTATGCAGTAAAGTCAAACTTCAGTTGCAGGCCGCATGCCGCCTAGAACGTAAACCAGCCTCCGGTAGATACGAAGAAAGAGTCGTTCTCTATAGACATGCGAACTTCCTCCGCGCAAAAGTTATATGTGGCTTCATCCCATAGATTTCCGCTTGCTTTATTCTTGTTGAATCCACACCTTACGGTCTGGCACGGTAACGGTTACTTCGAAGAAATCCTCCAAAAATGTGATTCGTCAGAAATTGTATTCGCAGGTAGTGCAGTACGGGAAGCATGAAATGTCAAGGAGCAGTGTAAAATCATCATAAAACGACGATTCCAAGCTGCGTGGTATGTTTGACGGTCGTGACATAGGTCGTGTGCTGTGTCAATCTACGTGGCGCGAAAGCCGTACTCGACTTTATAAATACTTCGGGGCATGCAGTTAACCTTGTCTGATGATTGTCATCCACTGAAAAATTCTGCAGTTCCAAAGGATAGGTATGTAAATAAAACCAATACACAGAGATACAGCGGTACCGGTACCGGTGGTCAATGAGAGAGGGTATCATACCCCGAAGCTTCTCCCGTTCTCCAGAGCCTCGATGGCTTCTCCGTTCAGTAAACCCAATTCTACCCAACGTTCCACCACCCTCTTCACCCATCCTTGGCACCGCTCTATCTGGGGATGGGGCGCCTTGCTACGCCACACAAGATCCGAGGGATCAGGTAAGATAGCATTGGGGTCACGATATGGCAGGCCCAGATCATAAGCAGCCCCTTCCAGCTTGTCTACAGGGAAGTCGCGCAGCTGAGGACCAGACAGCGGATTGGGAACGTAATCGTCCAGCACGTTAGATGGCGCGGTAGAACCCAACCTGACCATCTGCGTGATCCTGTACTGCGGCTGACCAGGTGTCTCAGAGTGTACACCGGCGAGCGCCTGAGATTGGCTGCAGTAGTTCAGCTTCACCTGGAAGCCAAAGCCGACCCATGGATTGCCTGTGACTTGAATCACCTTACCGATGGAAGGGTGAATCTGGGATGGTACGAATAGAAACCAATGGGCCCTGGCGTTCTCGAAGCAGTCACTCCCGAGGTAAACGTCTCGGGGCGCGTTAGGGTCTACGACAACGGGTGCTACGACTGGAGGAGAGACGTTCGAGCCTCCATGAGTAGCTGCAGCCACTTCACCTGTACACGAATACGGTGAGAATACGTAGAAAATGAACATCGCAACTTACGGGCCCTACGAGACCACGGCGGAGCAGGGTTTCTGGCCGGAGGCAGGCGTGCAATTCCATCTATTGGATTTAGCAACAATCCACCTGTGGAACCACCTTCTAACATTCCGTGCTCCCTTGAATAAAGTGAACACAGACTACAGATGCTGGAAGTAGGGCGGAAGTAGAGGCACCGTGGCAATTTGATCATGAAGTACTCACGACAACTTGACGCCGTACGTAACTTCACAGATCTAGAGTGACTGAATGATATTGATTCGTCGTATACAGTATGAAAACAGATATGCCCGTTGTACCAAAAGATTCTGCGTGTTTTAAAGGTAGAGGACATGTGGACATGTCTGCGGTGATGACAACCGACAAATAAAGTGTCATCACCTGTAATGAGAGAGACGAGAGAGATCCGGATGCATAAGCGTATATGTACACATGGTGGTTGTTCGTGATCTATGGGAGTCATGCGGCATTATGGAACTTGCAAGATATGCGAAATTATAGAGCAGCTTCAGTAGACAGGGCGGAGACGTGATGCAGCGGGTATATGCACATGCACATGAACTTGAGATGCAACGAACCGATGGAAGCAAAGTTGGCGTTGGTTACATTTGCGCCAGACGTTGGGAGGAGCAGTGAAAAAAAAAACTGAGAAAGAAACCACGAGCCCGTCAGGCTCGACCACAAGAGAGCGGACAGCGAGTATATGCCACGGTGCCAGATCCTACAGCCCTACGATTCTGAGGGTGCTGTCAGGCTTCGGTTCCGCGACCGATGTTGGTGCAGAAGCAATCGCCAATCTCCCTGCAAAGCGAAAAGGCTATTTGTCGTGTCGCGCTATCGAACCCCATCGCTTAAACGCTGGGTCGTCATGCTTCGTGTCCGGATGGAACTGTATGCGCCCTTCCCACAACGCAGCCGACGACTTCGACGGGTCGAAGCGCGCAGGATCTGAAAGACCACTAGGAGACTGAGGAGCCCAGCCAGCACCGATCGAAGATGCGACCAATGTCGGAACCATCGTCATAATCGACGAACTACGAGCACAAGTCAATAAGTCAATTATCACAACACCCGAGAGCAGGAAACACGTACAGAGGTACGCGGGATTGCGGCGGTGCATGTGCTTTGCGACTCTTACCCACGTACGATGATGCGCGCATGCGCCCACCACGTACATGGGAGAAAGTATTTAGGTTGTCCCGGACGAGCTCGATGGCGGAGTTCCACTCCGTATCGGGTCGAGTCGTCGGCAGCACCTCGGGATTAGACATTAAGCGGATAGCCTTCAAGAACCGTTCAACGGGTGCGTTTGGTATGAAACGAAGGAGAGCTCCCAGAGGGATAGAGACGACGCCGAGCGCGAGGCTGATACCCCAATCACGACCGGAAATCCGAGTGACTGAGAAAGCCGCACCGCCGACGAATACGATCAGGATTTGGACGCCAATTTCTGCAGGAATGCAATAATCAGCAACGACAGAGGGGTGGTGCAAGCCAACGTACCAAGTAGCGTGATACCCATAAAATAGTAATTATTTAACATGCCCTCGAAAATATTGAGGCGGTTGTCCAACCGACGGCAATTCATCGAGTTGAAAATCTGCGCAAAGACGAAGAGATTGAACACGACCGTCTGCACCGCGTTATTCGAGTCCGAGGTGAGCACCCGTTTGCCCAAGAAGTGGAAAACCAGCACGATAATGATCTGATACACCGATTGACCGATGATCTGCTTGTACATATCGACCGAGAACAACGGGCTAGTCTTCTTGTCAGGCTTGCGGTCAAGCAATGCCGGAGACGCAGGATCGGTGGCAAGGGCGAGCGCAGCGAACGTATCCATGATGATGTTAACCCACAGCAACTGCACAGCAGACAGAACGGATGATTCCGACGCCGACGCGACCGCAGAAATCGTCGTGACAGCAACAGCAGTGACGTTCGTCGAGAGCTGGAACTGCAGAAATTTGCGCACTGCGTCGTTCACGCAGCGTCCCCACATGATAGCCTTGACGATCGAGGCGAAGTTGTCGTCCATCAAGATGATATCCGACGCTTCCTTCGCGACTTCAGTGCCCGCAATGCCCATCGAAAATCCAACGTCGGCAGTCTTGAGAGCAGGGCCATCGTTCGTACCATCCCCGGTAACGCCAACAATCTCACCGAGGTCCTTCAGGGTCTCGACCAGAAGCTTCTTGTCGTCCGGGGAGGACCGCGCAAGCACCTGAAGACGCGGAACGACCTCGAGCAGGTCGTCGCGATTGAGCTTGCGAAAAAAAGGGCCCTCCATGATGATGCCACCGGACGTGAATATCCCGCACTGCAGCGCGATGGAGCGCGCAGTCAGAACGTTGTCACCCGTGCACATCTTGACTGTCACGCCTGCCTTATGGCAGTCCGCAACGGCTTCGCGTACGCCCTCGCGCAGCGGATCCTCGATGCCAACCACAGCTATGAGCGTCAGCTCACAAGCGAGATCATCAAAGGATACCTATGTATGCACCAAATCAGGGGCCCGCAACTCTGAAGTAGCCTGCCACGCACCTCGTCCTCGTCCACGTACTCTGCCCCAGGCGGGGGCCACACATCGAAATCGCGGTAGCACAACCCGATGGTCCGAAGCGTCTGATTGGCATAGAAAATGATGGTCCGCGAAATGTTATCGCTCGCAAGCTCATCAATCTCCTGCGTCTCGACCTCGTCGACCTCCGCGCTGCCGCCGTCATGTCGCACGACGACGTACCTCGTGCAACGCTTCGTCAAAATCTCGCTCGCGCCCTTCAGGTAGACTCTCCAGCGCGGCCGGGGCCCAGGGAGGCGCACGACGACGCCCATCGCCTTCTGCGCGCTCGAAAACGGCAGCATCTGCACGACAGACACCCCCTCGCGCACGCGCTTGTAGTCCTCCCACGCGTTCTGCTTCGCAAACCCCAAAAGTGCGGTCTCGGTCTTGCTCCCAACGAACGCGAGCCGTCCCGTTTCCTGGTCCGTGTCCTCGAACGCCGTCGAGTTCACCGCTATCGCGGCGTTGAACAGCTCCCGCAGCGAGGGCGGGAGCACGTCGTTCAGCTGGCGCTGGTCAATCGAGAAGTCCTGCGTGTGCTTCCTCATTGACGTATCCGAGCCCGAGCTCGGCCCTGCGCGCAATGCGCCACCGAGGTCCTCGCGAACGGGGGCCTCGCTGGCGTTGGTGCGCGCACGGTTGTCTTCGAGGTGGTGCACAAATTTGCAGTGCACGCCGACGGTGCCCGCCACGACACTCATAGCGTTCTGCGTGAGCGTGCCAGTCTTGTCCGTGCACACGACGGACGCGTTCGCCATCGTCTCGCACGAGCCGAGCACGCGCACGAGTAAATTCTCCCGCGTCATCCGCTTTGTCGCGAACGCGAGCGCCAGTGTTACCGCCAACGGCAGTCCTATAAGTGCGCCAAGCAAGGTGTCAAGAGAGTATTAGGATTTGTCGGCACCGTAAAATTTCAGGACGCACCCTCGGGAACTGCAACGACGACCAGTGTCACAGAAATAATAAGAATCTGCACGAACGCGATGCCCTTCTGGTTCGCAGTGCGAGGTGGATTGTTGGTGCCCAGTTGCACGAAGAACCTGATCATGAGGGCGATGAAGAGCACGAGCCCCGCCGCGCTGCCCACCTTGGCGATAAGCTCGGCGAGGTCGTTCAGCTTCAGCTGCAGCGGTGTGCTCTCCGAGTCGCCGCGGAGTGCTGCAGTGCACGTCAGTCACGTTCCTGACGAGACTATGCGCGAAAATTTACTCACCCATCATAATCCGACCGTTAAAACTCTTGGTGCCGACCGAGATGACCACGTACCGCCCGTATCCCTCAAGGACCTTGCTCCCGCTGATGATGAAGCAATCAGTGTGCGTGTCGTGATCGTGGTGGGCCGACTCTATAGCCAAGCAATCATCATACGGCGCCTTGCGAATAGCGTCCGTCTCGCCCGTCGCAGCGCTCTCGTCACATCGCACATTGTGCCCAGAGAGAAAGATGCCGTCGCACGGCACGACCTCGCCGGGCTCGAGCAGCGCAACGTCGCCTACGACGACCTCTTTGATGTCAATGACGTGTTCGACACCCGCACGCATGACCTTGACGCCACGCTCTTCCTTTTTCTCGTTTAGCACCTGGAACTGCCGCTCCTTCTGCCAGTCGTTCAGCGAACCGACGAGCACGACGATAACGATCGCAACGATAATTGCCACGCCCTCCACCCAGTCGACCGGGGGCTCTCCAGGCGGTCGCGGCGTACCGAAATCTTGAAAGAAGCCTAGAGCCAGAGACACTACCGCTGCGATCGAGAGCAACACCTGTTACCGGTGAGAGGTCGCACAAAAAAATAATGTGGCCAGCACTCACCAACACCTTATCCTTCATGGCGAGCCACATCAGCTGCAGCAAACTCTTCGTCTTCCGCGTCGGGAGCACGTTCACGCCATATACTCTCCGGCGCTCGTCTATCGGCGCAGTATATGCCTTCTCGTCGCCCTCTTCCATGCTGCGCTCCTCACCTTCCGTACTTGTACCCGTTGCCTCCTTCCACACACTCCCCTCCGGCTCCTCGTCGCCACACCTTGTGCTTGCCCCGTCATCCACAGCGGCAGGCGACGCCAACGGCGACCCGCCTTCACTCGCGGGAGCGGTCACTACAATTCCCGGCACCGCGTCCGTCTCCCCGACGCCGATGCCTGCACGCGTATTCCGATCATGTCGTTGCGACGCCCCGAGGCCTGCCCCTATTCCCGCGCCAGGGCGGTCATCCTGCGCCTTCTGCGTCTGCGGGGCGATGAGCCCTGCACGCGACGTGGCGGTGTCCTCAGTGCGCTCCGACGCGTGCCGCTCGTGCCAGTGCGCGTGCTCGTGTTCGTGTGACGCATGCTGGAGCGCACGCGCGTCCAGCCCAAATTTCGCGTGTGTGCCGAGCCCACGCAGGAGCGCGTGCACGCCGCCCATGTCCTGGAGTGCGGGCATGTTCTTGGGGTCGACGAGCGACGCGAGCGCGTACGGCTTGAACGCGAACGGCGCGGGGTCGATCGCGTCGTCCTGTGTGAGGTCGAGCTCCGGGCGGTTCTCCGCGTCTGGTGCGTCGGCATCTGGGGCCACGTGCACGGACGCCGTGGGGGAGTGCGCGGGGGAGCTGCGCTGCGCGTCAGACAACTTACGGCGAGAATACGAGCGCGAGCGCGAGTGCGAGAGGACGGTGGTGCCGTCGACGTCCTCGGACTCGGACGCCTCGAAGTGTGTCTGCGTTGGCGAGGCCGAGGGCGAGCTGTGGGCTGTTCCCCAGGGATTGGAGAGCGTGACAAGACCGTACGGGGTGCCGTGCGGGTCTGGCTCGGTCTCCGCGTGCGACGACATGGATATCGCGCTGCTGACGCTGCCCTTGCGTCGACTGTGTGTGTGGTGGTAATCTGCCGAGAGGAGCTGGAGAGAGGAGAAGCCGGAGTCTGGCTTGTTGTCACGCAGGGCGAGAGAGGTGTTTGCGAAGTGGACAGAAGAGCGGGCAGAAAGAGTGGGAGAGGGGGGAGGATGAGAAGAAGAGGACGCACGGTCATCTGTTGATGACGCATAGCTAGGAGATGGGGAACGCGGAGAAAGAGTGGGTGAGTAACCTGGGTGCGGCGGTACGTCCAGGCTGGACCGCGGGCGAATGGGGGACCTGAGAATGGGAGAAGGCGAGAGAAACAGCGGGCTGGGATTATTGTGCGGAGAAGAAGAGGACGGGGACAAGGAAGGCGATGGCGGTGGATACGGGTGCGGAGAGGGCGTGCGCGGGGGTGCTGGGTCGAGAGAGAGGTCAGTGGTCACGATGCTGGGAATATTGTCTGGCCCGTTGTCATTGAGGGACATGGTACGCACAACGCCGTTCACGTTAAGGGAGAAGGAGTGTCTCTTTAAATATGTCGTCGCCAGGAATTCGACTTTTCAACGGTCGGCACGCTCCGGCGAGGCTGTGCGGTATTTCTACGAAGAACTCTCCGTGTCTGGATGCCGCCAAGTTCCTCGTTTTCCCCGTAGCCGCCTCCGTCAGGCTCCCTGCGCCCGCTTTTGCTCAGGATCCTGAGCATAGTACCTGTGTCAAACCCCGCGATGATGCAGCCTCAACACTGACTTACCACAGATCTCTATACCACGAAGGCTATTGCGAACCACGTTACACGTGCAATCAACGCGTTCGCTTGGCTCACAGATGCCGATCTAAACTCCGACGACAAACGTATATAACCCGTGCGAATCTCTGCCGAAATGACCTGCACGATATCTGTCAGTCTCTGACAGTGTCCAACCGAAATAATCACTCTCAGACGCAGTCGTCAACGTCGCGCAATACGCAGCGTGTCTGCAGTGTTCACGGAGTCGGCGCGCCCTCGACCAGCCACCGTCATGGGCACGGGACTCGTAACTCCACTATGCTCGATCTCGAGCCGGCCCCGACGCGTCTGCGGCGTCTTCGGCTCCGCCCCTGTCTCCAAAGTTACAACCCGCGCACAAAAATACCCTATTATGGCCATCCGCCACCGTCTTCTCCACACTTCCGCAGAACTTCCTATGCTGTGCACGACATTAATTCTGCATCCGGTGCACTGTAAGCCCGGAGCATGGCACAGGATTTTCTGTGCAAGTATGCTTGGCGAGTGAGCGGGTACCGCAGAATGCGGACGCTGTCTCCCTGCGTGCATACGATTCCGCGGCGAGCAAGCTTAGGCTTGTTCGAGAGACAAGCACTGCCCGAACCGTATTACCAAGCCCGAGATGGTCAAAGACGCACTCACAGGATGTACGCGCAAGCACAACTATTCCGGCAACTCTGCCTGTATCGCCACCGACGTCTCAATTATGGATACACCAGACAATCGTAGAACCGACTGGGCTGTGGCGAGTGCAATTAAAGCGAGCAGTGTATGACAATTGTGTTTAGCTCTTGTCTTCGCCTGAGTCGTCAAAAGTCATATACCTTGCTTTAAAGCTTATTGTGCCTTTGTCTGGCTACAATGTTATTTTTTTTCTTCTCAGAAAGGTGTCAGACAGAAGGAAGACAGCAGGAAGACAGGGGTGATTCACGATGAATGACATCCATTATATACAGTACTAGCTCCCATCGATCTATCACTGATGCTATATCTGGAACTGGGGTATGTGGTATGTAAGACTTATGCTGTGTGGAAGACATCATTAAGTCCGTCACGAGGCCTCAAGACAAGATACTTAAGGTCAGTGTGCGAGCGAATTCGACATGCCTGCGACTATTCTTGCCGCTTCGGGAAGGTCACCTTCCATTTTTGGAGGAGACCCCGTTGTTTGGCAGTTCAGACGACTGTCCAACTCTATCCTAAATGAATACCGACATGCTCCACTTTCATTCCATAGCGTGGACACACCAATACGTGCGCTGTATGCGCGTGCCCTTTTATTAGAGCCGATCTTTACAACATTAAACACGAGGTCTAATGTTAGGTCCATGGGACTCCAACACCCTGGCAGCAGCCTGCGTCACCGGACCGAAGCATGTAACAAGGTTCTCCGTACAGGCATGGCCCCACCTTGCACAAAGATTGAGTCAATGTTCACTTCCAACCGTTGTGGCCCGCACTGCACGCGCCACCCGTAGCGGCCGCCACACCAGACTCGAGGCGCACCACCGTGTGGTGACTCACCTCGCGTGTGTCACCCACCATAGATAGTGACCAAACCTCGAACGCACTCTGACGTGCGACTGACCGCTTCCACGAGGCTACCAGATCATAATCATCAGATGAGTACCACCCTCCTCGCGATCCGGATTCATGCCTCAGGAAACTCTAAGATAGGCGCGCGGAACGTCCGGGAAGCGCCCATAGTGCCTTCGAAACTCTTCTCGCAATTATACTTAGACGCGCAGCAAAGTTTGAAGCGCTGGCGAATCTGGCGCCGGTGGTTGAGTCGTCCACAAACCACAAATACGATGTCATCGCAACTAGATACACCATGCCTATATATGTCCCGAAATCAACCAGGACCTCCGTTCGCGGGATGACTGCCACTGCCAGCGAGATTCCGCATTGGACACACCGGACAGTGGAGCGCTGAGCACGCAGGATGTGCCTTCGATTCGTCCGAAAATTATCTTCTGAACTTTGAAGCCTACGCGCGCGCTATTTCATAGCGCATACGCGTACATGCGTATCTGGACGCGGGCACTCGGGTACGATGGGCGAGCTCGACTCCGGGCAGTGCTGGCCACCTGGTGCCTCCGCAAAAATCGCTACTCGTCGCGACAGTCGTGCGTCTTCACTCCGCTGGGCCGCACAGCCGATCAGACCGTATGAACTTACGGTCAAGTTAACTCAGGTCTCACTGCGATGTTTTCCCTCCCTGGTGCTCGGCTTGTAATACATATGCCAAGTGTGGAATCTGGCGTACTGCGCTCGAGGATCGCACAAATAGCCATGGTTCTTGCGCGATATCTGGGCGTGGAACCGAGCATTCCTTCTGAGTAAGCTGTGCGCTGGATGTTTCGGGACGCTGCAGGGGCGATAAACGCTCTGGTAAGTTATCGAGGCAGTGTGTTTAGCGTTCGAACCTGATCTGCACCAGTGTTTCGCATTCATTTCAGGGGGATTACATTACAGATCCAACGTTCAGCGATCCGACTCAGCTACGGAGACGAAACCCACCTAATCGCATCCGCATCTTCGGGTCCACCAAATCGCCCCCTCACATCCTACAATACTGTCTTCTCTCGCCCGCAGCTCTGAGACTCGATCGGCGAAGCTGTCGACCGCCGAGCTCAACCCGAGAGCATACACAGCTCCCGGTGCACGCCCATGAATCTCATACTCGAAATCACCATCATGCACTTATCAGATCCAAGACGTGTAGCAGAGCATCCAGCAGCATTGCCCCCCGAATATTTTGGTAATAGTCCTGGATCGTGCAGCGACTACTCCCCCTCACGAAGGTGATGTAGGTCTTATGACGCCGCTCCGGTTTGACTGAACCCTAAGACGAGCACTAGTGCTGTCTCCTATACGAAGCCCACTCGCATCGGATAAGTGGCACCGAACCCATTGTCGTACGTGAGTATGGTCTCCTAGTCTAGATGATGCTGATCTTACTGGTGTCACCTTGAGATATGATCGCAACGGACCAGAAGTGCAATCACTAGGAGTTCGAACCCTATTCTGGGGTTAGCACTTGGGTTGGGCACGTCCATCACAAAACTCGTTGCACTGGCCCTGACGATGCATATTGCGGATCACAGATGAGTTCGCTAGCGACACAGCACTAATCTCTCATCTTCTCACTTGTTGACACTCGACGTGTGGAACCAAATGCTAAGTGGAATCTGCACGTGCACGTGTAGCGGGAAGGCCGGAGCTCCACTTCCACTTCTCAGAAGGATAAATATTGTGCACGTCTTCCAACCCGCGGTAGAAGGTGAGTCAAGACCCTCTGGGTGCTGGCAGATCTTCGCACCTCCGCTTATCCGTGCAATGCTGTACACAGACACACCGAAGCCAGCTCTGTTGGCCATTCACCTTTCCCAGACCGGCGATGGTGTTCGCGAACCCACAACATGCCGTGGACGCGTTCTTTCCCAACAGAACGTCCCATGAGAAACCGTGAGTCATTTAGGGAGTCGAGAGCGGCGCGAAGCGTCGTTCCTAACTTTGTATATTTGGCAGTTAGCAGGTCGCGACAGGAATGATGCGAGCACCACCTTGCATGACAGTTTGGCATCGTGTTGTATGCCAAATACTGCGGTGGTGTCAGATGATTGTGCGCAGTGCTCTTTTGAATTATTCGGCGCGACTGAGCCTTTGAATTGGCAGGATGTGTGACCTCGGTTGAAGCGCCTGGGGTTGTAGATCTCACAGGAGCAATTATTACTCCTCTATTCCATTGTAAGTAGGCCTTATGACATCTAGTGCTACCAATGGACTAGCATGCGCGCCGTTTGTTGGACAGGCACGTCGGTCTGTTTGCCATGTAGTCTGCACCGACAACCATAATAATAGACCTTTTCCCCCTGCGGTCGTTGAACGCTGGCGAAGTATGGGATTTATGTTCTCTTCTCACACACGAAGAGCGAGTAACAGGCTTCGAGATGGTTACTTGTTCACGAATTGCAGCGTCACACCACGTCTTTCGTCACCACGCTTCCCACGCAAGCAAATACACACAGTTCTGTTCACCGTAGTTCGGGCTGTGGGCAAGAGACCGATACGTAAGCCGTCACGCAGATGAATAAACAGTATGCACACCGCCCCATTTTGCTATCAAAGTCAGCTCACATTGTCCCAGCCAGAGCCCGCCTATGAGTGGGACCATCCAAACATGCTGTCTTACGCCTGTTACACATAGAAGACAGTGATACATCCATATGAGAATGCTATGCACACATGTGTGCACGCCATTGCCAGACGATGTGTAGTCGGTTTTCCACACTCATCACGACGGATTGTTGCAGGTAGAAGCGTACGGGCCGAGAGCGCGGCGGCAACAGCGCACACGCGTTGGCCTGCGACGGCGACTAGCCCCAACGCTGTGCACGGGAATTACTACGCGACTCCGGCTACGTCGGCCGCCTGCCGCTATTCGATCGTCACTGATACGCCGATTGGGTGGGCGGATTCAAGCTTGAGGAACTAAAGCACAAGTGGCCTGAGGCCCCGTCGGGAAGAACGCGGGCCTGTGAAAAATTTGCTGTGATGAATTGAACAATGGACCCGAGTGCAGTGCACGTACCTCAAACTTTGGATACACTCATTGTTCCGATCTGGAGTACAACGCGCAGTTCATGTGGCTCTCACAGTACAGCTCCAAATTTTCCATTGGCAATGAGATTCACTGGCAGTGAAAAATAGATGATCTATGCTCCGAAGAACCTTGCCCTCACTTTGCAATGCATGCGCAGAAAGGAACACTAGGGGGCACTCGTGGGACAGCGCCAACAAATTTGCATTGTGCATGCATATCGAACGGTAGAACATACGACGCCGCTCCATTGTCCTCGAGAAGGTGCTCGGTGGAGTCTAGAGGAAACTATGCACGGTCCGGCTTCTGGGGTGCCCGAAGGCTGTGCAGCGCTAGCTCCACTGAAGTACGCAGCAATGGGGATCCCGACGGATAGCATGCGGTGGCGTCGGGCCACCCAGCGCATTCAAAAGAGTGCATACTGTAGACGCATCGCAATATTATTCAGGCCGTTGCAGAAGTATCGAAAGCCTGTGAAGTCGAATCTAGGAACACGTGCTGCATGGGAGCTTGATCGCAGACTTCAAGTTGTCCAACGAAGATCACGCCGAATATGGCAGGTGTTGTGTTGGATCCGGTCCACTAGATTGTAGACAAAACATAGAAGCCGAACGAGAAGAGGGAAAGTACCATAGAAGAACCGCGAAATTACCGCGCGTCTATAGCGCAGTCAAATATTGAGAGAGCAAGTATCCAATTACTCACAATCATTTCCACACTAGAGCAACTGTGGCTAACGGCGCATCCTCTAGCTAGCTGTCGCAGGAAACAGTAATCCGAAGCAACGAAGCAGTTCGTCGTCCTATCCAAAACCACTTATTCACGTGTCGAGATAATCGTACATTCCACATATGCTGCAGAAGAATGCTGCTTTTCTTTCGTAAAGCGCACCAAATATCAATGATTCTCGGAAGACACTCAGTAGATATCTCACTCACCCGAACATTCAAACCATCGTCACATGGAACCTGTGTCCGCTAGTTCACCGTGACAAGCGGCTGTTCCATTGTCAACGGACCCAAAACGCCCTTATCAAGCGATGCTGCAGCAGCTACATTGCGCTCAGCCTCCTTCTCCGTTTCCAACGTATCGGTTGACACGTCAACGGTAGGGGTAGGAGGGGACAATTCTGTGGCCTTCCAGCCGCTTCTCCAGGACGCAAGCGCGGCAATGAAACCACATATATCAATCCAGATCTGGAGAGGTTTGTGTCAGCAGAATATAATAGATAACAAAGCGGATAATACAGATTCAACGAAAAAATACAGAAGATCGCCCTGAAATTCTGCGATATACCTCTCTGAATGCAAGGGCACCAAAATGGAGGCAACAGGAGACTCATACTTACAGCATTCTTGAACAGCCCCTTCTCCAAGGACCTGCACGATTTAGATGATCAGCCAATCAATCGGAAGGCAAAGGGAGAGAAACGTGGTAAAAGGGGGAGAAGACGTGACCATCCGGATACTAGTAATAGAATGTGCGGATATCAAAATTATGGCTAATAACAGCCCAAGTTGACATTGCACAAGACGATAGAGCGATAGAGCAGATGGGATAGCTCGTCACACCCAACGTGAGTGTCCGTGTACAGATGGCCCTGTAGCAGATGGACAGTCGATAGGCACGGTGGCGGCAGGAAACCGTGCGTGCTGGGAACGATTAGGGTGACAATAGTCGCGAGGCAACTGAGAAACCCAGGCGAGCAACAAATACCCTAGCATATACGGGGCTTCCGATGTGTGCGACAGACAACGACCGATCCTCTCTCAAGTTGGTGCACACCGTGAGATCAAACGACGAGTCACGAGGCTAGAAACTCACCGTCCCCAGGCGACCATTGAGACCGTAGTCATCTCCGCCCCGTCTACCGGACAGTAGCCGACATAAAGGGCCATAAAACAGGTACGACGATAGCGAAGACTGCGGTGAGCTCTCCAAGGCATCTAGATTCGGCCTAGGATGAGAAGAAACTGGCAGAGAACCAGGGTTGACGCGATCACGTGCATTCTCTGAACACAGCCTCAGGACCATAACGTTGATCCCACGCGGAATAGAATCAGGTTTTCCAGGTAGAACACACCCCGTGCGGAAATGTCGAAGCCACGGAACCAATCCTCTCCAAAGCTCCAATCAGGGACGCGGCTTTGTCTGCGGCATGAACTGTGATGCACAGCCCGATGCAAACACGGGCATCTTCTCGACCGGCACTCCACAAAAATGGCAGGCAGCACGCCAGCATCACAAATGCGTTGGTCAGATGGTAGTCAGCTGCACGAAGACAGAATGTGCCGAGTCTAGGATAACGCTGATTCCAGGTCATCCACTCATGCACGAAGAGCGCTGCTCGCGGCACGACAAATATGGGAACGAGATGAAGACACCGAATGATATAGCAAGACTAGGAGACAAGACAAAAAGTTTTTTCATAGTGTGCAGGAGACGTACCAGTGCAAGGTCATCGGCAAGTAAGCAAGGTTCACAACAAACTCTGTCCGGAGGGCATCAAATCTCTTCTTCAGCTCGTCTTTCTCAATCTGCGCGGCAGTAGTCTGGACAGTTCGTGAGCATTATTGACCGCTAAGTCTCACGTAATTCAAACCTTCGATTTATTAACTGTGCGCTGGCGCATCTTCAGGAGCATGTTGTCCTCACGGAGATGAACAAACTGGAGGAGCACATAGAGGGCCCAGTATCGGCACGACCACAGCCCCAGAGCATTCGTGTCCCAAGATACGCCCCCGTCTTTGGCACTGGCCTTGGTGCAAGGCAACAAAGATGAAAGGGGGTTCGTCGGAAGCTCAGCGGGAACAATCACGTGAGAAAGAAGATAGTACAGATGCTCGAGAGGGTAATAAGCAAGCATGGACCAGCCCTGAAGACGTTCGATCGTCAAGAGTTGACGAGTAGGGGGGCGGTTTCGCTCGATGGAGATCAGCCACTGAATAATTGGCAGAAGACCTTCGAGAAAGCGTAAGAACAAAACATAGCTACTCCTTTCCGCAGGGCCTAATTGCTTACCCCAGATTCGGAAGAGCATCCTCGCGTCACCCAAGATGCTTGAAAACTTGACCAGACCGTCTGCGGCGCGACTAGTCGGTGCTGGACGCATACCTGCGCGATGCTGGAGCCGCGCCCGGAGATGCAGGAAGGGCGCGAGGAGCTTCACACCATATTGCATGACCTGTCAGATCCATCCCCCAGCGTTGAGTTCATTTGCATTCGGATCAGCCGGGGTATTTCAACTGACCATGAATAACTTGCTGCAAATATCGCAGTGTCAAATGAACTCCAACAACGTAGAAACATATTACTGACTCGCTGCCACTCCATGTGCTCAGAAACCGGACAAGGTGGTCGAGGGTCGCCGAAGAAGGCACGAATGCAAACGAACCGAGTGTCAGGTCTTCAATCCGAGAGAGAGTTAGTACCTTTGTTGGATGAGACATGGTCAGACTGAAGCAGCGAGCGTTGGAAAGAAAGAGGATCTGCGTCGGTCGACGAGTGTCACGGTGACGACGGGTCCGAGTCGGCCAGCAGGACACCGGCCGGCGGTCCGTGCATTGTCACGCGATGGGCCCGGAAAATTCACGTGCTGGGAATGTCTTATGTAATGCATACAGAGCTATATCAAGTGCCTCTGCGTACTGAAAAAACTTTGAACAAATCCATGAGGACACAAAAGTTCGGACTCGGTGGATGCTTTTCCGTTTCCTTGTCCGCGTTCCAGTCCTCTAGAGCAATCCAACTTTGTTTTCTTCTAGGAGACATCGGGGTTTTTTCCAGTGTTCTGAGGCTCGTCCGTTCTGACTAGTTGCTTGCTGTCCCGGAGGCATCGCTTCGGCTGGCGCTCATGACGAGGATGCTAGTGGATTAGAAGGATGGTCTTAGCACTGGGGGGAACCGACATCTCTGCTGTACGTTCCCGGTCGTATATTTTGATAGTTGTGTTTCGTTCTCGTCGTAAATGGGATGATTTCTGGCCTCATACGTTGCACTCTTGTTCACCTGATAAAACCATGATGAGCAACGTCACTGAAGAGGATTCTCCGAGAGCAATTGATGTGGAACATCGACAGTGACGTGCTTGCTGTGCCTTCCATCCCCTCCTACGATGTGCACATAGCTTGAAGTGGTACATCTTACCCGACTTCGACAAGCTCTTGAATGTCCCTTGCAAGTTGTAACTGCATATCAGGCAGTTCCAGCAGCAACTGCCATCCCTAAGTCAAACAGAGTGCAGAATGGAACTAATGTACAGATTCTGGTAGAAGTATGTATTCAGTTATCGACATCACAAGAGCAGAAAAAACTTACAGATACCTTCTTTTTACTTCGCCTTCTTTCCTCGCTTTGGATCCAATAGAGCAGTAGCGTCTTTCCCAACCATAGGCATTGGTCGTCTCGAGAATACCATTTTGGTTTTTACGACCGCCACGACGTTCCACTCCACTAGTGTACTCTTCGCTTCACCTTCCGACACCATATCCACGTTGTCATCTATTGGCTGGTCATGATCGTTGCTGCTGGATGATACGTGTTGTAAGACAGCGATTGGTTTCGGAAGGTTGACTAGTTTGCCTTCGAGGAGATGATGGCCTATGAGCAACGTTGTCTTCTTCTGCACGAGGAGTCAGCAGACACGCTCGTAAGGGAAATTTAGCATCAAAAACTAAATGATGAATGCCCACTCACTGTAACATCGTCTATCCGCAACGTCCCTACGGTCTCTCCCTGCCTATCGCCCTCCACATCCAAAGCACCCTGGAGCTCGATGAGCACAACCTCGTCCGTGCCAAATTGGGCAAGTTGTGGAGGAAATTTACTGCCTAGAGGAGACAATGGGACGGTATCGAGGTTTATTGGGATAATCATGGCTGTCTGTTCTGAATGGCGGTGAAGGAGATGCGTGGTCAGTCTGGCTGACCGTCACGTGTCACGGGTCGCGACAGACGCGTGACAAACGCGTGAAGTGTGACCCACGCGTCTGTGGCTGAACGATTGGATGGTTGCTTATCATAAGACCTTACCTATACTTGGCGTGCATAACACTATTAATCGTTGGTTCAGCAAGGTAACACAAACTGCGTGGAGGTCTTCATCTAGGTTATTACCGCATAAACTTCCTTGATAACCTCAACTCTGCGAAACTCACAGAAAGTCTAGCCTGTATGCGACAAAGGTACACCATTGGCATTGATGGCCGAACAATCTGTCAGTTTAAAAGATCGTGGCAAGGTGCTCAACAGGATGCCAATGTAGCGTGTGCAGATGAATTGAAGTGACTCGGCTCTGGCATCAGTACAGTGGTACAGATTCGAGGGCGGAGACTCCAGAGAGAGCGTAGTTAGTGAGCAAGAATTCTACAACTATGAATACAAGATACCTGTCACAGATTTTCCATTTAGATGCGTGACCGGCCACCACCATGCAAGTTAATCGTTGAATGTGAGACATAGGTCTTGCAGAAGGGGATAACTGGCAACTTGACGTACCGAAGCTCACACGACTCGATCGACTTGTGAGATTCCGGTTCTCGAGCCACGGCGAACTTCAGCCCAAGTTGGAGCCCAAGGTAATGGCACAACAAGATGACTGCTCAGAGCAGTCCATACACATGCAAAGGTAACAGCGCCAACACGTCACACAGTGGAGCGATAGCAAAGTACTGTTTCCGTATACAGTGCAATAAGAAACTCAAACAGCATTCCGCTTTTGACTTCTCGCGCTGCTTCCTTACACTTGACACAATGCGTCGCCCCTCCCGGATAGGTTCGTTTCAAACGAATTAAAAAGCCCAGTTCTATGCTGCGACAACATAAGTATTAGCCATGAAGCAGATTGAGAAGCAAACAGAATACATACGCATATACGTCGTCGGGAAGATCCTCAGATGCGACAGTCTTCGGCCCGTGTTTGATCCCTTCCGACAACATGTTGGCATCCATGCTCGGCAGGACCGCTTTGAAGCTTCTCGGAGACGCGACCTCGGAGCTAGCATCGACTGGCGCCGGGCACCTGGATGCAATCATCCTCCCGAGAACGCCATCCGCGGACTGGACACAGTACTCCAATGTCAGTCTCTGGAGCTTCTGTCAGAGACAAGGAAGATCGGATTGGGCTCCGTAGGTAAGTCGTTCAAGAATTTCATCCGTGACCAGTCCCATATGGTTCACATACGAGATCTCGAGATACTCGAGCTCTGCACCTGCCAGATCAAGGCATGCTAATAGCTCTGCCGTCGTGAGTGGCAAGTGATCCATCCTGAGACTAGTGAGAGCGCACGGCGATCTCGTTTAGAGATTAATCAGAACGTTGTGTATAGACGGTGGCGGGCCGCCAGAGTGATATGCATATCTGAAATGGTTAATGGTTCTCTATATTGATTTCTATAAGGGGCAGGGAGTACCAAGGGCTCTAAGAGGGAAGTGATATTGTGAATCACCTTCATGTTAAGTATGCGGAGTGCAGAGTGTTTCAATGCCGGGATAGAAGGAAAGCGATCCAGTGGCATGTCCAATCACCGGTGGTCTGGGGAAAAGGAGTAACCGATGAGTTCAGGACACGTTTCCAAAATGTTTAGACAGTCGCGCAGTGATATTCCACCTTCAAACATGATATCCGTCAGTTGTGCCCATGGGACTACTGTTACGGACCCTAGCGGGGGAGTGATATCATTTGGAAGCCAGGTCAAAGAACGCTACTGTGGGGCAGAGGTAAAAGGAAGAGGTACAGTCCGGACGTTGTCTCTCAGGAGGGTGAAGGTACGAAGAAGAGGCGCAGGCTGTTGACGTTGTAAGTACAGACGCAACGGATTATTCAACCTTATCACGACCTCTTCCCAACGAGCGATGTGTCGTGCAAACACATCGAGCATTTCGATGACAACACCCTCGGAGACTGCGGGCTAGCTCAGGAAATCGAAAGACCATGTAAATGAGAACCGAAAGCAAGAGGGTGGGAGCGTTCAAGCCAGACCTTCATGAGTTTTGGGTCAACCAGATCCTGATGAGAGTCACTGTAGAGCGTGAACGAGCGCCAGAGACTAGGGGTGCTGAGTGCAGTCTTGCACCGCAAGCTACATACTCTGCAAAGTAGCAAAGCAGCACCTGCAAGAGTCGGCGCTGGTCCAACCTGATGATGTTCGGAAAGCGAGCAAACCATAATCAAAAGTATTTCGACGAGAAGTTCGACGGGAAGCAGGTTTATCGGAGGAGTGTGTAGACTTCCGGATGGGCCTGGAGATATTGACGCATTTGACGCAGGCGCCAACGCATTGACGTAGTCTGCTTTCTAACGCGCCTCCTTGTCGAGAGGTCGGACAATTTAGGCGGAGCCTAAAGTTTGGTAGTTCTTTCTAATACGGAATCTTAAACCTTTGTGATACCACGTGATTCAGGTGGCGCTGTAAATCCGCCGAAATTCACGAAAGTCTTCCTGAAGATCCTCTCCACCCTGGTTTGGGCACATCGCAGGTGAGATGAGGTGCTACAATGGATGGGTGATGGAATGGTGAATTTTGCTTGGGCGCGGAGCACAGAGGGATTCCTACGAGATTCAAACATGTAATGCCCTCTTGGACCAGTACAAAGCAGATAAGACTGCAAAGTCTCCCAAATCAATCTCAATTAATATACCCGTTGGAAAGTATTGTATACACATGCAGCACAGGACAATGGGTGCTTCTTGCGCTCGAAACGCGACGCGTTCGGCGCGATTTACAGACGCGTTGTGACAGCACGTGATGTGCCGGTTCGGCAATCAAGACCTCCTAGTAAGAGCCCGTAATAGAAAGCAGACGTCAGACACGGATATCCGAGGTACGAGGTTGAAGCAGAGTGTCTACCATCTGCCCTCGGGAGACTACGTCAAATGCGTGACGCATGGCGTCAAATGCGTCAATCTTCCTAGGCCCCTTCCGGATGGAGTAATGAGGGCGCCGACCAGTGGCGAAATATCTGAACTTGCATCCAATCTACATCAGCTGAAGCACAGCAGTCTGTCGAGGTTGAATCCGCTGCGTCCAGAGAACATTAGGCATGACAAGTTGTGGCTTATCAGAATATCACACCACAAGCTCGACATCACCGCTACAATCTTCAAGTTCCATCTCGTGGCCCATGCCAGTGATGCACGAGCCCTACGCGGTGCAGTGGAGATGAATCGGAGATGGATCAGAGATGAATAACCACAGGTGGAACCTGGAGGTGAGTGCGTCAGGGACGTTCACGCCAGGCTTTATGGAACATCCTGAAACGACAAACTACATAAACCCACTTACCAAAATAGCGTGAGTTAGGTCCAACGCGGATATCCTGTCAGAGGTACACGTTATTCTGACTACGCCAGAGGACAAGCAGTGAAATCCACTACAGACATTTTGCCAGAGAAAGCATGGAGTACATTGCTAATAAGCTTACTCGAATTCAGTGGGCACTCTCGAGCCAATCGAGAAACTATGAATCAAGTTGTGTCTGATTGCAATTGAACTTCATTTTAAATTAGAAATGAGCGCTTGTTGAGTGTGAGCGCAGGAAGCCCGCTGTACTTACATGCATGTGTCTTTATCTTAGACGTCGACCACAAAACAACACTTCGCAACCAAGCTCTTGTCCCAATTTGCTTGTCCCTCTGAACTTGCAGCATCCACAAGGTTGGGAGAGCACTCGTGACAACTTGAGTTAACGTTTCTGTGTACGTAGAGAGCAAACGACGGGGACCGAGATTGCAATGGATCTGGAGCATAGTGCAGAAAGCGTACAAGTGGTATAAGATGCTAATGATATACATAGATCATGGGGCTGAATGATAGAGAGAAAACAGGAGACGTATGAGTTCAATGGAGGGTGGTTTCACTTTAGCTCCTTCAGTTGCGGTAAGAACGAATAATCGGAAAACGAACGTAGAGATACCTGCAACTGCTCCAGTAGTGAATATCCCTCTAGAGGTCCTCAATATTCGTCCGGAATTTCTGCCACTTCATCCGGTATGATTGCAATGCTCGCCGGTCGGGGTTTGGTTTCCAGGAGATTGACGATATCCTCGACGTCCGTCCCAGTCTTCCCATTTACGTGGGCATCATCAGCGAAAAAAATGTCGCCTTTCTCGTGATTATGGTCGTGGACTTCTCCTTCAACATGCTCATCCTCATTTAAATCGGCAACTTCAGATGTAACTTCGACATGCACGGAGTCGTGATCGGAGTCGTGATGGGGCGTATCAGATAATGTTTCATGGACAGCCTCATCGGTAACTGACTCTGTTGTGATGTGCTCGAGCGGCCCTGACTCGGAAGTGTGCGACAGTTCATCCAAATAATCGTCCACAGGGGCTGTAACTTCGGGTCTGTCGTTTGCTTCCTCCACCCCCATGGCATGCACCTCCTGCACGATCGCTTCTTTATCAGATCCGTCCGCGTGATGGACCTCAGGCTCCTCCGTGAATTCCGCAGTATGCTCGGGTTCGTCCACTAGCGTGCTCGTTGATTCTTCGTGTTGATGCTCCGGGACCTCCTCGGGATGCTCCTTGACCTCCGACTCCACAGCGCGCTCATCCGCTGCGGAAGCAGTAACAGTCGCAAGCGCCGCAGCTTTCTTCGCAGGCGCCTTCGCTGCAGCTCCGCCACGAGTCTTGGCAGCCATCCCCCTTGTCGGTGCCGCACCCCTGCCTGACACCTTCCCGCCTCTCGCGTGTGCAGCTGGAGGGGGGAGCGTCGGCGTGCGCACCTTAGAGATGCTCGAGGCAGTCGGCTTGCTAAGCCTCTCCAGCGTAGCGAGACCCACGGTTGGCTTCCTGGTTGGCGTCGGAGGTACGGGAGAACTCGCGTTGCGTGCCTTAGCGAGAGAGGCAGCTGTAGGTGCGAATAGCCCTGACGCAGGCGTCTTCGGTCGCGCTACCGAAGAGGGAGTCTTGGGGCGAGACGCAGACGGAGTCTTAGGACGCGATACGGAAGGGGTCTTGGGGCGAGCTGGAGTGGTCGGCGCGGGTGGACGGTGTGGCGTTGTCGAGGACGGGCGAGGTTTAGCCGCAGCTGCTGGCGTGTTCGAAGACGACCTCGTAATCGGTGTCGAGGTAGACGCCGACAATGTATTCTGAAACGAACTTGGCGGGGACCGTGCAGGTGTACGAACAGGTGCTCGGGTGGCGGCAGCACTTCTAGCGGGCGTAGACTTCGACGGAGTAACGGGAGTACGCGCAGGCGGAGCGGCTCCGATCGAAGACTGCCGCTGCGGTACTGTCTTTGGCACAGGAACAGCTGTCTCTACCGAAGGAGGGGGGACAGGTCCCGCAGCGATCACATCCTCTGAGGAAAAGGGTGCGGCCTCTCGAACGAGAAGGGCAGCGGGTTCTGGTGGAGAGATCGGCAACTGAGACTTTCGCTTCATCTCTTCATTCTGTGGCTCAACAGGAACAGTAGAAGGAACAGGCCTGGATTTGGGAGGCCATTCGCGCTTCTCCTTGATCTCTTCCTTGGCTGCATCGCCCACGACGAACGACACGGCACTTGACGGACGAGAAGCGCTGGGAGACGTGAAAGACTGCCGCTTATTCTGCTCCTCGAAGCGTCCTATGAGATTGGCGACGCTCTGACGCGGTCGCTCGTCTGGCAGCGGCCTGGCAGTGCAAGACGAGATGATTAGGCTCGATGATCGGGACAGATGGGGAGCGCACTGCACATTTTCTGCGACAAATGCTTGAAAGCTGGGTGCGTGAACGGCGGCGATAATTAAGAGCAGGCTGCCCTCGCCGGCGAGAGCAATGAATAACACGACTGCAGAACAACTTGAACGAACGATGTGACTCTGGTTGCGTGATGGCGTTGTCAGATCCAGTGCCGCGAAGCATATTCACGGGTTGAAGCCTGCTTTGAAAACGCTGGAAAGCGGCACATTTTCGGAGTTTGAACGCGATGTAACATCCATTTGAAGATGAAACTAATGAGGACTAGTATCGTACAGGCGCCCATTTGGGACCTTTAATGCGAAGGGAGAAAACATGCAGAAACGGCATTCATCCATCCTATGGCAACCACTTCTCGACAATGTCCATCAACCTCCTAGCTGCATCCCCTTCTCTCCAAAAGTGGGTCGCACCGTCAATCTTCACTACCTTCAGCCTGCGTTCCACACCATTGGCTCCGGAAACCTCTAACAGACTCTTCGACCACGTCTCGTAGCTCTCCGAATCTGTGAACTCGTCGTCGTCGCCAAACAGTATAAGGACATTCGAATGTGGGTCCTGAATGAGCGCCTGCAGCGCGCTCGTATAAGCCTTGCCCCGGAAAGCGGTCAGCCAGTGCCGTGGTCCGAGGGGGTACGACAGCAGGACGTGTGATGTCTTCACGTTCGGAAGGACGGGAAGGACAGACGCGATCAGCGAGCCGTACGAATAACCCTGCAGACGCGTCAGGTCGCAAAAATGCGAAACAATAGAGCTTCCAAAGGACATACCATTACCACCAGCGATACGACGGCCGGCACGACGCTGAGGGCCCACTGCACGACTTCCTTCAGGTCCTGCGCCTCGCGACTGCCCGTCAGAGATGCCCATCCAGACGACCTGCCGACTCCGCGCGAGTTGTACCGCAGGACGTGATAGCCCCTTTCAAGCAGCGGTCCGACGAGTATGTGCAGAATGCTTCGATCATGTTTGCAGCCAACATAGCCAGTACCAGCAGTGCAGTACGATCGGACGTTAAATTAACCAGACAGTCCAGTAGTTGAAGTAGACAGCAGACGCACGGATCGTCCATTCTTCCGCCCAGCCTTGACCAAGGATGCAGGCAGATCGCGAGCTTGCTCTCGGCTGGTTCTGAGTCGCCTTCAACTGAACTTACACTCGAAGCAGAAACAGGCGGCCGCGATAGAGCATACTCTATGGTTGTTCCCGAAGGCAGTAGAGTCGTATCATGGGAAGACATGTCTGAGGTCCAGACATGCAAGTCCTATCCGGACTCAAAAAGATAAAGCGATAAGCATTCGTGCCAGGGCGTGGGGATGCAGGACCGATTTTACTTCGTACAAATCGACAGGGAGTATACGCACAGTAGCTACAGAGATACGGGTTACAATGGAATAAATACACGGAATTCCTTACACCAAACTTGAACCATAAAATAGAAGAACCAAAGCCGAAGCAATACTAAATTACAACAATGAACGAACGAACGAACAAATGCAAGAGAGAGTCCACCATCTCAACCGCGGTAAACACCACCACCAGCCTTCCATCTCGAACCGACATATGCTGGAGGAGAAAGGTTTTGGGGCAATGGATGCCACGAATCGCTCTGTGCCGATATAGACCGAGGAGAATAGAACTTGCACAAGAGACTCCGAATCGACGATCATCTTCTTCCGTATGTCGAGTGTGACGCCTGTCGAGGACGAGCATCTGGTGCGGATTGTTCTTTTAAGGTGATGCCGGTGACAACTGGGTACGAGATCGAGATGAGATGTCGTCAAGGAGGATAGAACACCGCGCCTGTCCAGTTTTGGGCGACATGAAGGCAGAATGCGCGATGCGCGTGATCAGCTATGAATACAGCGAAACAGCCAGCGGTTTCGGTTCGGTTACAAGATGATACAATGCGAAGAGTTGAACCTGCTGTTGTGATGAATGTCGCACTTGCAAGGTAGCGACAAGAACGAGTGAGGGATACGGGTGACATGGATCAGGAGAGTCGCACCAAAGGGAGAAGTACGATACAGTTTCATTAGTTGAAACCGTCGAAGTGCCCCGACAGGATGCGTTCACCCATGGGCGATGGCGCTCGCGGGGGCCTTGGTGCACTCGGGTTGACAGTATTCGCCCGCCGCGGTCTACGAGGAGTTGTATCCACAGCGGGCGAGTTAGGTGGCGTACTTGGGCGCTGCGTGGTCGAAGCCGCGGTAGCACCATTAGCTCCACTGACTGGCTTCAAATTGGGAAACTGTGGCTACAAGCGTGAACAATCAATACCATATTCACAGCAGAAAGAAGTTAGGAGTATACCCTGGCGAGTGTGCCGCCCAAGGATAGACGGCGTAAAAGACCTGCCGCTCTCTCCTGTTGGGTGCCCGATACAGGAGGGGGCTGGGCAAAACGCTCGCCCCCAGCCCACGCAGTGCTCGCGCGACGACCATGCTTCGTAGCCTTGCTCTCGTTATCAGCCACCTCATCATCTGCGTGAAGGGAGTTAAACTAATGCGGATGGCAGGTACACTGTATGAAGATTAACCTTCCGGTACAGGAACACCGACGTTACGCCGGAATGGGAATGTAGTGCTTGCAGACTTCGGTGACTGCCCACTCAAAAAATAGGACAAGATAGGGGAAGTCGTAGGAGACATGGGTATGATGTGAGGCTGGGTACCTGGAAACCCGGACTGTGGGGGGGGAGAACTCGGTGAAGGAGATGAATCGTCGGAAGAGGATGAGTCTGAGGCCGAGTCCGAACGACGACGAGGTTGGCGATGCGGATCAATGGCAATTGGCTTGGAGTGGCGAACGTTGTTGCTGTCGTTAGAAGACATTATTTCGATGAAAAGGACGCTTGCAATGGTCGATACGGTGGGCAGGAAAGAGAGGGGTTTGACGTAACGCCGGTCGCGCTGCGCTTATGAAGTTAGAGTACAAACTCCGATCTAATGGACTCTTCGATCTGCGTACGTAATCACTGTGGGCTCCACCTGATGGGCCAAGTCTCTGGTCGCAGCCGTCCTTCCACGATTGTCCTTGGATTGTCCACCTTCTCCCTGTCGTGCCGTCACTTTCACGAGAAATCCTGAGTCGAGGTACAGCGTGAGGAGGCAAGTCAATAACGTATAAACACACCGCCGACTCAGGTTGATCTGTACGAGTCTCCTTTGGATCACATGCGGCGCAACCGGCGATGTCTCATATACAGATCGAAATGGCGGACTCACTTCTGGCTCACTCAGCGCCTGCGGATCCATGCAATGACCAAATTTCGTTAGGCCCGCTTGAACCCGCGTTGAGGTGTCCACGTGTCGAGATCTCCTCCGCGAGGCAATCGCGACTAATACCTCATTGAACGGTGCCAAACTCTGCGTAGAGAGTGACCATCTTTGGGTTGTGCCGATCAGACGAGTCAACCAAGCCATTTCATGTATGCCGTCTGCCATTCAGAGATGCCGTAATGGATTTTATCGTGAACAACTTTACTCGGTCAGTCCCAGTTCCCTGTGTTCAATCGTGACAATGGAGGACAAACTTAGATATCTTCCTGCCGTCCGTTGTCTGTATTTGGAGTATTAGGAAGTTCAAACGGATTCTGGAAGGGTGGAAAGATCTCCTCTTCTGCTCCCGTTGGCATAATTTGTCTGAACTCCACCTCGGTGACTGCTCATCAGCCTGTGCCAACTTGTGAGTCTCATGCGTATGTATAGGTTTTGAAGTATTAATCACCTCTATGTTGTTCGCTGACACAGGATGATAATGAGCCTGAGTTGCAGTCCCTTCTCACACTATTGCCGCTACTTGCCGCCAGTCCTGGTTCATGTGAGATGGAACCATCAACTTCGTGTCAGTTTAAATGATGACCCATGACCCAGAGTTTGGTACGAGAAGCCACTGCTTATCTGACGCCAAAGGTCGGTGTCCTGCAACCCCCCTTCTCAATGGTGTGCTTGCGAATTGAAACAGGTCAGCCGAGTGGCACAGTGTATTCTCAGAGTGCATGCACAATGGAGACCCCGTGCAAAAGATAACAGGAAGCCTGCAGAAATCACGAAGATACAAAGTTCAACGCCCGAAAATATTTCAGCTATGGTCACCACGCATGGATGCGTCGACGAAGCACTGGTTCTGGCGGTCGCGCTCCAGACCTATTCATTGAACACCGTATCACACGACCTCCAGTCCGGAAGGCAACCATGGATCAACGGGAACAGTCCAGGTATAGCCCAGAGCAGCTAATTGCCGCTATCGTCGCCCAGAGAAATGCGAACCGGAACACAAGATACAGTTTGCGCCTCTTTCTTAGAAAGTCTGTTCACAGTGTCCGAAACGCGTGTATGAATCGAAGCTTACCTACATCCATTCCTCTTTGTACTTCCTGAGAGCTCTCTGCCCTCTTGAAAGTCTCGCCCACCTTGCTGAAGTATTCTCGCGGATTGCAACAATTGTAGCGGCAATTGACGAGATGCAGTTGTTTACGCGAGCTCGCTAGAGTAGCCTGATCTTCAAGAAAAGCATCTGTACGTGCGTCAGTCCTCGAGAAAGAGCTCGTAGTTAAGGAAAAGCCAGTCGGTCAAAAAACAGAATCATCTCAGAGCTGAGTATACAGGCAAATTCAGGGACAACAACTTGAACAAGAAACAAGAACGATCACATGTGCGCGTATGCCTGCCTGGCCCGTTTGGGTGAATCATTATCCAATCGTAGCGGCGCGAGCGCCATTCCCCGACTCCATTGGAGGCTGACGTGCAGTCACACTTTCACATGAGGGGTTGTGATTAATACGCAGTAAGTAGAAGTACATAAAGTAGTAGCTACGGAAATGTGTGTGTTTCAAGGGAATGCCATTCATAGCTACACCAATAAAGCATCATCATCACTAGGTAATGAAGTTAGTGGAATAGGTATAGTGTCGTAGTGGCAAGCATCTATTTGAACAAGTGAACATCCATAGATGCACCTATTTTCCAGCTACACTGGTCAGAAACAGTCGCAAAAAACGAGAAAACTAAGTCTTCAAGAGAGCAGGTCCACATAGATTCCACATGGTTTAGTGGTGGATCATTAGATTAGCAATAATACGAGAAGAGGAATACACGCACATGCAAAACAGAATGATGTGCAAGGGCATAATGTTCGCAAGCGTAAATAGACCTGCGCTCGAACAGTGTCGACAGGTCCAGTGCAACAGCGACGTTCGCGACCGGAACCCTAGACGGAGTCAAGACTCAAAATCGTAAGTGTTATTACTCAACTTATTTACTCATGTTGTTTTCGGGCAACTTCACTCGCAGAGGCGTCTGCCGTTTCCCCTTGCCAAAGCCCTCCTCCAGTTCCTGGAGTCGGGGAACACGGAAGACTGTACTTAGCCGCTGCACGTGAACAGAAGAGCTACATGCATGTACATGATGATGAAGTCTCAATTCACCACACAGCAAAAAAAAATGTCTATGCATCTTTTTTGCTGGACATGTATGGGTGGAACTACAAATCACAGTGCGCTCCATTTTTTCCAGGTTGATCCGGTTCTTCGAACAACAGCCATGAGCCCATTGCAATGATATCCTCCAAGAAAGTGACGACGTATATACATACTCTAGTTAACTCGATTCATGAAAGTCCCTAACGATGCTCTACCGCAGCTAATAAGTCCGGCCAGTCGGCGCTTGCTCTACACATCTCCCTGAAGACGCCGCCTGGTTTCGATATTAGAGCCTTTGGGGTGTCAAACTCCAGTATCCGCCCTCCGCCGAGGACGAGGATTCGATCATAATCCAGGACGGTTTTCAACCGATGAGCTATGGTGATCACGACGGCACCACAGAATTCTTGTCGAACGGTCCGTTGGATCTAACGATGACGACGCATGAGCGCCTTTGTACAGAATTTAGTTACTTCTCTCACCTGGTCGTCTAGTTTTGAGTCTATTTGAGACGTAGCTTCATCCATGATGATAACGTTGCTATGTCGCAGAACTGCACGAGCGAGGGCTACCAGTTGCCGTTCCCCCGCACTCAGTGAGCCTGTCTGACTGATGGGGATATCGAGGGTGACCTCGGATCTCTCAGCCTTCACCGCGGATTGATTCAATATGGATGTCAGATGACATCTCTCCAGCACTTCCCAGCATTCCTGATCAGAATGTTCCCCGAAGGGGTCAAGGTTTCCCCTGATCGTGCCAGAGAAGAGCGACACGTCTTGGCTGACAATGGTCTGTTGAAATATGGAGAGGTAATCACGGAGGGCGACAACATCAGCCTGTCAGAAGAGTACTCACAATCCGACTTCTCAAGTCATCTAATCCAATTTTGGTGATATCAATGTTGTCGATTCTAGGAGGAACCTCACACATATATCATTATAGCAATGTGGAATACAACTCACATTATTTTGCCCTCACTCGGTTCGATGATCCTCAACAGGGAAAGCGCGAGCGTAGATTTACCTGTCAGAATACGCACCCGAATGAGCTTATGCTAAGGTAGAAATGCGCCGCATGGCGTACCAGAGCCCGTTCGACCTACCTGCAGTGCGATGTGAGCTAGAAGGTTAACTTGTGACAGAAGCATCACGCACCACTCCAATCTTCTCCGCGGGCTTCACAGAGAATGATACCCGGTGTAGCACCGACGGCAGTTCTGGAGCATACCTGACAACGAGATCCTGGACGACGAGTTCTCCGTTGCTCGAAGGCCAGTACGCTGGAGGCCTGTTTTCCGGAATAATCTCCGGAGCCTCTTGAGGCACTCCCAGATACTCCACTATGCGCTCCACAGAGTTGAAATCTAGTTCGAGCATAGCCAGAACCCTAGTATCGCTGTTGGCATACAAACACTGAAGAGAACACTCCACACACACCTGACGAGCTGCCGTGACGCATCTGCGAAAATACCCGCTTGAACGATCACCACGGCTGCGAAGCCTGACGAGACCGAACTCCACAACGCGAAGAGCGTAGTCATAAATACAACCACAGACCCAAGACCTGAGAGTTATATGGGCAAAAAGCCTTCAGCATCCACGCCGACAGTACATTATCAACGTATTCACTGACAATCGTATCTCCAGGACAGCCAACCAGTCACCAGCCACTGATAGTGCAATCATATGAATTTGACTCAACCGAAGCATCGAGGCTACCACCTACATAGACATGATCAAACGACTGGAACTTATCGACCCTTTTGTAGAACCTATCTTGATATCTTTCCTCCATGCCGAACGCGCGCACATGGGCGAGACCTCTTAGCAGCTCATCAAAACCAGCGAACGCAGGTGACAGAGAGATCGATTCGAGTCGGCGCAAATCCCGGGAAGCCTGCACATATGACGGAGCTATACGGATATAGAGCCACGCAATAATCACTGCGAAGGGAGTAAAAGACGGCACGAGAGAAATGATCACCGTGAACGATGCGAGGAAATTGAGACCACCAGACAAAGCTGCTCTAGCCGAACTCTGGAGAGCGTCGTCAACAGTGTTTATGTCCGAAGTGAACCTGTTGAGTATGCGGCCAATTGGAGTGACGTCAAAGAATCGGGCAGGCGCCCTTGCAAGCCTTTGTAGCATTGATATGAACAACACGCGAGATGCTTGAAGACTTGCATAGTAGCCAATGGAGATATAAGCAAGGACAGAGAACGCTCCTGACAGTGAAATCAACAAGAGTATCATGAGCCATGGCTTCACGTCCACATCCGGCGGCGGGAGGCTTTCCCAGATGGTTGAAATGTTCGAAATCTTCCTGAAGTAGACACCGACTGAAGGTTCGGAATCTTCGTATGCTTCACCCCACTTTGCCAAAAAGAACTAAACAAGAATTAACCATGAGCTTTTGCCAATAAGTACGAGGATGAGAACTCACTTGGTTACCAATGGTGATAAGGCGAATCAACAGCATAAGAAGAATGGTCATGAACCAAGAGAAGAGACCGGCGGCGCGGACGTAGGTCAGATACGTATGTATCGAGACTCTGCCTTCCGCGCGAGCTTCTGCTTCAATCAACTTGCCGTCGGAAATTATCGCCTTGGGTTGTGCTTCGTCCTCTTGCACCTGGAGATCAGCTTCATTCTCGACTTCTTTGGTCGACGATTGGGGCTCTCCTTCAGCCATGTCTTCCGCTTCAACCACCTTGTCAAGCTGGCCTTGTTCTTGCAATTCTTGCACGGAACCTCGGCGTAAGACGGTCCCACTGGAAAGTTCAACGAGGTACGATGCCAACGGCAGACAGAGACTGATATGGTGAGTAACAAGAATTATCGTCCGATCACGAGCAAGCTCCCTTGACAGAGCGTTCTTCACCAAGTGCTGTGCCGTGTGCATGTCTACTGCTGCGAGGCTGTTAACAGAGAGGATCCATCGAGTCATGCATGCGTCTTCTCGGGAGAGGACTTACGGGTCATCAAGTATTATACACTGATAACCAGCCGGATTAGGACCGTGTTGAATGGAAAATTCCGTGACTTACTGTGGCTTGAGAGTACAGCGCACGCGCCAGCGCGATCCGAGCGCGCTGGCCACCCGACAACGTGATGCCCTTCTCACCGATTTCTGCGACGGCCGTCGATATAGAAGGTCCTGAACAACAGGCTGACTTACCTGTCATATCACCGGCTTCCAAGATTAGAAGGTCCTTCGAAAGAGCACAGGCTTCGATGACAGCGGCATAGCGTCCTTCGTCGTATCCGAATGCCGAGCCGAAAATGATATTGTCGCGAATGGTGGCATGCTCAAGCCCTGTAGGATCCTGAATATCGACGCTGCCGGATACGAGTAACAAATTCACACTAACAGGGGTTCTGGGCGCAATACGCGACCCGATGCAAGGCCTTATTCAGAATGACACTACCGGAGAGACAGCGCATCTCTGAAGTAGAATTGAATGTTGGTTGGTTGTGTAAAAATCATGAAGAATACGACGCACCTCCCAGCAAGGCAGCCAGTAGAGCACTCTTTCCCGACCCAGTCGCTCCACTCACCAGCGACAGCTTGCCAATAGGGAACTTGATATCTAGCGGGCCAAGCGTGAATCTGGAGGGCGTTCTTGCAGGAGACACATCCCATTCGAACGACCCATTCACAAAGCCGACTTCATTCGGAAGCGTCTCTCTCGCATGAACCGGCATCTTCAGAGAAGATGCCCAGTCGGGCACCTCCGCCTCGCTGAGGAACGCTTCAATGCGCTGCATGCTAACATAAGCTGTTCGAGCGTCAGTGTGCGAATGTACACGCGCACATCACGCGCGCGACGCACCATGCAGCCAAGCGAAAATCTCCTCGGGAAGCATGGTCATGGGTCCTTGCAGCTGGGAGAAGAGTGCGATGGACGTGAATGCCTTCGAGACAGTCAGTCTCTCCCCAGCAACGAGTGTGTAACAGAGAAACGACGACAGTGCGGTTGCAGAGGGCATCCACGTCCAGACGAAGGCTATCGCGACGCTCACGATGTTTTGCTTCACGCGCCATTTGAGCTCCGTTTCTCTGGAACCCTTGACCAGCTGGGCCCATCGTGATTCTAGACAACATCAAGGAGCGAACAACGGTTACCAGCAGAGGACGTCTCACCCCAGCCGTAGAACTTCAGGAACCGAACATTTTGGAAGAGCTCGTTCACCATGTTCATGCGCCGGTCGCGTGCTTCCCAAGATCGACGCGTAATCTGAGCGTACCATGAGACCTTGTCTGCGCCAAGGGCACATGGCCACCCACATGGATATTATATTTCGCCAACGGGTAGTTTAGAATATATGTCACAATAACGATGACGACTGGCGCGAGAGAGCTCCATCCAAGGACTCTGTGGACCGAAGTTCAATGCTTGCACAACATCATCGACGACTATACCCCTCACCTATACAGGAACACCATGGCAATTACCAGGCGAACGGGCGCTGTGAAGATGCCTGAGAAGAACCAAAACCGATGCGCGACGGCATACGCATCGCCTCTGCCTCACAATCAGCTCAGTAAAACTCCGCATATATAAATCGACGCACTGCATCAGGTTGACTATCTGGCCCAGGTCAGCACTTCCACGGCTGTCCTCGTTATCATGGCTTGTGGTGCTGCCAACATCACGACGCGTTAGCGCTCTACAGCGGAACCAAATATCAGCGGGCAACGCCCAGAAAACTGGGTTGCTGAGCGTACTTGTAATGTAGAGCACAGAAGAGCTGCCCACGGCTGCGCTCGTAGGAGCGGCGAGCGTGCCACATCTTGTACAGGTCGATCTGCGCGAATGACAGGTTGGCCAGGAAGGTGATGAGTGCAAAGAGGTAGGCGGACTTCTTCGCGTCAGGCGAAGGATCCGCGAGTGCGGAAAGCATGCGCTGGAGGGCATACGGGGGTATAAAGCCTGGACCACCAAAGTCAGTCTGGAATATATCAGGAAAATTGTACAGTGTCTACCGAAAACAGCGCTCCAGAGGTCTAGTACGATATCTAGTATGAGGTCTAGTGAGTTCGACACAAGCAGGAAACGGAGGACAGAGTGTGTGGGGTATCTACGATCGAACCGTCAGCACAGTCGCTTAAAATCATCACTATATGCACGCACTCCGAGCGATACTTGAGGTATTTTGTGAACAAATTCTTATGCGTGAAAAACGGAGACAAGCTCCACACGTCTGACTCGTTTAACGTTCGCCTGTTCGCGACATCAAAGAGTGGCTGGATGAAGGAGAAGTTCGACCAGGACCACAGGTTGACGCCGTCTTCTGGCATGGACAGGTCGTTCGAGGGTACCTGCAGGGCGTTCAGAGGTCAACTCATTTCAACATCAGACGAAGAGCGACTCACATCAGTTCCTTTCGCGATATTTTTGACGGGGGGGACGGGCTGTAAGGGGAACGTCCCAGCTATCCAGGTGAGCACCATTGACACACTGAAGTGCAGTGCATTCAGTGCAACTACGCCGGGACTACTCCTCCCGGGCCCGTCTATGAATTCTAGTGAGACGGCGATTAATGCCAGGCCAGCATATGTGAGATAGTGCAAAATTAAGAGGTACGGAGGTGTCGTGGGTGGTCTGAACAAGGTCCTCAACGTAGCATAGAACTGTCTTCACGTCTCAGCAGTCGCATGCAACGCACACAAGTTAGGGAGCACGCACCCATGTTACAACCCCGACCGCAGTGCGGGCTCCAAACGCGACATCGTTCATGACCGCCGCATATGCGAACGCCGCAGCCCATGCACCGCACTCCACGGCGGCAAGCGCGACCAAGGTGCGACGCTTCCACACAGGCACCGCTACAGGATCACCTGGAGCGTCCTCCAGGTCGTCCAACGTCAGGAAATTTCGGAACGGGGACGTCAGAGTCCGATAGACCTTCTGCACGGACTTGGGGTACTGAAGGGTCGCGGCGAGATCGTACACGAGGATGAGCAAGCCCACAGAAGCCGGGAGGACAGTCGCCAGAAGACCAGCTCCGGACCCGAGCTCCATCCAGAGGTCGTCTGTGAGGGTGATTTGCAGCCCTTCCGAGCCTGACGGCTGCACAAGAAAACCCATATCCTGCATCCAGTTCATGGCAGAGTCCACTGTGGATAGAATGTTGAGGCCCGAGGACTTGACTCTTGAGTTACGAGAGTACAGCACGAGCTGCGTCACTCACTCAGTACTCAGGCCTATGAGCCTGGGCCAGCTGTAAGAGCAACGTTCACGCGGATCAGACGGATCCAGGAGAGCACCAGTATCCCGACGAAGCGAAGGAGGAGGTTGATCTGTTGCCGAACCTGCCACGTCCCGTTCGTCTGGGCTCACTCCGATTGTAGGACCCTTCCACTGGAAGTTCGATGACTTCCGTATCTGTTTTCGTGGCTATCGCAGCATGTTGTGCGCATGCTGCGAGGCGTGGTCCTGCTTCTTCTCAAGACGTCAATCCAACGTAGAGTAAGTCCCTATTGCTAAACATAACATAACCGTCACGACTGGTTGTCTTTCCTCTAGTTTAAACACGGTTTCTTTCCCCTTGCGGCCAATCACTCAATCTAGCCTCAAGTCGCTTGTTTGCACTCGGGCCCAGGAGGTAACGTTGCCCAGATCCTGCTCCTCGATCTGAATATAGTCTGCTTTCTAACGCCTCCTAGGTCGGACAATTTAGGCGGAGCCTAAAGTTTGGTAGTTCTTTCTAATACGGAATCTTAAACCTTTGTGATACCACGTGATGCAGGTGGCGCTGTAAGTCCGCCGAAATTCACGAAAGTCTTCCTGAAGATCCTCTCCACCCTGGTTTGGGCACATCGCAGGTGAGATGAGGTGCTACAATGGATGGGTGATGGAATGGTAAATTTTGCTTGGGCGCGGGGCACAGAGAATAGAGGGATTCCTACGAGATTCAAACATGTAATGCCCTCTTGGACCAGTGCAAAGCAGATAAGACAGCAAAGTCTCCAAAATCAATCTCAATTAATATACCCATTGGAAAGTATTGTATACACATGCAGCACAGGACAACGGGTGCTTCTTGCGCTCGAAACGCGACGCGTTCAGCGCGATTTACAGACGCGTTGTGCCAGCACGTGATGTGCCGGGTCGGCAATCAAGACCTCCTAGTAAGAGCCCGTAATAGAAAGCAGACGTCAGACACGGATATCCGAGGTACGAGGTTGAAGCAGAGTGTCTACCATCTGCCCTCGGGAGACTATCTGAATACAGTATTGACCATTGTCATTGCGTGCAATGATCAGCATTTTTGTCCATAGAACCCGATGATACCAAAGCTCTCTAGGGCTAACAGACTGCATAATTGGCTTCGTGACGGGCCCTAGAACCCGGGGAGGCTCAGCAGACACACTGTAAAGTTGTGCTCTTGTTTGTCCCGGCCAGCCGCTATCATCTCCATGGTTTATCCCTGGATCTGCAGTCCAGCAAGAACTTGCATTTCTTGTACGAGCATCAAGGATCCTGCATGTGGCAGCCACTCTGCGATCGGTGCGGGAACTATACCCGTGGAAATGTGGAAACGTATGAAATTAGCTGACTACGTCAACTACGTGGCTCAGGTACAGAAAGGCACCTCGTCAGCTACAGCTAAAGTATGTATGGTAAAGTAAAGTAAAGTAAAGTAATGCAATAGTAAAGTCCTTCTGCAGCTCTGCTGAAGCTCACTATGCACCTGTTCTCCTTGAAGTACCTGTAAGCATTCCGAAGTCCTGCAGCCATGAAGTCCATCATTCTTCCCAGTCATCCACGGCACAAATCGCATGAATACAAATGCAGCCCTCGCAAACTCACTGGTTCCAACTTCAATCCTTCATGATCCATGATCCATGTCCTCCCAATGATGGCCAGTCATCAGATGGTCACCTATCAAGGTGCACAACAGATGATGTCGTACTGCAAGAGGGCTTATGAAGGTAATTGCTTCCAATGCAACTGGGGTTGATGGAAAGTTGAATGATGAAAAATCAACAGGGGAGGAGAGAACGGCACTGAGAGGCATTGCACGAGAATGGTGTGTATCAGTCGGAGCCCCTATTGAGACAGAGCCTCCTGGATGCAGAGGACATGGCACCGAGTTGACAGTGCACTGAGGAAGAGAAAAGAATAAAGCAAAAGCATCAGATAGTGAATGTCAAAATGTCGAATAATAGGGGCTGATGTGGTTTTAATATTTTCTGGCACCGGCAGTCCCTGCGTCGAACCCCACCATGAGCGGGACAAGTCACGGCAGGATTGCCACTGTGAACAGACTGTAGTGTCGGCGCGGTAACAGTAACAGTAACGGTGGTGGTGGTAGTGGTGGTGAAGGCATTATGGCAGATGCAGATCACGGGATCCCGAGTGATGTGAATATTCGGGAAAAACTCAATGTTACTGCACAGCAAGCCGAGCGAGGAGGTCAGTCAAATCATGAGCCCGTGAGAGAGAAGAAGAAGAACGCGCTATGAACCCGACTTCAACCCGCTTGGTTGGGGAAATACGAGCCACAAGGTGTCGACCATACATCTTGTGTAGTCTTGAGTCCTAGATCAAAAGTCTTATGTGTCGGTGCAGAGGACTCACTGCTTGATCTCCAACGAGTCACGACCGTCCTTTAACTTAAAGTTCAGAACTTTGAAGACAGTACTTGATAATGGCACGTATGTGTTACGGCCCGGCGAGTGTCCCGGATACTAACACAGTGTTGACGGGAAGCATGAGACTTTTGCCATCTGCTGGAGACCAACGGATGACTGCTTTGACCAAGGGGCATACAGACCTGTGATGACTAGAACAAAAGGGATGGCCTTGAGGAGACGAATCGCGTTCTGAGTGTCAAACGCGCCGTGACAGGGCCACTTTCTTGATAGAGTGTTAGTGACAGCTCGCGCGACTTTTGTCACGCACCGTCGCTTCCAACATGCCTCTGTACGAACGAAATGCGTTTTTTGAGGTGCAGTATTTACGAAATCAAGCCCAGGAGCTTCTGAAGTGCAGCTGCCCACATATGGTAGTGTCTGCGGTTCGTAAGGCGGACACGAGGTACGACAAGGTTCGTTGATTGCCTACTCCCTCGCATTGAGTATTCCTGGCGCTCACTCGGTTCTTTCCCGCAGCCGAAAAACGCTGGCTCGTAGTCTGGCTTCCACTTCCACTTCCACTTCCACTTCCACTTCCACTTGGCCTCCGGGCGACAGTGGCGGTGCCATGTGTAGTGTACGTCGCGGCCGCTGTCTTTGGTCATAACGCCACGAGAAACGTTACCGGGCACATTTTGGGGAATTCGAATCCGCAGGGGGTAGGTGGATGCGGCGGATCATTGAGCGGAGACAACGGCGCCGCCCATATTGCGCGCGTCAGACGCTGTCATGGGACGTATTTGTTCTGACGAAATGAATACTGAGCGTTTCGATATGTGCAGGTGACTGCCGTAAATCACCATTCTGGATCGACGTGCATTGGATTTCGTCATATTGAGTGGATGTGTACGCACACCAACGAACGTTCTATCTAACCTCCGACATGGAGAACGTTCCCTGGTCGACGAGGCGAGTGCTATAGCCGCAGAGGAGGGGCGCGCCTTGAGCTGGTCTTGACGTCAAGATAAGTGCAGAGAACATAACTGGAGACGTCGATACCAATGCGATTGACCAATACATGCTTTGGCGAATCATCCAGAGTCGCGGTGTCAGGGTGAGAGCATTTGGCGCACGGCTAGAGATAGCGACACATTCGTCGCAGCGTTCGCCCGTTCGCGATGCGTACCCGTCGGCAAGCAAAAGCACGCGCACGATGGACGACACGATACCGATCGCGACTTTCACGATCTTCTTACTGCAAGATGGATGATGTCAAATCGGTCAATCGCATGGCCACGACTCGTTAATGACGCACCGGGGTCGCAACAAGCTGCGGCCATTGGCACCTTGAACTGCATACTCAGACTGCTGCACGTAAATTCGCACCGGTAGACGAGACAAGGAAGCGACCGATCAGGATGAAGCAATTCATTGACAAAAGCAAGGAAAATTTCCCTTCACGTACAGAAAGCTGGGTTACTCCGACGATACAAGGGTTGGTGCATCCAGGTCAGACGTCAGAATGAAATTGTGAGTCAAGGAGGGATCAGAGAGCAGGCATACAAGGTAACACACGCGTAACATATCTCCAAAAGTTTGACAGAATCGCGAACCTCCCGCACAGCATGAAGCCCAGCATAGAAAGGGGAGACCTCCGCGTCTGGCCTACCGCTCAGTATGGCTAAGTAATCGCCAGATCTGAGCTGCTACTCGAACTGAGTTACGACAAGTATGTCGCCTGCGCGTCGGCATTTGAATATGTGCCTCCTAGGCACATTACGAGACGCTCTGGCGGTCAGTGGTCATCAAGAACGGGGGATTGGCTGAGAGAGTCGAAAACCCGCGAAGACCTCTTTTGCTAGAAACTGCGAACTGAGTAATCCACAGCCCTCGCGGGCGCTATAAGCAAGCAACGACCGGCAGCCAGTCGGACCAACACCAGCAAATCTCCTGGACAGATCCCAAAACGGTCATAGACGTGCTGACTATCAGCGGCCGCATCAAGAAGTACCGGAAGTGTCAGCGAGCACCTCGGATCTCAGAAACCCAGGGTTAGCCTGTTCTTCGGTGACATCTCAATCGAACGAGCCAGCATCGTTCAGAGTCGTTCGAACATGCCTGACGCCCGCTCCGAGGTACAGGTCTAGAGAAGTCTTCGATATAGTATTGCAACAGGGCAAGGGAAGCGTTTGTACCTTGTGTCTGGAGAACAGCAGGCCATACCGCGGAGGCCGACACTGCTCGACGGAGAAACCCCACTTCCGATGAATAGAACTCCTAGAAACATCACGTTAGGCGTGATAGAGTGGACGATGACACGTCACGGTGTGCAGGAAGAGCGTGGCCTCGAGATGAACGCGCCTGCGAGTGAGCGACGGACAGATGCAAGTCCCTGGCGCCGCATGTCAGAGTTTCATGCATGGGAGGTTCGGCGGACCGAACTTGCCTGACGTTCGCATCTCCCGTTGGAGACTGCCCAGTTGCACGCGAGCGTAAGTACGACGACGGAGGACAGCGCGTTGTCATCATGATCAGCGAATAGCGCGTTGTCAGCGAGTTGAGCGGGCCATGGCATGATCGGTGGCATACTCGGGTCAGATGTGGAGAAAATAAAGGTCAGACACCTCCAGAGATTTGTGGGGTTGTGGGGAATATTGTATGGGACTATACAATGTCCAGGTTGGGCCTAGTGAGATGTAAAGCCCACCGCTTGTTCATCGCATAATTCAAGTGTGAGAAGCGAGTGTCAGGACCTGAGATCCGTGTGGGGAAAGCAGACGCCGACGCTGGGATATAAAGACGAGCATCAGGTGGCGACCGTGCGGGTTTGTTCTCTCTGTTGCACCCAGTGAGAAAGACAGAAAAGAGAGAGAGAGGCGTGGCCCGGGGAAACAGCTGTACGCTCTCATTCCGAGTCCGTTCAAGTTCACGCGCCGTCTCGTAGGCGTCGGCAATACACTTCCTGCACTCCACTCGTCTCGTCCCCTTTTTCTTTTGTCAGCTGTCGTCATTATCGTCCTCTCGACAATATTCATATAATCCCGCTATATTCTTCTCGCACCTACCACCGCCCGGTTCGGACTGGCTAATAGGTTCGCTTTTTCGGAACGCCAGAACACTCATTACTTTGTATCCGTTACTCCCCGTCCTGCTCTCCTTGTTTATCTACTTTTCGCTGCCCACTCCATCTCTGTCGTACCTATCATGGCTCCAGTGTTGATCCATCCAACCGGCGTGAACTTCATCGAAGAGCAGCACCGTCCGGACGTCAACAGTGACGCCGCGACCTACTACGGTGGCCAGGAGAAGTTCAGTCGCTCCAGAACATATAGTGCCGTACGTTCGTGTCTCGTTCAAATGCGGCCCAGCTGATCAACCTGCTGCAGTCGTTCGCCCATGGGTACAACCCAAAGCGCATGCCTACCTTCCAAGACGAGTCGTACATGCGCTCACGGCGGATGTCTCATGACGAGAAGGGCACAGGCCCCAGGCGTTTCCTCATCGACGTAGAGGAGACCATCCGTGTAGTTCTTGAGCAAGAGGATACCGATGGCGACTTCCAGATCAGTATCACAGACGCTGGTCCGAAGCTCATGGCTCTCGGTACCGCTACCAGCAATGGGTTCAAAAGCTTCGATATTCGAGTACGTCGCGCTCCTTCCATCCACCAAGTTGCTAAGCACGTCGTTGGTTTACTGTTGCGTCTTCTAGGGAAACTACATGCTGTCGAACCTATTGCAAGAACTCGCTCTCGCCAGAGATCACAACAGAAAGCGTATCGTGCTCGACGAGGCACGTCTGACCGAGAATCCGGTCGACCGTCTGTCCCGCATGATCAAGAACTCGTTCTGGCACTCCCTCACCCGCCGCATCGACGGTGACGGTCTTGAGATCATTTGCGCAGACCCGAAGAACCGCACAGGGCGTGTGAACCCGCGCATATATGTACCACACGGTGAACCTGCTATGGCAGAGTACTACAGAAGGGTCGCGCGGGAGAAGCCGCATCTAAACCTCGACGTCCAGGTTCTTCCGCCGAAGCCTGACGATCCGAGGTTCGTGAAGAGTTTGAATACGAAGCCTGGCATTTTAGCTCTTGCCATGAATGAGGTTGATACTGGTAGAGGTGGGAAAACGCTCAAGGGCATCCCGTTCATCGTCCCGGGTGCCCGCTTCAATGAGGTGAGCTTGGCACCCGGCTGCTACCTTGCACGAGGCGTTAACTCGCTGCCTTTTCCAGCTGTACAACTGGGACTCGTACTTCATCTCCCTTGGCCTGCTCGTCGACGGGTACACGAAGATGGCCAAGGGGATGGTCGACCACTTCATCTTCGAGATCAGACACTACGGCAAGATCCTGAACGGGAGCCGCAGCTACTACCTCTGCCGTACGCAGCCGCCTTTCCTGACGGACATGGCGCTGCAGATCTACAACCAGCTTGACCGCTCTGACGTCGATGCCAACCGCGCGTGGCTGAAGCGCGCGATCCAGGCGGCGGTCAAGGAGTATCACACAGTGTGGGTGGCGGAGCCGCGCATGGACCCGAAGACGGGCCTCTCGCGGTATCGCCCCGACGGGCTCGGCATCCCGCCGGAGACGGAAGCAACACACTTCACGCACATCCTCGAGCCGTACGCAGCCAAGCACGGGCTGTCCGTGCTCGAGTTCAGCGAGCGCTACACCGACGGGACCATCAAAGAGCCCGAGCTCGACGAGTACTTCCTGCACGACCGCGCCGTGCGTGAGTCCGGCCACGATACAACGTACCGCTTTGAGAAGCGCTGCGCGAACCTTGGGACGATCGACCTCCAGGCGCTGCTATACAAGTACGAGGTCGACATCGGGACTGCTATCCGCGAGGTCTTCGATGACGAGCTCGAACTCGAGGAAGACTTCTCGCTGGCGCCCTTCCCGCCGTCCGTGGAGTCTTACGCGAATCCCCATCGTGAGAGCTCGAAGACGAAGCCGCAATCAAGTGCGATTTGGTTCGAGCGTGCGGAGTTCAGGAAGCGGATGATTGACAAGTACTGCTGGAACGAGAGCAAGAGCTTATACTTCGACTACGACACTGTCCAGGAGAAGCAAATCTTATACGAAAGTGTCACTGCATTCTGGACACTCTGGGCTGGGTGTGCGAGCGAGGAGCAATGTTGGAAGCTGATGTATGTTCTGCCTTCCCAGTGGTCTTTCCTTCTACTACTGACCCGATCACGATAGCTCGAACTCTCTGAAGAAGTTCGAGGTCTTGGGCGGTTTGGTGTCGGGGACGGAGGAATCCCGGGGGAAGATCTCTCTAGATCGTCCGAACCGACAATGGGACTACCCGTGAGTTGCTCCCTGTGTGGATGAATCGTCAGTTCTGATGTCTCCGCATTTCTGCAGTTATGCATGGTCGGTCTTTCGTCTTGATGTCCCATTTCTCTGCTAATTAATTTGCATCCTCCTAGGCCTCCACACCAGATCATGACCTGGGTCGGTCTTGAACGTTATGGCTACCTGGAGGACGCGCAGAGACTGGCGTACAGGTTCCTGTACATGTATGTGACATCTTCGTGCACGGTGAGCACGTGCTCATGAACGTTGCCTAGGATGACCACTGCGTTTGTCGACTTCAATGGAGTCGTCCCTGAAAAGGTGGGTCCCAGTAATCTACGTCACTGCAATGATTCCTGAGACTTTACTCTTACTAGTTCGACGCTGTCAGGCTGTCGCATCTCGTCGACGCTGAGTACGGCAACCAAGGCGTTGATTTCAAGATGGTGCCCAGGGAAGGATTCGGATGGATGAACGGTTCGTGTCTCGCACGACTGGCGTGGCCTATGCCAAGCATGCTCACACATTTGTCCAGCTGCCTACCAAGTTGGCTTATCATTCCTTTCTACGGGCATGCGCCGCGCCGTCTCTACTTGCACGAGCCCTGAGGTCGTGTTCGGCCACGTCCTCTCCCAACCCATGACCTCGCAGCAGTACTCTGCCAGCATTTCAGACCCGCTCGGTCTCGCGATGGAGAACCTCCAGCTACCCTCACTCGCCTCCGGGCCCACCGCCCCTCTCGCGTACTGAGCACCACCCCTCGTGCGCCCATGGATTCCCATCTACGGTCCTTTCGCGTCTAACGTAATTCAGTGCGCGTGCGCGTATAATCAGTTGCCAGCGGACTTCGTCGTTCATCGAGCTTTCCGAGATTCCATAGACCGTAGATGTCGATTCCATTGTATAGCAAGCATCATGATCAGTATTCGTGTACCATTATCACTCACATTTGTTTTCTCTCGCACTTCGTCCATCGTGTACATAGAGTTCTCTCCGTATTGTAACGCGCTCTGGTTCAGTCGCTACGGATTTGTCAATCGATTTTCTTTCTTTTCTTTCGAGATGCGGGCGTCCAGAAGTCAAATTTCATCCCAAGCATTCCATAAGGACGGAAGGAATGCGATGATTAATGAGCTGAGAATTCAGGTTGCCCAATCGTGATCCATTGCCTGTCCCGAGCAGCTACTGTTGTTATAATATGGATGTAGTATACAGGCACGTTGGAGGATTTATGATACATCGCCGTGATATCGTGTTGACTTCATAATAGCTTCTGCACTGACAGCATTACATACCCGAAGCTCGTCGGAACCTGGTAGGTCCACCCCTTGAGACATATCCTGCAGGCGAGCCGAGGGAGGAAAGTCGCCGAACTCCCAGCTGAAGCATTCCTGCGAGCCATCATATCAGGACTGAACCAACGTTACGCGCAATCCCGAACGCAGCAGCGACGAGTGTGCATGCTCACTCACCACACATTCCTCCTCTGGAGCAAGTTCAGGAACTTCTCTACCGGCCAATACGCTCGGTCCCCACGGTTTCGAGAGCACATTGTCGATGACGTTGACGATCCCATGTGTGCGAATGTCCACGGACCAGGACAAGTTCGAGACGGTATCGTACACGATTGATTGACCAAGGTGACATCTACGTCTATGAATGAACACGTTGATGCTGAGGAATTGTGCTTCCACTGACCGACTCTCCAAGGCATACCCTCCCAACGCACAACTCGACAGTATACCGTTACATATCCCCATTGCAATCGGGTCCGCCGTGTGATAGACGTGCACAATGGGCTGCACAGAAGGCTGCGTGAAAGAATGATGTCAGAATTCGGATCCAGTAAGTCCCGAGTGCCACGGCCGTACATGTTTTCTCTGCAGTCTTCCACGAGACTTCAGAGACGACATGGATAACCATGGCCCCGCAAGACAAGTGAATGCGACGGACAGGAGAAGGCAAATGCAGCCGCCTGGCAGCCATCTTCTCGCCAGGAGATTCGAAGGCCACCGCCGGTACACCAAACGTGACTCCAAGGAGAGATGCTAGTGCACCACCCAACGAATGCCCGACAGCCCACACATTTGCTTCGGGGTATAGATACGTCAAATTATTGTACAGATTCTGCGATCAACTCGCAGCAGTCAGTCAACAGGTGAACGACCGCAACAAGTGAGCTCACAATGCCGGCAGAATAGAACAAGCTGTCCTCGATCAGTGCTGTCTCCAGACAATCCTGATCACACTTCCAACCGCCGCGGTAGCAATCGCACACTGTCGTCCAAGTCCAGTCGATGCGCGCACAGCAGCAACTAAAGAGTAAATTATCGTTGAACTTGTCCTTCTTCGTCGTCGTACCACCACCGCCAACGAAAGCCGCTGACGTGCCCTTAATGGACACTACGACGGTGGAGTTATCTTCCGTTGCGAATATTTGCCCGCGAAACCCGTCTGTGTCGGGCTCCCAGCCGAAGGGATAACTCTGCCCAAGGACAATCAGATGACATTCTAAAGATTAAATGAACAATTACAGGGACATGAAGAAGATTCGTCCTGGGCATGATCATCGACTTGCATCAATCTAAATACTCACAGTATTCCATGCTCCACTAAGATTATACCACCCCGAGTCTCCTGGTTCTGTCAGATATGCGTTGTTCGTCATCTTGGCCAACTCAAGCAAGGTTAGCCGGCTCTGTACATCTGGAGCAAGCACCTCCTCTTCGTCCCAGTCTATTGACTCGCTCTCACGGTATTGTATGGACCTTGCGCGTGCGCGCGAGAATGCAGCAAACGATGACGGACGAACAGATTTCGTAATTTGTGTCTGGACGGTGTGGGGAGTGTATCCGCTCGCCATTAAGCTGGTATGGTGCACATCGCGCACGGCGACTCGTCCTTCTGGAGACACCGCATGCAGGTGCCGTAACTCGAACTGCAATGAAGGTGGAGGGGTCAATGCTACCGAGTGCTCATCGCGAATGAAAGCAGCGAGGAGCGGGGCAAGAAAGCTCGCGAACGTCGAGAGCATCATTGAAGCATCCGCGTTCGTTGCATCCGGCGGCGAGCTCCAAGGTTTGTCAATGAGAGAGAGAGATCTCAGCAAGATTCCAGCAAAACCCGGATCGGGAGGTTGTCGGCTGTTCCCGAGCATGGTTAAGATGCTTGAACTCTATTTTTCTCCTTAATCAACACCGACCTTTCAGTCACCTCTGTCTCACCAGCAAGACCAGGATGAGTTACGTCGCTAAGGCCGACAAGGAATACGATGCCACTGGCGCCCCCGTCCCCGCCGCCAAGGTCCACAAGATCCGCATTACGCTCACGAGCAGTAATGTCAAGAACTTAGAGAAGTGTGAGTGGCTACTTTCGATGGTTCAAGGAATTTTTCTTGATTATTCTGCGGTATTATAGTCTCTACGGACTTGATTAACAGGGCGAAGGACAAGCAGCTCCGTGTGAAGGGCCCCGTCCGCTTACCCACCAAGGTCCTTAAGATCACCACCCGTAAGACTGTGAGTATATCCACGTTGTATCTTCCTAGCATGTCGTATTGAGTATTGGCATATTGCTAGCCTTGCGGTGAAGGCTCCAAGACCTGGGACAGATACGAGCTGAAGATCCACAAGCGCCTGATTGACCTTCACTCCTCCAGCGAAATTGTGAAACAGATCGTGAGTTCAAAGCATAAGCTTCCTATACCCACTCTAACCTCGGCTACTGCAGACGAGCATCAGCTTGGAGCCTGGTGTGGAGGTTGAAGTCACGATCTCGGCTTAGGGTGCATATACTTACGGACACCCCAAGTATGCATGATGGCCGCCGCGCCGCCGCTCTCGCGGCTGCAGCACCTCCAACGCATGTACGTCTGAAGAGGTTTAGACGTAATCCTAGTGCAATGGCTCGGCGCCATACACTTGATTCACGAACTCCGACCAGGTGAAATATCATGATACACGGTGTCTAAATGCTGTATGCTGTAGGTCGTGAATATCGATAAGTTTCAAGCCTTCCCTTTGTCTTCTGCAAGACCTGGTGACTCGGACTCGCTATTAGCTGAGCGGTTGGTTGCGTCAGATTTGGCTACGGGTTGTTCGTCTGCCCGGCATTCTTTGATTAATGACTTCAAGCGAAGGCATCAGCGACCCAGCAAAACGCAAAGTCTCACAGAAGGATCCTGACCAGTAACAGTATGTCGGCGCATTTGGTCAACATCACAATGGTATCGAGTTGTGTGGACACAAGGAACCGCACACGATACAGGCTTAAGGGTCCAACCGACACCATGAGCTGTTCGAGTTTTTGGAGTTTCTCCAATTGCCTATGAGAAAATCGACTTTCATTCCTTTGGGAAAGAGACTGGGACGTACTCTTTCAAATTCGAATGCAAGCGCTCCAGCTCGTCGAACTCATTTGGGGAGCGTTTTCGAATAATTTGGCGATCCTCTGGCTTGATGCCATCTATAGCGCGGATGGAGCGAGCGAGGGCTTCGCGCGTTTTTTTGAATTCTTTCTCCAGGAGAAACCAGCTGCTCGTCAAGCTCCATATTACGATCGATGAAGCCACTACAGCACCGGCCACCATCGTGGCTCGCGGAATAGCTCTCGCGCCCATCCAGAACAATGACTGCGAGGCCAGCATTGATACGGCTAAACATGCGATCAAGATCCATGATCATGAAATACTAGTACGCGGATGTCATGAACGACCTCTGTCCACTCACCTTGCTCTCAGATGTACTAAATGAGGACGATGGACACGGGCAGAGCCAGCAGATACCGCGATGGCGATGCGTACAAAGGCACCAGGAAGACTGGATCTAAGAAGCGGGCCGCGCGTGGTGGTTGCAGCGAGCGCTATCGTTCCCAGTGAACATTGTAGTACAACTACTAGTCCCGGCTAACTTGAGTCAATCCCGTGAATCATGCAGCACTCCCATATATAACATCTTCCTCTGTTGTTTTCAGCGTACATAGACCACTCCCCCTTGGTTCCATATGCTATTATATTATACAAAGACGAAGATCAACCACGCGCATGCGGCCACTCTTGCGCTCAAAACGACGAGGAGGCGTGCTTTTTTAATCTATTTGCTTTACACCGGCTTGCTCCAACTTTCTACATCTACTGAGGAGACCCTTCATATCATCGTCGTCGTCAGTAACCAAAGATCCTCGGCTAGGATACGACTCTGACCAATAATTCCATGTCGAAAGCTCGAGCCAAACATGTGATGGTCTTCAGTTGCTGGATCACGTCGTGGCGAACCAGATATTGCTCCCAGACGGCAGCCAATGTCATGTTTGTCTCGAGTGTTCGAACGTCCCGCTGTAGCCTGAACAATGGCACTGCTCACTCTCTTCATCAGCAAATCAGAGAACAAGACGCGACGTACTCCTCTAGCTTCGTCTGCAGATGTTCTAGGCGAGCAAGCCGGTCTGGACGACGAGTCTGGATAATCTCGCGGTCTTCCTGCTTCAAACTGTCTAGGGCATGGACGGCGTGGTTCAGCGCTCCTTTCGTGACCTTGAAGTCTTCCTCCAGACTGAGCCAGTTATCAGCCACTCTCAGAAAGGCCAGCGCGGAGGCCACCAGAATGGCGGCAGAGACGGTAACGCGAGGGATAGCCCGAATATTTGCGAACAGCAATGACTGCATCTGAAAGGCTGGAATACGACCAGAGACCAACTATTAGAGTCGAAAGGATGCGACGATATGGCCACTTCACCTGAGTACAAGGTGCGGGGAAAAAGGCTGTTGCGATACAGAAAGCGCTATACAATGGGTGCCGCGATACTGTGTTCGTCCCAAAGAGGCTTCTCAGCGAGTACTAACACACCTGATGGGTAACGGGAAGGAGAGTTTGAAAAACTGATCCGAGCCTCGGATTGGGTCAGTCTAGTTAATTATAAAGCGGTAGATGTGTCAAACAGAAGATGGTGAGTTGAAATGCACGAATTTCAGAAACGCACTCGCCGCACAATAATACGGTGTGAATACGGTGTAGCTGTAACGCGCAGACTTCTCACTGTCGGGCGATGGTCGTCGTTTATGATCATAAGTACTGAACCTAAACGATAGCCATATCTGGACGGATTTTCTTAGGTAATTGCGTACCGGCCTCGTCCGCGCTGCGCAGGCACCGCACTCAGCTCGCTCATCTCACTGACAACTTGACAGTCTCATATTATTTACCCTCGCTTTCACCATCATGTCGACGCCGTCCGACCCGCAAGCAGCTGCCCTCCTTGCTCACGTTGTCTCCCAGGTCCAGCGGGACGTCTCTTTTCTCGTATCGCACGACTATATCTCTGCTGCCGATGCTGCTGACATTGTCTCCCGCCTACCCGACGCCAAGAAGGCCGATGGCCTTGTCAACGGTGTGAAGAATATGGCTATCCGGACGCCTCCTCCCGAAGCCATACCCGTCGCGCTCACTGGACGTCGCATCCCTCCACCTCCCGCTCCATCCCCTCGCGTACAGCGGGCCAAGGCATTGTGGGCATACAACGAGGATGGACAGGTATGGTCAATTATATGTTTCCATTATTAACGAACGACCCATCTATCCATGCAGGAGCCGAACGACCTGTCATTCTCTGCTGATGAAATCGTCGAGATCCTCGATGAAACAAACACGGACTGGTGGACTGGCAAATGCAGGGGTCGCCAAGGACTCTTCCCTTCCAACCACGTGGAGAAGCTCACTACACACTCTTCACCTCCGCCCCCGGCGCTCATGGGTATGCCCATGGCGCCCATGTCCATGCAGTCCCCAATGCAGCCCCAGCCGTACACGCCGTACATGCCCGAGAAGGCTAGCTATGCACCTACCTATGGGGGATACCCGCCACCACCACCGCAGCCTATGATGCAGCAGACACCTCCACCGCCCGTTATCGTACAGACTGCTGCCCCTCCCGAGCAGCCCAAGAAACACAGGTTCGGCAGGCTGGGAAACACGGTATGTCGCATTGGCCCATTCCATGGAGGCATTGTTGATATGGAGTTTGTGTTAGATGGCCAACGCAGCCGCTGGAGGTGTTGGTTTCGGAGCAGGTACGCATACCCGGTGTTTGCTGGCACCAGTTCTGGCTCTGACGTGCTATGCAGGTGCTGCTATCGGCGGTGGTATTGTGGATGCAATTTTCTGATTTCGTAGTTATGCCGTCTCGCTGTATCGCCATCTATGTCACCCGGACTTTCGTCATACGGCGTCCATTAATCGTACTGGCAGAATGTTCAGCGGTGTTGTGGATTTCGTAGATCTAGAACCCGGAGAATTCTATCATTGTACCATCGTATCATATTTGTTCGTCCACTGCAAGTTGCACGAACATCTGAACGAAGCGAGAGCAATCTGTATTGAGCAATCTGTCTTGACTATGTCTCTGGTTGCTTGAGACACTAGAATAGTTGGCCACTGTGCAAGTGCACCCAGCTTGCAGGGCATCCGGCTGCACAACAAGCTTGGCATCTGGAGCAACTCATCAAATTTGAATGTGTTGGGTGGTTGGGTCTTGCGTTCACGCCAATAAGCAGTAATTATGTGTCCCATGTAGCGCGTCTAACAACTGATAGATTTTATTCATGGGCAACCAGGAGCGAAGCAAGCGTCGCCTGCGCCTGAACAACCTGTGAGATAGAATAAGGTTGAAAAAAAAGGGTTCAAGATAGATTAAGATAATCGAACATACCTCCAATGCCTGCAGGACCTCTAGCCTCTTGCGAGCAGCATCGAGCCAGTCGGTCAGCAGAACCTTCGCTGTGCCCTTGAGCTGATTGAGCTCACGCGCCGCACTGTCCAGGTCCTTCTCGTTCATGTGGTACTCAGCCCGTGCAAGTACGCTGAGCACGTCGCTCCCAGGTACGAGGCCATGACGCGGGAACTGGAACGTCGAAAACAGGTGCGATGCCAGGTGCGAAAGCACACCGGCGTTCTCGTCCGGCACAAGAGCGACGCTGGAGACGCGCGGTGATACAGATGTTGAGAACCACGATGCGAGGTCGGCGAAGGGCTCCACGCCGACGTCCGGAACGTCCGAGGCCTCCAACATTTCCAGCACTGACGAGACGATGGGGTCCTCGCGCGCCGCGGCGATATGGCGGAGGACGCGCAGCTCCTCGCGGAAGGGCTTCCGCACGGGAGCGTCGACGCTGCTGTTCAACGCACGCAGGGCAGACCAGAGCGCGTGTATCCGGATGTTCTCGTCGAGGTACGCAGAGTTGTCGACCGCGATGCGCTCAAGGCGCTTCAAGTTGCTCGCGAGCTCGTCGAGCTTGGCTAAGCGGCCACCGCGCTCCTGTTCGACGCGCACCTTGATCTCGCGGATCCACCGACGCTGCATCTCGATGCCCTGAGCGATGACTTCCTCTTTGAGGCTAGGACGGGTTCAATTAGCGCACACCTTCGGAAAGACGCGCTCACTTACCGTTCATTGATGATCTCGCTCTGTGTTTGAAGCTCATGGTTGAGCTTCTCCCGGTATGCATGAACGAACTTAGCCTTCTCCTCTTCGAAGTACTTCCTAAAGTCATTCTCCTGGTTGTCCAGCTTATCCTGAGCCTCCATCTCCAGCTGCAGCAGCTTGATTGTGTAGTCGCGAGTCTGCTCGTCCAATGTCGCTTCGAGCTTAGCGCGCTCTTGTTCTTTCACTTGCTCAATACGGCTCGCAAGACCCGTCAGGTCCACCTTTGCTGTGTCAAGGATATCCCGGGCCTTGTCCGCCGCGGTAGGGTTGGCATTAAGGTATGACGCGAGGTCGTCGATAACGGTGGCAAGCTGCGCGATAAATGGTTCCGACGCGCTGAATTCGGCAACAACGGGAGCGACAAGGGGCAATGGTTCAAGTACCGACTGCTCCGCCGGTACGAATTCAGACGCTACAGGGGTGGGTTTCGAAGGTGTAGGACGCGAGTAGCCGGGTGGTGGCTCGAAACCAATGGGTAGAGGGATATTATAGACGTTGCGTACTGTAACTTCCTCTGGTCCGTTGGCGGGAGCGGGGACAGTTTCAGGAACCACAGTGGGCTCAGTGGGAGTAGTAATAACCTCTGGAGGGACCGTATCAGCGGGCTTGTCAGCAAGCGCAGCTTCTGCGCGTTGCACTAGGTCCTCTACACCTTCTGAGAACTCCGCGGACTGACTACGCGCAATGGCTGCCGCCTTCGCGCTCTTCTTGGAGATCTCAGCCTCGTTCCTCTCCACCGAAGTCTTCAGTCCGCTCGTGACCGATTTAATTCTGTCCTTCGACTCCTGGATCAAGTCAGTCGCTGAGGACTTGGAGACCTGTGCAACGCGAATGGCAGCCTCTTTTGTCTTGACGGCGACATCCTTCGTCATCTCCATTGCTTCCCGTGTCTTCTCCAGAGCCGTGGGTGTCCTCTCACCATGGCGTTCACCTGTGACGAGGCCCCGAGCGTAATCAAACGCGTTCAGCCCAAAATCGAGAGTCTTCTGCACTGTTAGAGTGTCCCAGTTATGGTCTTCTGCATACTGGACAGCGGTGGCAGCTCCGGGGACGTTTTGCACGAAGATGTCACCGTAAGGCGGGAATTTAACCGCGATGAACGCGCCGCCCGCGTAGAAAGTCGCCGTACCAGCCGCAGTGAAAAACACTATCCGGCGGAAGACGTTCTTCCTCTTCTTGGGCGCTGCTGCTGGAGTTTCCGTGGCCAGCCGCTGTAAACATGCTGGTCGGGACACACGTAGAGCACGTAAGGGAGACAGAACTTACCCGACGGACTACCCTAACAGCGCCCCGCGCGACAGACGTCCCTACCCCCTTCGGAACAGACAGCGCACGATACATGTGAACACGCTGAGTGTTGAAGCGTGGTCACCGCTGCTGGTATTGAGTACGAAGATATTTTAAAGTGCTGGTGACATCGTGTCGGACGGCCTCGGGATTCCCCATCCATTTTACTTAAATATGTTAGGCAACTTGTTTGCCTTAGCACAAATAATTGAGTTGGAAATCCGGCTTATTTCAATTCTTGACAGGCGCCATCACCATGTCGAGAAGAACGAGAAGCGATAGCGCAGGCGTCATGACCGTATCGTCGAGCCTATCTCTTCCAGAGCACTCGCGCAATGTCGGAAAACACCCTGGAAAAGTCACAGGAGGACGTCAAACAGCTGGACGTCCCGGTGGAAGTTGACTCTGCCAGTTTGCGTAGCGACAAGACTGGTTTCATTACAACTCGCCTCGAGCTGTGGGCGTTTTATGTTTATTACATCGTGCGTACGCGTTTCTCACAGCCTTCTTGCTTCTGAATATTTAGTCAGGGAAACAACGGACTCTCAGGTTTCAACTTCGGACCGTCCCAGTTTCAAAACTTGCTTTACCTCGCGGGATACGACCCAAGCCAACCTCCGTTCACGTCACCTTGTGGGAGCGATACGCAATGTGTTCTTCCGTACCTCGGCCGCGTCCGCGACAGTAGGAACCCGTACTGTCTCAGGCCGGGGAGCATGGCTAACATGGACAAATCGTTGTAGTAAACTCAATTGTCCTGCTCACGAACGGCATAAGCTTTGCGGTACAGGCAGTAGTACTCCTCCTTATAGGAGCCTGGGCGGATTACGGCCAGTGGAGGTCTGCGTACCTACTGCACATCGTCCTTCCACTTGTATTGACCTCGTATGGCAGACCCAATATAACGATTTTCTTCACTATAGTGGCCATCGCTGTGTCCTTTGCATGGCTCGGAGTTGAAGATCCGTCGAAGTGGCAAGCAGGCGTCGCATTGTACATTCTCGGATGTAGGTGTCATCATAGACGAACTGTATCAACATGTCTTTTCCCATCCAGCTTGAGTGCCTACTGACGATATTACTTGCAGTGATCACTTATCAGGTAAATCGATGATGATATCGTTTCCCTCGGAAGTGTCTGATTCCTGTGTTAGTGTGCTCTAACATTTTGGACAGCCGCCTTTCCCGGACTCGCTCGCGATCTGCCTGAGGTCAAGGAGTCTGCACTGCACGCAGCAGAGGGCACGAAACTGTCTGTAGTGTTTTCATAGCACTCGCTCTATCTCTGATATGAACGCAACTGTTCAGGCGCGAAGATCATGCTCAGTTCGAATCGATCTCTCGGAATCGCATCTCTAACGTCTCCTTCGCCGTAAGCTCTGTGGGCGAGATCCTGATCCTGGTCGTGATGGTCGGCATACTTGAAGGGCTGCATTCCAGTGCGAGCACTGAAAACAACACGAAAGCATTCAGTGTCCTAATCGCCTTCTCGGGTGCCGTCTGGCGTGCGCAATATTATTCGTCATTAGCGGGCGGATCAACTCATTCATGCGCATCGTCTAGTTCTCTGCGCCTTGCCATGGTTCTTCCTCGAGAGACGCCGACCGGGACTGGCGCTGCCCCGTGGGTCGTCTTTACTGACAGTGGGGTTCAAGCAGACATATGTAGCGTTTAAGGAATGTCTGAGGCTTAAGCAAACATTCCTATATCTCATTTTCTACTTCTTGATGTACGTGTTCTTTGTCGATGACCTTGGTGTGAATCGAACTGACCACGCGCGCAAGGGAGACGTTCTGAACACTTCAGTGTAAGTAAAAGCGTGCGTTGGCGAAGCCGTTGAGCTTATCTATCTGACCGTAGCACGGTTATCGGCACGCTGCAGAACAGGTATGTTTCTAACATAATCTTGCAGCATAGACGAACTGACTAGGATCTAGCGTTGTGTCGTATTCGACACTGCAGTTGACACTGCTCCTGATTGTCGGCATTGTTACTCAAGCACTAGGAATTTAGTCTGTGTCCTGATTGCCAGCGGTTTGCACCGAGCTGACCTTTCTCGGGCAGTCTGTTCTGGATCGTTCAGAAAAAGTTTCAAATATCAACAAAAACGGTTAGCCCTTATAACTGCCCGTTCCCGGCATGTGTCAGGCATCGACTAATCATCCCAGGGTAGATGCTCTGCTTCAACGTGTTCTGGATTTTGGTAGGCTTTACCCTGGTCGAGCTTGCGTAGACAAAGTTTTAGTTGCGTACACAGATCCTGACCGTGTGGGGGCTCATTGGTATACACACCAACAAGTTCGGATTCAAGCACGTCTGGGAGATCTGGTACCGCATTCCATTCTGCACGCTGACGCAGGCGAACATCTCACGCATCCACAGGTTGTATCAGGCGTACTATGGCCTGATGGTGTGCCCGTGGTATGCGTACAGTCAGACGATGATCAGCGAGGTCTCTCCGCTGCCTCAAATGCGCGTTCGCTCGCTTCTACCTTTTTTTTTCTTACCTTTTTGACACGCAGGTTCCTTTTTTTTGCACTGTTCTCGGTGGTGCGTTATCCATGTTGATGAAGGCCCATCGTGTACGCTAACGCCATCGACCGCAGATCGGGAAGACATCTGCGTTCATCGGACCTTTTGTCTCCTCCGCCATCATCACCGCGTCCGGCAACAACGACAATTACCCGTTCGTGTTCTTGTTCACCCTGTACGCGCGTTTCTCCTTCTCTCTATGAGCCGTGCTTAGGTCTGCGCTTGTAGCGGCGTGGTGAGCTGCGTATTTCTGTATTTTGTGGATGTGCAGAAGAGCCGCGTAGAATGTGAAGAGTTCGTTGCCGCCGAGGTCAGGCGCGAGGCGTTCAGCGAGACGCCATAAGCAGATCATGTACAACAATATCGTATCTAAGTGTGTAGAGTTCTTGTTTTCTGCTTCTAGCTCGATCTCGACACGATTCTGTCGAAAATGGTTCCGAAGTGCTCAATTCCGAGAGTGTGAAGGCCACATACAGTAATTATTCGTCCTTGCCTAGACCCATCCCCATAAATAATATCGTCTCAAATGTATCGTCCGCCTTACCCTCATTCGTTCCCCGCGCACCGACTCCATTCAACAACTCCCGATCATCTTCAGGAACCACCCAGCGGCGAGACTCAGGCCTCCGCTCTGCAACAAATACAAACGTCTCGTCGTCACCGGCTACAGGGACAAAGCGGCTCCATCCCTCCCCGCTCTTCACAAACACTGGCGCGAACGAGAACCAGAGCCCAAACGCGGACCAGAAAGGTGTCTCTTTCACGAGACTGCGGATTCTGTACGAGAGCACTGCCTGTGCGGGCGCGCCCTCTGGAGGGACGAACGGTGGAGATGTGAGGTGCAGGAGCGTGCGCAGGAGCGGCGCAAGTAGCGCGGGGAAGTATACCTGTGCGGTGTTCGCCTCATCTCGTTGTCCCGCACTCAGCGAAACAAGGGGCACGATCTGAAGACAACAGAGGGGGCAAGGGGACGTACCAGATCGCTGCAGACGATGTGAGTGGGGTAGCGGGGTGACCCCGCACTCGGTGGGGCAGTCCCGGGCAGAGCGAGATCGGACGCGATGTCGAGCGTGTGTGCGCGATTTCCCCATGCGAGGGGCCGGACGCGCACCGACTGGTGTCTGTAGAGGTTACTCTCGAGGAGCGGGCACACCTCGGGCAGGTCAGTCGCGACGACGAGATGGTGTTGTTCTTCGAGGGCGCAGCGGTCTGCGATGCGGGAAGCCACCAGCCCGGTCCCGGAACCAAGTTCGAGGACAGTCAGACGACGTGACAAACGCGAGTTTGTAAATGGCGGTGGATCAAACTCCACATCTGTTTCCCCGTGGGGAGGGCGGTCGACGTAGGCGAGTATGGCGTACGACGCTTCCCTGAGTAGACGCGATATTAGGAGGCGGGCAGAGGTGAGTGACAACTAGATACTCACCAGACACGGCCGGCTATGCCATATCTGCGAATTGCATTTTCCTGCGCAGCGTAATCGAATCGGCCGTCCGAGCCGACGTTAATGCCAGAGCTTTTGGAGATGCAAACAGACTGTGTATCCTCCCCGACGACGGGTGCTTCGGAAGGCTTTATGTCGAGGTTGCGCGGGAAGTTTGGGCTGTTCTGCATGCAGAGGAGAAACTTGAAGGCGAATAGACGAACCTTCCAAATGCGGATTACAGAATGCGGGGTAAATCACGTGCAGGCGTCGGGTCTGTGTGACCCGACTCCGACGCACAAGCACCCCATGAGCACGATATAAGAGCCCCCCGCCTTAGTGTGTTTCAGTCATATGTTCTGCTAGTGTCTCTGTTCTGCCTATCTCCCCCTCCTCGTCCGTCCCCGTAGTGTGCAGGAATTTATATCTTCTCGGCCTTATATTGAAGTGACTGAACTCCTATCTATCCCGCGAACCTCACTATGTCTTCGAAGCCCACGCAACTTACACCCTTTGGGTACGCCCTGGCGGGCGCATTGGGCGGGTGTTTCAGTAACGCGTGAGTTTTGTATTTGTCCATCGACCTGCGCGAGTCTTAACTGTGAACAGCGTCGTGTATCCATTAGATATGTGCGTATCTGTTCTGTTGTGCTACGGTGCGCAGCTCACTGTTGGAGCCAGAGTCAAAACACGCATACAGGCCTCTACAGACGGCAGAAAGGATGACAATGAGAAGCTTGGTGTCATATCCGCTCTCCTGCGGATATACAAGGAGGAAGGCTTCTCTGGCTACTATAGCGGATTCGCAGCAACGATGCTGAACACATTTTCCATGCGTGAGTCTCCTATCCCATTTCCGTGATTTTGCGCGTTTTCGAACGGTGGCTGTGCTGCCACCAGTCTGAATTGCGTGTTGGCCGAGGTCTTCGGCCATCTGCCCGACCAGCCAGGTCGGAGTCGTACAACTGAGGCAGATTTGTGCGAATGCGCGTAATCAAGAGCGTCAGACTGACGATTTCTCGCAGAATACGCTTACTTCTTCTTTTACTCCATCGTCCGCACGTCGTACATCAAGCGTGTCGCAGCGCGGTCACCCAAGGGTTCGAAGGCCCCCGCGCTCTCCACGGCGGCGGAGCTCATCCTCGGCGCAATAGCAGGAGCGCTCGCACAAATCTTCACCATCCCCGTCGCCGTGATCGCGACGCGGCAGCAAATCGGGCACTCGCTCGACCGCCCGCGGAAACGCCGCGCGTCGTCCGTCGTCACCGCGGCGAAGGCCACCAATGGGGACGTGGAGAAGGCAAATGGGGACTCGGAGAAGGCAAACGAGGACGCGAAGAAGGCAAACGGGAACACGAAGGCGGACAAGAAGGACGCGGACGAGCAGGACACGTACGATGACTCGTTCCTCGGCGTCGCGCGCGAGATCGTCGAGGAGGAGGGCGTGTCTGGCCTCTGGCTCGGGATCAGGCCCGGGCTCGTGCTCACCGTCAACCCCGCGATCACCTACGGCGTCTACGAGCGCGTGAAGGGCACCCTGCTGCTCGCGCAAGAGAGCGCGTCGGGCAAGGCGGGCGCGAAGCTCAACCCGTGGACCGCGTTCGTGGTGGGCGCGCTCAGCAAGACGCTCGCAACGGTGGTATGTTCCGTTCCCTCTGGCTCGTCTCTGTGAACTTTATTTTGATGCTGGTTGCTTCTGTCTTACAGGTGACGTATCCGTACATCATGGCGAAGGTGCGCATCCAGGCGCGCTCTGCCGACTTCGAGGAAGCGGTGGTGGAGCACCAGCCGCCGCCGCACCAACACGAGTACCACCACAAAAACATCACGCATCATCCCGGTGCGCTCGAGATTTTGGGGCGCGTATGGCGCAAGGAGGGGTTCCTGGGATGGTATAAGGTTCGTGTTCCCCCAAGCGCGTGTAGTCCTTAAATGGTCTCAGCGGAGACTGATGACGTTCTGTGTCCGCAGGGAATGGGCGCGCAGATCACCAAGGCGGTTATCTCGCAGGCGCTGCTCTTCGTGTCGAAGGAGAAGTTCGAGCACTGGGCACTCATGATTATGGTCCTCTTCTACAAGCTTCGACAGGCACCGTGATGAAGATGCCGATGTTCCTATACTGGGCGGGGGGAGGATTTATGGAAGGTGTTGCATTACTCATCCTGTATTTGCTGCTGAAGTGTATATACTTATTGTTTCCTTGTACGTCTCTGGACAGTGGTCAGTCTGCGGTTGCCAATACTTTGGTTTTCACCCGTTGAATTCGACTGCCGAATGTTGACTATATGCAAGCACACGAAGAGAGCACTACACTGTCACGATTGATACATTTATAACCTTCATTCTACAAATATACGCTCACCCGCGTAAGCCCAATCTAACATCCATGACCCGCAATAATACGCCAAGAGATCAGAGAGATGCTACATGCAATATGCCAATCGCAGAGGATGCATGCACGCAGCCTGTCTCCGGAATAATAAATAGATCACGACACCCCCTCCCCTGCATGGTGGAGGAACCTGCGAGGAACTACAGTAAGCATCTGCGAGAAGCTCAGGCACAAACACCCGAACCTCTGATTCCCGTTCTCCAGGAAACCGACGGTGGCGTTGTAGTCTGTCTCCTCCGGCGCAACATACCCAGGCGGCGCATACGAGCGCGGGATGATGCCCGGCGTGTTCACGGTGGTGATGATGACCTTCTCCGTCAGCAGATGCTCGTTAGCCGCGCCCGAAGAGACAAAACCTGGCGCCTGGAACGGGAAGAGAGCAAGCTGATACTGCAGCGCGTCCATGCAGGATCAGACCTTGACGGGCTTGACCTAAACACGAACACGTACGCGCAGTGTAAACTGGGGGAATGTGAAGCTGGGTTTCACGCTGGGTTTGACCCGTACTTCGCCCTGCAAGGTGCGCTTCCCCGGCTCAGGCGCGGTCTCAGCAGTGACCCAAAAGTACGCCTGGCCAACGCTCTCGCGGAACACGCTGTCGCTGCGCTCAAGCGCTGCTTCGTCTGTAGCATGGCTTCCAAGCGTGCGGACGCGGATGAGGTACAATCGGGCTGCAGTGGGAGCGGAGAGTATGTCTAACGCGTGCTCGTCTTCGCTCGCAAGCGTCAAGAACAGCGGGATCGGGGAACCCTTCGCATAGGTGACCTGTGCGGGTCGATATCAGGATTTGCTTCACGGTCTATATCGTTTAGGACTGACTGGCATAGCTATGCTTAACTGCATGGGCAGAGGTCAGTGGCATCGATATTAGGAACGACACCTCCGCGTACAGTGCATTGCAGCTCGATTTGGCGGGTCTTGAAGAGAGTGCCAATGATTTTCACCGGAGAAAGCGTCTTCCACCCCTCAGGATCGCCATCTGGCCCAATGATTGCGGTTCCCTCGGTGTACGCAACTTGGCGTAAAGGCGAAGGGGGATCGGCACGCGACAGTTGGACATACACTATCGGGACCGCGAGGCTGCAGAAGATCGGTCATCCTGTGAGACGTAACGCACCGAAACCAACTCACGTATGATTCACTTTGAACAGACCACGGCGCACGGTGACGACCAGTTTGTAATCTATGTAGATAGGACTTGCACGTTCCGAGAAGCTGGGTGGCAGCGGATACATGTGGGCTGCTTGTTTCCCCTTCAGGCTCTCAGGCAGTGTGACCTCGTTAGGGAAAGTGATCGTGAATGACCAGGATACCATTCCCTTCTCCCCACCGGACGCCTTGCTGTCCCACAGGTCTTGTGTGATATGCAGGAACCTGGCTTCTTCCTGACCAACCGGAGTGACTCCACCGTCTGCCTAAAACGCTGTTCGTGTCCCGTACTTCAGCTTCCTACGAAGTTGGACGTACCATGATTGATACAGCCTTCACTCCATCCTGTTTGTCGAAGTCAAGTTCTACGGTCCCGAGAAGCACGTCCCCGCTGTGGAGCAGGATCCGCTTCGCGCCTTTGGTCCGGCTCCTCACCGTGAGCGATAGCCATGCTTGGCCCTTGCCATTTTCCAGTGAATACGTCTCATCAGAAAGAGTACTTGTCGGCGGCGTGCGCTCAGAATACCCAGGCAGCTCATGGGGCTCTGCGGCGTCGTCCTGCTCCATTGTCGGTGACGGGTGTGAATGAGAACACAGTCAGAAACTGACCTACTGACTCGCATAGTCACGGTGCGCAACGCATTGACACCGATAATGATTAATGATCTCTGCAGCTAATCTTGACACCCACGAGCATGTGCTCGATACAATTCTCTCAGTGAATGCGATGCGCAACACCGTCACAGGTAAACCACTGGCAGTCACAGAGGCTGAGAGACATCTTTAGGCCGCGCATCATCATCTAGCAGCGACAGAGTAAGCAGAACTGAGAAGACGAACTTCGTTGGTTGAGCATAGTCGTAATCTTGCCTAGACTCGGAGCATGTGACAACTTTGCGCGACATGGGCAGATCTAAAAATAATTGTCAAAGTCCTCTACGTACGAACATTATAGCGTGTATATACCGACGAAGGGGGAGATTATGCAACGACTAGTACGGAGCAATCGATACGCTATGCTGGGACTAAAGCTACAAAAAAGCACAGTGATTAAGCAGTCCATCTGGAATGAGGGTAGGTAGGCGAATCGTGAACACGACGAGATGCGGACGAGTATGAGAGCGATAGAGAGCGCAAAGACTGTTGGAAGAGGCGGCCCCGCGCCTGTGAGGAAGAGGGCCCAGTTGAAGTGAATCTTGGACGGTCGACGAAGTTCTACTTCTGGGCGGAGCTAGCAGGCAGCACATCGTCACCTAGAGTTCTAGACGGGAGAGATCGAAAAAAATAACTCACACTGGTACATACGAACAAGCAATACCCCTCCGACTGCAGTTAGCGCAGATTGGACGACCGTCGCACTTCATTTTACGCCCTGAAGCAATAGAAACGGACACGTTCAAGTCGATTCTGCGCTCTGGATGTATATCGCGAACCTCGACAGAACTGGCAAGCCATGGGTGTCCTCCTGGGTGTCCTCGGAGCATAATACTCCGAATCAGAGTCGGTGTCCTTGTACTGTGCTTGTTTAGCCCGAACCTGATGCTATCAGTAAGATGACCAAGGCCGCATCAACGACGACTTACTTGCTCAGAGTCCATGTGTTTGAGTAGGTTTAAGATAGAGGAAACGAATAGAACAACACCAGAGAACAATGAAGAACAACAGGCCGGAGGCGAAGCACGGAAAAGTACTGCATACTTGGGATAGCGGGATTTATATATACATGGTGGCGATGAGGTCCCGTAGTCAGTGCCCTGGAGGACGAACCTCCAGGCTGATCGTGGACTGGCAGAGATCTGGGATATATGTGCCGAGCGACGCTACGCGTTTCACTTCGATATGCCTGGGCGGCGGGGCGGTCGAGACGGATTACATGATATCTTCTCGTGAGGTGGTTGGCCGCCAGCGGCGGGATTTCACAAATGGGCACCGCTGTCGTGCCAGCCATGTTTCGTTCCGGGATACTTTGGCACACCGACCCGCTTGGACGAATTTGTTTAGTCTAGATCTAAAGGGAGATGGTGTACGTTAGCGAAATGATCGTGGGTTCGGTACCCGAGGAGCGGCCTCGGAAGGGGTGCGCGTCCACTCCATAGGTGGGCAGAGGATAGACTATGATAGTTTTCCGGTGCCACTGTTTGACACAATGTTGTCTCTCCCCTGGCCGCAGTACCGCTGGAGCCCCCGAATATTGTCGCTGTGATGACTGGGTGGGCGCTGGCGGGCGTCGGGTAACCTTTTTGGCATCATCGGATCGGCCGGTGACAGTTGCAAGGCGCACGACGGCGTCTCCCACCATCGTTCTCCGCGACACTGCACGCGCAGCTGGCCTCGGCGCGGGAGGAGTTTTCTATCGGATGCACGGACCCAGCGGCCCAGGATCGATGTGTCGCTTTGGAAACATCGACCCTGCATCGACCCATGGTAAAAAGTTCGCGGCAGAGAGATGAAACAGGACCTTGCGGCGCGTCAACGATGGCGTACTCACCAATCGTCGGAATGTAGATAACCAGCATCCACGTGGTGCCACGTGGGCCGAGGAATAGACTGGCCGGAGATCCCAAACGAAAGTTGTTCTGCAAACGTTACGGCCGTCCGCGCCTCAGGTTGTTACCTCTCGCGCTCATGCAGGGTTGATCACAGAGATGTCCGTATAGGCGGGGAAGAAAAACACGCAACGTGCACAGAGCCATACAGCGCGCACAGCAAAAAGCCCTCGCAACGTCTAAGATCTAAAGCTCCGAGCATGACTGCGACGTGACATCCATAGTGTCAAAGCAAGAAAGGAATGCTTGTGGTCCAAATATGAGCGGTGACTCGGCGCTGACGCGGAGACGTTCGGTCTCACGGGAGTCAGAGCCCAGCAATCGGGCGAGCGCTTACTTGCAGCTAGACAACAGCACTTGCACGTCGCAGGGCTACCGCCGATCTCGATCGGGAGCGCATCCACGAGCTCGATTGAGCGATGTCCGCCTCACGAGTTTCCTCCCAGAGAGCTGGGTCGCAAGGTCGAGGCTTCAACCAAGGATTCGCAAACAAGCTTAGATTCACCGATGAAAAACTCGGTGCACCGAGTAAAGCGGCATGCAGAACCGAATAATTTGACGTTGGTTACCACTCGCATTCAACGTTCATTCCAACGTCAACCAGGTATTCCGACGTCACCGAGGCGACCTGTTGCTGGGCTGCAGTCGGGAGAGATGTTTTGGGGCAAGCCAAATTCCAGGAAGAACTACCGGTGTAAGGGACCACAGCATGCCAGAAAAGTCCACAGGTTCGCCAGTCTGGAAGTTGAGAGGGGCCCGCCACAACAAACTCGGGAACAATAAGCTCATGAGTATTGCACGGGAGAGACGGAAGCCGATGGAAACGGTCGGGCTAGTGGAGTAATGGACTCCGGAGATTATCAACAGCAGTCACTCAAGGGGAGTCAAACTGCGGGATGAAACGTTAGTTGGGCACAGATAGGACAGACGGTGGAGCTTCGGTGATGATGCGAAAACCAAGCAGAAAATGGGGGAAGGATAATAAATCTAACAACTGTAGGCTGTAGGCCAACCGTGGCTAGTATTCATGCACAACGTGGTGATGTGTCGAGACATTCAGCTGAGCTAAAGCATCGCCTACCACCAAATGATAGCCACGCGAGAGCCACAATCACACTTCCTGTGGTTCTGTGATATGGTCATGACCAAGGAGAAAATTTTATAACGCCAATGTTCTAGCGAGATCAGCCTTCACTGAATTGTAGCGCAAATGATGAAAAAAAGGCCGATGGATGGGACATACGACAAGGGCGGACGGTTATTGCATGAGACGGCGGAAAAATAGACCGCGGTGTGGGATCGGAAGTAACAAATACCAACACTTACATTTGTTCCGAGATGGTGTCCCGGTTTTTCTGCCGGAATGGTCAAGCGCTAGGGCGCTTAAGGAACGTTCGCGGCAAGCATCGGGTTGCGCAAGAACTGCATATGATAGTCACGAAACCGGGATGAAAGACGAGTACACATCCTGGAGGAACCGTCAAAAAATCAGCAGTGTGTTGGCAATGTGTACATGCAATAAAGCACTGGGCAAATTGATGATATACGAAATATTAAACCTGCCATTTCAAGCCTTCAGAAGCGCGTCACAAAGCACGGCCAGGCCCAAAAACACGTCGCCCAGGGCTCAGAGAAGAATACATCCTCTCTCTCTCAATAGCTGACGAGACATCTGGTTATTTGAATATAGGGCGAGAACTGGTCGAGAAGATCAGTCGCGAAGCACGGATGCTTACTCCAGAACAAGATTTTTAGCCCGCATCAAAGGCACCAAAAATGCAGCTAGTATAAGGTGGCACGAAGACATTCATCCAGAGTCTGTAAATTTGACTTGACCTTGAAGCAAGAGGTCGCAAGGGTCGCTGAGCCTTCGAAGTCAATGAACATGAACAAGGAGCGCTGCTGACATAAGCCACATTCCGGTGTGGCTGTGCCGCTGTGGCGTTCACATCTGCCATCGCACTTCAAGTTAGTCCACTTCATATCTCTGAATTCTGGTCATCGTAGAACGGGCAAAAGTTGAACGTTAGAAAGAATTTGTGAAGTTGCTGGACCAGGATGTCTTTTGGGCAAGCATAATCTTTAGACTTTGTCCTCATTTTCGTCTGACCGAGCGCGAAACCGCGATGTTTGTGTAGCTCATGGGGACAGCCTCAACAATCCACAAATCCGCTGCTGAGCCAGAGTAACCCTCCCAAACCAGCAAATCCTCTCTTTGGCTCTTCGCAACCTGGAACTTCAGCGTTTGGGGCGCAAAACCAGGGCCAGGTTTCAAGCCAGGCCCCGTCACTATTCGGTGCACCTCTAGGACAGACTCAGCAGCCACAGGGTCAAGCTCCCACGCAAACGACGTCGTTTTTTGGAGCACCCATAAGTCAACAAAGGACACAGCTAAGCTCATCGTTACTCGGCAGCAATTTCGGCCAGAACCAGCAGCAGCAGCAGCCTCAGCAGCAGGTGCCGTCCAACTTCTTCAGCCAACCTCCTACGAATACGCAACCGAGCTCAATCGGTTCCATCGGTTCGCTCTTTGGAAACACGCAGAACCAACCGACAGGTCAGACAGGCCAGATTGGGCAGACGGGACAACAGCAGGGCGCATATGGCCTTGGTTTACTGGGGAGCAACGCCAACGCCAACACTTCGACGCTTGGTCAAACTAGTGGTTTTGGCAATTGGGGCTCGAATCCTCTACAGGCGCAACCGACACAGACCGCTAGTGCCTTTGGAGCAACGACCGGTCCATCTCTGTTTGGCAGGCAGCCGTCCCAACAACCGTGAGTATAATATTGTTATTGCGGACATTGCTGCGCCGTGCCGCAAAACCAGAACACGAATTACAGTAATAGACATTTTGTCCCAATGCAGAACTTTTGGGGCTAACCAATTGCCGGCTACGCCGCCTTTCACGAAGTCAACTAGATTTAATGACCTGCCAGATGAAGTCAAAAGAGTCTTTGAGAATATCGAGTGAGTAACGGTTACTCTCTCATCCCTTTCTTTTAACTTATCATCTAGTGGTACAGTGGGCAAATTCAAGGCCGCATACAAATAAGCAATGACCTGAAGCAGCGGAAGCTAGGTGAAGAGGCGGTCAAAGGCCAGGAAGTAGTCCGCTCTGTACACAAGGTGCGTTCTCAGTTGATTGGTCGTCCTTATATTCCAGTGCCTACCTTTTGGCATCTACCGATAGGATCTGCTAAGTGCTATCACGACGCTACACTCGGATGTGCTCCGTACACGAGACCTCAAGGCGAAGGTAGATCAGACCGTGCAAGACACCATCATCGCAACACGCATAGTCGACGGCTTCCGGAACCCTCAGCAGTACGGCGTGCATCTCAAAAACCATGCGGATTTCCCATTGGAGTACGTGTTTTCATATCCTCTTGCAAGTACGTTCTTTATATTTACGATCTATCTGAAGATTCTTCAACCGTGTGACGGAGCAAATGCGAGAGCGGCTGAGGTGGTACAAGGCGACCATTGAAGTGAGTATGATTTCTATTGCCAGGAATTTTTATAGTGATCCCCTCTTTCAATAGCAAATCGAGCGGAAGCTATCCTCTGCAGCGACGCAGAGTCAATATACCCCTCAAGGTGTGCTTCCTTCTTTTATCTCTCTACTGCTTGACAATATTTACGGAATATGTCAGCTATATCTTCCACTCTGGAAGCACAACACGCTACCTTCGTTGCTCTCGCCAGCAAGACTGCTGCGCTCGATGCGGAGCTGCAGAAAATCAAAGCACTGTATACACAGCTGTGGCGCGCACGGACAGGTAGTATGCGGGATCCATTCAATGAATTGGACCGGGGTAGCGGAGGGGAATTCGGTTTGGAGAGCATCAATGCCAAGTAAGCTGTTCTACGCTTGAATTTGCGACTTGTTGGGCCCTTGTTGGAGATTGGAGATATACAATAAATGCATATACCGATATGTGGGGAACGGCTGGCTTTGTAATCAACGTTTTCGATGCTTGATGCTGTAGCCTTGCCAATGCCTAAAATGTCTGAGAACTTGCAGTGAGATCCTGCCTGCCAAGGTGAGATCCTCGTCGTCACCGCGTCGCGATCACGTGCTTCGCGTTTCCTGAATGACTGCGGGGTGGCCGAACGTTGAATCTTCTTGTACATGAATTGTGGAATACAACATGAAATACTGCTCTGCTGCGAGAACTGTCAATTGTGCTCTTTATTGTATCTGCCAGTGGAAGATCCCCGGACGCTGTGACGACGGAACATTACGTGACTGTGACAGTCGTGACACGACTGGCGTCCAAGTGCAGTCTGCCTACCAATCTGTACTTGAACTGATACTCGTCCTTTAAAATTTGGGTATTATTCCACGCAGAGGATGTCTGCAGTATCAAGTACACCACGCAGACAAACCAGCCATGAATCAGGGACTCCTGTTGCTACTCCACAGACTACCCGCCTCACCGGCTCGCATATCGTTCAGTCATCTCCTCACTACCAGACGACACGCAGACATTCCTTGTATGGGACAGAAGACCGAATCATTCTAGATCCTGGGTCTCGGGTATGGAAAGTAGGATTCAGCGGTGAGGGTAAGCCAAGGGATGTCTTTTTTGCTGGAGGAGGGAGTTGCATGTCCCTATGGACTTTAAATCGTGCGACGAAGCCGGCTGAGAGAGAGGAAGAGGATAAGCTGCTTGATGTGAGATTGCAGGCATCCCTGCGGTCGGTCTTTCATGAGTACGGTCGTTTTTCCCTCGCTTTGTGACGTTCTCACATTGATAGGCAAGTTCGCTGCTCACGGATCCCAAGTCACGCAAAGTAATTCTGGTGGAACATCCACTACTGCCGTTGTACATCAAGGATACCCTAGCGCGAATACTCTTCGACAATCTCCAGGTATGTTCCTGAATGCACTGTCTCGTGGAAGTAACCATTGAAGACCTTAGGTACCTTCTATCTCATTCGCCTCAAGCCACCTGCTCTCTTTGTTGGCTGCGGGGAGGATAACAGGACTCGTGCTAGACTGCGGCCACCTGGAGTCTACCGTATTACCGGTATGTTGATTGTTACTAATGGAACCCATTTACTCAGACACTGCATACAGATATTTTCTTCACGCCCTTTGTTCCCACAGCTACGTACAACACCCCTGGCAGGCTCTCGCTTATCATCCCACCTCCGAGCTCTTCTCCTTCTCTTCGGAACCTATCTTCCACCACCAACATCTCTGAGCGCAGCAGCCAACATTCCCGCGGCAAACCGCTCCACACGCGTTCCGGAAGAAGTGCTTACCGATTCTGTGATAGAAGAGGCCAAGACCCGATGCTGTTTCGTCGGCGATGCGCTCGATGCATCAGACGTCCGCATGATGTCTCCTAGAGACGATTCTACCGAACTGGATCTACCACCTAGCGACCCAGCGATGTCAGAGTCTGAGTTCTCGCGTGTCTCCGCAGACATAGATAGTAACTTCTCCTCGCAGCACGCGGCATCATCAGGATACTCCGTGGTGTCGCACTCACAAGTGAATTCCGATGGACCGCGGCCAGGAGAAAGTCATTTGCAGGCCCTCGCGACGATGTATACGCGGCATTCCACTGCTACCGACTTGCACATGCGCGTAGATCCTCCGCCATCGCAACAGACGGGCACGGGACAGGGAACGTTGATCATACCTGGATGGATTCGGGAGCGGGCTGCGGAGGTCCTTTTCGAAGGCGGCGACGTTGACGAGAGCAGCGTGGCGGAAGTTGTCCTCGATTCTCTCCTTAAGGTTCGCACCCTTTTGGTCCTTCGTCTGCGCCACTGGCTAAGTTTATTTCACAAATTTAGGTACCGGTAGATCTCCGGAAGACTCTCGCGTCGACTATCGTGGTCGTCGGGGGCACCCCGATGCTCCCAGGATTCATCCCGCGACTGCATGCAGAACTCGCACATGCAATTATGTCATCGTCGTCTGCGCCATCATCGCGTCCGCCTAGTCGACCCGGCAAACAGCGACCCGCGCCGTACGACCGCTACGCCGCGCTCCGTCCGCTGCTGCCGTACTTCGCAATTCTGAACAACCCGTTGCCGCAGCCTCCCGCGTCCGGGAGTGCGAGTGCCAATGCCGGACGGGCGCCCGCGTTCACACCTGCTACGATGGCTTGGGTGGGTGGATCTTTGGCAGGGTACGCCCCCCCCTCAATCTCGTCCTCCCACGCGGCGTCTCACTAACCCATCCTTAGTGCACTGAAAACCGGTGGCGTGGAAGTGCCCCGGGAAAAATGGGATGCAGACGAGGCTGAGCCGGACGAAGACGAGGCGGTGGTCGTCCTGCCGGAAGGGATACTGCGGTCCCCCAAGAGCATCATCCCAGATTGGACGAGAACTCCGCTGTCCGCAGGAGCGCCGTCTGTTGCGCATGCTCGCCCGCAAGTGACCATACTGGCAGCCGCTGAGACTGTCGTCGGAGCATAGCAATGTATTGATCCGGATCCTCGAAAGTTTATATACGAATCTTCTATCTCTACAGCATACCTTTTGTTTTGTTGAACGAAGGAGGAGCACACAGACCGGAAGTACAGACATACAACAGCCGTGAGCGTCACGTACAAGAACCACTCGGACATACAGTGGTATGCATGTCCGGGATCAAAGAGGGGTAAACAACTAAAGAGACAAATATGGAAGCAACGATGAAAGTTAAACAGATAACCAGGATGAAGGACGAAATCAAACGAGGGCGCTATATGGTTATCAGTTAATTGTCAAGCAGTCAACGATGAGAATGGGCGAGGCTCAGGATTTAGTGTCGAAGATACGAATGGTAAGCTTTCCGGCACAGCCAGCCACGGCGGTGTGCCACTCCTCTTCAGAGTAGATGTAGCGCAAGGAAGTAAGTGAGCGTTCGCTTGACAGAGAGCTGGAGCGAGGACGGCCCCGCGTGGAAGGAGTCTGGGGAATAGCACTTTGGGGGAGGTAACCAATGACGAACGTGTTCGAGAGCGGCACTTCCTCCTGCTTCGCGAATTTGTCACGGAGACGTTCACGGACCTCGGGATACGACGTGCCATAACTGGCGCGCAGTAGAACAATAGACTCCCGTAGCATGGCCTTGATGGTGTAGGTGTCGGATCCTGTAGGGCTGGTCATCCTAGGGGGAGACGCTGGAGGTGACCAGGGTAAATGGAACTGCCCCGGTGGTCTGTCCTGGAACGGCTTAGGGAAGCGGTCAGGAGTGGACATGTGCTTGTCGAAGCGCAGTGGTAGAACTTCCCGTCCCCCATACTGGTGATCGTCAGGAAGGACTGACGAAGCAGGGGTAGACCGAAGGCTGGGGTCTACTCACTCGTCAATCGCTCTCTCTGGCAAACGGCAGACGAAAGCCTCACCATAGAAATACGCATCAATGCAATCATCTCGCTGCTCATACCAGACGTCCTCTGCCACGTTCCCATTGGACCTGGTATCGACTGAACGACGTGAATGGTTTGATAGCGAACGAAGAGCAGTCCCGTTTGGTGGAGGCGACATACGCCTAGGAAGTACTGCATCTACGGATGAATTAGAAATGAGCGAATTGATGGTGGCTACGGAAGCCCTTGATGCGTGAGATGGTTGAGGGGAAGAGTACGGTATCCACCGTTCAGCGATCGACGACATCGATGACTGCATGGAAAATGATGATAGTATCGAGTTGCGCTGTGGGTCGAAGTCTGAATCTTTAGGCGCGCCGGATGTAATGTCGCTCGCGACACTCGTTTCTGACGCAACCGACGTGCGCCATGATGATCGCCGCGAAGTCTCTGCGGAGAAACGAGAAAAACTCGCTGTCGAGTTTCGCGAAGAATCGGCGAGAACACTGGCGGAATGTGACAATTCTGGACTCCTGCTATCAGGCTGAGAATCTTGAACGTTGAGCGACTCGACATCGGGGTGCAGCACCTGAGATGCTGCACGCTGAGGAAATTCAGGGCGGTCGGGAGGGGTTGTCATGAAGATGACGCAATTCCTGTTCGCGCGACCTGGACATGAATTATTGTGCGAGCGTCGGACGGGCGGAGGAGCGTCCTGTGGCGAGTTCCCTATAGATAGATGCCGAATGTCAGATGCGAGCTCTTGGTCCTCCGGCAATGCCTGCAAGCCCATGCCATGATCACTCGACAACCCGTCCGACCATGAGTGATCATCCGGAGTAAACATGATGGGCATCTCCACGCCATCCACAGATGTCTGGGAGGAGAATGGCCTGTTCAAACTGCGGCGGTAAGATCCGGTTTGCGATCTTGGTGGTGCCGTCCGAGGACGATCGTCAGGCTCCGAAGTGTAACCGCCTACTCTCTCCGGAGTATCAACGTACAATGAACCGCGAGCAGATACGGAGAAAGACATGGGTGTTGCTTGAGCTGCAGGACCAGCGGGAGGATTTGGGAAACGTGATAGACTCGAAGACGATGCCGATGAGTCTGAACGCGCATACGCTGGACTTTTCCCCTTCGCTGATTTTGAGGAGTGCGATGAGGCGACGGAAATGGCACTTGGAAGCGCAGGACTCGGGGGTAGATCTGCATACGAATTCGGCATTTGCAGGGAGAGATTCGACGCGGAGAAGTACATGGAGAACGCGCTGCTTGTGACAGAATCGCGGCCGCCAGCACTTGTAGATGGGCGACGAGCCTTGCGCTCGTGGTCCTTGTCTCTTCTCCAGTACGCAAAAAAATCACGCACTGTACGCAACTCCCTAAGTTCTTTGATCAAAGTGGGAACATCATCGCTGAGCAACGTTTCAATCATTGCCTGGAATTCCTTCCCTCTCTGGTCTACGGTCGACTGACTGGGCCGAAAGAGTGTACCCTTCTTGGTGAGCTTGGGTATGATCTCGTGAACGTCCTTCGCAACGCTGTTAGCCTCCGGACCTGGGGGTAACGACTCGAACGAAGCAGCTTGGTCGGACTGGATGTAGACACCGTTTTTCTTCACCCCTTTGCCTGCTGCGAGACGGTGCCGTTTATTCCGAGCCATCATACCGTACTCCTCCTCCAATATCTCTTGGAGATAGAGACAGTCTTCCCAGCGACGCCAGACCTCGTATTCGGTATGGGAGTTGCCCGACTTACCGCTGGACGTATCATCCCGCACGTCTCCCGTAATGGGACATATCCGCATTCCATAGCAAAAGCCACTACCTGCATGACGGTCAGGGACTGGTTGCGATAACCGTTGACATAGGAACACACCAAATTTGGTGGGTGGTAGCACTTCTACTACAAATTCGCGGGGGGCGCTGCGCTGTACGGCCCGTTTGTAGTTCTAAACGGCGAATCAGTGGAAGGCGACCATGTATGTGGCGAGCGGCGTACGTGCTGGAGTGGTGGCCCACCAAGCGCACCCATTCCGGGCCCGCCCTGTCGTGACAAGGGCATGGTTGCAGCGACGTGAGTAGACGCTACACGTACAGGTGGAAGGGTAGATAAACTAACCATCTCTGGTCCAGAAGCCATGGGGACCCCAGAGGCAGCATAAGGAGATTATTCTGTTGAAGCGGGTGGAGTAGAGTGCATATGCCTCGGATAATATGCAATCAAGGGACTAACCGTATAAAACCTGACTTCCACGATCAGATACGTGCGCGTGCCGTAAGAGGCAGTGTATGTCGGTTTCCTGCTCGATGCTCAGTCACTCACAGTGGGCGTTGGGTTCGCTGCGGGCGACGACGATGAAGGTAGGAAGAAAAGTAAAGCACGGGCTGTCCCGTGCGCTGCGGACTGCTATAGGGATCACCATTTGCGTCGAGCTTATTGTCTTGGGCGGATGATGGGTTTGAGGCAGGAAGCCCTATTCTAGGCCAGATTTCGCATGATCAGACCCGATCCACCACGTTCTCGTCGCTTTTAGATTGCAGATTTACACACCCTTCAGTGCACTTCAGTGAAGTACTTGAGTCTCGCAGGCACATACATATGTATGTCTCTACTGGCTCTCATTTCAGGCTCGTCGTCTCTCCCTAATTATTCCAAGTTTTCTTTTTCTACTCACTAGCGAGCACTTATTATTCATATCAGCATAAGTACAATAATAATGGACATATGGTGACATGCATATGATAACCGGCCTCTTAGTTTAAAGTTCGTCCAAGAAACTGACAGCAAAAACTTATCTCGTCACGTAGACAGATCCACGAGGAAATCTACTCGGGGTGCAATCCGCGTTGGCTGAGGGCACGCGTGTGTCGTAGTTTGACTAAGATTTTGCGCGCATCACGCAAATCGCCGCGACATACAGCATGATGTAGGACTGTTTTGAAGGACGTTGTTCCGATCGTCGACTCGCTGCTCACCGGGGTCCTGCTGTATATCAGACGCTTGGTTTCTGAAAAAACTAAACGAAACTAAAGAAAAGAAGGGGTCTGTCAGGTTGATCCATGGCGAATAACGCTCGTAAGGAAGGTTGCGTGAGGGTCAAACTAACGAGTGGACGAAGATGGCTCCCCGGAAATGTGGAAATTGGTCGAACGGGATAAGAAGATAAGTTCTGAGTTGCGAGGATAGGACTGAGAGCTGAGCGCTGAGGTGGAGGGCGCATGTGAGGGAAACATTCTGGGACAAGCCGAGACAGCAGAGGAGTATTGGCATCTAAGGATAATCGAAAGATGGTCACAAGTAAAGACCAACGTATCTCAGCCAGTGCTGGAATCTCACCATAACTTACCCACACCTCTGGGATAGGGATGCTCTGTCGAGCTAGAAGTCTCACCGGTGGGAGACCATGTCGTCACTGAGGTGAGGAAGAACCTGATTGATCTGTGATTAATTTGGAGGGGTCACGTACGCGAGAACGTACAGTGTCCGTAATGGTCATGGGTCAGGTAAACCATAGTGGGGAACTGTGTATGGACATGAACAGGGTTGGCTTGGCCTTTGAATAGGACAAGTAACCCTGTTCATATGCGTCAGGTCAGAGAAGTATACTACCATCTGATATGATACAATGAGGACGACCAGACGAAGCCCCATGGCCGGATGAGCTAACGATACTGAGGCAATCAGTAACGTCTCCACAAGTTGCAATCAAGCATAGATACTGCACTAGAGCCCCGAGTTAAGGGTCTTACATTCTCTCAGGGCCGTAACTCCTTGACACTCGCGGGACTGTGCGCTGGCACAATGACGAGAGCATCGGCGTGTGGACGGCCCCGAACACTGAGGGCGACGTTGACGCACCGAAACACACCTCTGAGGGAACCAGGATGAGTGTACCACATGGTACTGGTGTGGCACTTGCGGTAGGACGGGGACCAATCGTACTCGCACGCGTAAGAGGTACTGTATCTATTAGTCAGCCTACACCTACCGTAGCATGAGGATACGAAGAGCTCACCCGGGTGTTGAGAAGACACGCGAGTCAGATGCGGCCTCCGTGAGGCGACGTGAGTATCTCCACGCCTTATCACCATGTGCATATCAGTCCTGACACACATGTAGAGCAATAGCTTCAGGTGCGTTTGAGGAGGAGGCTCAGGAGTGAAAGTGCTAGTTCATTAATTGCTGCAGTCAGCGCATTTCCTTTCCGGACTCCTATAGTATGTGTCTAATCGGACAGAGCACTCACCGACAGAGAAAACAACTGTACACGTATGTAAGTTTGGACGACTCTAGAAGTCTAAGAACTTGAAGGGATGGGATCTTTGAATCCATCGGGATCTGAATGCCGCGGCACCGACAATACTGCTGTTGACCGCGAGCCCTCGTTCCTAGTCAGGCACCATCAGTCTCCCATGTATACTGCAAACCTCACAATCCACATGCGCACGCCATCCTCATCGAGGTTTCCTGTGCAAGTCATTGGCTAGCATATGGCACCTGTCATAAATAGATCTTCCGTAAGTACACTGACAATCTAACAGCTACAGCAACGGGACAGGGAACGAAGGGTTGACAGTAATCAACTGAGGCCAACCGCCTTTAGAAGGCTCAAGCCACTGGGAAAACCCATGTAAATAAGGGGACGAAGCGGACGTGTCAAAAGCAATGCAGGACAACAAACCTATTCAAGAAAGTACGACGCACATATCCAAACGCCACGTCAGGTTCATCAGTCCACGAGATCCTCCGTGCCCAAGATACCGCGCAAAACCTGCACCTGCCGTTCCTTTGCCTTCATCTTCCCTTCCTTCAACCTCTCGATACCGCTCCCAATGCTCTTCATGTGCACCTCCAGGGGAATATGCTCTCCCATGAGCTCTGGTGCAGCGACTCTCTCTCTCAGGTCTTCCAAGTCGGCACTCATAGCCTGCAGGGTCTGCAAGGCACCTACGACATGAGCGAGCGCACGACTCCGGTAAGCAGTGAGGTTCCGCAGAAGCATGAGATGCTGCCGCTGGCTGCGAACTTCGCGCTTATTCCCGCCCAACTTGGTCCAGAGCTCGGACAAGAGTTCGCTGTGTGCAGATGAGATAGACGCGTCCTCTCGATGGACGATGTCATGCAGTGTGACGAGAATTTCTTCGAGTCTGTCTAAGTTCAGCAGGTTCGCCTCAGCCTCGATGATCAGTCGCTGCATATTGGTCGCAAGAACATCCATAGCTGCACGGAATGTCCGCAGAACCACTTCCTTAGTTTGGGGACGGGAGGAGAAGGGCCACACAATGCTCAAGGCCGAAGGTTTGACATTAGCCGCCTCAATTTGTCGCATAGCGAAGTCATTAACGGCCATGATGCTGAAGACGTGATGGCAGAATCACTAAACCAAGAGTCTGGCCAAACATACTTGTCTACTGCACCTGCCGTCTTGGCTGCGAATGTCTGCAAGCCTCGGCCAGCCTTCTTACCCGTCTCGTGAAATTCAGCCAAGGTATCCGCCAATAATTCCTTGCTTTTCAGATTACTTGCGCGAACTACCACGATTAGGTCGCTTGTGGCTATTTCGGCTTTCTTGATCTCGAGACTCAAGCCTGAGCTGTCCACAGAGTCATCAAGCAGTTGCTCAAAGGTAGAACCCTGCACGTCCATCAACCTCCCGAAATCAACTGAATGTTGCTTCTTCCCGCCATTGGGCTGTGGTGTGATGCACAGAGCGGAACGAGATATACCCGGGATAATGCAGAATGGGGAGAAGACGGTGCGGAATGTATGATTCAGTGTGGTGAAGAGAACACCAAGAATCCAGATAAAAAGGAGGATTCCCAGTGGTTTACGCAAGAGGCGCACGGCGGTGGTTAGGACGTCGCCCACATATCGGATTGTGAACGCTGCCACGACCCTCAGGGCGCGCCGCACCTGGTGCTGGTCGATTACTGGTGGCTCCGCTGCGTCCTGATGCAGAGGTCTTAACGTCGCTGCCTTGCGAGATGGTGCAGTCTGCGCGACGAGGGTTGTCTTGTACCCAGCTCTTCGTCGACGGGGGTTGCCGCCGCGTGCGGGCCTCAGCGCAGGGCGAACATAGTTCAAATCTTGAACGTCCTCCCACGCTTCTTCGTGAGTTTCAGATGTGGCGGACGAAGGAGCCTGCGGGATCTACTATGGTGTCAATTTCAACGAGACCTCGCAGACAAAAACACAACACGGCACCTCAGGGTCCTTCGAGATCCCATTTGTATTCATCGCAAGATGGCTTGTATGCCAAGTTCAGGTAAGTTGAGGAGAAGGGGCTGGTGAGCGCGTGAGCGTAGCAGGCAATGCAAGGGATGCATGTTGAACCTTCGTTGGGCGCTTGATGTGGCACAGCGAGTTCCTTTCCCTCATGCTCCCCTCATGGCAGAACGCGATGGCAAGTCCTGCAGCACCAGGCGTAATCTGCTCAGAAGATACGGTACAATTCCGGGCGCATAATGCCATGGGTGCAATTCTGCATCATTCAGAATTTACACAAATATGTTACAATTCTATTGCATGCTACCGGTTAGTTGGTCCACCACTTGGCCCTTCAGCTACAGCCGACCGAACTTGTCCAAAGGTGGGCGTCCGAATGTCGGCTATGTAGAAACGTGGTCAGCTATTCACACTGCGCCAAATTCAAAGAGAAGACACATACCGCAGGGGCAGGTTTCGTCTGGATGATACTCTCGATCTTCTCCAATACCTCGGGAGTCAGCTTCGGGAGGACCTCCAGAGCCTTCAGGTTATCTAGGACCTGTTCCGGCTTCGAAGCACCGAGGATGACAGTTGAGGTGTTCGGATTTTTGGCTACCCATGCCAGAGCAAGATGCGAGACCGTGCAGCCCAGTTCTAGCAAAACCGGGATCAAGTTCCTGACGACAGTTTGCGCCAAGTGAACACTGACCATTCTCGGCGAACTCAGACAGCGTCTTGATCTTTGCGATCATAGCCAGACCCTCGGGTGTGCGGAGCTGCGCCGCGGTGTCCTGGAACTGTTTCTCCTTCTCTACTGCCAGGCGTGAATCTCCGGGGACGCCGTTGTTGTACTATTCGGATGTATGTCACTTAAACACTAATAATCAGAAGACTGCGGATACTTACCTTGCCAGTAAGGATACCGCCAGCAAGTGCCGAGAAGACGGTCGTGCCCAAACCGTATTTCCGGTACAGAGGGCTAGCACAAGATCAGTTTTTAGGGTTTCACCAACAGCCGAGCGTGGCCACTTACTCGTACTCGCTCTCTGGACGCTCGCGGTGGAGCATGCTGATGTTCGAGAAGTTCATGAGCGCTCCGCGAATGTCGATATGAAAATCACGCACTGATGCTTGCATTGCTCGGCAATGGGTGCAATGAGGTTGAGCTTCTCAGCAACAACTGTAGACAGTCCAAGAAGTCAAGAAGATGTTTGGGCGTAAGCATGGGGCAACGTACGGTGCGCCTCCTCAATCTGCTGAGCTGTCCACTCGGAAGTCGCCCAGTAGAACGCCTGCAAAGGGGTCAGAATCTGTACCGTAAGCCTCGCATCGCGAAGTCCCTACTCACCCATCCCTTCTCGATGACGAAGTTGAAGGCTCGAACGACCTCCTCCATTGGCACTTTCCAACCAGTCGAGTCTTAGCATGAACGGGAGTGACACCAGTCTTACCTGAGACATCGGGGCGATGGGCGAAGAGCACATCAACGTAATCAAGTTGAAGACGCTCGAGACACTCCTTCGTGCCCTCGATGATGCTATGCCAGCACGGTGCGTCAATTCTGTAAGCATCTCCTTGTTTGGACCTACTGTTTCCTGGACAAACCAGTGTCATTCGGCGAGCCATGGGTACCCCAGAAGAGCTTGGTCGTGATGACTAGGTCAGTCCGCCGGAGACCAAGCTCCTTGATCACTCGTCCCCTGCATCAAACAAACGTGAGCGACAGATGAACAGTGAACCAGAACCAGCCCTCACATCTCAATCTCGGATTTACCGCCAGCATAGCCCTCAGCAGTATCGAACATGTTGATACCATTATCGAAAGCGGTCTTGATGATTTCCTTAATCGTTGCTCAACGTCAGTAAACTCTAGAATGGGCCGAACACGCTGGGACACACCCTGACGGGGTCACCAGTGACGGACCCACCCAACGTGAGCCCTGACGAGCGCGGTGAGCACGCACATTCTCGCCGTATGTCAAACGTTGCACTTACATCCGCCGAGCGAGAACAAAGGCACGCGCAAACCGCTAGGCCCCAGCCTGCGGAACGGCATGTTCTTCGCCTGGAACTCGACTTTCACGGTCTGCGACATCCTTGTACAGGGCTAGGGTGGAGAACGGGTGTGCTGTAAGTATTCGTCAACGTGAGACTGCTTTTAAGTTGCAACTCACGCCGGGGTATCATCGGGAACACTCTAGTGCGATTCCAAGTTTGCACCAGGAAACGCGCGCGGAGGGACCATATGACTACATCTGATCAGAAGAGTCGGGATCTCGTTCCGATCGATGGCACTCACCTACCATGAACAGAAACTTGAACTTGCTCGACGAAGCGCGTGGAAGACATGTTTCTGAGGGCGGTACCCATAGAATGCAGTACAGGTACGAGTAGAACCAAGGCCTGACAGTAACAAGCACCGAACCAGCTAAATTTAAATGTGTTCCGCACCGTTGATCAGTGTTTGGATTTTGGGCAGCATTCAGTAAGAAGTTCACCTATCCATCATCTCCGGAGCAACTGAGGAACAGCAGGTAAGGGCAACGTAAAGCACATTTAGATGTCCCGAAGGTGCATGACCCAGATACCCGCTCAATGACTTGATAAGGCAAGGTCGTGTTCCATGACCTCCAATTCGTGCTAAGTGGAACTATATTAGACACATACAGCGCGTAGCAGGCATGCGCACCAATGAAGCCTGCAGATATGGTGATCCATTCCGCTTTTTGTATCAAGGCACGCGCTCCGTAGATTCCGCGGTGCCGTGACTGGTGCAGAGCAAATAAGTCAGTGTTTCCAGCAGTGCAGGTGCAAAGGGCACCTTACCGATATGTAAAACACCCCTCCTGAGAGCGTTAGTATGCTGCCTGAATGATATATGATGTATGTCTTTCAATGATTCCTGCAACGATTGGAGTAACTGTGCATGCCTGCACCATGAGGCATTCGAAGAACTTACACGAAGCAAGCTTGCTCCAGAGGGATGAAAGCTGACATTCCATTCTACACAAATATCCACACCGCCTGCATTGCAGCTGTTCTCAATGTCACGTCGCAAATTCTGTTTCCAAGGGTGAGATACGCAGGACCTGGGTGGTGAAGTTCACGGCATATGCATTTCCGAGACATTCGCTCGCCAGTATATTGCGTACTAATTTGAGAACATAGAAACTAAAGCGGCTGAAACGATGCGCGTAAACGTATTGTATAGATATTCAGTTTCGTGACAGAATCAAACGAAGTGCTTACAGTTGCAACTGCTAACCGCTTTGGATACCCACGCAAATGGCTCGGGAATGAGTTGAAAGGTTGTGTGAAGGGCCAGGCGATCTCGCTAATGTGCTATCACGAAAGGCTCTCCAAACATATGGAAAAGATGCAACATGAAGCGGCTGAAAAAAGGACAGGACGGTACTGCAGTGAAGACATTAGTATGTCGCCACCGCGACTTGGCTTGAAGGTGAGCTTCGCCCTTGGAGTTGCATGAGGCGACGAAGATGCGAAGAAGAGCTGTTTTGGGACATGGCCGTCGAACTCCAGACACAACGGAGGCTCCGGAGCGGCCTCGGCGGGCATAACAGTGTTTCATCCCCCGCGATCCTCCGGAATTATGTAATTTCGATAATTATATCAGCCTTCTATTCCATCCCGGTAACTTGGTGCAGCAACTGAGAGGTTCAGACAGTCTACCAACCGCTATGTAGAAGTCTCCTCTACAAGCACAAGCGTCGAGTCAACAAGTCAACTGCGGGACCATCGCGGCGAAGCAGATAAAGTTTCGTCTAGACCAGATCGAGACGTTTCAGACAGGGGGATGTAACTCCGGTTTGGTTTGGAGCAGCAATCAGATCTCACCAGCGCACGCATCTGCTACTGTCACCGTTCGCATCTTCGATGAGTCGATTCCATCGACATCGCCGTTCTTTCCACGCGGATACATCTCCTCTGCTGTGTAATTCATGTTCCCAGATGGAGGTGAATATTTGAAGGACAGGTCTAGGACAGATAGCAGCCCGCCCACTCCACACTGACTCTATCTTCTCGGCACCCTAGCTACCCCTGATGGTATGAATTTGCAGCGTGCGAAAGTTGTGGCAAGGAATAAGTTTGACAGCGGCAATCCGAAATTAAAGCATTCGGCATCTCTTGGTTTCTGAAATTCAAGGCAAGACAAAAGTGGAAACCTCCGTCAACGTTACCGTCAGTAGGATTGAAGTACCTGTCAATCTACCACTGCCTCATCTTCTCATCAATTGTTGTCTGTCTGACTCAGGTCTACTGCGCGCCCGGGATCGCCAACGGCGAACTGGGACTAAACAATTTAGGTCCTATCGGCGGTGACAAGGAGTGAATACGTTTAAACAGCTCAAAACGAGGTGCTTGTATGACCTCCGATACCCTACGCGCTCCGGTTTCGGGCAAGTGTCGGTGAACAAATGTTTTTGTGTCAGAGCTTGCCAATCGTGGCCACTGATAAAATTCGGTCATTCTCCTCTCTTTTTTTGGAGTGCTTGGCTGGCTTTTTAGGACCAGACGGGGTCTATGTCACTTATACTGCATCTCCATTTCCTGGCTATTTTGTCTTATCGGCGTGAAACAAGTGCACCGATCTATATCCAGATCGAAGTCTTACATATAAAGTCATCGGATCTTACCAAAGGCATATCGGCCGCCAACCGCAGATTCGAAGTCATCAGGTGATGATCAGTCGCGTCAGAGCGAGACCATCACTACTGCGAGCAAAGCAGTGTGCACAGTGTCTGCTTACAGCGTTCAGAGTCAGAGTGTAACGTGCACTGGAAGAGCAGGGCGACAGAGAGAGAGAGAACTTTAAAGATGACATCTAGGTCGCGAGGGAGAGAGCGGCGCCGAGCCGCAGATTCACCGTGCCGCGATGGATTTACGTACAGGGATGGATCTAGCATCGGGCTCGAGAGATTCCCGGCTGCCGGTTCTCAAGATTGGTGATGGATCTCAACCACAATCCTGAATCTCAACATGCTGCCCAAAGTTTGCGTGCAGAGCCATAGCGAAAACATGCATATCTTATGTGATGCTGGACGGGAGCGTCGAGGGGCGATCGACGCTGCAGGAAGGAGGCAGAGGAACAGGCAGTCTCCGAGAGTCGGCCCCTGGTTCCCGATTCCGTCGGCGTTCGAATAATTGAACTCCGCTCAGATTGTTGATGATCTCCCGTTGGAGCCTCTCGGCCTTGTTTCCTTCCTCTTCCTTGTCCGTCCCCAACGCTGCTCGCCCTCGCCGTTGCCAACGACCTGCCTTCTCCTCCCGCATTAAACGAGTATTGTTCTGCTCTTGTGTGCACGGTCTGTGCTGATAGAATCTAGCCGTGGTGCGCTCATCTTCATTTGATCTTTTTGTCTTGCAAACCTTTTCCCGATTCACAATAATGCCAGATCTGGTGCATCGTACAAAGACCCCGTAGCGACGTCTTCAACCTCTGCGCTTACTTCTTTGGCCGCCTTGAGACCTCTTCGTCTGTAATGGCCTCTGCGCACCAACCATCACACTCGTATTCACTCCCGCCACCGCCTCCCAGCAATATGAACGAGTTTCGTTTGCCTTCTCTCAAGGACTTGAACTTCCAGTATCGCCCTCCTCCGAGCCAAGACGGCTCCGCTCCACCCAATGGGTCTGGGCAACAAAGCGAACATCAGCGTCCTTCCCGCCATGATTCTTCTTCGTGGAGTCGCTCGAATTCCTCTAGCTCAGGAGCTCCTGCTCAGCATCAGACGAGCATGGCTCCGCCACAGAGCCCCAAATCTCATCAATACCAAAAAACGGATGCGGCGTACATGACACCTATGCCTCCCCAACCGGGGCAGGGTATGAACGGACTGAGTTCTGGGTCAGGATCTGGGCGCGAAGCGTCGTCTCAGCAATCAGGCAAGCGTCCTCGCTCAGGATCGGTTGTGAACGCCTCTCCTGGGCGTGTACACGTAAGCAGCGCTTCTCCCGTGAGTGGGCGCCTTGTATGATGCGGCCTTTTGTCTAACCTGCATCATGCTCTTATGATTGTGTGGTCAGAGTACGTATTCACAGCATGTACCGTATGCGTCTCAGCCGCCGCCACCATCCTATCAGCAAGGGCCTCCGGTCTCTGTTCCACCGTCGCACGAAAGTGTCCATCAGCCTCCTGGGTACTCTCACCCACCTGGCTACGGGAGTTATCCTCCGCATATGTCCCAACGGCATTATCAGGTGCCGCCGCCGCCACAGCCTGCCCCTGTTCATCAGAGTCCTCCTACAAATTCGTATCCGCCTCCTCTTCCACCTGACAACTGGCAGCAGCACCAGCCGCCACCTCAGCAGGCGCATCAGTATACTGGTTTTCCCAGGACTACCGCATTGGTGCCAGCCAATGTTGAGACGCGAAGCAGTGTCTCCACTCCCGTTGACAATGAGAAGGTGTCTGCACGTCAAGGAACAATCTCGGAGGTATGTTCTTTGTGTCAGTCATTCTTCGTGCAATCATCACCAACTACGACATCTAGATTCTCAGACATTGCAATGTCCTTTACACCTTTGCTAGTCGTTATGGTGAGAACCTACTGGTCGCTGTTTGGCGCGGTGCTGACACGATGTCTCCCAGCCCAGCTTCAGTCCAACATTCCCAACGCCCAACCATCCCCGCCCGAATTGCAAGAGATGACACATCATGCCAGCACTGTCGTTCGTCTTCTCGAGGATCTTCGTCGCTTGAGCGAGCTTGGGGAAGGCATGCCTAAAGAGAATGCTCCACCCTTCAGTGTGCCAGAAGAACAATCTCGTCCTCCCAAAAGACCTTGGGAGGATATGTCTCGGGAAGATAGTCCTGTTCCGGTTAATTACGCTGAAGTAAGTCGACCGTTACTTACTGACGCGATTCGCGAATACTAAATATTGCTCATGTCAGCAATTCACTCAACCTGGTGACAACATGCCCTCCACTGCTGAGCAAGACATGGAAATCATTCGCAGCAAGCGTGCGACGAGTACTGGCGGCAATGTGCCTGGGCAGCCCAAAAGCAAGTACAGGAAACGAAGTGTACGTACTCTTCATGCCTGGTCGTACGCCCATGGCTGACGTCGTGGACAGCGTGCGACTCCTCCAGGAAAGTGCCACTCGTGTAACATCCGTGAAACACCAGAATGGAGACGTGGCCCTGATGGGGCTAGGACATTGTGTAATGCATGCGGACTGCGTACGTTGTTTGATAACTTTTTTGGATTGCTTTCTGACGCTGTCATCTCTAGATTACGCGAAGCTCATGAGAAAACGGGACAAGGGGGCAGATGGCAGGTTGGCGCCTATCGATATGCAGACCCTGCGCGCGTCCACTGCTTCGGCTAGAGGGGCTGAAGGGGATCATCCGAGCCCAGGGCTCATACCTACTACTTATGAGCAGCAGAAACAGCACCCCCCGCACCATCCTGGCCATACTTCCCAGCATTCACACCCCGTTACGCCTTACCAGCTGATGCCGGTAAGTTCAGGTCCACCGTCCGCAGGCTCTGGGTCTCATCAGATGATGCCTCCACCGCCCCCTCCGGCCACCCACCATGAGACCGGTGGTGTTCCACCTCCGCCATGGATGACATCCTCCTCTTCTAACGCTGGGCGGTCGGGTTACAGCTCTGACCATCAGTCGTACATGAGGACGTCGCATACCCCCTCTCACGCACGCGGTTCACCTCAGTGACAGCGGAGCGTACAAAGTCAACTTCCGTCTTATGTCCCCTTCTCGAATGCCTTCCGCATGTGTATTCCGCGTTTGTTCCGCGCTTTCTCTTCGGATGTGCCCGTGTCATCCTGCCTCTTGATCTTTATCTCACAATGTTCCCTATGGTATTGACCGTTCTATTGAGTCCGCGATTAACTGTGCGCTTCTGAGTACATACTTTCCACGCTGTCACTAATACATCCCCTTTCATTTTTCTACACCACATTTACACAAGTACAAGTTTGCGAACATCCGCACGATCTTATCTCGCCGGTCTCTGGATGAAGTCGTGACAGATGACAGGATCGACGATGATCGATCTAAAGCAACGAGGAAGATCAGGCATGATCCATGCGTCGGGAGACTGCCTCGCTGCGGACGCATGCATCTGCGAATCGCTCAGTCACTGTATCCTCGAGGCTTAGTCGGGTTCGCGTTCTCCACGCGGGAGATGCCCTGCTCAGCCCAGATCTCCACCTGCCTGTCTTTCGCTACTTTGCCATCCCCCTCGTACGCGTCCACGGAGATGGGATGCTCGCCGTGCGGGGTCGCACGCAGCGCATGCCTCCGCTGCGGCCAGAAGTCGAACGTTGCCGAGTGCGTAACAACCTGTCCATCGTCGCGGGGAAGGGATCAGCACTGCGAGAGTTACGTGTATCAGGAGGGCACGGCGACTCACTCTGTTGTCCCAGATGGCAATCGAATTCGGCCTCCAATGGAAGCGCACCTGGAAATCGGGGTTCTCGCTGCGCAGGTGCGTCAGAGTATAAAAGACAGGCAGGGCTCGATGGCGCTCACCTTATCTGATGGAAGAGAAGGTTAAGGATAGCGTCGCTCTCCGCCTTGGGAAGGCCCACGATGCGACGTGTGAAACCTGGAGGAATCGCCGATGACGATGAGATCACGATAGTGTCATGAGATGAGATTGCGTACCGGGGTTCACGTAGATGGACTTCCAGCCTGTGGTAGGATGCACACGGACGACCGGGTGGATCGATTCCACAGGCTCGCGGCGAACCGGAAGCCCAGCAGCCCGGTTCCCCTCCGCCTGTGCAACCCCGCTGTGGACCGCCGACAGCGACTCAAGGTACTTCTGGAAAGCAGGGCTGAAGTACGAGTAAAGGGCGTAGCTGATAGGGGGTCGGTATGTGTTAGTTGTGCACTCAATATGTGCACTTACCCAGAGCTCCAAAGCGTGTCACCGCCGTACTCTGGACCGCTGATCACCTTGAGGGAAGTGGTGCTGGGAGGTTGAGCTTCGTAAGAGACATCCGAGTGCCAGAGTTCCAGCTTGGAGAAGGTGCTCGAGTCTGGGCGGCGGGTGGCGTCATTGTAGACGACTAGGGAGAACAGTTAGAATCGTACTGGATTCTCGGAAATTTCGGAATATGACTCACCATGAACCTCCTCCAGACCAGGCTCCCTAGGAATAGGCGTGGTAGCATGCTTGTGAAGAGGGCCGAAATGACGAGCGAGCTCTAGCTGCTCGTGAATGCTAAACTCTTGGTCCCGCAGGACTGCCACGAGCAGTCAGCACAGGCACCATCGTTATAGAGGATTCACGTACAGACGACACCGCGTTCGGCGACGAGCAAGGCACTACGATGAAAGCATGAGTTATCAGTAACATTGGGAGGTCTTAACTAGAAGTAGGACCCACAGTTCATCCTTCTGCGTGCTTGTCAGTTGTCTGAGATCGATGCCCTCGATCTCGGTCCCAATGGCTGGCGTCAAGTTCTGCACCTTGGTTGCAGCTGAAAAAAGGTTCTTCTTCGATTTGTCTGCGAGCAAGCCACGCTCGGTCACGGCTATCTCTCCGAGAGGCGCCCATTTAATTTCGGGGAAACGGGGCTAACCAAGAATGTCAGTGAACCATCCAGAAAGCGCTCAGTAAGCGAGCGCGTCACGAACCTTGTATTGAGCGAACTCGTACTTGTCGTCGCCATCATCGCCCACGGAAGGAGAGTAGAAAGGATTGACGACCTTCACCGCGTCCTTCAGTGCGGACACTCTGGCAGAACCGTCGAGCTTCGAATTTTCGTCTGTAGCAATGGGAGCCATTGTCAGATAGCGCCTTGGGTTCTTAGAGCACGCCTACTCACCTCTTTATAGATGAAGATACTTTGCGTTCGAATACTGGCGCAAGCAGAAGGGGGTATGGCGACACATGCTATCAGCGGTCACGTGTGCGCGTTGAAGAGTCTCGAATACAAACAAGTCGCACTAAGTCGCGTTGTCCCGGTGCACGGTGAATGTTGTTCAGGCCTCGAATATCTGATTACGCAAGGGCTCCAGGGGGTGAGTAGATATGGACACGTCGCCAGAATTGCGGAAGGAGCACGATGATCTGCTGGAAGCAAGACCACCTTGAGAATATGGGTGAGTGCCTGAATACATAGTATTAGATACCGAGTGATTGTACTCACGGGTGTTGTTGGAGCGTTACCGCATGACAGATGCATGTCGCACAGCCCGAGGCCCGAATTCAGCAGAATCTTGGAAATGCCGCTGCACCAATGCATGCCGCCACATGGAGATTCGAATGGTCGAAAATATGTGGTCAGTGTCACAGAGGTGTGGCGTTGTTCGCCAACACCTCTTGGAGTTGAGAGTTCAAGAGAAGTTGGAGGCGACAAGTAATACCTATACGGTCCGCACGGCCCGTCGCCAGCGTAGTGACGAAACCCAACGACTCACGAAGCCCCCAACAAACTAAGTAGGTCTCAAATTTGGACGCGTCGATATACATGTGTGCCCAGAATGGATGGACGGTATACGCGAAGTCGCGAGCAACGGTGACGAGCTAGCATGCATGAAGCGGGGGAACAAATTCCAACATATTGCGTATTGCAGTCTAGATCCCCCTCTTGCAGGTAGCGAAGGGGGGCTGGTTTCAGCATCATTAATGGAATCCTTCATGAGAACGTGTCCATGGTGTTGATACACATGCTCTGAGCTGGATTGTGGGATGTTAAAATACAGAGTACTGTAGTAGTGTTGGATAGAAGGGACGTCACGGTGCTCTATATGGCAAAGATATAACGATTATCGACACAGCAAATTATGCGTAGGAATATACCAGATCATGACAGCGATAGCGTATCCTTCCACCGCTCCGCGATGGGCTCTCCGCGGAACACCTCCTGCAGCACCTCGCGCACGTCCTCAACGTACACGAACCGAATGCCCGTCTTCACGCTCTCGGGAACGTTCTCCTCGATGTCTGGCCGGTTTGCCTCGGGCGCGATAATGGTCTTGATGCCCGCGCGATGCGCCGCAAGGATTTTCTCCTTCAGCCCGCCCACTGGCAGCACCTGTCCGACAAGGGAGATCTCCCCCGTCATAGCTAATAATTCGTGTCAGCAATCCTTGCACTACGATTATAGCGCGAGCTACTCGCCAATATCAGGATTGATCTTTGTCTTTGTGAACAGAGACACGAACGCCGACAGGATGGCAGTGCCTGCGCTGGGACCTTCCTTGCCGATGCTACCTTCAGGCATATGGACATGGATATCTCGCTCGACTAGGAACTGCTCATCGGGAGACGCCGTAATACCCAGCTCATATGCGTGGCTTTTTACCCAGCTCATCGCGATCTGGGCGCTTTCTCTAATCACTTCGCCAAGCTTTCCGGTCAGCTGCAACTGTCCCTTTCCTGGCATAGTCTATTCGAGGCAAACATCAGTCCCTCCGCGACGGCGCAGTGAGCCTTTTTACTTACCATAGCCTCGATAGGCATCACTGCGCCGGAACCATTGCCCAAGTAGCCAAGGCCGGTGCTCACGCCGGGTGGTGGAGGCTTGACGTACATCCTGTCCTTGTGGTATATCGGGGGTCCCACATAATCCTTGAGGTTCTCTGGAGTGATGCGAACGTGCACGGAGTCGGGGACCTTCAGCGGCTTGCGCACCACTGTGGTGACCTTGCGTTCCGCACTTTGATCCTCGTCTGTCAGGAGCACGGTTGTTTCCGATGCGGCCGGCTCATTTTGAGGTGCATCCTGCTTCTCAACAGTCTTTGCCTCGATATCGTGGTCCATGGCGCTAGTGGCGACCGACTCTGGGAACACTTCTTCACCCAAGTCTTGGACGAGTTTTAACGCAGCCTTGCGGTAGATCTGACGAATTCCACGTTAGGAACACTACAATTACATGGGTGACGGTAGGATTGCAACCGTACCTTCTCAATGAACTTCTTCAGGCTCCGCACACCACTCTCACGGCAGTAGTACTTGATGAGCATGTCGACGGTCGCAGGATCGATCATGACGTCCGCGTCCTTGAGACCGGAAGCTTCCTTCGCCTGGGGACCCAGGTACTTATCCGCGATGACGGACTTTTCCTCTGAAACGTATCCGCTAAGCTCCAGGACCTCCATACGGTCCAGCAAGGGGGCAGGAATCGTGTCGAGGACATTGGCTGGATTTTTGAACAAGTCAGAAAGCCAGATCTATCGCCCGACATGGACAAATACGCACCGGTGCAGACGAATAGAACACGTGACAAGTCAACCGGGACATCCATACTGCGATAAGCGTCAGAAGGTTGCAGAGGCAGTGTCAATTCATGCGACGTACTAGTGATCCAAGAACGCGGAATTCTGCTCGGGATCAAGCATTTCCAGTAATGCGCTTGCGGGATCTCCATTGATACCACGTCCAATCTTGTCGATCTCGTCGATGAGCACTAATGGGTTCTCCGTGCCGACTCTCTTGAGTGCCTGTATAATCTTACCTGGCAACGCACTGTTGTATATCATGGTCAACATCAAGCCGCACGGATGAGTGGAGAAACGACTCACCCAACATAAGTACGCCTGTGACCTTTGATCTCCGCAACGTCGGTCAAGCCACCCACAGAGAAGCGGAAGAATTGGCGGTTGAGTGCGCGAGCAATAGATTTACCGACAGAGGTTTTACCGACACCGGGCGGGCCCGCAAGACAGATGATCTTGCCCTCGACCGTTCCTCTGAGCTTGCCGACCGCGAGGAACTCCAGGATGCGGTCCTTGACGTCCTTCATGCCATAATGATCTTCGTCCAGGACTTTCTGTGCGTGCGTGATAGAGTAGTTCTCTTCAGAATGCTGACCCCAAGGAATCTAAGGATAACACTGATGTGAGAATCAAACAAACAACTTATTTTGAAGAGACACGCCTGCGTAAGCCACTCCAGGTAATTCCGAGTGACATTTGCCTCAGACGCAGAGGGCTCCAACCCCATCAACTTGCTGAGCTCCTCATCGAACACCTTGCGGACGAGCTCGGGCATCTTCAGGGTCGCAGCACGCTCCTTGAACTTCTCGATCAGCTTGTCCTTACCGTCAGACTCCATACCCAGCTCCTTCTTGATGCCTTTGAGCTGCTCCATGAGGTAGTACTCGCGCTGGCGCTTAGCGATCTTGCTGTCCACGTCACGCGCGAGCTTGCTTTGTAGCTGAGCGTTGATCAGTTCCTTCTTCAGGACGAGCAGCGCCTTCTGCAGCCGGTCTGCGACGACGAGGCTCTCAAGAACATCCTGCAACTCATTCACATCGCCCGTCGAGACGGCCGCGGCGAAATCCGCAAGCTTGTCCGGCTCATCGAATACATTCGAGGCGACTTGGTTTATCGAGAAGTTGGTAATCTGATCGCGGAAGAGCGGGTTGAGCTGTGCAATGTCCTTGAACACAGACACGATCTCGGACATGAACGCGCGGATGTACTGGTCGTCCTTGTTGTAGGGCTGTGTTACGAGGTTCTCAACATTGACAACGGAGATGTTGTAATTCTGCAGGAACGAGGTCTGTATCGGTGCTGAGGAAAGATCAGCCGGTCGTCTGCCACGCGTAGATTGGCCACGTACCCGGAGCGATTGGTTCGGGAGGAGGCGTCGGTAACGACTCCTCTGTGGGCTCGACCTTCGCGCCTCCAGCTTTCACAAGTTCCGTTATCCGAATCCTCCGATGGGGGTACAGCACCGCGGTAAGGCCTTCCTCCTTATCGTCCTCCCTGGTTCCGCTCGCGGTAAACACACTCGTGATCTGCGCGAACACGCCGACCGGGTGAACCGACGAAATGTCCGTAATGACGTCGCTATCCGTGTGCTCGTCCTTGAGGAGGAACGCGCCGAGGTACGGCTGCCCACGGCGCATCATCTCCTTGATGGCGGCGACGACCGCGGGGTTGCGCACGACGACAGCCTTGTAGAAACCAGGAAAGAGTGGACGGCGGGCTATGGGGAGCGCAAGGACCTGAGGGTATACTTCAGGCACAGACTGCTTCGAGATGGACGTCTGCGGCTGTGACGGCGACTCTGGCGGAGTCGAGGGCGGCGGGTCCGAGTCATCTGGGTTATCTCCCGAAGATGATGATGATCCCGAGGAAGATGAGGAAGCAGGCGGCGCAGAGTCCACCGGGGCCTGCTCGTCCTGTGAACCATCGAGCTGGACAGTCTGCGACTGCTCCGAGTGTGTAGGGGCAGGGCTATGATCTCGCGCCCCGTTCAGCTTGCCGTTGATCCATCTAGGATACCGGAGAGGTTGCGTAGAGGCACAATCGGTCACGGTAGATGAATAAAACGAACGTCGTGGGGGCACGCGAGGTCGTGCACTCTTGCCAGAGGCCAGCTGTAGGACGAGTCTCGAGGGACCAGGCTCGGGATAGGACAGTAGTCGTCGACTACATGATAATGAAGACGGTAACGTTGTCGCTCTGAGGCTTCCGAGGAAATTCATACAATACGATTACAGAAACCGTTAGAGAACCTATCAGAACTCATATGTAAGGCATAAGATCGATCAGAATATGACGAACTTGCCTGGCGTCACGACAATCCTGACCTATCCCAAGATTGTGGCAGTCCCTAGGCCCGTCGACCTGCAGGTGCTGTGGAGGTAGCGGTGGTCGCAGTCTGAGTCCAGTCAAGAGACAGCAACAGACGTATTCCTCTTAGCGCGCGATTCCGCTCTTGGTAAGCAAAAAATATTGGCCGCGCACACGTCAGCGCCTCGGAAGATTGAAGGCTATCTCATCAATGGCACAGAAGCCTATCATCAAAAAATACTACAGTAAGATCAACTTGGAATGAGCCAATCACTATCCTCCGGGGATTGACTCCCTCAGTTTTTCACTCCATATTATTACAGATCGAACGGAACTCTTTTCTGGTGGAGTTAACTTTACTAGTAGTGCAGAAGCACTCGCCAAGAGTTACAGCAGCAATATGAATGGAGAGCGGGCAGTCCGCCTTGAAGAAGTACGAAAGGCTATCAGGAGAGACAGTGCCACATGCTCGCGACATTGTGGGATACGATGAGCTGCCGGTCCGAACCAGAGAGGAGTTCGTGAAATGGCAGACTTCCCGATTTTTTGTTGGTATATTAACGTCAGTTACACCTGCAAGTGTTGCGCTAAGTAGCATAGTACCTAGTGCACATATCGGCACCCAGATATTATGAGACCCCGACACACTTACGAGTCGCATCCCTGGACATGGCAGCAGCCAAAAAATGAGCAGGAAAATGTCCAGATCATTGGGGTGTGGTAGACGCGCTTGCGAAACCGTGCGTGCGTTGCCCAGGAAGGAGGGAAGAGGCCAAATTCCTCACTCCGGCGGTGCACAATCACCACCACACGACGCCTTTCATCAGCCTCCGGCCAGTCCTCACCACCTTCGCACTCAGCACTTGCCCGTCTGCGCCAAACGATGCGCCCACATCCACGATGCCCCCCGGATGCCTGATCCTGACCAGCTCTCCTACAGGATCATCCACACCGCGCGCCTTCCGGGCCTGGGTGACAATCTGCCACGGCAACGTGTTCCGGACGCCCGCCGCGACGCCGAGGCAGAGCCCGACTGTCATGGGGATAGCCTTGTGGAGGACGCCCATGGAGAACGCGCGCACGACGATGTCGGCGGCATCGACGTCGTCGTACGCGGGCGGCGACAGCAAGCAGATCTTCGGCTGCGCCTGCGCGGTGGGGTCGAGTCCCATGCGCACTGCCCCGCGCATCCGGATCTCCTCTATCGTGTGCTTCAAGTCAGCGTTGAAATCTGCGTCTGCGAGATTCGGAAGCAGGAGAGAGGGGAAGAGCTTGGCTATGCTGTCCTCTGGGACAAACACAGTGGGGTTCGTCGCGTCCACTAGGGAGATGTCGATGGGCACGAAGTCCTTGTTTTCTCCCCGAACACTGAACGTGTCGATGGGCGCACCCGAAGGCAGGAGATGCCCTGTCCGCGCACCGCCCGGAGACATGAAGTCCAAGGTAATCTGGGATGCCTTCCCGGGCACGCCCGCCATGTAAACCTGTTCGAGATCCAGGACGGGGACGCAATTCCTATCCTCTGCAACAGCCACGGGGAACGTAGTGTCAATGCGCTTCCGCGTGTTTGTGTTGAACGAGCGGACCGTCACGGTCGGCCCTGCATGTGCACCAGCAGGGTGGTAGAGACCCTCGTCGATGGCGAAGACGCCGATCATGCTAGAGAGATTCCCGCAGTTCCCGGAGTAGTCTAGCGCGCTGTCGCGTATGCCGACCTGGACGAAGGTGTACTCTACGTCAAATCCCTGAGCCCTCTGCTCATCCGAGGGAGCCCCGACAACGCAGATCTTGGACAGGCTGGAGACGCCACCACCCATGCCATTCAGCTGGCGACCGTACTCTGCGTCAGGAGAGCCCATGATGCCCAAGAAAATGCGGTCCCATTGAGTCCGATCCTCTGGCAGATCAGCACGGTTGAGATATATGCCCTTGGAGGTCCCGCCGCGCAGGAAAGTTGCTGGGAGAGGATTTCGTGTGACAAAGGTTGAGGCGTAGGCCTTTGGGTTGAAGACGGCAACCTGAGCGACACTGCGTCGAAGAGGAAACATGTACGCAGGAAACAGACGCTCGTCACTTTGTTTCTACCTACCTGGATCTGTGGCTCTCAACTGTACTGCTTCGCCCGCAGGACCTCATAAATTATTTAAAGTAGACGTCGACCGTCAAGTGTTGATCTATGTCTGACCTAATTGAATCTTTGCTGATTTCAGTCGGTATATGGGCAGCTATCGCTGTGGTACTGGGAATTACCCAGCTGCATGTCTACATCGGTGTGCGCATCCCAAGCACACGCATTACGGCACGCTGGACCTCAAACGCTGGAGCCTTTTTATTCACCCCAGCACGCTATCTGCTGCTATGATATGCTCCTCCCACTGCGGAAGACCGGGAAACCCACGATAAGATGTCAGACCACCAGCTTCTTCCTGTTATCTCTCCTCCAAAAATACGGAGTGCCTTCAGCTCCCCAGCCCTTCCTCTGTTCGCTTCGTAACGCAGTTCCCCAGCTCACTGCGACTATCGCCCTTCGTCCTGCCAGAGACGTGCCCAGAGATGACTACCGTGAACGTCGACCAGTCCCCGATTAACAGGAATGTCCTACAGCAGACAGCTGCGAAGATCGGGGTCAAGGTTCCCGAGGACCAGGAGGCGGCGTTTGTTACTATGTTAGCCAGTGCGCGGGAGGCCATGGAGCAGGTTATAGAGATGGACGGTGTGCTATGTCTTTTGCATGTCGATCTGAGCACTGTTACACTTCCGTGTTGTTAGACTTCATGCCCGTGCCAGATACAACGAAGTATCCTCGAATTGATATGCATGCGCCATCGCCGGAGGATAACTCGTACAATGCGTGGGCTACGAAGGTAACCGTGCAGAACAACAACCAAGACGAGGCTGCAGCCGGTATTCTTTCAGGCAAGCGTGTTGTACTGAAGGTAAATACAGACAGTATGGAGCGGCGATGAATGAACCCTTGATCAGATTCCCGATAGGACAACATCTGTCTCGCAGGGGTGCCATGTTACTTTGGCACGGACGTCTTTACTGACTGGGTTCCGACTACGGATGCAATAGTAGTCACTCGCGTCCTAGAGGCCGGAGGAATCGTGCGCTTCCCTAACCGCTAATTGCACCTAGGATTGATTTTCACCACATCATCAGATCACAGGAAAGGCAACCTGTGAGAATTGTGCGTTTGCCATTCATCGCTCACGCACTCGCAATTCACGAATGTACTCTAGTCTGCGCATATGCCATCTCCAATTCCTCCAGACACGGCCCAGTCGGCAACCCATACGACAAGACGCGCTCGTCAGCCGGATCCAGTTCTGGCTGCGGTGTCCTCCTCGCTATCGGCGAAGCCGATCTTGCCATCGGCGGCGACCAAGGCGGGTCGATCCGTCTCGTACGCCCTCCCCCTCTTCCTCTTCCTCCGTCACCCGCTGAACTCTCTTCACGTAGCCCGCCGCACACGTCGGCATTGTGGGCCTAAAGCCGACCTTCGGGCTCGTGCCGTACACGGGCATCGCCTCCAACGAGGTCTCCCTCGACCACACGGGCCCGATGTCGCGCGACGTCCTCGACAACGCGCTTCTCCTCCGCGCGCTCGCAGGCGTCGATGGCATCGACGATCGCCAGATCGCCGGCACGCCCTCCTGTGCGCACGTACCTGACTACCCCGCGCTCCTCACCGCGGCGCGCGGTGCGCACGCACTGCTCGACGTCAGCGCACCCACGGCTGCAGGGATCGCGGAACCCGGCGCAACGCGTAAGATGCGGGTGGGGATATTGAGGGAGGGCGGGCTCATACAGACGATGGACCCGCGCCTGTTGGCGTGTGTGGAGTCCGCTGCGAAGAAGTTTGGGGAGCTCGGCGCGGAGGTCGTCGAGGTCAGCGTGCCCGGGCACCTCAAGGCTCCCTTGATTGGGCGTGTGCAGAGGTGCGCGTGTAGCGTTTCTTAGCGTTGTGATGCTCCGCGTTCTGAATCGCGTCGGTGAAGATTCTCTCAGTCTAACAATCTGCTTGGGCGCGCGAGCGGGACGAGACAGCTGTACCTGACTGACTTCATCGAGAAACTCCTGCCTTGGTCTCAGGAGAAATTCAACAAGGCAAGTCTGTCAATTACCCTGGATTATGGGCCCCTTTCACCGATACTCTTTCAAATTCACAGCTGTTCCCTGTTTCGGCAAATATCCTTCTAAACGGATTGTATGCCGACGAACACTTCCCGCAGGTCAGTTCTAGCAATGTCCGCTGCTCATTGGCGGGTGTCTGAGCACGGCCCTCAGTTGCACGGGAAGACACACAACCTCTTCCGCAAGCTGAGACTGGAATACGATGCTGCGCTGGCGAAGGTCGACATTCTTGTGATGCCCACCACGCCATGGGTAGCGAAAGTGATGCTAGTAAACTGACCCACCTTCCCTCCCTTCTCCGTTGAACTTATCCCGTCCTCCAGCCGCGCGACGCGTCTCTGCTCGAGCACTTTGGCGACTACAACGGGTTGGTGAGTACTTTACCGTACTCCAACGCCAACGTCTGACCAAATGCCTCGCCGCGGCGTCGTTTCAGACGTTCAACACCCAGCCGTTCAACAACACAGGCCACCCTGCACTTTCGATCCCGTGCGGGATGATCTCCCCGCTAGAAGGTCCCGAGACACTGCGCCTGCCCGTCGGGATGCAGCTCGTCGGCAAGTACTGGGACGAGTTGACACTCTACAAGGCTGCGCTCGCATGGAGCGACGCGTTCAACTGGAAGGAGCTGTGATGCTGAGGCTTCAAATAGAATGCGAGGAACATTTTTGGAACTGGAAGGCAGCTGTAGATTATCTGAGAGCGCGACATACAACTAGGCAAATGTATCATTTTTCTACACGCAGGTTTTCTTCTACGCTGCACTGCTGACTGGCAGCCCCGGTGCCCACGCCCGACCCTATTGGGATTTCATAACCACTCAACAGTCTGTGAGTGTCGTCAGTGGAGATCTGCCGCAATTCATGCGAGGGGTGAACTCACACTTGGTGGTTTGGACGAGATATCGTATGTCACGCGATTGATGCCCGCGACCTCATTCGTGATGCGAGAGGAGATCCTGCGGAGAACTTCGGCTGGGAAGACATACCTATGTGCAAAAACCGTGAGCATTCTACTCACAGCCAACGTACATAAGACATACCAATCTGCAGTCATGAAATCCTCCGACTGAACAGCACGGAGCGCGATCACCTTCATTCGGGCACCAGTCAGCAATTATTCTAAAAACCGGGCTAAGGACATTCTACAAACCTGCTCGTACGTGCGCTGATCGCCCATGACGCCGACAGCCTTGACCGGGAGGAGGACAGCAAACGCCTGGCTGATTTCGTTATACAGCCCAGCTTTGCGGATTTCCTCGATGTAAATGCTATCCGCGTGTTGGAGAATCTTGACCTGTTCGCGCGTGACAGGGCCGAGGATACGAATCGCCAAGCCAGGACCGGGGAACGGATGGCGCTGAACGAGGTGGTCCGGTATAGACAGCAGACGGCCCAGTGCGCGCACCTCGTCTAGCAGATGGCAACCTCTGTGAACACGCTGCATGGGGGTAGAACGGCGCGACTACCTTTGAACAGCTCCCGAAGGGGTTCGATTAGTTTGAGTTTCATATCTTTTAGCAGCCCGCCGACATTATGGTGCGTCTTAATGGTCGCGCTCGGGCCCTTGAAACTGATGCTCTCGATGACGTCGGGATAAAGCGTGCCCTGCAGCAGCCACTCGATCTTGCCCTTCACTGCGCCGCCTTGCGCCTCCTCCTTCTCTGCGGCCGCCTCTATCTTTGCCGCCTCCTCCTCGAATACGTTGATAAACGTGTTCCCGATGATCTGCCGCTTCTGCTCGGGTTCCTCCACGCCCGTGAGGCGGGAGAGGAAGAGGTCAGATGCGTCGACGACGGTCAGATTCACTCCGAGCGCTTTGTTCAGCATGTCGTGGACTTGCTGCGCCTCGTTGAGACGCAGGACGCCGTTGTCGACCATGATGGCGTGGAATCTCCGGGGTGACGCGGTCATGAGCACAGTAGGGGATAACAGAAGGGAGCACAGCAGGGGATAGCAGAAGGGAGCACTCACCTATCCCCAATGGCCTCGTGCATCAGTTTTGCAGCGACTGTGCTGTCCACACCACCGCTGACGGCTCCAATGACACGCCCTTTGGGACCACATATCTTCCGGATGCGCTCAATCTCCTTCTCGATGAACTCCTCCTGCACATGTCGTTAGGCCGTACTACTCAGAACACGAGAGGAGGGAGTACTGCACCATAGTCCAGTGAGTCTTGCATCCGCAAATGTTGAGGACAAACCGGGCGATCACTTCCTTCCCCTTTGGCGAGTGTGTTACCTCTGGGTGGAATTGGATGCCGTAGAATGGTTTCGAGTTGTGTGTGATGGCAGCGTATGGGGCGCTATCAGTGCGACCGATCACATGGAAATTGGGGGGCATCTGTGAGAGCTGGTCCCCATGCGACATCCACACCTGCCACACCCATCGAACCCACCGCATGCGCAAAGACAAGTAACTGCATAACATACCTGCATCTCGTCCCCCAGACCCTCGAATAGAGCGTCCGTGGCGCTATCTCCAGATTTGACAATTTGCACTTGAGCAAAGCCGTATTCGCGATGGTCACACTTGGAGACCTTTCCGTCCATGTTCCATGCCATCTCCTACTTGACAGCAGCTTGAGACATGGCCCTGGTATGAATGAAAGCGGAACGAATATGACCCACTTGGAGACCATAGCATATACCCAGGATCGGTAAGCCCAAGACATAGATACTGGGATCGGCATGGGGTGCATCTTTATCGTACACAGAGTAGGGAGACCCGGAAAGAATAATGCCTGCAGTATAAACACGCCGGATGAGCACAGGTCGGACTGGAAGGACTGCACTGGCCTTTAGGCTTGAATTTGAGGTCCTTAATCTTTTGTGTACATGGCATGAGCTCTGCGTAGACGTTGAGCTCTCGACATCTTCGTGTGATCAAATGACTGTACTGCAGACCGTTGTCAGTATCAATCTATGAGCATCGAGCTGGATCCAACCTGTGAGCCAAAGTCGAGAATGAGAATGGTGTCGAATTGATCGTGGGTTTCCGCCATGTCCTGGTACAGGCCTTAGCAGTTCAAAATTCTCCTGAACGGTATGTACTCACAACCTCTTGTCTTTTTCCAATCTCGGGTACTAACGGCAAAGAAAGGTGAAAGGTGTCTGGATATAGTGGACGTATACGATCGAATTTTTTATTCGAATAAGCGCCGTCGACGCGTTCACGCGACCGCGTCTCTGTCGGGTGAGTAGGCCTAGGAAAGCCAATGCAATACGATAGCGGTGCATCCTTACAATTACCTAACTACACGATAATTAGTCTACAATACTTGCTACAATGTTCCCCAGACCCTCAGATGAGCAAGAGGAGAAACCGTTGATCATGACGGTAGAGGAGGCGCGAAACTGCCTCGCCCTCGCCCACGAGACCCTCTCGCAGGAAGTCCTCGTCCCCGGTCAAAGTTGGGTGCAAACCCTCCTCGTCCGCGAACGTTCGGAAAGAAGCCTCCTCTGGGAGGACCAGGAGGGCCATGCGGACCACCTCTCGGAGAACCACCGCGGGGCACCAGAGGCTTCCCTCGTGTGCCGTTGGTCTGGAAGCCATTGGCTTGCTGCGGTGCAGCTTGCGAGGCATACCCATTCGGAGCGGGAAGCTGAACCACGGGGTTGCTGACAGGCGGGCCACCGCGTCCATTGGCGAATCCACCTCTGCCTCGGTTTGGGTTCGTCATGATTTGCATCGGACCGCCACTGGACTGAATGTCAGCACTCAAAATCTCTTACGATCTGAGTCCATTTTGTACGTACTTCGCCGGTCTGAATCCAGAAGCTGCCTGTTGACCAGGTGGTGGCTGAATAGTGGGATGAGGACCGAACCGTGGCTTGAACGGCGTGTTAGGCTTCTGCTGTGTCGGCGACTTGGGATTAGTCGAAGCAACGAACTGAGGATTAGTCAAGTTCAGACAGGACGTGAATTCGACCGTCGACCCTCGGTACACAGAGCACCTGACACCATATGGTGAGTCGTCAGTCAGCTCGACTACATATGCAGGCATACCGGTCTGCCAGAGTCGTTCCTGCCATGAACGCTGTATCCCAAACGACATCCATGGACTTCGCATTCATCCCGATCACCACGCCTTTGATGGACAGAGGTACCGCTCCAGAATCCTGAATCATGGTGACCCGGTCACCCAGTGCGAAATGCTGATTTTGCAGCCGATAGACTGCATGTGAGGGCTTGAGGACAGCTTGCCGTGGGATGCCTTTCACGATGACTTTCTTGATAGCAGACGCAGACTTGTTGGCGGCGAAGTGATCGGCAAGCCCTTCTATCTCCTTGACCGTGTCCTATATGGGATTATCAGTATAACCCATTGAGGGGATGCTATGATATGCACATGCCTTCTTCAGTTGATCGCAGAAGAGCGAGACGGGCTCGAAGTCGCGGATGCCCTTTGTGTAGAGCCAACTCCGCACTTCCTTCAATTTTGCATCCGCATTGGGACCGGGGAACACGTCGCTCGCCTTGGCCATCGCTGGGAATATATATCAGACACAATGTGAGCAGTCACAGGGACCGCCTTACCGTCACCCCCCCGGTCCAATGTGCGCATCACCTCCGGGTACTTCTCCTGATGAAGAGAACAATCAACACATGATCAATAGCAGCAAATACGACAAACAACTGGCCTTGTACTCCTGGATCAAGTTCACCGCCTTCTCGCTGAACTCCCAGTACCTGCCATCTTTGCGCGAGTAGTCGATCACCTTCAACCCCTTGGCTTCGAACTTCAAGCTGAGCCCGAGATTGCACTTCTGGTTGTCGGTGGTGAGGACCATGAAGCTGGACGTGATCTTCGATATCGCCCTCCCCGAGAGACCGACCATATCCGCGACCTTGAAGGACGGATAGTACCTGTTCGACAGACGGTTGTACACAATGCTCTTAAATTGGTCGTTCTCCGCCTTTTCAGATGGAAAAAACTACCGCCTAAAGCGTCAGTGCTACCATCCTAAGCGATGACAGAGACACTCACAGCTAGAACGACAGAGAGTGCATCTGCGGTCGTCCCGGAGACCTGTGCTGCCACGCCATAGGCATGCTCCCCAAGGAAGAAGACTTTGCTGCCCTCGGGGAAGTCTTCCGACAACGGAGGGGCATCTTTCTCTACATATCGAGGATCTTCCGAGACGACTTCGGACACGGTCATCTGCACTGCCTGCTCGGTCTCCTTGTCTGGGCCTTCGTAGTCTTTCACGAACGAACCATCATCCAGGCGCTTGAGTCCTACAGCACAGATGCGTCAGGACGCAACAGCACCCAGAGTGTGTGTCCTTACCCTTGAGCGGCCTGACGTGGACCAGCACTTCAATATGGCCTGTAATCACGCCGCACCTCTTGGAATAAAACTGCTCGATCCTATCTGCTCTGCTCTTCCACAACGAGACACCCTGCGGCGAGTGCGGGTTGGAGATGACCTTTGGTGGGCGGCCAGGGATTATCGCCGCCTTTTCGTATTTGAATAGCGAGTCAGACACGGCGCAGACCATGCCTTCCTGGAGGAATGGCCAGCTTACGAACGTCCGCTGACCGATCATCTCCCGCGCGATGTCCTCCGCCTTGCGGTGCTCGTGCACGTTCTCGACGTGAATCACCATCGACTTGTTGCGGCTCTCGGACCCGTGCACGTTTACGCCGTGGTAGCCGAGCGCGGCCGTATGCGGGAGGGTCTCCACTGATGGGAAGCCTGCTAGTGCCTCTGCTCCGAGGACCACGCCGTCGCAGAGCCCTTCGACGAGGTGGAGCCCATCCAGTGTAGGTAGGTCGAACGGTTCCATTAGGCATGTGCAGCGTTGAAGAGTAGGTAAAAATCCGGGCAACGATGATGGGTACACCATGGGTTCTCCAGGGTTGTACGTGAACTTCGTGCTTGTTCCAATCCCGTTGCGTCGCCTTTCCTCTACCGTGAGACGATGTTCTCGTGCTAGAGATATGGCGAAAGTTGAGCACATGGTGACGGAGGTTGGATGAAACACTTTTACTTACAAGCCATTGCATTCAGCAGTCGTCTCTCGTCGATGAAGGGAATCTTCACGATGGCTTCCCAATCTTGCTTCTTGCCATTCAGATCTTGTTCAAATTCTGCCGGGTAGAAGTCGAGGATCGGCGAATTTGGGTCATCCATGAGATCCTAGATGCCATCCACCGTAAGCCATGACAGCAGCTAAGCGTCCAACAACAATTACTGACCCTGTACGCTGGGGGAATAATATCTTTGCTGGCTGCGGGCAAGACACCCATCAGCTGTTCGAACGGTCGGAACGGTCTCCCCAGATCAAAAGAGAATGTCATCTGATCCACACCTCGCAGGTCTTTCTCGAATGTCAGTAAGGTAGCCCTTATCTCTTCTATATAATGACGGACCTGATATGCGGGGAGCGTAATGGTAGTTGTAGAACCAACTCCACGATGCCACGCCGCTGTAGTAGTAATGCATCACCCACTGCATGCCTTCTACGTAACGGTACCCAAGGTCGTGCATCTCCTGCGGGTTGTCGTAGGATATCTCCAGTTTACTCTTCGGGCAGTGTCAGCGAATTTGCTTCACTTGAGGAGTGGAGGGGCAAACCTTGTAATAGCCCCTCTTCCACTCATCCATCTTGTCTTTTATCGACATCTCATAACGCGCGTCGAAGTCACCCTCCTTGTCGTCTTTCATCACTTTCGCCTTCTCGTACTTGTTCAGTACTCGGTCAACGGCAGCCCGGCTCTCCTCGTCGTCCTCGTCTTCCCACTCATCGTTGTCGTCTTCGGTCTCTGGGGTCCCCTCACCGCTAGACCCGTTCTGTCCTTCAGGAAGGGGCTCTTCCAACTCACCGGGGAATCGCCATGTTACCAAATTCTGGTCCTCCTCGTCGTATTCATCCCACGTCAAAGAGAGGTGCAAATCCTGTGCGAGGGTGCTGATGAACTGACGCTCTCGAGCGGCAAATATGTTCGGCATCACAAGACGCGACTTCCGCGCATGCGCAGGGGAGGCCGGGCTTCTGTGCTCCAACACGAAACCCTTGACCTTGTCGAAGATCTCGCGTTGCGGCCTGGTCAAAACTACAAAGGCGGATAAGCTTTCGCTCACGAGCCGCTGAAGGTGGACGCACCCAATTTTGCACGCTTGCGCGCCAACTCCATCTCCTTCACATGTTTCGCTTGCTTGCCCTTGTACCAATTCAAGTCAGCGTACTCCTTCTCGAATACTTCTCGTTCCCACTCTGCCATTTCGTCTAATATTACCTGCAACCTTTTCGTGTTGATGACGCCACTCTCATTGAGGTATCCATCTGAACTCTATACGTTAGCAGGACGCGAACACATCGAAGGTCTATCCCACCTAGTGAAGGCAGCGCTTTCTTATACACGTCGAACAACTTCTCCAAGCCGTTCTCGTGGATGTGGAGATCAGGAAGATTTGGTAAGAAATCGTTGCCCACGAACACAGCGAGCAGAATGAAGTCGTCAATGACATGCTCTAGACTGTAATCAAACGGCAATACTGGTTCGATGTCGTGGAACTCCAGATCAAGGTATTCACGCATAAGCGTAAGATGCAGCAAATAAAAATTAATGGACTCGAGGCTTCAACAGCGTAAGTGCAGTTGTGAGTTGAGGAATGAACAGCTACTGAGTTGACACACCTCTGCTTCCCTTTACCCCTTTGGGGTCCGAACTTGACCTCTTCACGCAACAAACAGAAATGAGGGTCGTGGCTCAGAAGGCCCAGCATGATAAGATCCGCATCGAGTCCATACAGGCAGTGCCGCACGTTAGGATCATAGTCAGGCTGTGCCCTCGACAACCGAATGTACTCCATAATCTTGTGCTCGCCTTCACCCGGCACGTCGTGGCCTGACAACACAACAGTGACGTTCCGCCAATTGGAGTCTTCTGAAATCTTCTTGTTCACGAAGTAGCGAAGCTGTTCCGATACCTTCGCCATGAACTCCGTCCCTGACACGAAAGGTGAGAGCACGACGGAATGCGAGCGGCGAACGGACATACCTGGCGTGATGCAATTGCTATCAAACGCCTTTGTATCCGGCAACTTCTCCCCCTTGCTCTCGGCTTTCTCTTTCACTTCCCTTGCCTCCTTCGCCGTCCGGAACCTTCGACTCCGCTGTTGGTTCATCTTCGCACGCGGAGCAACACCATCAACAGCCATGAAGAACAGCTTCTTCGGTTTTATCTTGCTAAACAGGTGGTCCACGTATGCAAAAATGGACGTAAATATCTGCTCCTCAGATAAACGGAAGTGAGCATCTCCGTCGTTAGGATGTGAACCTAGACAGAAAGTATCGTGAGGGTTGCCACATGTAAGAACAAAACGGAGCGCACAGTTGTGAATGATCCCATTGAAATCGATGTAAAGATTGTCTTGGGAAACGGATGAACGAGGTGAGGGTGACAATCAGTCAAGAATGTGCACCTACCAAACTCAGGGATGTGATTCTCTTGAATCAGTTGGGAGGTCAACGGATAACGCTCCCTGTTATTTATTTTCAGTCCGTACCACGCAGCACGATTGCCTGTAGACTCACGAGATGTATCTGAAGAACTGCCGAACGAAGTGTTAATCCTCTGGAACGGAATATGACAAGCAAGTGACCTTGGGTATACCTGGACAGTGATGACTTGAGCTCGAACACCTATTGTTAAAAGTAAGTCACTCACCCATTCCGATGGCCTACGTGAGGAAACGTCAAATACGCTCGTTGAACAGTTGGCTCGTGTAGCAGCACCCGAGTGCAGTGGTGGTCTTGACGCGCGGTGAAAGTGCGAAATGAAGTAAATCGCCGCACACGCGGCAAGGTAAACCGAAATAATCATTTGTTCCATAAGGGGGTTATTGACAGAAATATTGAGCCCCACAGGCGCCCATAAGTGATGGACTCTGGAAATTACGTTCACGGGAATGCAGGTCACCATGCATTCTCCCAGGCCCAGCAGCCGAGAGTTATCTCTCCTCCGACAGTCTCCTCATCTTTAGCCATCATCATGGCGAAGAATGCCGAGAAGAACAACGAGAAGCTTTTCCCCATATTCCGCAAGAACCTGGCCGAGGGTGGGATTGGCGCCTACACGGCGACAGCGGAGAAGCTTGCGCTGTGGCTGAGCAAAGACAAGGCGTATTATCCGCAGGCGAGACCAATTGTGAGTGCCATCATACTGCGCTTTGGATCAATACCTAAGAGACGATGTAGATTGTGGACCTTCTCGAGGTGCGCGAATCGCGATAGTAGACGCACGCTCATGGCTCACGCATATGTCCAGGCTGCGTATTCAGCGGTACGTCGAAAGAATGAAAAGGGCCTAATGTCATACCACGTGTCGAAGGCACCGGACTTGTATGTTGCACCGTTCATGAAGATGGTTCGCACAATGTCGCCGTTCTACGCGTTCTTCTCGGAGGAGAAACTACAAGGTGAGCATGACTTCCTTAGATCCCGATGAGCTCTGACGCGAGTCGTCGACATAGCTCGCCTGCGGCCGCTTCTGCTGTGTGCCGGGTTAAACCCAGATGAGCTTGTCTCAAGGAGCCGGACTGCAAGTGGGTAGGTGATGCACCAAGTGTTTGCCTACGTAGCGAGATCTAATGCGCGACGGGTACAAGCTCGAGTGTCATACCCGTGGATGCTTCCCTGACGCCTGCACCGGCAGACAAGACCACTCCTGTACGCGTCTCTCCGACTAATGTTCAGATGGACATTTTTTCTGTACCGACGAATGTCTCTCCTGTCCCTGTCGATGCTTCCCCTGCACCGGCGAACGTCCCTCCGGCTTTTGCATCTGTGCATGGCACTTTGACTCCTACTCCGGTGAACGCGACCCTCAAAATCAAGCCGAAATTGAGGAAACGGTTCGCGCTCAACTACCTCCAGGCCGATTTGGAGGAATACGACGAGCACCGGATGGACTCGAGCTGCGCTTCATCGAGTCGGGAGCAGGTTGGTAAAGCTACACCCGAGCCTGTAACGGAACCAGCCAAGCAGTCCGGTCGCTCTGCTTCTGCCACCACAACATCACCAACTAGCGAGCGAGGTGGAGCGGCTGCCATCAATGAACCCAGGGATGTGACCATGGCAGAAAGGTGCAGTACTCCTACAGCTACGGTTTCGGTGGCCACTGCTTCTTCGCCCTTGGAGGCTGTACAGACGAAATCTGCATCTGCAGAGACTGTCGATTCAGGCGGTCCGCAGGTGAAATCCGACGTGCAGGTTTCACCCACTTGGCCCGCGAGTCCGGAGGTTCCAGTCACATCTCCTGGAACCGCCACGGGTGTGTCGAATGTGGGGACTTTGACCACTGCCATGATGAACACCAGCACGGAGAGCGACGGTCCCACACCCACACAATCAAGTCCTGCGCGTGAAATCCTCCAACCCTCGACTGCCCCCGCAACTGTCTCCCCTCGGCGGGCCTTCAGGATGGGCAAGAAGCCACGGAGAGGGCCTCCTGGCTTCAAGACGCTCCCTGTGCTCGTGCAGAACCCGAATGGCACGGTAACCGCCGTCGGGCACACCGGTCCTCCAGGCGCGAGTGCTAGCCCTAGTAAATCACCCGTGGCCCCTGGCAGTCCATCTGCTGAAGTGCAAGCGGCTGATGGGTTGCCAGACAAGCAACGGAAGGGGAAGCAGCGTGCTTCGGAACCTCTGGGTACGCTACCACCACCTGGTCATGCAGAACGGAACGAGCCAACGACTACAGATACTGAATCGCATCGTCGTGCGCCAACGCTGTTGCTGCCATTTGGAGGAGTTGGCACTTCGAGCCGAGTGGAACTCCCTGCCTTACTTGAATCCGAAATGGACATCTCGCAGAGCGTTTCGGTTGATCGGTCAAGACATGTTTCCGAGCAACCCGTAAAGCACGCCGAGGTAACGGAGAACCCTCTTACCGTGAAAAGCTCGGACCCTAATGTTGAAGCTACGCTTGAATGGAACGAGCAGTCTATGGAGATGGATGTGGCACCGAGCACTGTGCCAGAACCCACGGCGGAGACGCCGCAAGGCACTGCCGGAGCCGCTGGAGAAGAATCGATGACTTCTGCGGTTCTGGGACCATCGGCAGGTGTTGCTTCGTCGGATGAGAAGGCCAGTGTGGATGGGTCCCAGACCCAGCCTGACGGTGTTGTAGGTGCAGCTGAGGATAACTCTCCGCAGGTCCACCACAAATCGGACGCGGACGATATTTCTCACATGGGTGTTGATGTGTATCATCGACCCGCCGAACCATTTGCGGTCGCGAGATCCCTAGAGACTGTCGCTATCGCAGCGACGGACGGTGCCGCTGGCGATGCAAGGGATGTCACGGCGGAAGGCGCGCACGCCGACGCTCAGCCAGATGAACAAGGTAGTAGTCCATCTGACGAACAGGTGATTTCTCGAAATGGGACGGACAAATCTACATCGTCGAAGGCGGCGTCAACCGCCAAGATACAAGCGGAGGCATCGCCTGGTGTTGCTGGGAGCTCTGAACCTACCATCAGAGATATCCCCACAGAGGGCATGGAGTACATCTCTGTCCCGGTATGTCTGTTTCTTACTATTATTGTCCTTCCTAATTGCAGTGATAGGGGACGACGCCGATCCTCCACGCGGGCCTCAACGGCACTCCAGCTCCCTACGTCCCTGGGGACGCTGTCGCGACTGCGCATGTAGAGACGACTAAACAAGCAGGTGTACTCGCTAGGAGAAAGCGACCGCGGTCACCTTCCGCGTGTGCTTCTGACGTTGAGCGACCGCGACGGAAGTCAAGGACGATATCTCCAGTAAGATCGGTGGCTGCAGAACCCAGCGCCCTTGGTGGGAACGAATTAAGCGCTGACGCCACATCCTATTCGATCGCCACCACTGCTATGGACGTCGACCACAAAACAGTTACTATTCCGGATGAGCTTGCCTTATCAAATGGCGATGTCGAGCCAGCGGAAGCCGTTCGCGAGGACGCGCATGTTCAGGCTATTGTGCCATCTGGAAGACAGGACTCAGCTATGTCTTTGGAGAAAAGGGAAGTAAGGCCCACTGCCAAGCCGGAGGAATCATCCTCAATATCCATACCGCCAGCAATCGCGAAGATGATGGACGAAGTACCCTCCCACTCTCCGGAGAACGCGGCACCTGTCTTCGACTCGACTTCTAACGTAATCGTTTTGAACTGTTCCCGTGGGTCATCACCGCGAAACCTCAATCTCGAATTTCAGATTGATGGTGAAGAAGCTGCTGAACTTTCCCGATGGAAGGGGCGTTATCAGACGAAAGAGTGAGTACTATTTTCCCGACACGTCTAGTGTGGCTCATCTTTTGCAGCGATGTTTCGACGACCAAGTGCTTGTCTCTAACTTGCTATCAATTCTCCGAGCATCTAGCTCCAATAGGAGGCGACTCAGTGCCGAATTTTGAACAAATGGTTGTTGGAGCAACGCCGTCTCTTTGGCCACGCGACGGTCGGCTTTGGGCCGAACTGGACAATGGAGTGACACGAAAGTCACTACCCCTGTCGCCCCCATTTATGGTACGTCTGCAAGCTGTGATACTTCTCATGACAATGGTGTTGAATCTACTCTTGTAGCTCAGGTCGGACTTTCTCATTGATCTCAGTGGATTGGCGAAGCCGGGAAAGAACACGCTTTGCCTTCACCAGCTTGGCGACTACTCTGATTATGTCTTCGTACTCCATCTGCACAGTCCCACTGCACACCAGCTTGCGGAGCTCAAGCAGCGCCGGGATCGCGATGAAGAATGGTATTCGTATCTCCGCAGTTTCCGCAATATTCTTGAACTCCCTAGATTTCGCTGGCCCGACGAAATCTCTCCTACAACTACTTAGCATGTTTTACTCTACCGTAGCTTTCCTATGTTGTCGCCGTTGCTGTACATTGCTATGCCAATGCATCCACTGAACGTTGGACTGTCCTGACGATTTTGCCGGCGGCGTATGCACTTAGTACTGTAGTAGGTCGATATCTAATCAACTCATCATGATCTCGCCAGTGCGGCAGTACCGGCGACAGTCACGTCTTCGTCTTCTCTCCTTGTTTTGCTACTGTGTCAATGGGATGTACTGCTAGCTGTATCATTTTCGTCCGAGCAAGAGATTCCAACGGCTGCTTGTAAATGGCTGTGCCAAGATACACACCTCGCGGTCGGAAGCAGAGTGCAACTGCTTCGAACTCTCCGGAGCCTCCGCCGGCCGTTCATGGTACTAGTGCGGTCAGCGTAAACAGCTCTCTGCTCAGTCGACTGTCTCCGAGAAAATCCAGTCTCTTGTCTCGACTGGTTTCCGAGTCTGAGCCGCCGGTCCGTCCGAACAAGGGCGTGCGTCTGGTAGATCGCCTGTCTTCTTCTCCAGCGCGCAATGTTGTGGAGTTGGATGAGGGAGAGATCATTCCTACTGGTGCGGGGGGATATGCCGGAAGGGAGGGGAGCACGTCCGTGACAGAAGAAGGACAGCTGATCGAGCGTGGCTTCCCACAAATGCATAGACAGTCAAGCCGGCCGCTGTCCCTTCAAGTTCGACTGCAGACCAGACCGGAAGACCTAAAGGCACGCCTGGGGATAGATACATCAATCGAACAAGTACGTTTTCTTACTGTGCGAACGTAAACAGCACATAATGCAAATTGCAGGCTCCTTCCCCCTCAGAAGCCTGTTTGGAAGAAGGTGAGATGAACGACGACGTGCAGCAGCCCGAGCGAACCTCCTCACCAGCGTCCGAAGCTGCGGTGGACAGGCTGCTCGCGTCCGTGCTAGATTTAAGTGATATTACGCTCGCCACGGCATCCTCTGCTGTTTCGGAGCGCGCCGATCCTCGGCCCACCCATTCCCCCCGGTCTAATGCGTCTCCATCCACTGTAATCGAAGAGTGCCGCCGGCTGCTCCTCCCTCAGCTGATACAGAACGCGTGGATGCGCGAGTCTCATCTGGGTGCGGACGGCGACGCTATTGCCCAGCGTGCGGAGGACCTGCTCACGGAGGAGCGGTGCAAAGAGTTCATGGCGCTCGCGCAGGAGGTGCGCGCACAGATGCAGCGGCGGGAGCAGCTTGAACAGGAGGCGGAGAGAGGGGGGCCCTCTACGGGAACAAAAAGGCCGAGAGACGTGGATGTGCAGGGGAAGGAGGGTCCCGAGCGCGGTGCCAAGCTTCGGCGGGTTAGTACGCCGCACTCGGACGTCTCACACGCGCTGGGTGCCACTCGAGAGCCTGCCCCTCAATCCAGGTTGGGGCTTATCCATGACAGCGACAGCATCCCGAAGGCTCCTAGGGCGATGCTCGTCGATTCTTCTGTGCGTGCGGTGGAAGAGTATTTGGCGCGTATGCAAGTCTCAACTGTGAGCTCCGATCTGTCACAATCAGCTTCCTCTCGTGTTACCCCGACCCCCCCTTCCCTCACGACCATGGCCCCTACCCTTGGCACTGCACGCGTTCGAGACGTGCAAGTTCAAAATGGCGACACTGCCGCAGTCATGGATACTGTTAATGATGATGTCCCAACCCAATTTGCCTCACTTCCTGACTTGCCTCGCAATACTCCACCGAAATCCGACGATAATGATGGTGACATGCCAGAGCGCGAAGAGTCTCAGTCAACAGCGAAACCTGTATCGCAGCCGCCACCGCCCGCTGTCCACGAACCGCCTCCGTCAGATATTCAGATGGAATCATCACAGACCGAATCGCAAAATCCACCAGCAGGACCGCAAGATCTTCCACATCACCACTTAAACTCTGTGCCCGGTCTCTGGTCCGTCAATGTTGGTACGAAGGGACCGTCTATGTTCGAATTTGATATCAATATCGACGAGGAGGTCGCTGGTGCAGCTGAGCGCTGGGCCTGTCGGTATCAGGAATTCAGGTTCGTACTTTTCAAGTTGTACGACACTCATTTCACCTCATATGTCACCAGTCTCAACGACGCACATATCTCGGTGCATCTCCTCTGCCTCCCCGCCGAGGTGGTGGCCACAGCCAACCGGAAGCTGGACCCCGCGGCGTCTCCAAGAGATGTTGCACAGATGTTGTGGGACATCCCCACCGCGTGGCCCCAACCAGGCACCCTCATCGTGGAGATGAATGAGAGTCATCCACGGGGAGCGCACGTCTGGTTTTCAGAAGACATGGTCAGTCGTACTAGGTGATATCTTTGTCACTACAGCTGATTATTCCTCTGCAGGGTCCGACGAACGGTCCGCTGGACTTGACAGCCTGTTTGCACGCCGGCAGGAACACAGTCCGCCTCTTGCAGCTGGGCGATATGTCCGACCGTCTGTTCGTCGTGCATGCCGCCTTCCCTTCGTCGGAGGAGCGAGACCGAGCTGCGAAGCGCTGTGCGGGCAATCGCGATTGGGCGGACTTCTTTGCAAAGGCGTCGACGAGGCTGCGCCCCTCCAGCACTCCGACCGTTCCAGTTCCTGGTATTGCGTGGTGATCCATGTCGGGGCCAAGGGTATTTGGGTTGTATAGCAGGCATTACGATGCGATGGATCTTCATTTTTTTCTCATTTATTTTATTCTTTCGAGTATTAGCGGGCACTGCGATATGTAGTGGGGTTGTAGCTACGAAGGCATTTGACTCTCGGTAGTCGTGCGGCGCCGACGCGTTGTGTACGCGTTGTTTACGCGTACCGGCCCGGCAATACCCGGTGCAGCGCATGGCTCATATCGCGAATCTGCAGATTCCAACTCTCTGGTGGCGTTGTGCTCCGCCCTCTGTCGCTGTGCCTTTTTGGTCCTACTCATGCCCTAGCGTTGACTTTGACGGGATTTTCACCGATACCAACGGCCTACTGGACGACATACGCGGCCGAAATCTCTAGAGTGACTACGACACCGCTAAGATCGTGGCAATCGGCGCGTGGTTTGCTAGTAGATGCTGCTTGGACTATCGTCCTGTAACGCGACCCTCTGCTGCTTATTTTACCGCGGCGTTTGAGCACTGCTCTTTTGCGGAATTGTGGAAGGTAGAAGGAAGAAATGTACAATCATGCCTGGGTTATGTTCCTTGCTCTATTTGCAGCAACCGTTTTACAGTGCGTACTGTAAGTTTCCTACCGCAGTTATTCCTCTTGACGGCGATCCAGAATTCTGGTGACGTTTTCAACCCCGTTCATTCGGGTTATCTACTTCTTGGAGACGTTGGCGTTTGGAGGCGTCAGATTTGGCTTGTGGGGATACTGTTATCTCAGCGACAACGTTTGCTCACCGAAGAGGTACGAAGGTCGTTCTACACTTTCCGCGTATATCGAATTAATTGTGGCTTTAGTCTTGGATACACCTTAAAGCCCGAGTTCTCTGAAGCGGTTTTGATGCAAACTCTGATCCTTATTCCTATTTGTGAGTCGCCAATATGTCAAAATTTCACTGGGCATACTCATTAATATGTTATGTAGCTGCCGGAATATCCATTTTGGCTCTGCTCTGCCTATTTCCGCTGCTGTGTTTTCCGAGATTGCGATACTACCCCCACCCGATCTTCTTCTTGCTGACGCTACTCGCCTGCCTCACGAGCCTCGCAGCGTTCATCGTCATGCTTGTCGTTTTTGCGACGGTGCTGTCAAGGCTCCATGCGGTCGGTTACACGGCGTCCTTCGGGCCTGCAGTCCGTGTTCCCCGCTCTTTTCTGGGTGACATGAACGCTGATTTGCTACGGTGTGGAACAGATATGGATGGAGCTTTCTGCGGCTATTGTCCTCGTCCTTGTCGCCTTCAACGCGGGCTGCGGAACGTGTTTGGGCGGTAGGTTCGGGCGAAACCCGTCGTATCTGCCCTACAACTACTAGGGCCTCTCAGCGGAACGCCAGCAGGCTCCGCGTGCTATCGTTATCATGGATTTATTCGGGTTTTTTTCGCTATCGATCTGTCGTGTTTTTGGTCTTCTTGGACCAGATCGTCAGCAGGGAAGTTGTAGAGGTCTTTCAGCTGTGTAAGTAATTAGTTTCTGCTGGTACGGGTATTGTAGATGATGAAGATGTGATTCGATACCGTTACGGCGTTCGATAAAACTGTAGACACTTCTTTCCTTTCTTCGCTGTTAAAGACCTTCTGGAAGCCGCGAAGCCCCGGGTGACCCACCTAGAGCATGACATTGACTTTTCGATAATCTACATCGTGATGCTCGTAGACGCTCCGTAAGGTCAGGGTCAAGCTTCCACACTGTTCAGGATACGCGAAGTCAAATTCTGGGGCGCACACTTAGTTTGGAGATACTTCCCTCAGTAGTGTTCAATCATAGGAGCAGTCACTGTGTGCCCGGAAGTTGGTGAAAAGCCCGAACTTCGTTCACTAGATATCTTCGGAGGTATTACTACTTTACATATGGAATGTCACTAGGTTTTCGAGGGTCTACTATCTTGTTTCACCAATTTTCTCGGTGAGCGAAAGCGGTAAAAATCACCCAGAAAATGTCCGATTTCACTACCTTGCGTCGAAAGGCGAGTCGTGAGAACCCGGTTGTTTATTGTTGATTTCTACTAGGTTCCGCTCAATCACTGAATTCACTACCAGAAACATTGAATATAGATTCAATTCCAGTACATATATACAGATCTAGAGTTCCGGTAATATATAGCAATGAACACATACATCCTACGCTCCCTCGTAATTTGTGAAACAACGTCTGCCTAAAACCACGTCCGCCTAAAACCATGTCTGCCTAAAACCATGTCCGCCTAAAACCGCGCTCTGCGCTGCACAACAGAGCCGTCTGCTGGGACTGGCATAGGATGACATCAGAATACCGTAGCAAGGCCGGGAGGTCACTCGTTGCGTCAAAATTTGCACATACCTGTCTGTTGTTTGCCATGGTAAGGATTGAACCTTCCCCAGAGAGCAAGCCATGGAGCCCAGCAGACGAGACAACACCAGAGATCAATTTGACTAAGCCAGTCCAGATTAGCCGGCCCGAGCAGAGCGCTGGAAAGTGCAAAGCTAGAGACAGTGTTGAGCGATGCCAGCGCACGACGAAGCTCGACGACGCCATGTTGAAACTTGAACATTTAGGGCAGGGTTGATTGGACTTGGTAGTTTAACGCAACAGAAAATCACCAACAAGTAGGTGGTGAATTCCCGAACCGTTTCGACGCGGATCGTCGTTGGTGAATTTCACTACCATTCTCGGTGGATCAGAAATCAGGGGAAATCACATCCAAATCACTATCCACTAATTAATGCCGAAGTTTATTGGTGAAAGGCGGTTTTCACCGAATAAGTTCAGACAGTTCACCACTTCTCAGGCACACAGTGAGTCATCACACGGGATGAAGATCGTCTGTTCCCGTCTCGTTGACCTAGTTCTCAACTTGAACGTCAATTGATACGCTGTCAAGGATAACATAAGTTCACGCCGTGCCCTTCTGCTACTGGATCAGGCAGTCCTCTTCCTCCTTGCTACACTTCGCAATGGTTATAAGGACGAATATGACTCGTACACTGGCTGTCCCTGCTCACTTCGACGTGCACCATGCCCGCGAGTCTCACAGAATCCCATCCTTGTCTCCCCGCCAAGCTACTCGACAGTTTCAAATCCGATCCCCTCATCGGCTCCAACACCATCATCTATGACAAGGCGATCGAAACATTCCGTGCCAGCGTCATCACTTCCGAAGTGGTGCTGCGCGCTGAGGCTCTCTACAAGAGCCCTCCTGCAGCCCTGACGCGCGGACTGACAGTGAAAGGAATGGAGGGGGCGAGTTACCTCCATCTCGCCGTCGCCCGCGGTGACATCCCCCTCACATACGAGTGCCTCCGCCTCGGCGTCGGCGTGGACATCTCGGACATGTGCGGCAGGACACCGCTCCTCCTCGCGACAGAGATGATTGCAAATACAGTGGAATCGCAGGCCGCTGGGAGGGACGGAGCCAACAACAAGGCCGCGGAGACCCGCGCTCGCCTCGTCCGTATCGCGACGCTGCTGATTGAGCAGCATGCCGAGCTGTATGTCGCTCAGCGTGGCGGCGGCGACTCCATCTTCGGATACGCCTTCAATACCCTCCAGTGGCCCTTGATCGAGCTACTCCTGCGCCACGGTGCACAACCGGTGAAACTGAACGTGGCACCTTAGCTGCAGAATCAGACGGAAATACGTCGCCTTATGTCTCTTTTGGAGACCACGAAGCCTATCGTGCCGCGTCCACCGCGTCCTTGCCCCTGCTGGTCCGGCAAGCTGCTCGTCGATTGCCACGCCAGTAAACAGCCATACCCTCTTGACTTCCTGTGCTTTTGCGGCTCGCCGAAAATGTTCCGGAAATGCTGCCAGCGGAGGAAGTTCGCGACGGTAGAAGTGTGGGACGTACAGCTTCGGCAGATTATCATCCTCAATGAACTGCCGGGCGTCGTATATCCGCACTGCAAGGAGGCTCAGGATGCGATCAATACCCACATGTCACGGAACTTTAACGGCAGGGTACCAATGACGCTGGAGCAGCGCGATGCGTGGTGTCGGACGCGGGACTGTGGGGCAGACCTGTTGCTGAAGAAGGGGTACGCTGATCCTGCCTTCGTGTTTGCCTTGAAGGAGGTAGAATTCGCACCGAAGTGCGTGTCTAGTGGCTGAATTCGGAGTTCGATCCAACTAATCTTGTGATATCCTCTGAAGGCCTTGGGAGAAGACATTGAGCAAGACAGAATGCCAGACCCGCGCTGACTTGTGGAATGCTGCCGTGGACCGTTATATTGCGGCGAAAACGGACCCGCGTCCGACCAAAGAAATCGAAGTTTTCTCGAAACTTGGCTTGGACGGAGGTCCTCTGTTCAAGCGCTGCGAGAATGAGACTTGCGGGATAATAGTGGGCTTTGGTGTTGATTCCGAGTTCTGTGAGCTGAAACGATGCGGTGCCTGCAAGAAGGTACGATACGGAATGATTCTTCTGAGCGCTTCTCCGGTCTGACCGACATGTCAGACGTACTACTGCAGCCCGGAGTGTCAGAAAGAGGACTGGAAGCAACACAAGAAAGATTGCAAAGGTCCCGAACACACCATGCAGATGCTACCCTCCCAGGAGGCATACTGCGACTTCATGAAACGTATGATCAGCGTGTCTTGGGAGTTGTGCCGGGAGATATCAGAGGAGAGCAAATCCTGAATACCAGGAACTCGCAATTGCGACTTGCATCGGTTTGAACTTGTACATTCGGCTTATAGGGCAGCACTGCTTGCTGTGTGACTCTGATGTTTTTGCTTTGACCTTACTGCATTTGATTCCGCCCATTTCTTGTAGCAGCGAGATGCTTCCGGGATGATACCTCCGTGCAGTATCGTACGATCATGTCCCATCGATCCGAAATCGCATGGAACATTCTATCATACAGCAGCCCGTGCAACCGGGGACCTGGGGAAGCAGGCAGCGCGGATGGATGAACCGAAAGTTGCGTGCTCTGTCGCTGGGAGAGTCGGGACCGTTATTCGCCCGTGATCAGTCATGTTGTCAGAGACATGATGGTGCGATGACATCCGTATGACTTATCCACCGAGTTGCACCGACATTCCCCTTTGCGCTGCAGGTGATCTGGGTCCCCGAGAGTTTTTGGCTAATTTTGTGAGGTGGATAACTCCTAGTCATGACTCCAAAGGAGGAAAGCTCTGCCAGAACACGCTCAAGCTTTTCCGCTAGAACATTTCGAGCGATGTGTGGCTATTGTTCGGAGACGCTGCGGAATGAATGGAGTCACTGAGTGAGGATGATTGACGGAAGTGAATCATAAAGAGCGTCGAGGGAAACGTGCGGCAGGAGTAAGACGCGATATTACGTAATTATCCGGGAACGGCTGTTTCCGGGCTGGAGTCGACGCGACGCGCTCAGCCTTACCTATCACCGCGTCTCTTCCTCTCACACGTTCTCGACCACATCGCGCTCGTCGTTCCCCTCAATCAGCTTCCTACTTCTTATTTCCTGCTCGTCGTCCGTACACTTATACTGGTCGTCTACACGCGCCACGCAGTCATGGCAACTCCCTCGTCGTCCACCACGACGCCCTCACCGCAACTTAGGTTCCTCCAGACCAGCGCGGCCGCCCCTCCTGTCGCCGCCAACATAAATACGACTGTCACCGCGAACGACAAGGAGGAGAGAGACCGAGCTGTGGAGAAATTCCTCGCTCGAGCTGAGATCGCGAAGGTTGGTGCTCATTTTTCCCATCGGCGGAGCGCCGACTGCGCGTTGGGAAATTCGCGACGAAGCGTCGTCCATCGCGCGTTCACCGTATTGTGGTGCAGATTTTTTTTTCTCGCGTCGTGTGCCCGTTCTCGTTAGGTTTTTGGTGCCGGAAAACCGATCGCTCATCACCCCTGTTCCTGCAGCTCACCCGCGGGCTGCGTACCCGGCTCTCGTATGCCTCATACAAGGCAACGCACAACGTGGCGCACAACACGCTGCCGGATCTTGAGGCGCAGTCGCAAAGCCAAGGCGCGAACACACGCAACGCGCAAGGCAGGACCGCGGGCAACTACTACAATAATCCCGCGACGCAAGGCAACAGCGCGATGTCGCCCGGCACGTCGGCGAGGGCAGCACCGCGTAAGGGTTCGATGGCGCCGCCACCACCCGTGACAGCATCTGCGACGCAGAGTCTGTTCGCGTCGATATTGGCGCCGCCGCCGGCGAAGCGCCCGCGCACTATCCATAATCCCCAAGATCCGCCAGTACCGGCGCCGACACGGATGACCGGTGCGCCTTCTCCTCTGCACAAAAGCTCGAAGACGCGAGTAGCAGAGGGATCGCAGGCGAAGTCAAAGGCGCGGAAGCCGGCCAGAGGTAAAGGGAAGGGAAAAGAACACGCGAACGCGCCGGCCAGGGCGGCTGCAGCGAATAGTGCAGAGGTGGACGTGGACATGCAGGTGGCGGCGACGCTCACCTCGCTGATGCTGTCGCGCCAGTCCATCCCTACGAACGCGTCGTCCCCGCGGTCGAGCCTCTCGGCTGGGTCGGATGCAGGTTCGACACAGTCGTTCTCACAATACGCGCAGAGCTCAGCACGGACGGTCACGGCTGCGGCGTCCACGTCGGCGCAAGGACGGCAGAGCACGCCTGCGCCGGGTGGAAGACAGCGGCGCGAGCTGTCGCGCGACAGAGGGCGTGGCGAGGGGCAGTTGACGCCGAAGCCGCTGCACCGTGTGGTCAGTCGCGTCGGCGCCTCGGACACACCACATCAGCCGAGTGACACTGAGGCGGCGGATCTCATGCTCTTTCTAGCTACATCGCCGTCCCCAGTGCGCCCGGCAGTCACTCGGGATGCAAGGGACGTCGCATTTCGCGGGCTGGGAGGAAGTTCCTTGAAAGGACGCGCGTTGTTCTCATCCCTTAGCGGAAATCCCTCGCTGGACGCACAAAGGCCTCTCCGCAGGGAAGACACTGGTAGCTTTGCATCCAGCATTACAGCCGTCAATGACTATCCGGACGCGATACCTGGTGAAGGCGCGAATAGGAAATTATCGCGCTCACCGCCTCCGAAATTGGGCGTGTCGCAGGGTACTGATAGCAGTTTTCTGGATGTACCAATGGAGCCCACTATTACACCCCCAACACCCACCGACCACACCGCAGTACAGTTGCTTCCAGCCCCACAATCGCCCTTTCAGGAAGATCGCTCACGTACGACCAGGAGCCCTACCTTCACGGACCGCCCGTCATCTGCAGCACTCAGACCCGGCTTTCCTCCGCCCGACGGCAAGAAAGTCGCCTCGCCTCCGCCCTTCTACATAAGCGACTTTGTAAACGTGTCGCCTTCACCTGCCGCGGGTGCGGGACCACAATCAAGGCATGGTACAAGCCTCTCGGTGGACATTGGTGGGCGGCGATTATTCGACGACTCCCGTGGGCTGAACGGTTCTGGAAGGCGTACAGATAGTGCTACGGGGCGCAGAAGCGGATTGGGGACCGGAATTGATCTGGTCAAGAGCTGAAGTTGAATTTGCGCATGGACGCTCGCATGTAAAACCATTCCTTCCCTGCCTCTCCCTGTCCATATTCGCCCCATAACCTCATCTGTATCCGGTGCTTTTCCCGCGTCCTGGCAAGGTGGAAGAACTCATTGTGTACAACGCCATCCATTCCCTGTAGCATCAGCCGCCGACCGCTCGACGCATTGGGCCCCCTAATAATTATTCGACTCGCGAGACGCCTGCACGCGTCGTATCATGATTAACTACTCATGAATGCATACACCGTGTGCGCACGCACGCTATTTATCGGATCATGTGTACTGGCCCAAGATGTTGGACGGTCTCCCTGTAGCCGGTCTTGTCTCTGTCGTGTTGTCGGTCGTCCTCTGTCTGTTTCACTGTCATTGCTTCCTGCCACTTGATGTCGCTGTGCCTATGCGTTCGTCCCTTTCCTTCGCGACCCGTTGACCAGTTTTCGTTTCTTCTGCTTCGCAATGTCTAATTAACGTCTTCTACTGGTGACGTGGCATTCAATCCCAGTTTACGTGCTTGGATTCATTACCCATTCTATTCACCCGTCGACACTCGCATTTCGTTCAGCCCTGGCTGTCCTCTCTTTTGGTTAATTTTTCTTCCGTATGTGCACGTCTGTGAGTAGTCACATTCGTCCTACGCTAGTGCTACTTGTCTCTTCCTTCTCGCTGTGTAGTAAATCTCTAATAAACAATGCTTGTCGCCAATTTATTGTGCGGCTAGTTGTGAAGGATACCGTCGGAAACGACGGCTATCTCGACTCTTCCGCTCGAAGGAGCAAGTGAGGGTAGTAAGCAAGGACGAAAACTAACCAGTGCAGTCACCGACCTAACACAGGGGAGTTGAGGCGTATTCCAGCTGCGATCCTGCATAATAATCCCTGTACGACTCGGCGATTAACGTGACCACGGAAAGGCCACGCCGAGGACCACGATGTTTATTCTACTCACAGAAGGACCTACATGGACCAACAACATCTTCAGGGCAAAGCATTCGCGGAGGTATCGAAATCACCTTGTTCCCTGGAACTATTCTACGAGATCCCTGCTCCGAGAAAATCGAGAACATGTAGAACCCTAGAGGAGTCTAGACGTGACTGCGCGCTAGATTGTATTCACCTTGCCAATTCATCGCCCCCATTCAATGGCGTTACACAGGATATTTGTTCAACTCGCAACTATCCAGTAAAAGTTTATCTGAAGTCCCTTCATAGGACCTCTCCGTTTGTCCGTCCGTTTGTCCATTCATCCGCCATGATCCGCTGACGTTCCTGATATTGTATTTCGTTGATCAGGCCTTGCAAACGTTTTTGCTACTCGCCACAGTGGACGACCACGGTACCTACGTTATATCCAGCCCAGAGGATCCGCTTGGTAGCTCGGCGACATATGTAATCTCCAACTGCTCGATTTCAAGAAACGCGGCGCTGGCTTGCGCTACTTTGTCCTCGGATACAGTAAACAGTTGTTGAGGTAGGGGAGGTTCCTCCTCTTCAATTTACGCGCAAATTTCTCATGCGGTCGGGGATCCTGACAGTCCTGACTGGGACCATGACCACCGCCCCAACCATTGGGTATGTTCCGTGGTCTAAGGGTTATGAGGTCTGCTTCACCATTGACGTGCGTCTCAGATAAGTGTGGGCGCTAAATTCAACGGGGCGAGCGCTGTGATGTGATGGGACTTTCCCCTCATCCTCTTCTTGCCTGAACCTCTGCACGCACATCCTAACTGACCTGTTTACAGCCTGTACCGTGCCAGGACACGTCGACAAATGCGGACCCGTGCTGCGCCAGGATGCGTTGACGAGCCAGGACACGCCGACGAGCACCACAAACCTAGCATACAATGACGAACCTACCCCGCGAGCACGAGCACGACTCAGAGTGTCATCGGACCACCCACTCCGTGCACGCCAGCGAGTGTCGTGTAGAACGGCCGCGAGCGTGAACAACCGGGACCACCGCGTCACAGGCGCTCGGCGTTGTGGAGCGCCTCCGAGGAGTGCCACCTGGCCCTCCCCCACGCTCTCCCCCATCTACCTTCCATTCCCCCAGGAATACGTCAGCAGGCGTTGACGAGCACGACCAGTCCAACGCTAAAGTGCGCGCAGTGCCATACGCATGTCCACTAACTGACGCGGCGGGCATTTTCGCGACCGACGTGATCGTCTGGTTCTTGGAGGGCGGGCGCGTCCCTACAACCGCGTGAATAGCTCGGTGTTCAGGCACCCGGACGAAGTAGGCGCCATCACGCTGCAGTCGTTACCGCACTGACGATCGCGTGAGCAGACCGCGATCATTTGCGAGGCGGGCAGCAACATCATGTACACGAAGCTGCTGCGCGCCTCGAGGTGCTCGGTATGTAGAAGGGCGACGCCGTGTCCATGCACCTGTCTACGACCTGGTACACCGCCACTACCTTCCTCGTCTGTGCGCGCATGACGACTACGTCGTGTTCAGCGGCACCTTCCGGGGAATTGACCGCGGAGCTCACAGAGGATTGCGGGGGGTCCTTGTGCTCACATCCGGCAAGGGTCGTGGCGGTGACTTCGTTGAGGGAGGCATTTGCCAGGATGGGGAGGAACTGGGGGAGCTTATTTATGGGCCCATTGGGAGACCGTGGGTGTGTGTGCAAATGGTGGGAAAGCTGGAGTCCCCAGGTCCTTTAGGATAGGCTGTCCTTGTAGTACTTGCACCAGGTTCCGTGGTCTAATGGTTATGACGTCTGCTTCACAGGCTTGTTCCAGGTCGCTGAAGGCTCCCGGTTCGAGCCCGGGCGGAGCCATGAAAACGTGTTTTGTGATTTTTTTATCTTTTATCAAAGGTTTTGGATTGTATTTTCCTATCGGGACCTCCATGAGGTCACAAACTGAGTTTTCAATGAATGATTATACAGTGAAATCATTCATGTCTGTCAAAATCCCCAGAAAGGGGTAGATAAATGGTGAGCATGGGAGTCTGCAATAGTGCAACTTGAAGGCTTGATATATGAATGGGTGGAAGGCTGGGTGATGTTACAACGCTCCCCACTTGTGGCGCGTCTTTTCTTTTTCTTTTCCTTGTTCCCTTTACGATACCAGACCACGTGATCCAACACGTGACTCATTGGAGCGCAACCTCCGATTCTTTACCCAGATGTCCAGAACCCCTAGTCAAGGGTTACACCGGATCCAACTCCGGACCTTCTTCTTATCGCGCATGCAAGACGTGCATGTACGCCTCATCTTTACCTCGTTCTGATACACGACTCGTTATCCCCATTAGTACTGATTGTCTCTCACGACCTTACTCAGCTTTCTCATACATATTACTTCCTCGCTGTTACCTTGCCCAGATATCGTTTCACCTTATCTAGCCAATGAACGATCTCGCATTACTGCGTAGTACTGCGGATACCTTTTGTATAAGTAAACGACCTTGTCGAGCTGGATCCCCATCTCGACCTGGTTACCATTAAACCAGCTTTTCACTTGCCTTTTGACTAAGATCGACCGTCAGTAGCAGACAGCTACTACGAGTCATAAGAACGAACTCTGATTGACCTTCAGTGCGAGGACATCGCCAGAAGTGTCACTTGAACGGACTCGTGTCTTAGACTAAGACCTTGTCTCGTGACGACTCGACTAGACGCTCGTGTTTCGCTGCCGCGTAACATTAGGTCGAGATCTTATTACTCTCTGTGACTTCCTAGAGTCTAACAACGAACTACCGACCGGACCGAACCTTGAAGACTGAACGATACACCCGATTCGATTGCTAAAGCACCGTTTGAGATTACTCTGTAATCGAGGTAGCTGAAGGGATAGACTGATCACTCATCTTCGGAGAGGGGTCTGTCCGAGAGACCAATAGGCCGAGGAGGCTGAGGTAATCACTCGAGCAATCAGCAAATAGGTGTACCAGTTTGAAGACAGAAGACACTCTACGGGCTTGTTAGCCGACGACGAACGAACCCACTTAGTTAAGGACGGTGTGCAGTCTACGTGTAGACGTAGGCCACACAGGGGAATTTATCCACGCTGGATTTGAACTTTATCAACCCGACTGCTCTTCCCAAGCAATACATCGATCTCCTCCCATCTCAGGCAGAGTGGGACGCACAGAGGAACGTACACGTTTTAAACGGACGACCTTTACTCATCAGACCAGATCAACACATTGATCACCCAAGTGGTGACTACGAAGCAGGCCTACCCCATAATGTTGGAGGGCTCGTACTATCACACATCGCAGACAGCGGCATACCTATCTCTTATCCAGGAGAAAGACCAGACGCCCCTTGGAACCTCCCTGTCCAGGATCCCGTACCCCAACCAATTCTTGCACCAATCACATCCAATTACATACCACCGATGGCTACCATGGATGAAGGACGTCACCATGTCAGCCAGAAGGAACTTGGTTTTAGAAAACCCGAGATCTTCAACGGTTCAGACCGTTCGAAGCTTAGGGAATTTATAAACCAATGCAAGAATTACATGGCCGGAAACAGCCATGTCTACCAGGAGGACAATCAGAAGATCGCATTCGTGCTATCGCACATGCAAGGAGGAACAGCAGGATCATGGGCACAGAGCTTCATAGAAACGGAACTCACCAATGATGACTTCCTTTCTTATGGGAGTTGGAGAGACTTCATTGCGAATGTGAACAAAGCATTTGGCGATGAAAATATTGAAGAAACCGCTCGTACCTTGCTGCGTAACATCAAGCAAGGAACTCGTACTGCGGACGACTACATTGCCGAATTCCGATCGCTTGAATCCAAGGCGAAACTAGAAGATGCCGGAAATATCGAGTATTTCAAGTGGGGACTTAACGACCCACTCCGACAAAGGATATATGGGATGGAAAGCATGCCCAAGACACTTGACAAGTGGTACGAATACGCCTCGCGGTTTGATAACCAATGGAGATCTGCTCAGATCTTCAAGCGAGGAGCCACTACAACGACGCGAGGAAAGGGCCGATCTGTCCATCGTCCCTACTACTCGGCTTCTGCAAAGGATCCAAACGCGATGGATGTTGATCGTGTCAATATCTCGCGCTTATCCCCAGACGAGCGACAGAAGAGAATGAAAGAAGGATTATGTTTCCTATGCGGAAAGAAGGGCCATATAGCCAACGACAGACAATTTCACCCCCAGTCTGGAAGTTTCACCCGTGCTAGAACGATACAGCCCGGGTTAGACACAGACACGATCACATGGATCAAGAAGATGCGAGAAGACCTCGCACAGAAGAAGGAGACGTTGAAGGAAGAAACCAGAGAGGAACAGATCGCCTATGTGCGAAACGTCTTCAACGACATGACTGACGAAGAACGAACCCAATTGGGTTTTTGAGACGACGGCCACTAGTAATGCATGGACCGTCGCATCTTACCGTATCTCCCCTCGTTATTTGTAACACTAGCGGAAATTCAATCACCGTGAATATTTCGTTGGGAGAGAAGGAAGACGTTACAACAGAAGCCTTGATCGATTCCGGTGCAGCCGAAACGTTCATGAACATTCGTTTTGCGGAAGAAAACAATTTCATCAGATGGGAATTACCGAAACCGATTACAGTTATGAATGCAGATGGCACATCAAATCAAATGGGTACCATTACTCATTGTACCTGGAAGATGATGAAAATCGGAGGAAGGAAGACGCTTACTCGCTTCCTCTTGACCGGCATTGGCAAAGAAAACATACTTCTCGGAATGCCGTGGCTTAAACGCCTCAATCCGATGATCAACTGGGAAACCGGTGACTTTTGGTTTGGTAAAGACGCCAAATGGCCACCGAAACCCACCGTCGAAGATGCACCAGATGAAGGAGCTTCGATTTTCAAGGAAGATGGACTCTCAGAGTTAATCACCACCGAAACTTCCCCTACCTCATTTGGACATTCGGAATCTATCAGAGAAATCATGACCGATAACACTGAGCGTGGCGAGTTACCCGCAGTGCGGAATGATACCAAACCAGATGACCCACCATCAGAACCCCCTATGGATCAGCTCGATGACGACGATCTAGTTATATCCTATATCGCAGGAGAGCCAGTTATTGGGATATTTGAACCCATCAGGAAGGAGTCACCGTTGACGAATGAAGAAACTGAAACCGCAGTCTTCACCATACGAAGAGGCCCCGCCATTGGAAGAATGACACACAGCACTCGATCCCCATTATTCTGTAATGCACAGAATACGGTCTTTTACAAAACATCTGGTAAATCACAAGAATTGGCACAACAGGCACACAAGGAAGCATCAGCTGTAGACAAACCCAAAACCGTCGAGGAGTTGGTCCCCAACTACCTCCACGATTTGAAGTCCGTCTTTGAAAAGAAAGCAGCTGAACGCTTTCCAGAAACCAGACCTTGGGACCACGCCATTGACTTGAAACCCGATTTTATTCCACGTGACTGTAAAGTCTATCCGTTATCGCTCAAAGAGCAAGGAGCGATGGATGACTTCCTGGAAGAAAATCTGCGAAAAGGATACATCCGACCGTCGAAATCTCCCATGGCTTCACCATTTTTCTTCGTAGGAAAGAAGGACGGAGCACTACGTCCCTGTCAGGATTACCGATACCTGAATGAAGGGACGGTGAAGAACGCCTATCCTCTTCCGCTCATCTCTGACCTTATGGATCAATTCAAAGGCGCATCGATCTTTACGAAAATGGATTTACGCTCCGGATATAACAATGTCAGAATCAAAGATGGTGACCAATGGAAGGGCGCATTTAAGACAAATCGCGGACTTTTCGAACCTATGGTCATGTTCTTTGGACTCTGCAACTCCCCGGTGACTTTCCAAATGATGATGAATGCACTCTTCAAGGACATGATCGATGAGGGATGGATAGTCATTTACATGGATGATATCCTCATCTTCTCAAACGATTTGGAAGAACATCACGTTCGAACCCGACGCGTACTCCAACGACTCAAAGACAACGACTTATTCCTTAAACCGGAAAAGTGTTTCTTTGACGTTAAAGAAGTCGAATTCCTAGGCATGATCATTCGAGAAAACTACATTGGCATGGACCCTATCAAACTTAAAGGAATTGCAGAATGGCCTGAACCAAGCACGGTAAAAGGTGTTCGCTCTTTCCTAGGGTTTGGAAACTTCTATCGGAAGTTTATTGCCAACTTCTCGGATATTGCCAAACCATTGACGAATCTTACGCGCACTGCCGCTGGATCTCCACCTTTTGAATGGACAACAGAATGTCAGACAGCTTTCGACACATTGAAGCAACGATTCAGTACCGCCCCAGTACTGTTACTGCCTGACAAAGCAAAACCCTTCGTTGTTGAATCTGACGCTTCCAAGTTTGCTACGGGTGCAGTTTTACGCCAAGCCGATATCAATGGAGACCTCCATCCTTGTGCCTACATTTCACAGACGCTCAATTCAGCTGAACGGAACTACGAAATTTACGACCGCGAACTCCTCGGGATCATTCGAGCCCTCACTGAATGGCGCCATTATCTTGAAGGCTCTCCCCATCCTGTCGAAGTTCGCAGTGATCACAAGAACCTCACGTACTTCCGTACAGCTCAGAAGTTAAACCGCCGACAAGCACGATGGAGTCTCAAATTATCACAATTTGATCTTCACCTCATCCATGTCCCTGGCACTCAGATGATCCAATCTGATGCGCTCTCTCGTCGTAATGGACTCGATGACAGTGAAAGTGACAACGAAGATCGCATTCTTTTACCCAACGCACTATTCATACGATCCATTTCCCCAACACTATTCGACGAAATCAGGAATCACGCAGCAAAAGACCTCATTGTTCACGAAGCCCTCGAAGCGATTGCACACAAAGGGCCATTCCCCATGAAATCATCGCTTTCGGACTGGGAAGTTCGCGATGGTGTCATCCTCTACAAGGGAAAGATTTACGTTCCACCATCCGAAACTCTTCGTCGTGACCTCGTTCGACTACATCACGACTCCCCTGCCATGGGTCACCCTGGAAAGTTCAATACTCTTGAACTGTTACGTCGTGAATTCTGGTGGCCCGGCATGTACACATTTGTCTACAATTATGTTGAAGGCTGTGCCGCCTGCCAACAAATGAAACCGAATACTCATCCAACTCGTATTCCTTTGGAACCAATTCCCGCCGACCCACACGCATTACCATTTTCCTGTTGCACCACCGATTTTATTACCGACCTCCCCGTTTCCAACGGTTTTGATTCAATTATGGTCGTAGTAGACCATGACCTTACGAAGGGGGTGATTCTTACGCCCTGCCTCAAAACGATCACAGCCGAAGGAACGGCCAAGATTTTTCATGACAAAGTATACTCGCGATTTGGATTACCCGACCGAATCATCTCGGATAGAGGACCTCAATACGCATCCAAGGTCTTCCAAGAGTTAAATCGACTACTCCAGATCAGATCGTCAATGAGCACAGCTTATCACTCTCAGACGGACGGAGAAACAGAGCGAGTCAACCAGGAGCTGGAAATCTATCTTCGACTCTATTGCGGAAACAACCCTGAAACGTGGGCCGACCGCCTGCCAGACCTCGAGTTTTGTCATAACACAAGGGAACACTCGGCACGGAAGATGAGCCCATTCCGCATCATGATGGGATACGAACCACGTGGACTCCCTTCCATATTTCCGTCCACGAACATTCCATCGATTGAATCCAGGCTTGACATGTTGCAGAAGATAAGACTAGAAGCACTAGCCATGCACGAGTTAGCCCGACAACAGATGGCGGACCGAGTCAGACAAGGATCGCCGAAGTTTACACTAGGACAGAAGGTCTGGCTAGACTCGAGGAACCTGAAGGTCAATTACGCCTCGCGCAAGATAGCACCAAAGCGTGAGGGGCCATTCGAAATTGTCGAAGTCATCGGACCAGCCAACTATCGTCTCAAACTCCCGAAGACCTGGCGAGTTCATTCCGTATTCCACGCCGCCCTTCTATCTCCTTATCGCGAAAACGACATACATGGTCCGAATTACGTGAACCCACCACCTGATGTCGTTGATAACGAAGAAGAGTACGAAGTCGAAGCCATCCTGAATCACAAGACGCACCGAGGTCATCTGAAGTACTTAGTCAAGTGGAAGGGATATTCTTCAGCAGAAAACTCGTGGGAACCTACCCACAATTTACAGAATGCCAAGCGAATCCTCGATGCATATAAAAGGACCAGGGGAATTCAGTAGAGGAGAAGAAACCCGGAATGACTACCACGACAGTTTTCCTCATTATCTTCCTAATCGTCCTCCACTGCACAACCCTCGCCTTTCTTTGGATCATCCACCGAATCCTTATCAGACGACTTGTCGAACACACACTCTTCACGCGAGACAGCCCGCACGCTAACGGCTGGGGTGATCAGAACGATGCCTGGAACTGATCAGGCGGCTCTTATCTCTGTGGGAATACTCTTTATCGTCCAATGGATTTTCATCTATTTGATTATTACCCGGATCCACGACATTCTATTTCACATCACAGATAACCGCGACCCCCTTAACGACCGAAAGGTATAAAAGGGGGAGAAAACGACATATCATCAATGCCCACTTCCGCTATAGACGACCTTGTTCACAATATACTCGCTGAAGTCGCCTCCACAATTATGAGCATACCCGCATCGCCTACGCTTGTCAATGGAGTACCCTCTCGAGCACAGACACCCTTTATCCGCACCTCGTCGCCCTCACCTTCTATCGAACTCAGTCACGCATCGGACGAACAAGAATTTGCCACACGTCTGGTCTCGGCCATCCGTGTTCCTGTCGACTTCACAGATATCCTCGTCGCCTTACGAAATCGCCCGCAAGATCGACAAGCGGTGGTTTCCATGCAACGAGCATTAGAAATGGTCGAGTGGATGCAGACGGCCAGACAAGAGCTCATCGCAGCAGAAGAAAGGACGAGTAGAGCCCGGACCAGAGTCGACCAAGTCTGGTCGTTGATGCGCAGTACGGTCACTCGTACAGCACAGGAGATTTGGAGGGAGCATGGGGACGAAGACATCGGACACATCCTCGGATACACCACTAATGGAATACCCGCATCCACTCCTCGTTCGTCGCCAGAACCAATTCCCGTTCGACCTCGCCCTCCTCGTTCGCACGTACCCAGTGGACGATCTCCGTTATCCCAACCATCTTTCTCGACTGCATCCACTTCTTCGCGTCGCAGTCATCCCTACAGGAATGGACGTATCCCCGAACAAGGATCACGAACCAGCCGGCGGACATGCTACAGATGTGGAGGAGATCATTATGTTCGCGACTGCCCCCGACGACGATGAAGATCACAATATTTCTTGTGGGACAAGAAACGTTAGACGGGAGCTGATGTTACAACGCTCCCCACTTGTGGCGCGTCTTTTCTTTTTCTTTTCCTTGTTCCCTTTACGATACCAGACCACGTGATCCAACACGTGACTCATTGGAGCGCAACCTCCGATTCTTTACCCAGATGTCCAGAACCCCTAGTCAAGGGTTACACCGGATCCAACTCCGGACCTTCTTCTTATCGCGCATGCAAGACGTGCATGTACGCCTCATCTTTACCTCGTTCTGATACACGACTCGTTATCCCCATTAGTACTGATTGTCTCTCACGACCTTACTCAGCTTTCTCATACATATTACTTCCTCGCTGTTACCTTGCCCAGATATCGTTTCACCTTATCTAGCCAATGAACGATCTCGCATTACTGCGTAGTACTGCGGATACCTTTTGTATAAGTAAACGACCTTGTCGAGCTGGATCCCCATCTCGACCTGGTTACCATTAAACCAGCTTTTCACTTGCCTTTTGACTAAGATCGACCGTCAGTAGCAGACAGCTACTACGAGTCATAAGAACGAACTCTGATTGACCTTCAGTGCGAGGACATCGCCAGAAGTGTCACTTGAACGGACTCGTGTCTTAGACTAAGACCTTGTCTCGTGACGACTCGACTAGACGCTCGTGTTTCGCTGCCGCGTAACAGGTGATTGATCAGCCTGTGTACTGCCTTCTTCCATCTCAGTTTCTTTGCCACTACCAGAAGTGTGAGGTTTATCATCAGAATAGCAGATTTCTCTCATTAAGTGTACCTACATCCATGTTATGGGACATCAGCATCATGCATTGGTTCTGACTATAGGTAGAAGGCTTAGAAAAGTGGGAAGGAATGGCATCTTGATGCTGCACTGCCTGTACACAAGACTCATCAGTTTGTGCCATGAAGGTACTGTAGATGTAGTGGCAACTCGAGAGCCAGTAGTGGAGACTGTGGGGGAGGACCAGATCAACCAGTATCCTTAGGAAGTAATGAGACTGTCTGCCCAATGACGACTGGATGACTGGATGCCGCCATGAGGAAGAGAGCGAGTCGGAAAGAAGCACACACATGAGATTGACGAAGTAGAGAGCAAGGAGCGTATGCAAGACATCGACGAAGATAGTGATGGCCAGACACTGATGAGGTCAATGACGAATATGCTGGTGAAGAGGGATAGGCCTGCTCCCACTTAAATCATCAAGACAAGTATAAAGGAGAGATGTCAGACAGAACCGGAGCCGCGTTGCCGGATGGAGCACAGCTTCGAGATGGTGCTGCTGAAGAATATGCTCAGAATCAGGTCGGGTACTATTTTGTTTCTCATTGCGAGAGTATGTCCTATCCACACGAATGGACATCAAATAATCACAAACTGTGAAATGCAAAGTGAGTTCAGCGTGGCCGCGATGAATAACAAACGAATGGCCCTCCTGCGCCCGCTCGGACTGCCGCACGAGTTACGGTACGTTACCGAAACTGTATGATATAAATTAATTGCCGATATGGGACATGAAGGTATCCTGGACCGTCCGTAGAAGATGGCAGCATTATATAGGCGAAGTTCCAAAGCCGCCGAGCTACGACGAGGGCTCCGCCGTGAGGAACCCTACCATGCAACCATCTAGCATGTAATCTAGGTTCACCCAAGCATGAGTCAGTGCTAATCCCGGGTCAGTCAACAATTCATCGGACATGTAATTCTTACTCACCGAAAAGCTTGCTACCATCCCGTCCGGCAACCCTCATAAGCTCCCTCTCCCCGCCAGGATGATATGAGAGATATGGTGTGATATTGTACACCTTCCCGTTAAACACAGCCCACGCATCTTCCCTCTTATTATGCCGCCTCAGCATAGAAGGAGTTACACGAAGAAATGTATCCACGCCCTGGAGTTAGTCATCGTTCAGCGAACATCCAACATCCTTCCGTCAATAACGCACCCTCAAATCCTGGCCGGACTTCTTCAGGTTCGCCCAATCCAACGGACCATGCCCCGGAGCCAAAGCTACCTTCCCTCGCTTGGATGACTTCGCTGGAGGCTTGATGGTCGTTAGTGGGACAGCCAATGAGCCACTCGAGATGCCAGGCTGTCGCTGGGCGAGCAGAGGTGGTGGTGGCGGAAGCATCGGCTGGGTGTCTGTGAGAATCATGGGAATGCCATTCTCCGTGAATTTGTCGGATGCAATGCGTTGCGCACTGTTCACGCTAGGGAAAGAGGGAGGCATGTCGTCTGTGTCGTCTCCTCCGTGGATCGTCTCGGTGTCACCGTCTGAATCATGCGGGGCGCTCTCGACGATGGAGGGCGTGTTTGGGACATCCGATGGTGTTTGTGCATAGAGCCAACTGCGAAGATAAGACGCCATGGAGTGGGAGGTCAGCCTAGGTCAGCCTGAGCTGATGCCACCAGTAGGATCATTTTGTAAGCGGTCGCTGATCTTGGATCTCAGATAACGATCTTACCACTACGCCTCACCTGTGCAATCGTCCTTGCGCCAAGTAACGCTGACTCCATGTAATGGTTGACAATCTCTTTTGCGCTGGTGATAATCACGCCCGTAAGGTTAGAATATTTAAATCCACGGAGAACGTACAGGGCCGAGGGAAAACTTTTCACCAATGGCCAGTCGACTCTACCCGCATCGAACCAATGGCCAACAAAGTACACGACTGGGACATCAATCCGATAAGACAAAAATTCCACCAATGTCAACCGACTATCCACACTAGATCAACTGAAACCTCTCCGGCCCTCCTCACCACGATCTGTGTCCGAGCGCCGCCTCTTCCGTCCTTGCATGAGTAATAACTGCGGCACAGTGAAGTACCTCTCGATCGGCGGCCTACGGTTTCTGGGTGGCTCCGGGCGATACGGTGACTGGACACTCGCATGATCAGCCGTATTTGAGGGACTAGTTGGGTTAGAATGCACAAGGGCATCTATCGACATCGCAGTCCCCCCGCTTGTCCTATGCTCCCTTTGGCCGGCGACCCACGGCGCTTTCTTGTACTGTGTGAGATAATCGATCAGTGCTGAGTAATACGACGAGCGCAGCGACTGACAGTCTCTAGCTCGGGTTTTCCTCTCCATCGCGCCACAGCCTCACAGAATCGGACCGCTGCGCGCTCGACAACCTCACCGGGAAACTGCCATGCAAGATCCTCCATGTGCGTCGCCAGGTCAGGGGTGGAGCCTGGTACATCATAGAACTGTATGACAAAGTGTAAATTGAGTCGATATACAAGACCGCAACAACACACGCTAGACGAGACTTACCCGTGACAACCTATCCTTCATCTCCATCTCATACTCGAGCTCTCCACCTTCCCTCCGATAATAAGGAGCACCGCCTGGACCGACACCGACGTCTCTGAGCGACGGGAACAGCACGCGGGCAGTATCTTCCAGGTCTGGGAGGTCGTCAGGGTCAAATGCAGTGAAATCGTTATCCTCCTCTCGTTCTTTATCGACATTCTGCTCGTTACCATTCTCACGACTCATTGCCCCTCCCTGATTTCCATTCGTCGCCTGGGGAGGGTGCGACTTAAGTGGCACCATACCGAGACCGACGCCGAGGAGGACTTCCAGCGGCTCGGTGCCTCTCCACCCAGCGGACATGTACCCCTCGAAAACAGCCCGTGTAAGGAGGCCTGCCAATAGAAAGTACCATTCCCGCGACGGGCGCAGAGCATGGTAGAACATCCCCGCTTCTGCAGCCAACTGGCGCTGCCCGAGGGGGCGAGGAGACATGAGACCACGGGGAGCGGACGAGCTGGCTGCCTGTGCCTGTGGTGCTGACGCGCCGTCCTCACCCCGACTCTCTCCGCCATCCAAGGAAATGCGATCTTCTGTAGCCTCTCTCCCTAGCTCCATGGCGACGAGTGCACTCAGCCGCATGAAGCGCACGATGAGCTCAGCAAGCTTCGTATTGCTCATGGCATTTGCGTCGCTTGCCGCAGACGCCGCGCCAGATGGCCGGCGTAACACCGTCCCTCGAGGACCAGGTCGCGCCAGCCCAGAGCCGATCCCGCTCCCGTCTTGCCAACCCGTGACGCCCCCGACGAGTGCACCGCTGGACTGGTTGCCCATGTCATCTGGGCTACTGCCCGTGCTCGATACCGTGCGCCCCGGTACGCTGCGTCCGCGAGAAGATCCCCCGCCGCGGCTGGACGTCTGCGATTTGGACTCGACACATATTTCGCAACCCATGTGCAGATGCCGCGGACAGCGCAGTGACGGAGGCGAGTTCTGGTTGTCCTCCTCGGCACCTACGTTGTACAGTGAGCGAATGTAGTCACTTGGGTGAGGTCTGCGCGTCGTAGAGGATGGGGAGCGGTGGTTGGCCGAGGCCGAGGATATGGCCGCGAGCGGAACGAGTGCCGAAGGTAGAACGGGTGGAGCAGACATCTGTGCGGAGGGGTGACGGCCGAGAGGAATAGGAGCGCGTCGGGAGAAAAGATCGTTGACGACAGTCGCGAGTGCTAGTCGGAGGCGCACGCCGTTAGGGAGGGTATGCTGGTGAAGAGGGGCGGCCTGAGGACGTAACTGCGGAGACGTAGGGGTTTCGAGCATGTCATCCGGGTGAAGAGGTGGAACCTGTGGTGGCTGGTCGAGTATCGATGTCGCCACCTTCTCTACGCTTTCGGCTCGCAGTCTCAGACTCCTTGCCAATTGCAAGTCTTGCCTCTCGAACCGCTCCTCCTCTTCGTCGCCGTGGGGATGACCGGGCCCACCTGCTCTCGCTTTGAGTACATTCACATCTTCTCCGTCGCTATAGACTTCCTCCTCCTCTTCGTAGTTTTCGGGCCGCTCCCTGTGTGCATAGTTAGACGTGGACGGGCCGCCTGTGCGGTCAGTCATGCCGAGCTCTGCCCGAGCCTGCGCGAAGCGTGTGCGCCCATGAACCCAGAGGAGATGGTCAATGATTAGCGTCCTCGTAGACTTCTCCCTCGGTGGGATGGAATGCAAATGGTGGGCGTGTTTGTGTGCGGGGGCTTTAAACGGTGCACCGTTATTCGCGCCCGGGTTTGGAATAGGTATCCGGTGCATCATAGGAGACGACGACTGCTGTCGCTGATAGTCATGAGCACTACCGTAGCCTAGCAGCGACATTTCGGCCGAGTTCGATTGAGTACGATGACCTGTATAACCGTTGAGACTAGGAAAGCGGCAAATCCAAGTTCGTAACAACCTGTGCGACTCACCTACAATGCCCCTCAACCAGAGATAGGTAAAGCAGTGAATAAACTCTCGGGGACTCCGTGGATTACTACAATGGAAATTAAGATGCCTCTATGTGAATTCTGAGTCGCTCACCGACCTATGTAGTGCGGGTGTTGCGGGCGTTTAGCCTTGGTCCTTTCGAGCAGCTTGTGCGCACGAGAGAGGTTTGGTGTGGACGTGGACGTGGACTCTCTGGTGTGAACGGCCAGTGACTGGTGCGAATATTCCAAGCCAGCGTTTGACTAGCGCTAAAGATCGGAATTTGCCGATAGACTTCTGGAACGATCGTTCTTGGCGCGGTCTTGACACCCACCCCGACGATGACCGAGTGTTCTTTGTCCAAGTGCAGTTTTCGCATATTATTGTTGGGAATGCCCGGAGGAAGCGATCCGAGGGCACCCATGCCGCCACAGCGGGGAATGATTATGTAAGGGAACTTTATATAGAATGTATATAAAGAAATCTATTTCGGGAACCCGGCTGAGTAATCGGGTCTTCCCTTCATCCGAGACATCATCGCGATATTCTCTGGGAATTTACCTATTATTCTCAACAGGTTATGAGCCCCGAGACCGTCTAAACCTCGGACTTGTATCCTACTGCTGCTAACAACCAATAAAACTATCCTCACCCATACGAGAAAAACTACCCCTATTCCGGGCGACACGATGTCGAATGACGACAAGGACATTCCGAACAGTATGTATCGGATCCATCCTCTGAAGGAGGACAACTGGATGCCGTGGAAGAGGCGCATGACTGCATTCCTGGATGAGAAGAAGCTTCTCGGCTATGTCACCGGTGAGATACAGAAACCAGAGCCGAGCGCTAATCCGGATACCAGAGAAGCGCACGATGCCGAGATTCAGAAGTGGGGCGAGAAGGATCAGAGGGCAAGGAATTTGATCATCATGTGCCTGGACGATGCACAAGTGATTCATACGGAAGGAGTGATAATGGCGCATCATATATGGGATCTGCTTCGCACGGTAAAGGAGCCGAAAGGACAACATGGGATTATAGCGTTGAGTCGAGTTTTCTACGATTACCATGCTGACGAAGGTGTGAATATCCCGCAGCACATCGCCAAGCTTCGGGAGATACGTGAACAATTACAGATGATGGGAAAGCAAATAACGGATGCAGATTTTAATGGGATCCTCATCAAGTCCCTGCCCAGCAGCTGGGACTCGTATACGGCGTCATACACTGGCACGATGAGTTCTCAGCCAAACTCTCCGCCAATGACGACACCAGAATTGATCGCTGTAGTCATCAGCGAATATAGGTGCCGTCTCGACCGCGATCAGCATGTTGAGCCAGAGCAAGTGCTTACTGCCCAGAGCCAGAAGCGGAAGCGAGACTTGATCAAGAAATGTTCCATCTGTCATAAGATGGGACACATGGCTGGCGAATGCTGGAACCGAGGCAAGCCCATCTGTTCCAATTGTGGAAAGTTCGGGCATGTTGGGAAAGATTGTTGGGCCAAAGGCGGCGGCAAGGAGGGACAAGCGCCTTCCAGAGCTGGACCATCCAATGCCCCATATCGAGGTGCATCATCTGGAGAACCTCCATACAAGCACTGAAAATTCGAGCAGATGCGCGATGCTGGTGGCAAAGGCAAAGACAGAGCACATGTTGCACGCAAGAATGATAAAGAAGATCGCGATAGCGATATTGTATTCTTAGGCACTAGCTCGGGGAATGAAGATTTCGATTCCTTCTACGACTGGTATGCCGATTCAGCGACAACGTCGCATGTCGCGAAAAATCGCGATATATTCTTAACCTACAAACCCCTCGAGCATCACACAATAAGCGGACTTGGCACTGTCCAAGCCTACGGACGGGGGACCATACAGCTCGAAGGTAAGGTAGGTAATAGAAAAATAAAGTTCCAATTACGCGATGTGCTATATGCACCATGATCCCCATGCAATCTACTTTCAATACCAAGACTTGACGAAGCCGGTGGCCGAACAGTCATGGGAGATCGGCGCGCAATCTTAATCGATCACCATGGAAAAACCCTCGCTGTCGCCAAAATGAAAGGTAGATTATATTTATTACACGCCCGAGCGGTTAAGCCGCAACAAGGGAGTGCATACATAGTGTCCGAGAATGACCCGCGCACCTGGGAAGAGTGGCATCGATCGTATGGACACATCAGCAAAGCCGCGCTACAAACTTTGCAGCACGACCATTTAGTCGAGGGCTTACAATTTCTGCCCAGCCCGGCCAATATCGAATGCGCTGCATGCATTCAGGGAAAGGCATCAAAGAAGTCATTCCCTAAAGCGGCAAGTGGGAGAAGCCATCAGCCTGGTGAGTTTACACATACCGATGTCTGGGGCCCAGTGCAGACCGCCGCAATAGGCGGGTGGAGATATTTTGTAACCTTCACAGATGATTACACATGATGAAGCACAGTCGTGTTTACCAAAATGAAGGACGAAACTACAGACAAGGTAAAGAATTATATGATCTACCTTGATCAACATTTTGGGAACAAACCGCGAAAACTCTGCATAGACAATGGGCGAGAATATATTAACACCGAATTAACGAATTGGTGTGCCGCCCATGGGATTGAGATAGAGATGACTGCGCCGTACTCTCCATCCCAAAATGGAGTTGCAGAGCATCTCAATCGAACGCTACTTGCCCTCGTGAGATTAATGATTTACACAAAGGATCTACCACATTATCTATGGGCCGAGGCTGTATCACATGCAGCCTACATCAAAAATTGAGCACCCACCAGCGCGCTTGACCATGCCACCCCTGAAGAGAAGTGGAACCAATCAAAGCCAAATATATCTCATTTATGAGAATTTGGCAGCGTCGTTTGGGTTCTCACAGAGGACATCACACTCTCGAAGCTTGCACCAAGAGCCAATAAATATATATTTGTTGGCTATGTAGACGGGCCGAACACTATTAAATATTACGATGTCAAAATGCGTCAAATAAAAATGATGCGAAACTACCACTTCACTAACCGGAATCCATCTCCAAATAATGCGACATCGCGTGAGGGAGAAGGGCCCGATGCTCTGCAATCGAGGACTGCAAATGTGCAGCGCGAGGGGGAGTCTTCAGATTTAGGGGGAGATGTGCTACAGTCCTCCATCAATAACCCGCTAAAGCACAGACGCAAAGAAGACGAGGATAGAGACACACCCAATGAGAACGAGCCCAGGTGAAGCAAGCGCGTAACTGTCAGACCAGATTACCAGTTGCTAAATGATCTCGACGCTGATGCTAAAGATAATGCGGATGCAGACGCCGAGGATAATGATAGCACATCAATCGCCAATCTCATATATGTAGCGATGAGTGAAGAAAACATGGAGGCCAATGAGCCTAAATCACTCAATGATGCAAAAAACTCATCTGAATGGCCGAAGTGGGAAACAGCTGTTCAAGTGGAACTCGAGCAACTAGATAACATGGGCACTTGGGAGTTAGTAGACTTACCCCAAGGAAGAACTCCGGTAGGTAACAAATGGGTCCTAGTAAAGAAAACAAATAGAGAGAGAGAGGTAATTAAATTCAAAGCGTGTTTGGTCGCTAAAGGCTACTCACAGATTCCGGGAATGGACTACATGGAAACATATTCCCTGGTGGTCTGTCTCAAGACAATCTGCACAATTCTCGGGCTAGCTGCAATTCTTGACTGGGATATCCAACAGATGGACGTCAAGGGTGCATACCTGAATGGCATCCTAAAAGAGGAAATTTATATGCGCCAGCTGGAGGGATTTAGCGATGGAACACACCGAGTATGCTGCATGCGAAAAACCCTCTATGGACTCAAACAAGCTGGACGTGAATGGAATATAATACTGAACTGCAAATTACTTGACGTGGGATTCAGACGACTATTCACGGACCCATGCACATACATCAGGACAAGAGATGGAAAAACAGAGATCGTCACTGTATGAGTGGACAATTTATTACTGTTTACAAATGATCGCGACCTCATGGACCATCTGAAAAAGAAACTCCAAAGTATGTTTGAAGTTACTGATCTAGGCTAGCCCAAGAAGATCGTAGGGATAGAAATTGAGCGAAACTGAGAAAAGAAAACAATAAAGGTATCACAAAACAAATATATTGATTCTATCCTACGAAGACACGGACTTGAGAATGCGAACCCGGTAGGGACACCTCTCAATCTGAATGTCACCCTCGAGAAGGACGAGAATGACGCAAATGAGGCGCCAAACTGAGACAGCGGATACACTTTGTTGATCAGATCTCTGATGTATGCCACTAGTAGCCACATGACTGGATATCGCATATGCCATCCAAAGATTGAGCTCGTTCACTGTTATAAAGCTTCTCTCCGAGGAACGCACAGATGACTTCCGGCTTTACCTTTACCAATCATGTGACAATGATGTCACAGTGCCTAGACTGACCACGTGATAATGACATCACCAACCACATGACCATAATGTCATCATGGTCATCACCCTTATCTATCCAGCACGGATCTACCTGATCATCTGACGATGTGCACCTTGTGCGCAAGGCTTGGATCCTCTTCCTATCACACATGCGACAAAGGCATGTTTGCCTCACCTTTGCCTTACTCTTATGATATAGATACCGAACCTCATGGGCATGGCCCTAGACCCTGATACATGCGCTAGATGCATGACGACCTCGCTGCTGCCTTGTCTTTGCAGCATGACCTTAACTCCATATGGACAGATTGTCTCTCACGCAGAGTCATGACTGACTCAGCATTCTCATGACCGTGGAACAGGTGTACGAACCCTGTACCCTTGTACTGATGCCGATGTTTCACCTTGACTAACACGGACATTGTATTACTTAAGCATAGATGCTTGTAGACATATATAAGAACCCCCTGTAGTAGACAGATTCCTTAATCAGAATCTACCCATCATAGACTCGTAAACCCTGTGTGGGGGCTCCTTGGACTCGTACCACCACTTGGTCGAGTTTTCCCATGCTCGTCATTGAGCAAAGAGAGGGCGCACCGTCTGGTGCTCCCAGCCAGATCGACTCTCACAATCAGAGAGCCGTAGGTGAAGCCACAGCCAGGTCGGACGAGGTATCCCTCATCGTCGTCGATCCCGTCGTCGCCATTGGCACCAGGATCTGACCATCCACTGACAATCCCCTGGTACATCTGAGTCAATCTCGATGCATCCATCCCTTCTGTGACCGAACCACACCGCTATATTTATCGAGGCTCACCATCGGCTGGTTTCGAGCCATGCTCATCTGTTTGCATTCACCACGGCACCTCATCCAACCCATGGCCAGGCCCCGCCATTTTAGACACACACAGCACACGCACGACACCCCTACAACCTTGCCCTGTTAGCTCGGCATGCCCTAGTCTACTCTCTCCCGGGCCTTTGCTGGGAAGACTCGTAGGTGAGCTGCTGGTCCGAAAGGACACTTACTGTATGGACCGGTGATCACCGCATCTTAGCACAGCTGTTTGCTTGTTGCGATATATAAATATGGAATTCATCATCATCATCATCGTAAACCCTGTGTCCCGCCGGACCTCTCCTGGGCTTGTGTTGTGCCAGACCGGCATGACTAGATGGCAAGGAGATCCGGTTAGGTTGATGCTTGTTGGGCTGGTCGACTCTTGGGTTCCCCACTTGCGTGCGTCCCATGTAACATTCACAGCTAGGCTGAACCTGACCCACTGGACAGCCGCCAAATGCATGCTCTGCTACTTAGCAGGCACACGGGAGGCCAGAATAGTATACAGTCCGGTGGACAATGAAGGGCGCGATACAGATGTGCTCATCGGATATACAGATGCAGATTTTGTAAACAATGTTTGCGACTGCAAATCTATTTCAGGATACATCTACAAAGTAGAAAGGGGCACGATAACGTGGAGTTCGAAGAAGCAAACAACGGTCGCTTCTTCGTCCACAGAGGCAGAATATATGAAATCCGCTCTGGGAGCAAGGGAAGGCTGGGAAGCCATATGGCTATGAAATCTATTTAAGGAAATAGGCTTTGACCAGGAACAGCTGATGATTGTCTACGGGGACAACATGACTGCGATCTCAATTGCCCATGATCCACAGTATCATGCGTGCTCAAAACATTTTGATATAAAGTATCATTATGTACGAGAAAAGATAAATGACGGGAAAATGGAAATAATCTACTGCCCTACAGAAGATATGGTAGCTGATATTTTTACCAAACCCCTCGCGAAGTCAAGGCACCAAAAGCTTATGGAAATGCTTGGAATGCCCATTGGCCTGAGGGGGAGTGTTGGGAATGCCCGGAGGAAGCGATCCGAGGGCACCCATGGAGCCCACCACAGCGGGGAATGATTATGTAAGGGAACTTTATATAGAATGTATATAAAGAAATCTATTTCGGGAACCCGGCTGAGTAATTGGGTCTTCCCTTCATCCGAGACATCATCGCGATATTCTCAACAATTATAGAGTGCACAAGTTGGCCTAACTTCCTTGCAGAACTCATGGTGTTTGATGGCGAACGGTAAGTGCTCTAACCGATGCACACTGAGGAAAGACTTCGGCCGGATTATAGGTAATTGAATACATCGCAGTGGAATTATACAAGAAACTACTATGCCTCACAAGATCGTCGGCATGCCACCCAAGTTGGCACCTCACTCAATTCACCCTTTCCCCTGCCTTTACGACTTAGTTATCTCTTATATGTATGATTTTATAGTAATACATCATTCTTGAGGTCGAACAAGCTCAAATGGATCAGTATTGGAGGAGTCCCTTCTTGACCTGCAATGTCACGTGAACTCACGCTGGCTAGTCACTGGGGGAAGTCTGTCACAAGCATCGGCAGTGGGGTTTCAAGTGGTGGTGTCCACCATGACACGGTCACGACCGTCGCATCCTGACAGCACACTTCACGTCCATCAATCCATGCGCAATGCACATTGATGCCACGAGCATCACGCCTGCAGAGCACCTAAGATCCAACATATGAGTCGCGTATGCAGGCTGCAGTTGAAGGTGTGTGTGCGGGTACTTATAGGTCTATCACAGAGGCCGCCTGGAAGGAGAATGTGAGTGACAATGCACCGAAAGTGCTCTGATTTTCTGAAGAATCATGCTTAGGTGACACGGCAGACACTGCAAGACAGGGTTCTCCGTCGGCACACTTCACATCAGCAGTCTTGAATACAGAATCAACTGCTTAACCCTGCACAAGAAACTGTAATCTTGGACTGGTGTACTCACCAGGGTTTTTCTGCAATGCCGTTTAGCAAGAATAGCCTTTGCGTGCACATCTTTGAGCTTACCGGAAAGCATCCAGGACGTCACTGGCCTGAAAACTTTCTAAGGTGGCATGCAAAGGCACTCGTTGCAGCAAGGCCTAGTGGTTTAAATCCAAAATGGGCCAACAACTTCAATAAGTCTACGATTACCAGCTATCTTGAAATGCGAAGGTCACTGGATGACAGGTTCAGTAGCATACCTCCACAGAATATCTGGAACATGGATGAGAAGGGCATTCAGTTGGGTGGAGGTTGCAAGCATGACGGGATGAAGTTCTTTTACGTACGGGTTCAGAGGGAGCGTTATCGCATCCGGAGTGATAATCTCGAGTTAGTAACCATCATTGAATGTGTCTCTGCATCAGGAGAGTCAATGCCGCTGGGGATCATTCTCGCAGAGGGTCCATATCCAGATTGTTTGCACGTTGAAGGTGTTGGCAGGTTTGTGTCATATTTTTTCACTACGAAATCATGAGCTAAAAGCTTTTTACAGTATTGCACTTTCTCCGACAGGATGGACAGACCGCAAGTTGACTCTGGACTGGTTCAAGAAAGTCTTTGTTCCACATGCCTGCGCCGCATGTGACCCAGCCTATCCTATCGTCCTGACACTGGATGGCCATGACTCTCATGAGACTACCCTGATGAAGGTTGTGGCATACCAGAACGAAATCATCCTCTTTGGTTTCCCATCCAAGATGACCAACAAAACTCAGCCCTTAGATGTTGCTGTGTTTTCATCTGTCCAGTGCCAATGGTACTCGCATTGCCAGAAATGTCTAGCAGAAGGCATCAAAATGAGTCGTTACAATGTGGTCAAAGAATATATGACTGTTCGGAAAGTAATTATGCCATCCCTAGTCAGGATGAGTTTCGTGAAGACTGACATATACCCATTCAATCCTGATGTCTTTTCCGAGGAGGACTACGCACCTAGCAGGGCCTCGTCATCAACAGCACATGTCCCATCTTCGTATCCAATGGATATACCAACATCTCCCATTGCTGCATCCTCTGACTTCGAGTCCAATGATGATTATTATCCATCATCAGACAAGGATGAGGGTGATGAGGATCAGTCACACGTCCTGCCCGAGTGCACGGAAGATGTCGAATGCACAAAAGATGTCGAGTGCATGGAGGATGTTGAGTGCACGGAGGATGTCGAGTGCGTGGAGGATGTCGAGTGCGCAGAGGATGTCAACTGCACAGAGGATGTCAACTGCACAGAGGATGTCGAGTGCACGGAGAATGTCAAGTGCGCGGAGAATGTCGAGTGCACGGAGGATGTTGAGTGCGCGGAGGATGTTGAGTGCACGGAGGATGTCAGAGACGGGGACTCTTTGTCACCATTCAATTTCCCGGAGGCCGCACCAATCAACTCTCTCTTTCCCGAAATGACTGCATACCACACCCATTCTACTTCAGAGATGAGCATTGCTCTCTCTGAGGCAGGCCGTCTAGTGTCGGTGACCCGAGATGAACATTTGCAAAAGCAAGAAGCACTGACAGAGCTTCGCATGCTTCGTTACCAGAATTCAATGCTGATGGATGCAATTGCTGAACGAGATGCAAATCTGGAGGCAGTGAATGCACACTGTACTGTGCTACGCCGGGAGGTGCAGGATGTCAGAACCCAGCTGGTGAACGTGATGGCAAAGAAGATGCGAGGCACGACAAAGATCAAAGCTCGCTTCATCACACATCCCGACCTCTGTGATCATTTTGAAGTTGAACAGGCCATGGAGGAAGCAAGGAACATAGAGAATGCAGCAAAGGCAGCCCAGAAAGCCGCAGATGAAGCGACGCTTAATAAACATATTATCAAAGAAACGAATTCCAGGATATTCGAGAATTCGTTTGCCAGCTATTGCAAGCACAAATCTGATCTGATTATCCTTGCTGGCGCACTCAATCTATCTACGGACAGTACAGTGGCCGATCTTACAGGTCGAATCAAGGAGCATTTGGACAAAAACCCGCAGTTAGCCCAAGATGCACGCTTTGTTGGTCTATTCAGCAGTGGTAGACGTCGCCCAAACACTGCTGGTTCCACGATGGGCACTGGCCCGACAACTGCTGTGCAATCATCAGGTTCAACACCAGGCTCATCGTCCTCAATCTTGGCCAGTGCTTGGCCGCCAAACACATTTGGCTTGGGACTGGCATGGACCGACCCATTGCCGCCACCGTTCTGGTCCTAGTGCAGAGCAGGGATATACCCCTGGGTACTTTGAGGCATACCCCTAACCTTACCCTCCAAGGGTACATACCCTTGACCAGGGGTAAGGGTATGGGTAAGGGTACCAAACCCTGAGGGTATACCCCTCAATCTTTGCTCTTATTTGAGAAAATGACATTATATATATTAAGTCTGAGGTTTGTACCCCTCTTCTTTTATCTTTAAAGCTTCTGTAAACATGATTCAAGTTGTACTCAGACTGTACATACTCTATATTCACCCTGTAGTTACTATCTACATCATATATACTATAGGTAGTAATACCCTCCAAGGGTACAAGGGTTTGAAAATCCATACCCCTACCCTTACCCTCTGATACCCTTACCCTTGACCCTTGAGGGTTATCCATACCCTTGCTCTGCACTATCTGGTCCTCACAGCAGCCCACTCTCCTGACACCTCCAGCTCACATATCCTATAATCCATTTATCTGACTTTCCTCAGGAACATAGTACCTTCATACCTACACTTGCACGACAGGGATCTTCCAAATAGCCTTCTGCGTACTCACACATAATTCCGTTCAGGTACTCTCCCATGTATAATTCCATCCTGCTACATTCTTGTCTATAATCTTCATGATACTTCATAATTACATTCTATGTAGCTACTAGTGAACAAGGCTACAGTATGTTTGATTTTCTCTGTCGTGCACTGTTTCCCCTCTCTGAGTCATGCCTCAGGCTGCCGAGCGGAGTAACAAAATGGCACGCATTACTGTATGTGACATATGCGTTACTTTTGCGTTACTGTCGACTTGGGGGGCATGCCGATGATCTTGTGAGGCATAGTATTCAGAGGAAATATAAGTAGGATTAGTCTATTTACAGTGCTTTGCACATGAAACTGCATTCCCGATTCCGTAAAAGTTGTTTGTTCCAGCCAAATATGTGACAAACCCTAACCTACATCAGAAAAATCCAGCTTTTACTTAAAGGTGTTCTTATGTGACTTAAATGCACTTATGAGCCTTAAATAAGGTAAAAAAGGACAAAAAGTCCATAAGTCATATTTCCTTAGAGACTTAAAAGCCAACTTTTGGCAACTTATGGGCCTTAAATAAGGCAACAAAGGACAAAAAGTCGAAATAAGTTCCGTAAGTAAAAGTTGGGTTTTCCTGATGTATTTGAACTGCCAGCGTACTAAGTTGCCTTCTCAACTGCTCACCGCTAGCATCCTTTTGGCAATGTACTGCACAGTACTATTTGAATCTGACATTTACCTAGAGTTCCTGAGCTCGTGTATATGAGGACTATAGCTGTCGAACAACAGAGAAATCCCTACTGACCCTCTGCCCGATCTTTACAGTTAATCTCACATGACTATCATGGGCCTCGGTCTCTGCATGCAGCTATGCAATTCTGGACCTCTCTGTTTGAGGTCGGACATGACCAAACAACATACTGCACATGGACCTGGGAGCAATATATAAAGGTGGAAGAAGTCAGGTCTTTCTGTAGTGCTTGGTTGTTATTTGTTGCACCCATAGCCCTAGTACATACTGTTACAAAGCTCTTCCCTGTGGAACGCACGGACAACTTCCGCCTCCACCCTGAATGATCATGTGACAATGACATCACATTGCCTAGACTGACCACATGACCATGATGTTATCATGGTCATCGTGCTTATCTATCCAGAACCCTTATCTTAGGGCTGTACCGGATCTACAAGATCATCTGACGATATGCGCCTTGTGCTCAAGGCATGTTTACCCTTCCTATCACACATGCGACAAAGGCATGTTTGCCTCACCTTTGCCTTACCCTTACGATATAGATACTGAACCTCATGGGCATGGCCCTAGACCCTGATACATGCGCTAGATGCACGACGACCTCGCTGCTGCCTTGTTTTTGCAGCACGACCTTATCTCCATATGGACAGATTGTCTCTCACACAAAGTCATGACTGACTCAGCATTCTCACAACCGTGGGACAGGCGTACGAACCCTGTGCCCTTGTATTGATACCGATGGACCAATTGTAGTTCTAGTATTACAGGTAGACAGACACCTGTACTTGTATATAAGACCAACAGGACAAGCTGGAGTCCCCATCTTGTCCTGGTTACACATCAACCAGTTTTACCATCTACATCTGTGTGACAGATCGACCTTGGTCCACAGACAGCGGCCAAGTGTTCATAAGACTGCTCTACTGGGCCAACCTCTGGTCATCGCTATGACTGGAGGTCGGACCCCTCATGATTGACTTGAGCCCTTGCGAAGGCCTAGTCACTGGACGATGAACCGGATGTATGGTGACACGACTGGCCCCCGTGACACATACCATAAAAATGTCCAATTCAAACACTAGCTCATCTCGAGCCATTCCTGGGCACAGTCTTCACAGCCGGTCTACCTCCCCGTGTGCAGTGCCATGATGGACAATGCAATCCTGGCGAAGGGAATTCAAAAAATATAATTTTGGTGTGACATGCTGTGACTATTTGGCTACAACAAACAACTTTTACAGAATCGAGAATGGAGTTTCATGTGCAAAGCACTGTAGAAACCCCCCAGGGGAAAATAAACCCACCTTCCCAGAACCGCTGAAGAGAAAAATGCGAAGATGGAAATACCATCAAAAAAAGATCAATTGATGCCAACGACGGTGCCAACCATTGACACCGAGTACCGCGCATCCTTGACAGGGCGGACCTCATCCGCATCGTCATTGGAGACGATGAGCAATGACCAGCCGCCGAATTTTGGTGTGTGCTATCTCTTTGGTTATGTGTGTCAAGATGCCCACTTGATACAAAGCCTTTTCATTTCACCTTAACAACAATGAGACACCACTACTCGATGCAATAGGCGATAAGCAGCACCCGACGAATGACATCGGAGACACCGATGCACGCCAGCACGCGGCGAATGTGTGTGCCCTCACTGAGTTCAACAGCGGACCCGGGAGACCGCTGGTAAACATTGACAGGTGAGCGTCTTCAAATTTTTTTCAGAGCCATCACGAAATTTCCAAAAGCAGGGGGGGTTTCTGTGTAAACTGGGTTTCTGAATAGACTAATCTCTATGATTATGGTACAAATAAATATTGTATGTACACTGACATGCAGAACCCAGAATGGAGGAAATGCAGAGCCGGAGAACCCTGACAAGAACATCACTGGATAAACATTGTTCTTTTGTCTTCCTTCTTCTCCTTATTCTAATTGGTTCTTGCCTTTTGACTTTCCCTTCTTACCCGAGTCTCTTGCTCAGGGTCTCGTTCTCGTTCATCCTTCAATTTATCCTGTAACTTCATTGGCTCACGTCAGTGCTCCTGCACCTCCTGGTAATCGCAAAAGCTCTCCTGTTTCTGCAATGTTGTCGATTCCAGTTGAAGATTCTGAACTTCCTACTGATTTTTCTTTTACTGAAGATCCAGATCCTCCTGCAACTCCATTCCTGCAGCGCTCTGTGATTGCGTCTGCTGCTCCACCCTATATCGCGCTGCACATCCGATGGCTCCTGTATGTTTCCTAGTGGCACTTGGAACATGAACTTGGCCGAAGCGATGTCATTGTAATGGCAGTGCATGCGAGCTCCAAGATCTAACGTATCCTTGAAGAAGAGACTTTTATTTGCGAGCTCTCTTTCCCGGCCCTCTCCAATAGCTTTGGGCGCCTCTTCTCACTTTGTTGGTGGTGATGGTGGGGTTCATCATCACCACAAAGTTTCCGGAATTGTCGGAAATTGGCCTTCGCAATGCCGCCTACCCCGGAGTTGGAGATGCAGTGCATGTATATCACACCCATTTGCATTCTGCCATCTTCGTATCTGCAACGTTATTTGTAAGTCAAGGCACTATCTCGCCCTGACTAATATCACGCATATTTCCTTCAGAAAATTTATTGTCTCCCGCAGTATGTCTATCTGCGACTTGTGTGTGTCATCGAAACTGGGCATATCGACGGGCATCATTGTTTGGCCATTAGTGTCAAACTTTGACATGCAAACTTCTTGCGCGCAGGATTTGAGGCCGTCTCTGACTTCATCATTTGTGGCGAGGAGGTTGATAAACTTTGCAACCATAAGACAAACCCTGAGTTCTTGTCGCTTGGTGGAGGAGTTTGCTTACTGGCATCTTCCGGGTTCCTGTCGCACCTGCTACTCTGCAGGATATAACCAGGTAAAGTTCAAAGCCACTGCATATTTCAGGGATCCTAATAGAGGCTTACAATATTATTTTGTGGGACATCTGGTATGCACTGGTGTGCAGTTAATTAAGAGGTCCAGGTCTGTTGAAGATATGGCGATGTGGCATAAGTTTACTTCCATGTCATGGCATGCGCCACACTGCATGCAATGATCCAGAGAAACTACAGAAATGCCTGCATGAAAAACATTTACTCTTCCAAACAATCAAATGTGTTCATTTGATCGATCGAGAGGAACTCAAAGTTAGAGTTGTTCGCAGCCCTTTGCCCTGTGGAGTCACGATGTGCTTTCCGAGGCAGGTGTGTCCGTTCCGAGTACCGCTATTGATAGTGTGCGCTATCGCAGGCAAAACATACCCGAAGTCATACCACACTATGTCCCCCATTCACCACGCACCTGATACTTCGGAATCACGTGTTTATAGTGGTCTATCACTTGCTGCTGCGACACGCAGCTACATTCCACAGACCGCGCAGGAAAATTCTGGCACGGTACCAACCCCCGCTGTTGACATGCTTCCCCAGGAGGCACCTACATGCACGATGTTATGAAGTCTTTCGTTCGCTATTGGGGTTTCTCAGTGCCATATCTAGGTTGATGTTACATGAACACATTCCTTCAGACATCGTCCTGGATGTAAATCTGTGTGATCCCACCGAGAACCACAACTGCAGCCAAATTAACTCACACCGTGCCGTTCTTTTATGACATACAATCTCAGGATGAGTGTAGAAAATGGCATGCAGTGCAGCTCTGTTGCGGGTTCCTGTCAATGTCCTATTCCACTTGTCCACTCTTCTTGTGCTGGAGGGCATCAACAATGCACCATGTCACAACCACCGGGAGGCGCAAACAAGTAGTGAATATTGCATATGTTCATCAGCATATACAGTAGCGATCAACTCACTTCGCAATGTCAGTGTGATGGGATCAACAGGAGTGGAGGAGACATCTGTGAGACATTGAGGGAGCTTGTCAAGCTGGGCCATTTGGCAGATGAACCTAACAGATAGTGCAGGAAGCTTGCCAAACATTGGTGCTTGAGCGGAGGAATTTCTCTCTACCACACAGACTGTTAGAGGGTTCAGGAATAAGGCCATTTAGCGAAGTCAGTAATTCCATTGATAGTTGATACCAAATCCGCTCCCTTGCGCCTCCAGCAACATGCAAGCTGTTTATCTCCACTATACTAAGCATGAGCACAGCGGCCAGGGCTTGTTTAGCAGTGTCTACAGCAAATTGATTGAGTGGGCAAGCTAGCATCTATAGCAGTGTATCAATACAGCTCTGGATGCTTTCTGTATATAACATGGCTAGTTGGGCTTGTGGGTGACAATTGCAGTAATGTATAGCATGCATGATGTAGGCGTTGAGTTGCATTGTTTACCCTTGTTAGATTCCAATGCTATTGGCCTCGTCACAACTCGGTCGCCACCTGGTGCGCAGGCACATTGGTCTCCTGTAAGTAGGCTACAAATTTATCTCTTACCTAGCAGGGGGTTATTAAGATCTGCTAGGATGCACGCCCTCCAAGGCGTAGTACAATAATTGCCACCCAAGTTGCCGAATGTGGGATTGAGTGCGAAGAATCTGCACGTTTCTGGGTCACTCTCCATCCAGTAAAACATCCGGGCACTATGAAATGTACATCAACGAGGCAAGTACTATATATATTCGTGTGTTTTGAGGTTTTCTGAGGTGGAAGACCTACCGCACTTGGGCCGGCTGCCACGTGTCGGAGTTCTTCCCAGCCAGACACGGCACATTACATGGTTTTTCCCCAGGAAAAAACTGTGGAAAATGACAAAGTAAATCTCCCGGAAGTAGTGTTTTTCTCAGGAAAAAATTCTCTGAAAAGAATGCGTTTTACTGGTAAAATTTCCATATATGGTATCCATATAAAGTTATTTCTCCAAGAAATATATTGCCTTTTTTTGGGTCACAGTTTTTCCTGGGGATTTACTTTGTCGTTGTTCTCAGGTTTTTCCCCAGGAAAAACCGTGCACTGCGCCTTGTGCCAATTGGCTGGGGAGCCTAAGTGGTAGGGTCGACCGGAAATTTAATTAATTAATTAAATTTAATTCGAGCCAATAGGACGCGTGATTCATGCGTCATTGCCATCGACAACACTAGGACTAGCGGCGCATGTTCCAAAGACAGAGAAGTTTCAGACAATATTGCCAATGCTGTGTTCAAAATTTACCATGCCCGTACCAATGTTATTCAGCCGCAGCGGTCACTTCAAATCAGTGAATCGGAGAAGTGGTAGTGGGGAGGTAGGCACCCGGTAGCCGAGGTCTGTACCTCACCTACCAGTCGGCTATTCGGCGTAACACCTACCATTTTGCTGATAAGCTCTCACCTGCCGGTGATCCGGGCCAGCGAACCTTCTCATCTTGCTACTTGGTCATACAACACTCGAGTCACTGTCCATGGCACTGCACTTCATGTCAGATGTAGCCGCGCAAAATTGAGAAGACATTGACGACCCCTTTACGAACAGTTTTGCAGCTTCCGGTTGTCGCCTCCAAGATACTCTGCGAGGTCTGTACACTTCGAGGTGTCTCCGATTTTTCCCGGTCTCATCGAATTAGACTCGGAGAGACCTTGGAGAGCCACGAGAGTGGAAAACAACACTCATGAGCCGTCATCGTTGAAGAGATCGGCCAGCAGAGCGTCTAGATCGTCTATCACGATGAGATTCAACATTCAACTGAGGTACCGTCCGGGTCTGCCCTCGTCCGCTGCGGTTATGTCTAACGCTCGGAAAGGTCACGAAATGGCTTCAGTCACCCGACGAAGACAACGGACGGAACACAATGATACGACACCACGTCGTAGAACTTACGCGTTCCCACCAGTTCCGTTGAACCGTCATTCTCCCTATACGACTCGCCCGAGTGCGGCTTTGTCACAGTTGACCAAGACGCGCTCTCCGGCAGTCTGGTGCAATGAGTCGATTGCCTCCAATGGCGACAGTGGATGAATTCGGAAAATTTCGTGGGTCGTACAGTATAAGAACCTGTCTGCTTTCCATGTTCCGCCCACACTTCCATAGTTATCTTCATTCAGTCTCTCTTCTAACCATCGCTACTCGAAGTTCATGGCATCAGAAATGCGACCTGGTCCATCGTCTAGCAGTTCAAGAGCTCCCCGAGGCTCTGCTTGCCTTAGTTGCCGTCGAAGGAAACTGGTACGCATTATATATGTCTGTGTCTGTGTGCACTCTCATTCTTGTCTGCGATAGAGATGCGATGGTCTGAGGCCTAAATGTACACCATGTATTAGAGGAAACAGGGAGGAGGACTGCGAATACACTGACGGCTCAGCACGGAGCGCCATACAGCTGCTAGAAGATGAGATCGCTCGTTTGGAGGCTCGTATATACGAATTAGAGCATCCAGATTCGGTCACGGCCCCGATTATTTTGCATGATCCTAGGGCTGTCGTTGAATCGCAGCCTCAGTCTTGTGAGTTAGAGATGTCATCTTCCGTATGGCCACCTAAAAAACATCATCTTTAGCAGCAGCAAACTCGGAACAATTTGGCGGACTTGTCTCTCATTCATCCACTGTACAAACCGTGGTAGCCGAGCCGACATTACAGATGATACAGGCGTTGTAATCCAAACACACCTTCAACTTTGGATTTTTTTCTCACAATTTTTCTTACACAGAGTGGGTAATTTCAAACCATATGCTTCCCAGATCGGGTTTTTCCTCCACGAACTGCGCTTCCTAGAGGCGCTCTATGAAGCAGACCCGGGAACGAAGACAGCCATACTCCCGCCAGCTTTGCTAAATGTGATCTACCTTTGGGGTGTCCGGTTGTCCACTAATAACTCACTCGCTGGGTATGAATCAGTATTCCTATCACGCGCATCTCAAGGGACCTCTGCCGCTCTGGCATCCGTGCCAACTTATAGACTTATGCATGTCATCCAAGCTGAAGTCCTCCTTGCCACTTACTTCTTCGCTACCGGTCGCTTGTTGGAGGGTCGCTATCACTGTAGTGCGGCGGTGGCGCTCGCACTTAGTGGCCGGCTGAACCAGATTCGGGGTGTTGTGGATCACATGTCACATGTCCATACTGCCCATGGAATAGACATTCAATTACCGCCACCCACCGATGCTGTAGAAGAGGGAGAAAGGGTAAATGCTTTTTGGACAGTTTATCTGCTCGACAAGAGCTGGACTGTCCCCCTTGGATCGCCCTCTCATATAAACGGCGGTGCTGACCTCAATATTCCCTGGCCTTTGGAGATGGAAAATTACGAAGAGGTGCGTCATATCAATGACTACTTCCATTTGCTAAATCTTATGCGTGAATATGCGTTGCAGGGAGGATTTGCACCTAATATATTAGGTGTGCGTACCATAGAGTCCTTCCTCAATAATACCCCTTCGAGCAGCGGTAGCGGTACATCTTCTCTCGCTCTCCATGCCAAAGCAGCTGCACTATACGAGCGCGCCACCCGACTTTCCTCTCACTGGTCTCCTAGTGTGTCTATCATCTTGTTTTTCAAAAGACCTCTTTCTGACTGATTCCTTGCTTTCATAGCTATGGCTAACGCCGAAGAATTCTTCGCTAATGTCGCCCTTCTAGATTCGGTGATAGATCATTTTACTGCATCACTACGGCCCATCGAGGCAGCAACCAGTCCTCACGTCGCCCGAGATCTCTTGGTCACACATTCATTGGCCAGGGCAGCAACAATCCAGCTATACGCACGTTTATCCGAAGCAGCTACGGGACCGCGAGGAACCAAGAAACTGATCGCTGCAAAAGCATCCGCGGCACTACTGAATAACATCAATCTCAACCACTCCGTGTACATCAACCCGATTCTTGCGGTAAGTTTGAAATTTCTGTCCGATCATCTCCCCGATCTAACGGGATGGAACATAGATGATCTGGACGACAGTCTGCCGAGTGTTGATCGAAGAGCTCTCGCGGCTCCGCCCAGGTTGGACGTCCTCCTTACTCCTGGTTGGGAATGAGAGCGCCAGTGCTGACCCGCTGCAAAATATGCTCGCAGCGCAGGCCCAACTCAATGATGCGCTGGAAAATATTTTCCGGGCTATGTCGGTCTTCAGCCGCACGTCCCCTGTCATGGGTATGCCTCATTTATACTCTGGTCTCTCACCGTGCTGCTGACAATACTGCAGCTTCTCAGCTTACCAAGATCCGCCAAAAGCTCGAGGAGGCTACGAGATGATTGGATCTACGGTTTCGGGTTACGGCTGCATGGTAAGCGCCGGTGTCCCATTACTCCCCCGACGCCGATTGAATTGCACGGACTTTATATGCTCTTTACTCTCTACTAGCGTTGAACATTGTGAATTCTCCCTCCGGTTTCCGGCTCGCCGTTATACATATATTAGTCTGTTATTGTGCCATAATACGTCGTTAAGTTCAAGCCACCTTGGGTGGCACAGATAGGTTGTCCATATTATCTTATGTGAATTATCGGGAAGCGGTGGAGGCGCCTCTAGTCAAATATCGCGGACATTATAGTAGATTGAGAGATATCGGCATCGGATTGTGGGTGCACAAATATTCAACACGTCTGAGGAAGCTCACCGCCACCCCACGGTTGCCCCACGAGATGGAGAGCAGAGAATGGCTGATCACGCTAAATACTTCGCGCGCGTCAAACTTTGCCGGGGCTGCGATTCAGAAAATCGCGCGTCAAGATGGAGTACGTGGTAGGGGGGCGCTCACGGTCCCTATCACTTGCCTGAAACGGACCTGGATATGTGACCCGGGATAAATGCAGAATTAACACTGTAACACTTCGTAAGTGCACTAAATTGATCAACATGCTCTGCATTTCTTTTCAGATCTGAACTGAGACTCAATTGAACAGTTGAAATAGTGGAGTCTAGAAATCCAGGCTTCACGTGGACCAAAATAGCTAGCATGTGCGATCACCAAATCCGAGTTGGTCCAAGTGTATACGTGGCACCTGAAACTGCCGTCCGATATATGACCCGGGGTAAATGCAGGACTTCGGCAACTGTAACACTTCATGAGCACACCAAAAGTGAATTGGGACTCAATCAAATAATTGGATGTGCTGCATCTACAAATCCAGGCCTCGTATGGACCAGAAATTGTTACAGTGTGATAGCGGGACATCCAGCAGATGTGCGATCAGCAAATCCGAGTTGGTCGCAAGTGTGGTCGAATATGCGCCGTTCGCAATCCCATATCCTGAATCATCGGGTTAAGCAGACAGCGTCTCTACAGAATCAGACAAGCCCAATGGGGGAAAGGAAGACGATGACAGAGCATGGCCGGAATACTAGTCTCAGAACGTGTTCCGGACTCAACGGCCTCGCACAAACTTGAATGACGCAAAAGTATTCGATTCTCGGCCTTGGGATATGGTACAGCGCTCGGCATTGAGCTCGGAATGATTCTCACCACAAGATATAAGTACAACATGAATTCTCGCAGAGAAAGATATACATCATCCGTGGGGGCGTGCCCAGTTCGGAACAAAATTGGTGAACATTGGGCTCCATGGTAGCGAAAGCATAGCCAGATACACAGAAGACAGTGGTTGGGGTTGTTCGGGCTAACACATTGAACTTGAAGTTGACACAGTCCGAAAGCGCAGTACGACCAGTTTGATTTCATTCGCCGGATATCCACGAATGTTCATCCACCTACAGCCCCCAGTAAGCAGCCATGCTGTTTCGCTTTTCTCTGTGCCTGCTACCGAAAGAGTTGCACAGGTCCCCAGTGGCACTATATCGATGGCATAAGCTCGAGCGCTCAAGCCTCAAACAAGTTCAAAGCTCCAAGGTTAACGCCGAGACACGTTCGGAGAACTGGACATGCCCGAAGAGAGCTTGCTGGCCCCATCACAGTACGTTCGACGCCAAGATCATGTATGTCATTAGTAGCCTTTGCATGACACAGCTACTATAGTCGTCGGTGATACATGTTTGAAGTTGTTCAAGCTGAGGGGGGTACACGAGGAACGGTTTTTGTTCTTTCAGTAAAACATACCAGAAGACATGACTCAGATCATGGTCTGGAATGGAGAGAAGGCCCATCGGCTTTGGCCCCCGAGTTTCGCCACGGTTTTGCGCTGGTCACGATCCTGGAGATCTTCACTCTGCTTGATCAACAACGCGCCAACTGATATCGATCACATCAGCTACATAGGGCACGCGTTGTTTTCGACCTCGCAGAGCAGCCGTGTGGGAGGGTTCCTGGATGAGCGCAAACTCAAAGCCACCATCGATATCACTAGTACCACTGGCGAGCGGCTTCCTCTGGGCACTGAAGCATGTTGGAGGTGTGCGGATTAGCAATCCGGCATCTACGGAAAGGTCCGGGAAAGGTCCGTAGGGTTAGGATTAGTAAGGACAATGTCTCGAGAACAGTCTGGTAGTTTCTAGTCTTTTAGTTTACAGTATATAAGGAGCTCAACAGGCTTCTATGTAGTTAAGCCAATTTCTATTCTCTTCTACTCGTAGCCCGAGGCGCAGTTGCTTACAGGTTATGAGCCCCGCGCTCACACTAGTTCATATCTAATCTCTCCCTCATATCTTATCACTCGATCTTATCACGCGAGATGGCATCGCTAAATCCCCATGTCAAGCTCCCGACCCTCACGGGAGATAATTACTATGACTGGAAATTTGCGGTTTCCATGGTCATGCGGCGCAACGCGTGCTGGGACGTTGTGAGTGGAAAGGTGTCGAAGCCTGCCGAAGACAAGTTGGGAGACTGGCCGAAGAAAGCGGAAGATGGACTCACACTGATCGGGCTCACAGTCGATCCGAGCCAGTACGGCTACATTCGTGATTGCGCGGATGGACCGGCGGCATGGAAAGCATTGGCGGCGGTCTACGAGAAAAATAGCCGCGTGAACCGAATCGCCCTCAAGCGTCAATTCTACAATTTCGTGCATGATCCCAAGTGTCCGATCCGGGATTACATCAGCGGCATTACCAATTTGGCAGCAAAGTTGAAGGGCATTGGAGTTGCGCTCGAAGACGAAGATGTTACTGATGTCCTTATATTCAATCTACATGAGGACTACTCTAATATCGCGGGCACACTCACAGCCACCAAGGGTGATCTGAAGATAGCAGATGTGACAGGTGCTCTAGTCGACGAAGAAGGACGACGCGGAGGATTGCCTAAAGCGGACGATGAAAAAGAAGTCGAGAATATGGCATTATTCGCGCAGAAAGAACGTGACAATCGAAATCGTAACGTGGAATGTTACAATTGCGGAAAGCGTGGTCACATTGCTCGTGATTGTCGCTTACCCGGTAGGTACAACGAAAAGAATTCGGCAAAGGCCGAGAAGGCGTCGGTTGCCTTTGATTTGCGAGACGTTGCATTTTGAAGGGTTAGGGTTACCGTGGGAATCAAGGGAGGTACCTTGGGAATGAAGCATTGGCTCTGCTGTTGTGGTCGAAGGATCTGGCGGGATGGTAGCAGGAGGCTCTCTTGTCACGAGCATAGGGCTCCCACAGCATATAGCGAGGTATAGGATTTCCAAGTATGGATAGCCGATGAATTTTGGAGATGCCGAATTGAGGGGGTGTGTTGGAGGTGTGCGGATTAGCAATCCGGCATCTACGGAAAGGTCCGGGAAAGGTCCGTAGGGTTAGGATTAGTAAGGACAATGTCTCGAGAACAGTCTGGTAGTTTCTAGTCTTTTAGTTTACAGTATATAAGGAGCTCAACAGGCTTCTATGTAGTTAAGCCAATTTCTATTCTCTTCTACTCGTAGCCCGAGGCGCAGTTGCTTACAAAGCAGAACCGCGGACAACAAAACTGAGCGCTGAGCAGTACAGAAAAAGCAAGAATAGCCCGGCAGCGGGGCTGCATATCCGCCGCGAGATCATCACTGGAACCGGGAAAGAATCACAGAGCGTCACATCAGTCACAACCCATCCGGAAGACTTGGGTACTGCATAATGCACCAGCAACATTTCTACCATTTGTAACGCTTACAAGACCTAGCCAAAAATTGTAAGGCAATACACAGGTGATTTAAATTGCAGCCCATATTGTTTCTGGCTCACAATGGAGGCAAAATATTTTGCCGGAATGGGATCCACGTCACCGCGATACTCCGCGTGACACACTGTGACATTTTGTGATAGCCGTGACACGGGTCTCCAAATCTATCTCATCTCAAGAGACTCTCGACCAACTTCCAGGCATGTTCGGAGCTTCAGCCTCACTCGCGGGCTGCTTTCGATAAATATGTCTCCATCTGACGACCACACTGGGCTGAGTCGAGGTGTGTTCCTCGGAGCCTACCCGTTGAAATTTGTTTTGTCAGCATAGTCCTGCTGTCGGCATAAAAGACGCGAACTCTGCGCTGATTTCCTTCGCCGCTTCACCAATGGCCTTCATCTGTTGACGATTTTACTCTACAGTGCGCTTGTAAGTATGAGGCAAGTAACCCTGTATCTCTGCCCGGAAGTGTGTTCTTACCGACCCTGCGTCGAAAAGAGGTAGGTGTTCTCACTCCAGTTAGTAGTACTCTACAGTGTGCTCGTAAGTATGAGGCAAGTAGCCTTGTATCTCTACCCGGAAGTGGGTTCTTACTGACACTGTGTCGTCGAAAAGAGGTAGGTGTTCTCGCTCCGGTTAGTAGTATGCGGTGCATTTCGTATTTTGTATTCTCTCGTGAACTGTGAAGTGTCGTCACCTTGCTGACACTGCGTCATTGAAAACAGGCAGGTGTGCGCGCTCCAGTTATTGGTATGTGGTGTGTTTCGTTTGAGTTGTGTCGCTTGATTCAAATTTGGGTGCGTCATTAATTAACCTGCTGTTCAGCTTAATTCCTCAAGTTCCTGCTGCAGCCATTTGAAGGCTTGCATGCAACGGGCGGCGCTCAGGTGAGCAATGACAGGGCATGCGGTGCATGTGGGGCTGCAGAGAATTCTGGATGCATCGAGAATTGTCGGTAGTGTTGTGAAATGTTCTAGCACTGCTTAGTCTAGTTTTACTACGTAAATGGTTTGAATGCATATGTTGGAAAGATCTCTGTGCAAGATGTATGCATCTTCCCGGAACATGAGGAATCCCATTATCATGTATATGTCAGTCGAAACCGTGACATATATTTTTCTGCATCTAGATCTGATTTTGTTTATAATGCCCTGTGACTAATGCTGTTGTTATATTGGATTATGTCGTTGGGCAATTGCTCAGCCATATAACCCATCGTAGCGCTGGCTGTAACAGTTACAGGCGTTATGTAGAATACACTCGTTATAACTGCGTTATGGAATCTTCCCGGATTCAGTGATGATTCTGTCCCCAATCTGCAGGTCCTAACCATGATTTGTGACTTGTAGGTGGATCAAGCATTTCACCTTGACCAGCGCTCGCGATGTCGTCCAGACTCCGTGCGTCCAATCACCGCTTGTCGTGAGGCTGATGACGGTGAGTTTGCGCTCCAAACACCGTGGCCCACTCAATGATCCAGAGATACAACAATGATGCATCGAAAGAACTGGCACGGAGAGCCGTTGGTCTGGTTGTGGGTATGCATTGACATAAGCTAGCGCTACGAGAAGTACTTCGATACAAGGTCCCAGAAGGACTTGCAACACGTCGGTGCTCCTTAAGCTCAAGGATATTCACCTCCGGTCCGTCTGCGAGAAAATCTTCGCCGTTAGTCTCTAACGACCTAGCGGTAGGACATCCGCCCTCCCGACGTACGACCAGGATGGGTCTCCGACAGGAAGGCATTAATACACTAGGGTGCAAGTTCCGGAGACCTCCTGCGGCATGTCGTAACAAAGTCTTCGGGTCCGACGACCACGACCACGCACGCCGGACGTCGGATATGCCGTACGTCCGTCGCTCGACGTGATTCCGCTCGTTCCTTCTACCTTTTGAATTCGTTGCGGTGACTTCGTGCACAAAACCGAATTAATGCGTAATGCTCAGTGACGGTCCACTGCGGCCCAGGATCCTTCAGATCCAACTGTCCGAATTTTGTTGGATTGTAGCATTCAGCCCAAGGATGACATGCGAGTAACAGAACCACGGAGCTCTAGACATCCCGGGTCCTAGCAGGTGTGTTCTACATTCCCGCGTTTCCGTACTGCCAGTTGCACATTCACTGTCAGTGGCGGGAATTCCAAATTGCTGCGCAACCTCTCGGACAAGACAAGCCAAGCTTCACCATTTTCTTACCGTCGGATTGTGTCGAGCCTTCGACGACGGGTCCACCTGCTCATAAGCACCGCATCCGGAATTACCTGGAAGGTATTTGGAATGGCCTGAGGCACACAGAATCGGATTCGTCTCACCTTCCACAACCCGCTGGCATCGCGAACGGGGACCTCCAGTGGCGATTCTAGCGTACAGCCGGCATCCTGAACGCCATGACGTCCGCACGCCGCGATGTCATGATAGCACATATAATTGGCACATACACCCAGCACATGAATCCTCTACCACCACACTAGTGATTACAGCGTATACACGTACATTGTGTGAGCGCTCCGGGGCGTAATTGCACCCACTGCTCACGATCCAGTGAGATCGGTGCCCGAGCGAATCGGGATCGGGATCGTGGAGGCTGTGAGCCCTCCGCTGGATGACGTGCCAAAATGAGCATAATAAACGTTCAAGTTGTTACATGAACGCGCGAGTTCAACGTGTACACAAAGGGAGCACAATGCGGCGCGAAACAGAAGGTTTCGAAGTCGGAGCGTAAGTTACTGCGCACCTAACGCATTGAACCCTAGTGCGAATCCGAAGGCTTCGCATCTGGAGCTTCCTGCATATAAACGAGTTGATTCCCCGCAGAAATCCTCACAGCCGCATCATTAATTAATGATATCGATCCACGTCAATAGCTAGTACGAACTCTGAGGGACACGCGCATACGCACCCGTCCGGCGAGGACTCGCCGGCTCCATGAACATGCATACAATATCCACGTGAAGCCCACTCGTCTCGCCAACGGAACCGCTGAGTTGCGACGGGGTATCCACACCGGACGCGCAGCCCATCCACCCACCATCTCCGGATCCCGACGGGCAACAGCAGCACGCACGCGTCCAGCACGACGACCACGACATTGACAAGCCTGCATCACCGCAGTCCGTCGCGATCTCGCGCTACGCCGGTTAGCGCTGATAGACAGCTTCCCGTTCATCTCATCCATCTCGCCCGGGCCCATATCTCATCACCGCCAGAGGCTTCGCGCGTGGCTGCCACCGCGCCCTTCCTGGCCCGCCTCCGAGTATCACTCCACCCGTACATATGTGATCCAGTCGGTGTACATACGTCCAGCAAGGCCTGAGGGGATGATTCTAACTTCAAGACCGCGTGAGCACAAGCTGGCCGGTCTGACGACGTTCGCGCTCGCGATCATGATCGATGCAATGTTAGATGTCGAGTGTCAAATGAGATGTTGGCCGCCATCGAGAACCCCGAACCCCAGAATTCAGAACTCAGAACTCAAAGATGTGTTGGGACACCAGCGAGGGGACGTGCCGCCGGATCGCGCTGGCTGAAATCAACCCAAGCATTCGCAATCGTTCACTATTTCAATCACGAACCGGTCTCTCGAGCCTTGTGGCGCGTCAGGATGACACAGGCGCTGATGCAGGCGTACAGATGTCGCTGGGGTGGTGGAGCAGAGCCAAATGGGAGTCGTTAGCTCCTAGTTACGAGGGAGAAGGGCGACCACGGGTGCCGGAGCACTCCAGCCGTTCGATCACGGCTGGTCGGTCGACTGGCGAGATCCTTATGGCCTGTGATGATGATGCCAAGGCTGATGGAGATATACGTTGTGCATATGTCGCCGGGCTGGGAGAGCGATGGGGTCGCAGTGATTTTGTCTAAGCAGTAGCGTCGAAGCTTTCCACTCGACGAGCAATCCGTTCAAGCTCGGGGCGCCGAACCTTGGGGCAAACCGTCTGAGCTTGGCGAAACGAAGAACCATCGAATCACGAATTAAGAGGCCGCACCGACAGCAGAACGCAAAAAACTGGAGCAGACAGTGACGTCGCGACACTGACACTTGTCAGATCGACTCGAAGACACAAGCCTTTAGCATATAGCCCTGGAAGTGGACACCTATAGGTCAGTCCGCCGCTAAGCAGTGTATAGAGCGTGCAGGGCGTGGACGCCGCTGAGAGAAAGACGTGCGGGCCATTTGGAATGCATGGTGGTCGGTGGTCCGCTGTCCTTCCGGGGCGGAGAACACAGAATGAGCCGGAGACGAAGCAGAAGCAGAAGCGCAGCAACCGCGGGCGTTCCCGATAGCTCGCACTGCGGGACTCTCGCGGGAGACGAGATAAGCCAAGGCGGTCGCGAAGGGGGAGACACTTTCACGGTTCGCACAAGCATAGTCTATATTCACGCGCCAGAACAAAGAGAAGAGCAGAAGCAGGGAGAGCACGGGCGAACCCGATGTCCGCGCCTGCGGATCGATCGCGGGAGATACTGTACTGCACTGAAGGCTTCGGGCGAATTTGCACGATGGGAAGACAGGCAGGCAACTTCACTCTGAGTACAGGAGACCGAGATACGCCACATTGAAGGAGTAGCGTGTCCGGCAGCGCTGAGCGCTCGTGTGTCGCGTGCTTGGGCTTGGGCGGGTCCGAATCCGAGCCGGCGGTACTGCTTTGGTGCACATGGAGGTGGACGCGAACATCGCAAGTGGGGGACCATGAGGCTGGCAGGTAGCGAAGTTGCCTGTCTGTAGTGTTGACCGGTGACCACTTGCCAGGGAACGGACATGTGAGTGCATGTGTATTCAAAGTCGAGGTGCGCAGCAGGTTCAACAAAGCTTCGCAGAAGCGGCCGAGGCACAGCCACCGGCGCGGAGGAAAGCACACATGCAGTTGAAAGGGGGCTGTGGCTGAAGCCAGCGCTTGCACCCTGTGGAAGGAAAATGACGGCATGATCATGAGCATTCCGCCTGTCACAACAGTGTCCTCTGACGATATCGATGGCTGGTGCTGCGAGCGTCGTCAGCAGGACCCTAACTAAGATCTGTCAATATGTACATGCGAGCGGTTTTGCGAACAGGTAATGGCTGGGGCGTAAGCACGGGCAGAGCGTAAGAACACGTACGCGAGGGGAAGTGGGTTAGAGACCCTGATGGGGAAAGTGTCAGAGGCTGAGGATCATGTTCTCGCCATCTGGCATCCGGCCATCGCAGAGTTGTTAGGGTGTAAAGATGATGATGGGTAGTTACCAGAGAGGATCAAAGTGAGCTAAGTAAAGCCAAAGGAAGGCGCTGAAGTGAGAGTGGATGGCCGAGAGGGCCAGATGAGAGACTCTGCGGGCGAAGGACGGCGAAATGTTCGCAAGTCGCTCGTCGCTGTCGGCGACGCTGTGCCAGACAAGCGTGGTGGCGGCGGCGAGATCGCTGGGAGACTTGCCTTTCTGGGGACACAGCCGCCGAGGACGACCGGGCAGGCGCCGGAGAAGCCAATGGGAAACCCCGAGCCACGTGGCGCCGGCCCTGGGCGCTCTGCGCGGGCAATGCCGGGGCGCTCGTCAAGAATATCGATAGCAATGGGACTCCGGGAGCCGCAGTGCCCCCGCGTAACGTTATTCCTGCAGTGCAAGCGGTGCCTTGTTGGACGAGCTAGTGCAAGGACTTGCGGGGAAGGTGGTGGACGCAAAAAAAATGAGGACAGAGAGTAAGGAGAGGGGTGATGAGGGGTGAAACGGGAATCAGCGGAGTGTGAATTGAAAGCCTTGGACGAAAGGCAGACAACTGATTCATAAGGGATCCGCCCAGTGGCAACTCTCCAGGACGCGTCCTCAATAGCCATCGCAAGTCTTTCTTCACTCACAGCCTCAGCACCTTCCCCTCGTCCCCCCCACCACAGCCTTGCCGAGCCTTGGCCAAATATTCTCTCTCTCGACCCCTACAAGTGCGTCGCACAAGGGCACCACACAATGGACCCGATCCTCGTATCCTCGTACATACCCGACCAGCCCGATTTCTCGTCTGAGTTCCAGTCTCCTCAGTCAAACCAGTTCGACGGCTCGCCCAACCAGGGTTCACCCTACGAGTCCTTTGACTATCCCCAGGACAGTGCCCATTTCCCTCACACGCCCTCTTATAACGGCTCCTACCAGAATTCCCCCTACTCGAACTACTCTGACCTTCCTCCCTTTGACGGTCCGGACGACAACAATCTCGGTCTATTTCCCGAAAGCCATCCTTCCGCTGTCAACATCCCAGAGTACGATCCCGTGGATTTTGACGTGCCCACCTCTACTGGCCTCTTGCTCGACGACGGCTTTATGTCCGGTCTGCCAGGTCATCCACACATATCTGTAACGTCCTTTGACCCAAAACCTTCTTCACCGGGCCTATTTGATCACAGCTCCCCTGCCTCCAGTAACGGCGCCGAGGACGACTCACGTAGCCGCGCATCGTCCTCCTCATCCTACGTGCACCCTAACTCCCCCCACATGGATTTCGCCCAGAACTTTGAGAGCATGCGGTTTGACTCCCCAAATTGGGCTTCCGGTCCTCTCCCTCCAATCGACAGGTCGTCCCCTCCGGCCCTCAAACCGCCGTCACCCCCGCAATTGGTCATCCCCGACTCGTCCACCAGTCCTTCTGTTACAGGCATGGATTCGCCTCCGATAATCAATGCACCAGACGGCGATGGTGGTATGCCAACGGGGCCTCAGCTGCACATTGTTCCAGCTACTCCCGTCTCGGGGGGCGCAGGGGCAGCGCAATCAGTTCCGTTCCAAGCCACGCTGGCGAATTTGCATACAGGTGGGTTCGCGTCCCTCACGCGGTCGAATATAGTTAATTTGCTGTCGTTGCCATGCGCGTCAGGAGGATCGCAGGGCGTGCAGCCACCCGATGTCGCGAGCTGGAACCGTCAGTCGCAGATGCAGCTGGTGTCGTCCGCGCAGAACGCGAGATTGGACTCGTCCCAGTTCGCCGATCAATCTTTCACCTACCCCGGATCAGACAACAATCACGAAGTGTCCACCTCGGGGATGGCCTATGGCTCTGAAACGCCTCTGTCCCATCCCGCTGGCCAGGGGCAGTCGCACCAGTTCCTCTTCCCGCAAGGAATGCAGCGGTCACGCAGCCTATCGGACACATCCCTTCGTCCGCCCGCGTGGGACACGCCCATGATGAACCCGCTCGGTCACCAAGGGTCCAGCGCCGGTGCAGATGGAAATAGACTCGGTTCCCACGACGCGCGCCGTCCCGGTACCACCGTCAACATGAACGACGTCCTTCCGGGACCGTCGTCGTCCCCTCTCCTCTCAGGCACCCTCTCGCCGTCCCAGACGCAGCTCCGCCACCCTTCCTCTGCGGGCCCGCACACCGTGACGTTCGGCATGCAGCCTTCGCCGCTCTTGCAGCCCTTCGCGTTCCAGGACTTCCTGACGCCCGAGTCGGCCACCTGCTTGCGGCGCGCCAAGTCGGACAGCATCCGCACTCATCGGCAAGTGCGCTCCGAGGATCTGCGCTACATCCACTCGAACCCGGGGGCGCCGGGCCTCTCGGGCATGGCGAGCGCGAACGGGATGCGCTACCCGCCGCCGTCGTCTTCGCAGCAGGACTTCATCCTTGCCACCCGCCAGTTCTTGCACCCCGCGGCGGCGGCGGCGGAGCCCGTCGCGTCGATCACGCGCGGGTCCCACCAACGCCGCGCGTCGTCTGGCTCGCGCGAGCGATCCCCGGGCATGGGCGGCTGGAGCAGCGGCGCCAGCAGTGCGCGCGCGAGCCCGTACCCCAGCCCGTCCGTGAGTCCGCGTCCGGGGTACGGTGCGCTGCCGCCCGCGGATATGTCGATGCCGTCGATGCAACGCATGGACGGGGGCATGCTCGGCATGGCACCGGGGCTGGGTAACGGCGCGCCGGCAGAGGTCCCGATGACGGTGTCCAAGGTGAATGTGACGACGCCGAGTACGGCGGACGCGAGCCAGAAGCGCCGGAAGCAGCCTGCGAACTTTGCGTGTCCGGTGCCCGGGTGCGGCAGCACGTTTACGCGGCACTTTAATTTGAAGGGTGGGTTTACTCTCGTCGTTGTTGGACTAATTTTTTTGTGTGTGTGGGGCTGACGGGCGTGTTGCTTGCCAGGGCACTTGCGCTCCCACGCGGAGGAAAAGCCGTTCATGTGCAAGTGGCCTGGGTGCGGAAAGGGCTTTGCGCGCCAGCATGATTGCAAGCGGCATGAGCAGCTGCATCTGAATATACGGCCGTATCCCTGTGAGGGCTGCAAGAAGAATTTCGCGCGGATGGACGCACTCAATCGTCACTGTAAGTTGCTACCCTCGTCACCAGCTGCTGTAGTGCTGATGACGTTTCAGTGAGATCTGAGGGCGGCGCTGAATGTAGAAAGATTCAAGATGAGATCACGCCGGCGAGCCTCGCGGCGGAAAACATGCAGGACATGTCCATACAAGCTCAATCGAATCTGAAGCCCGAGCCTGATAGCGGGTGGCCCATGGGCGGGGTCATGATGTAGCCTCTGTTTCTGCCCTTTTTCCGACATTGCGCTCCGAGCATCTAATGGTCCGACTTGTACACCGGTTCCGATTTCGTTCACTGTCCATATCTATAGAGCGCTGCGGCGCCGTTTCGTTGTTTATGCTTTTTTTGACTTTGCTGCACCACGTACACTACACCCTCGGACGCCTTGCGGTTCTTGTGAATATCCTACCAGCCTCGCTCGCTCGCTCTGCTCTCGCCTTCCTGCGTTATGTTCACCGTCTGTTTTTCCTTTTTTTCGTTGTCTTCTCTGATTTGCTGCCCGTGGATTGAATGAAGGAAGTTGATGTTTTCCCCCCTGTAGTCCTGCGTCTGCTGCTCCTTGATTTTTTTGACCTTCGTCTGCTAATACCTCGCCTGCTTGATTGACTGACTGACTAGTACCCACTGATTGTAGCCTAGGATACTGGAGATCGGTATTTATTGTATTCCCAATGCATATGACGAAATATTCTATTATCCCTGCATTGACTCGCGCTCGCCGGCGTCGCACAAGCATTCTCGACACTGCGGCGACTTGGCGAACAATGAGAATGTGATTGTTGTGCGATTCGGAGAAAAAGAATAATCGCGAAGGAGAGTGTGTCCAGGTCGGGCACTGGCCCCGGAGCATGTGCTCTCGGCCGCGGCGGGGGCCCTGTATATCCTCCGCTCCCGCTGCTCGCCCATCTCTCTCCTCGACACCGACTGCTGCACACAACGACAACGATAACGATAACAACATCTCACGCAGCGTACTCGAACCTTCTCGACCTCGAGCACGCCGTCGGTCACGGGAACACGCACCGCTCTCAAGCTCAGCCCGAATTCTAATCCGCACACACTGACACACTGAGCATCGACAACTCTCTCGCACCCGCCTTCGCTTCTTCCTCGTCACCGACCCCACCGCCTGCGCCGTCGACCATCTGCGTGTATTACCAGGGCATTGATCCGCCGCTGCCGCATACCATGACCCGCGGGATCTCGACGCTCCTGGCGTCCCCCGCGCCGTGCACCGCAGCGCCCGCGCGGGTGACCATCGGACATATGTGAGTGCTCTCTTCTTGTTTCTGTTTCTGGGGTCCGAAGGGGGGACGAGAGGCCGGCCGGGGGGTGTAAGGGGACAAGGGATCTTTCGCGTGATGAGTTCTGCCTGTCGCAGTGTTCCGCGGTGGAGGACTGCGTTTGCGGTAGCTTCGTGCGTGCGCTGTGGTCCAGCGTTTTATGCCGGCGCTGGGCGTTATGACGTTGGACCGCAGGAGCTTTAAGTGGGTCGCGCTTGACCTGTGTCTCCGTGGAGCCTCGGGAGAGGTTATATTGTGTTTTGAGCGCGCGCATAGTGCGGGCGGCGTCAGCACTCGCTCAGCGACTTGTATCGGCCCCGTCCAGCGGTCGGACGACGTATGTCGTGAAAGCGTATGGCCGTTGGTTATCGTGCGCGGTGACGGGATGCCTGTTGCGCGTTGCGTGGACGAGAACGCCGGAGTACGGTCAGCGTCTGTACTCCCCCCCTGTTCTTGTGGAGTCCGTAATTGCGGCCTGATGCCTGTAGAAGAGTGTTTAGAGGGACGTTTGTCTCCGGTGGACTGACTGATATTCTGCTTCAACCTTTGTGCCTCAGAATAGCTGTGTGGTCTAGCGTCCACTGCAGTGTCCCACCATCTTTCGCTCATATTGTCAGCTTCAGCTACCGACGGTCAGAATTTGTCAAGACGCGGCGCTGCATCATCATGACGTTGGCATGAGTGTCGAAGCTTCGCCCGATGGGTACCATCAGCTTCGAGCTTCTGCTGGAGCACAGCGTGTGCTATCTGCATGATATCGCTGGTCACGTCACTTGCCCCCTGTTGCTTCACTGGACGAAGTTCATTTCATTTGTGTTGACTTCGCACTTCCTGCGACCGATCCCCCTCTCATCGCCGTTGCATCTGTTCTTTCCTCAGGCTGATTTCAATGTATCGATCCTTACTTTGCACTTTGCAGACAACTCCGCGACGTGCTCATCTGTCCACACGAACGAGGCATCGTGACGTACCCGCAGAACTGCTCGATCGTCGAGCATGATCTTGCGATACCGAACTCGGTACGTCTCTTGCTCTCCCGGCCGTCGGCACCGCGAGCCGCGCTGATGATGAGCGCCTCGTGGCCGCAGACGCCCCGCCGCCTCGCCGACCTCGAGTTTATACCCAACTCCCTCTCCGCGCTCACTCTTCCCGACTCTGGCGACACCCTCCTCGCTGCTGGCGGCCAGGAAGCGGAGCTCCACCTTTCATACTACTCGTCGTCGTCCTCGTCGCAAACTTCTGATGGCCGGCCTGGGCGTGCCCGCGGATTCGGCCGCAAGCAATGGGAGTCGAAATACATCATGGATGAAGCTTCGATCAATAACTCTGTGCTGCTGACGTCACTGAGCTTGACAGGCTCTCATGAAAGCAGCGCTGAGCCCCGTGTGGTCGTCAGCAACAACGACCGCACTGTCAAATTTTTTGACGTCGCCGTGCGCGTGAGCGATGACGATGAGGAAGAGGTACCGCGGCTGTCCGATGTGGGCCAGCTGCATCTTGAAGTTCCCATTAACCATTGTGTGTATTTTGTTCCTGTTCAGTGGTGTCATAAACACTTACGATAGCACAGCGTCGATATCACCCGACGGGCGGACCCTCCTCTGCGTGGGCGACTCCCCCGACGTCTATCTGCATCGCGTAACTGGGGGTGCCCGCATCACGTTCGCGCCGATCGCGAAACTTTCACTTTCTCCATATCTGAGCGTAAATCCATATTTATCCTACTTATCAACATCGACTGTCCCCGCGTCGTTCTCAACCGCGTTTTCGAGTGATGGCTCCAAATTCGCCGTCGCGTCGCAGGAAGGAGTCGTCGCCATCTGGGACGTGCGCAGCACAAAACCGCTGAAGATTTTCCATACGGATCAGACAAGGCCTTCTGGCCGTGAGGGCAACGGCGGTGCCAGTGGATGGCTGTACGAGTCCCCGTGGGACTGGACGAATTCAGGGCGGAGAGCGCCGGGCTGGGGCGTAAGGAGCATCAAATTCAGTCCGGCCGGTGTGGGTCGCGAAGTGATGACTTTTACGGAGGTATGCTGGACATCCGGTATTACTGAATCCTCCGCTGAATGTCTTCTCCTTAGCACACATCACTCTTGCACGTGATCGATGCGCGCACGTTCGACAAAGAAGAGATTGTGCGCGTCCCCAATTTCGATGTACCAGCGGCTCTCCAGCCGTTTCCGTCTCGGCGGTCATCATCACCGTCCCGCCAATCTCCGCCCTACGCTACTCCGGACCCGCCCCCACCGCCCCCACCGCGGATTGTGCTGTTCAGCGGGGCGCTCGAAGACACTTTCCGGATACCATCGGCGGACAGCGACGGCCGATGGCGTCCACGATCTGACCGCGACAGACGACGGGGTCAGGAGGAGGCTGCAGACGAAGATGTCGACAGCATCATCGTCATCCCGCCGCTGGGCGACCGGGAGGTGGAAAATGACGTCCGGCGGTTACTCGGGCAGCATGGTCTGCACTCGCGCTCAATCACGCTGCTCAACCGCGAGGCGTCAGAAAACGACGGCGAGGGCGCTGGAGAAGAGATGGAGGTAGACGAGCTAGAGTCCGACTGCTTCTCTTCGCATACACCCTCCCGCGCGTCTTCACCTGTGCCACCCGCGGCTTCTGCATCAACGTCGCAGCTATCGCTGCAACCCTCGGCAACGCGCCCGCTTGAGCTGCTTCGTCTGCCGCGACCCAGTGTTCTTGCACGTCGCGAGAGCACGGGCCCATATGCTACCACCCATCGCATGTCGGCCGCCGGAGGTCTTGCGCGGCGGCACAGGCGCAGCGGACAGCTGGACGCCCCTATGCCTGATGTAGACCAGGACCTGGCCGGTACTTGCTTTGACCCGTCGGGCGCGTTCGTGTACGTCGCGTCGGTGAAAGGCGTTGCGGAGTGGAAGGTGCGCGGGGCGGAGCAACGGTGGTGGACGGACCCGGGGTTCCTATGAAAGTCTCGTCTCAGCTGATGTGAAGAAGTGTCTTACTCGTCTATCTCGCTAGTTCTCAGTTGTGGACAACGTCGTTGATATGTTTGTTTAAATATCTGCTCTATCCCGGATCGTATACGTGTACCAATTTTTCTCGTGTAGTTTTATCACGACCAGATGTGTATCCTGAGGATTTTAGTTATATTAATTTCATGTCGGAGTTCATCCCTGCTCTCAAACTACGTCTTGGCAATCAGATTGCCAGAAAGTAACTCGGACTCTGGACTTTATTCATGTCGGCAAGATTGTGCCGCCTTGATGTTCCACTCGGAGGAGCCAATAGGAAGCCACGAAGCCGATAGCTTTGGAATCTAACAGGTGCAAACAATCACTCAACGCCTTACTTAATCACCTTCGCCACACTCTCAATCTAACCTCCGCGATGAGCTCGAACGTCGATTCCGCCGAAACGCAGACTGTAGTGAAGAAGCAGAAGAAGCAGAAGCCTGCCCGCAAGCAAGTCAAGCCTGGCGAGGTAGAGAAAAAGGAGGCACCGCAGACTGGGAAGGAGTACAGTGAGTTATCAGCGCATAAACAGCTTCTTTACTACAGTGCTGACATTGTGACGCAGATATCTGGTACAACAAATGGGCAGGAGGTGACCGTGAGGACAGCTACTCAAAGTGCGTAGTAACCGCGGTATCTCACTCACATAGTATTCTGACATTCGGCTAGCAAAACGAAGTCGCAGACACGCTGTAACATTCGCAAAGATTCTGGGCTCACTCGCGCAGACACAACAGGGGTGAAGTACTGCTGCCTTTTCTTCTCGCGCGGTTGCTGCCCGTACGGCTGGGAGTGTGAGTACTTGCACACACTCCCGGACGCGTCTAAAGCGCTGCCCGACACGTCCAAGGACTGCTTCGCGCGCGACAAATTCTCAGACTACCGTGACGACATGGGCGGCGTGGGTAGCTTCACGCGGCAGAATAGGACGCTATACATCGGGCGGATCAAGGAGACGGGCACCGGTGTTGAGACGGAGGAGGTCGTGCGGCGGCATTTTAAGGAATGGGGAGAGATCGAAAAGAGTACGTCGTTCCCCTCATTGCTTCCGTAGCTGGTTACTGACTCGTACTGTCCATTAGTTCGAGTGCTGCAGTACCGCAGCGTCGCATTCGTGACGTATGTATCGGAATCCCACGCTCAGTTCGCCAAGGAGGCTATGGCGTGCCAGTCGTTAGACAATGACGAGATCCTCAACGTCCGCTGGGCGACCGAGGACCCCAACCCCGTCTCGAAAGTGACTGAAAAGCAGCGGCTAGAGGAGATCGGGCGCGAAGCCATCCAGGCCCGAATGGACCCCCGGATCGTGGACGCGATGAGAGCAGTGCGGGCTCTGGAAGACGGAGACGGGTTGGATGATGAGGAGGAAACCGTGGATGGTGAAGGGGAGGCCGAACCACAGGCGAAGAGGCGGAGACTGGAGATTGAGGATGCTCGGGATACACCTCCCGAGGTTGAGCCCGTTCCAAAGCAGGAGCAGCCGCAGCAACCGACAGGACTGCTAAGTGCGGATACCCTGGAGGGTTTGAAGTATTTTGCAGAGATTCGGAAGCGAAATGCACTGGCTAACAACCCAGTAAAGGTGGCTGCTGTGCCACCACCAAGAGGTTTGGGCCTCGCAGACTACGGTAGCGACGACGAGTAATTCCAGTGTTGATATATTGCACACGATGTAGGGACATACAGCATATACCATAAAGCATGCATATGCAGGATGCGTAATGTATGAGATGTCCGTGCACACGACCATGATGAATGTACAACAAATACCACTTATGACTTTTCTTCACCGTCACTCCCCCTATTTTCTGCATCTCCTGACAACCCATCGTTCTGCTCGGCACCCTGAAGATTCTCTTCTTCGGCGGCGAGGTCCTCCACTTCCTTCTGCCTCCGGTACTGCTCCAGATCCCAGTCGTCCTCCTCTCCTTCGTCCTCGTCCGCGAACCACTCTGGGTTGTATGTGAACTAAAGTAAGATCCAATCAGCATATGCCGGCTAATATCCACAACAGAATTAAATATACCAGATCTCTGCCACTCATTCCGCTGCTCTTGCCTGCGGCGGCCTGCGCGTCTTTTGCCTTTCGAAGAGCCTCCTCCTCCGCTTGCTTCTTGTCCATTCTGGTCTGCTTCCATTTCGCGAACGTCTCCGGAGTGACAGGTGTGAGATTGCTACCTAGTTTATGACGCTGATTGACGCAAGTAAGACGACGCACGAAACCAGAGTCAACGGCGATGCGAGACCAACCTCGACCTCCAAGAACTCCTCTAGGCTAATTGTGTTAGCTTTCTCGGCTTCTGCTGCTGCTTTCCGCTGCGATTTGAGCATAAACCCCGGAGGTAGCGCATGTCTGTATTGACATCCGTCGCTATTCGGACACTCCCAGAACCATCCGAACCTATTACGAACGCAAATTAGCACTCGAAGAAAGAAAGATCACCTTAGAGCTCACTTTTCTGTTTCGATGGCCTGAATGAAATGCTTGCACACGATCTGCAGATAGATTCAGCTCGATCAGCTCACATCAGAAGAAGGTAGCTCACGTCTGTCGTTGTTCGCGGATTTCCGCTCTTTGAAAGAATGACTTGCTGCAACTTCTCATCGTCCCAATTGTCCATGGTATCTATGCTTGCAGTTAGTTCCATTGGTCTCTGGGATAGGACCGTCAACGTGCCTTTCATCTTCTCCTCCCGACTATCCTCATACAGATTCTTCCTGTCCACCTTCCTCCCCACGTTCACGTCATGGCTAAACCTACACTTGTCCCCCTTCTCGCACATGCCTGCTTTGTAGAACTGACAAAGCAGCGTCTTGGGGTCGACGCCGGGCGGGATTTTCTGGACCTGCACAGGCTTGAACAGAGCCCCCTCCTCCTTCTTCCGTTTCTCCTCATCCACCTTGGCTTTCTCGCGTAGCGCCTTCTCTTTCTCCTTCTCGAGCACAGCGCGGGACTTGCCCGCCTGCGCCTGCTGCTTCTCTATCACAGCAATCTGCTTCTGAACCTTCGCGGATTTATTTTTCTATAGAAAATCGACAAACGGTGAGCTTTGACTACTGACATAGTGCCATGCATGGCTGACATTTTTCATCCCGAAGGTCTATAATTTCCTCGTCAAGCATAAGTATCAGCTGCTCCCATGGTCATGGCTTGAAACGGGGATACCTTGTCTTCCTTGGGCTTGGAGCCTGAGCTCCCGGAAGCTTGTTTTTTTGGCGGCATTGTCGAGAGCAATAAACGCCAAATCCAGGCGATGAAACCCGGACGAAGTTGCCGTGCGCTTTTCAACACGAAGTTTCTTCACAGTGTGGTGATGATATCACGTGACGCTTATGTTACGTATTCGTTCAGCTCACTCGGCAGCACCCCTCTTTCAATTGAACCTCGCTCAATACAGCTTCCTCCTCCTAGATGCTTGGTGTACACAATGTCTTTTATACATACACCCACTGGGCATTCGGTTGTGATGCTGGTCCGTAATGTGACTAATGCCACCCCTACGTACTCCAATCCTTACAGTCTACATCAACATTTGAAGCCTTTCGCCTTCCTCCTTGTCCTGGCATCACAATTGCCGGCTCTATCACTCATCCATTGGCTCTCTCGGCTCCGCTGTCTACAAGATTTTCTGCTGCGACGTATGATCGAGGCGCTCGTTTTTTGGGACTTTGAAATTTAGAACGATCTTGCTTGAGAAACGCATTTTCTCACCGCCTTGCGACCGTAACCGGCGATGGTATTACTGGTCTGGTCTGGTCCTAAGTGTGCACGGTTGCCCTTACTTCTCAATGCCCACCGCTCAGGTGAAACACCCACGCTCCCGATCCCAGGTGCGCCATTCGTAGGATAGACATCATAAATGTCCCTACCCGACCTCGAGGACGCCATTCTGGATGAGGGCAATCACCGTGTGGGATATCATCCTTTACTCATCGCATACACTGCAAGTGGTGGCACTGAAGAATAAGTGGAACTCCATGCAAGCTGTTCTTGGAATGCCCCTCCTGAACTACTCCGAGGATCAGACTTATTGACCTCATTCGGCGGATGGTGTTATGTGAGGGGTTTGTCTTACGGATTGTGATATTCTCATTGGTGCAACTGACATGCTTCTATGCAGAATCCTGAACATAAAGGACAAAATATGGTCCAGGCATTTTCGATTTGAAGGTTCGCTCTGCTTAGAGCAAGCTATGTCAGAATATGTCTACCTTAATGTGATTACATTTCCCTCAGACCCGCGTGTCCATGTTTGCGACTGAACTCACTCAATCATCGCCAGCTCGAATGTATGGTTTTCGCCCACCACAGCCAAGGCTACTGATGTGGATAGAGTAGCGAGAGAGTATGGGATCTTCTATAATCGGCATATATTGATCCTACAATCGCTTAGAGTACAATGTTCCGGACAGCCCTCAGAGCCCACTGTGAAGATATGGAACCCAAGTGTAGTTTTCACCTCCAGCTTCCGCACAGACTTCGTACAGGGTTGTGCAGCGGACACGCAGCCTCCACTGACCTTTGGGCACCGATTTGAAAAAGGAGCACAAACACGTCTACAACTTGCAGAGCTGCGCTATCGCAAATTGAGCACATCATCTCGGTGACTCTGCGGTAGCGAGTGAGCAACATTACATCTCGGAGCTTCGGCGGTTTTAATCAGATAGATCCATGGCCCGTGTGGATAGGGCAGTGCCAATGATCCCATTCAAATTGCGAGTTGCATGTCCACCTCTCCATTCATCCCATGAAACGTAAGGAGTATTCTCGTTGAGCCACTCTTTGTCCTCTGGTGCAAGTGGTGCACACCTGCTCACGGAAAGGGTTTCAAGGGAGTTTATGGTGGACTGCTGGTGATCATTGGGAATGAAGCCAGAGCTGGCATGTGCATGCTGACAGGGTTGTATCATCGGTCGTCATCTTCTGGCCATTGAGTGCGTACATCCTCCGCATCCTGAGACTTTACTGTGACATCACGGATGAATACGAAGCTTCAAGTGTCGTTCTCGTCAATCTTGCGCGACACAATAATCATTTTGAATATCGTGACGAGAACGTCCGTAGATTGAGGTGCAAGCAACGACGCGCGCTTGAGCATCGGTAGGATTTTGCCTGTTCAGCGCTAGCGGGCCTTGGATATCGACGTCCATACACAATCCATACATGCTTCCCTTAGAATGACTCGTTCCCAGCTGGACCAGCATTAATTGTCAGCTTCAAGCTCAGTGGCACATGAGCAACGTACAGAAACAGACCAAGAACGTGGCGATCTCTGTCACACAGTAAGGAAACACGGGACTGGAATGGCAGTCTATTATGCGCAATGCAAAGTTAGCAGGTTGGTATGTAGAATTTCCAATCAGCAAACAGGCTATATTGCTGGCCGTTTTGCTGGAGAAAAGTCTTGACCAGGAAAACGAGTCCACAATCACTTGAGACCCTCCCGGATTTGTATCCCTGAGTGAATGTAAGGTTTACCTGCCTTGCAATGTCACCGTTTGTCGCCAGTACAAATTTAGTGATAAAGTTTACATGTGTGATTAGGACTTAATAGGGACTCAATTGACCAATTGAATTTGTTACTTCGGCAAATAGAAACTGTGTTTCATCTACAAACGGTTACTTTGTAGTGGGCACGAAATTCATCATTTGTCGGTAGCAAATTTGCGTCGGTCTCGGGTGAATGGTCACGATGATCCAGGTGTCACGGCCACAACATGATGAACTACGGCCTCGTTCCACCTCAGATTGTCGATCTGCCAGTGGGCCCTAACATTCGATGAAACCCAGAAACTGAGGTGCTGACATTGCAATGAGTGATAACGATGATGTGCATACGACAACGTATTCATAAATGCTATGAGTGATCAGAACATGGTGCAATGAAAACTGAAATGGGCATATACGACAAAGATTTTGCCTAAGGAAAAAGTGCGATGGAGATCGCACCGGATAGGACGTGTTGCAATTAGATACTGCTGAGCCACCAAGATCCATTCAGCCGCCAAAATACGAGATCAGAGGGTCCTCTTCAAGCCCGCAATTCCAGTGCCACCCATAGCTCTCGCACCATTGCCAGGCTGAACTTCTCTCCTGGGTATTGCCGGGATAGAACCGCTCATCCCTCTGGATACCGGCGCCGGCAAGCGTGAGGAAGCACGGGGAAGCGCGGACGCGGTACCAGCTTTGACACCGGCGCCTCCGAAACGCGAGGGAGGCCTCAATCCACTAGAGCCAATCCCGCCGAACCTAAACAGGCTCGCCGCTTGTGGGCGCTTCGCTTTGGCTCCACCGACAGCAGCGCCGCTGAGGGGAGCGAAGAATTTCTGGTATTTGACAGCATTCACATGGCCCTGCGCTCCAGTCATCTGGGTGGACGGCATAGGCCTCTCGCCCTGTTGAATATTCGGACGCTGAATTCCCGCGGCCGCGAATCGACGAGCAGCTTCCCTTGCAGCAGCTTCGAGTGATGGGCGACTCGTTCCGTGTACAACGGCCTGCTGCTGGACTGGCTCGTGGTCAGAAAATGATGGAGCGGTCGTCTTAGAGCTTCCTCCCGCAGAAACTTCCGGTCTCTGAACATTCCGGACGGACGCTGCGCGCGATGGGGCGCGGGAAAAATATAGCGCAGCTACGGCCGGTTGCACGGAAGTGGCTTGAGGACCGTCAGACGATGATACCGTACTGACGGGCTTATTCTGCTGGCCATTAATATTCCGCGCACTGGCAACAGTGTGGGATCCGCTGCACGTGCCTGCGCTTGCACTGGATGTGGAAGACGCACTGCTGCTGGCGCTAGCGCTTGAATCCGTTCGACCATGCACCTTCCAGGTCTTCTTGACAATGCGAAGCGCAGGCACGCTAGAGGCAAACAGTAGTGGTGCTGGTGTAGGGTCCGCTGCCTCTGCAGGCAATAAGAGCGGTGCTGGTCGAGCCGCCAATTGCAGGGTGAGCCTGGAAGATATGTCAGCCTTATTGACCGATTTTTGCTCAGAAGCTTGTTCAGCAGGAGCGTTATCAGCTTGCTTGCCTGGAGCAAATTGTGAACACGAGCCATCGAGAAGGTTAACTACTGTATACGCACTGGACTCGTCGGTTCCCAAAGGCATGCTTTCCACTGGGTAAATAACGCTGGCGATAACTTGTGGCATCTCTGATGAAAGTACAGGTAAGTTGGATTCGCAAACTGTGTGAAATAAGACATGCCTTTATCCACCGACTCCACGGTATCCATTTGGGGCAAAGCTGCGAGATTTCGCATGAGCGTAACAATCAACCCATGCCACGGGTTAAGTCGTACCTATCTCAACCAAGTTTCCCTTCGTCTTCTCCTTCCCGGCTTTCTCCTCCTTTTTCTCCTCTTCCTTCACCCGCACTTCCTCAATGCTGTCGGTGTTCTCCCGCTTCTCTTCCTCTTTCTCCTCCTCTATGCGTTCACACACTCTGACGACCGCCTCCATGGTAGCTTCCTCCGCTTCCCAATCAATATTCTCGTCATCAGCGCCTGTCCAGAAGGAGTCCGGACCCTGGCCCAAGAACGAGACCTTGTCGTTCAGAAGATCGAACGACATATCGTCAGACTGCATCTGCAGCCTAAAGGATGATTGTAAGTCAACAGAACGGCGGCGTGGATCATCTAGCGGGACATGATTCGCAGTACATGGTCTTCGTCTGGGAGCGATGCTGGATGTGGAAGGCCGTTGTGTGGTGCATTCCGGTGACGGTTGTGTAGCGGTCTCGGACGGGGACAGAGAGCTCACAACAATGTGAGGGAAAACTTCTTCTTCGATCTCTTCCCTACGCGTCACGCAGCGGGTGGCTAATGGGCTGGGACGTTCCGACGTCGAGATCGTCATGGCGCGAAGGTTGATAGAGTTGATGACCTCGGACAGAGGCGAGCACGAAGGGGCGCGAGTGATTGTGGATGCTGAAAGTGTGTTCTCAAGATGCTCCTCGTGGAGAACAGAAAGGCCAATGCGATTCTCCCGTGGCCTGGGTGTCTCCTCGAGCTTGATCTCTGCCAACGGAATCCTCCTGCCGACAAGGCTGTGGGCAAAATCCTCCTCTAGATTAAAAGACTCGTCCAGTAGTCTTTCTTCCGTAGTACTCCCGTTCTCCAGCGACTCGTCCTCGCTCGCGTTTCCATCACTATCTCGCGCCACGCCCCACGGATCGCCCATAGTGGTGTCACCGATATCGATCAATCGACCCTTGGGTGTCTTTGGGGGAGGATGCTTCTGCGTGTAAGTACGCGTGAAGAACACCGTAACTTCACCCGGTTGCACATCGTTCTCCTTGTCAGAACCTGAGTCTGGAGAATGATCCCGTGATGGCGGGGTGCAGGGCGACCCCAGGGGGTCAAACATATGCAAGACACTGTACCGGGGTTTGGTCGTCTCCATTGCTCAGATGCGGGGGAGGATTACTGATAGAGGTGAGGTGGTCGCGGTGGGAAAAGTGCCAACGGTTCAAAACTTCCTATGGCACGTGATCGTGTCATGCCGTTAGCGCCCTATACTTGAACTCGGAGTTGCTAGGCTTAGAGAGCCATTATAGGAGCTGAGAATGGCCCAAGGCAATATCGATGAGTCCTGGTAATTTTTACGTGGTCTTTATGTTGGAAATTGCCTGACTATGTTACGCAGAAATATAAACAGTGGCGTTGTGGGATCGCGCTTACGACTCAGACCGTTTCTGAGCCGCATCTCTCACATTGACTGGTGCCGTGAGTAACTTGTGCATTTCATGATCTCTCGATATCTGTGGAGTCACAGAATTAGGCACATCTCATGTTGAGCGTGCATTTTCCAGCAGAACTATAGCGCGTCGAGCGCGAAGATGTAATGTGATCATTCAGCTTCAAGTTTTCGCTAGAGGTGAACTCGCCATAGGCCCACGGCTCACCATTCCGTCGGAAAGCTGCGAATAGATGTCCTTATGATTACACTTGACACGGTATGCTATGTGTATCACAAAAGAGAGCACTACGTCCCGAAGTCGACGGTGGTTTATTCCGCATTGTTATGCCAGAGGATATAAGCATCTCTTCTCTGTCTCGTTGATCACGGAAACAGCTGCGACAGCGAGTCTCTCATGCCCATGGGAAACGAACTGCAAACACGTTTCTTTAGACTTTTTCGTCCTCGTTATCTGTCCGCCGCACCAACTCAGGCTCTTACATGGTGTTTTGGTTGGCCCGTTGGCCCTGATCTACTCGGCCTTGTCCTTATGCTCGCGCATCTGACGTGCGCAGTCCTCGTCTCCTCCTGAGACGCCCTCGACTTCCTACGAACCAGCATCTGTTCAGATATGTTATGTTTTCCTATGGCATATGAAGCATTGTTCCGATGGGCCCCCTTCTGCTCAAGGATGGATGGGGCATGGGGAATAGGCTGGATTCTTCTGCTTGAGAAACACTAAGACGGCGATAGAATAACAGGCCATACGATAGGTTTGAACAGCTTAACCCAACTAAACACAATGCTATAAAAAGGCGAAATGTGCAATATGCTGCCACCCTGGGTGCATACACCGGTACCATCTCTGCATTGAATACTGCCAAAACAGAGAGCGCGACATCCAGAGATTATACCGAATTGTAAATTACACCGAATCGAAACCGCGGGACTATGACTACAATTGCACTCTACGAACGAGACAACATCCTGTACATGTAGGTTCCGAACATTGATGAGGGCGCGCACAAGGAGACAAGATCTCGAAGAACGACAGACTGACAGTGAAGAGAAGAATATTCGTGGTCATGAGCACAACAAGATGTGGAAGAAGCACACCAATGATTATGAGCAAGTCTTCACAGCGACGACTCACGGCGTGCTGGAATACAGAGGTCACTCTGCGCCCTAGTTCCTTGCGCTTGACGGCCTCCAATTCTCTCTGTTCTGTGATCTATCTCTCCCTTTGTTCCGCTGTTGGTGGTGGCCTTGCAATCTTGGGAAGAAGTAGAAGGATATCGAAGACATCCCTCTCTTCTGTTTCACGACGTCGGTTCAGCCGCTTAGCAAGTCTTTCCTCCCTCTTCTGCTTGTTTTCATTGCACTCCATCCGGGTAGAAGCAGCTTTGCCAATGCTTGCTGACAAAGGTGGGGAATTCATCATGATAGTGTTTTTATAACGGACGAGGTGTAGACAGCATCAAAGAGGGTGCTTGGAGGCCACTCAGTTTGGTCAGAATGAACACTGATAGCCTTATTGTGAGGGACGAGCATTGTGCGAGTAGGATCAGCGAGATCAAGATAAAGGACACCTCCGAAGTCATGAACCGTCCATTGCCGGCTACTTGGCTGCAAGTTGGCATCGACGTCGCTATTGCGAAGTTGGGTGTCTGTCCAAAGATAATAAGTCAGGCGATCTTTTCATGTTCACGAGCTGTGTATTGGCATACTTTCGGAAGGAAAGCCGTATCTGTATTTGCGAGCTCCAAATGGAGCCCAGGGGGCACCAGAAGCCCGTTACGAGGGTTGTCTATCTCATTGATACAATCACTTTCCTGTGTCACGGTTGCGACCACTGGTAAGTGCTTTGATATACTAGAAATATGTTCTATCAGAATGGAGAACATGGAAGAGCATCAAGTACCATATCGCGTCTTCTTTGGTGTGACCAACATGCATATGCTGCTGAGCGCTATGCAACACACTCTCTATCACGAAAAACAATGGTCTCTCTAAAGACCTCGCAGCGCATACTAGTTGCTGATCCGGTAGGGGAGTAGGGATCAGGAGAGCCGGGGTCCAGAGGAAACATCCTTGCGAGCTCTCCCGGCCTTGCATGAAAGTAGATATGCGAGTTTGCAGGAATCAGAGGCCTGCCATAGTCGATCGTGGGGAAATTAGCATTGTCAGGGTTGCACACTCCACCTTCAGCTTCCAGAACAACTCCAGTGATGAATCGGATCCATTTGAGGAGAGAATTCGAAGATACGGGTCTTGGGTACAGTGAGACATTGTACCTATTCCCATTCCACTTCTCTATCTTCGATGGAGGTGCACACTTCTTTCGATTCAAAGTGAGGCCGCGTCACGGTGAGCTGGACAGAGACGACGAGACCTCCTTCTGCGGCTAGATCGTCCATAGATGTTGAACGGTGACGGTGTCGCGGTCACGTGTAAACTTTGACGGTACGTTGTCGTTTTCACTTGGCAGTGGCAGTACTTACTACTGGCAGTGTTCAGGACATGAGGAAGACACTGTGCGTTCTCGAGTATGAAGTTTGGAGCTGAAGCTTGAGTTCGCAGCGATGAATTACCAAAAAGCCAGTTAGTGCAGGTGCAACATGGATCGAGGTAATCAACGGTCCGCCTGGCCATAAGCGCACACTTCCGAGACATTCTGTTGTTACTGTGCACTACCCGCAACTTAACGTCACTATATATGTACTACCCAACACTCATCTCATCATCTTTAGGGACATGTACCGGCCCTTGCATGTCCCGACTAGCTGCAATCTGCTTGCCCTTGTCCCTGTGCTCACGCATTTGACGCGCCCAGTCCTCTTCTCCTCCTGGGACGCCCTTGAATCCGAACGGACCCGCATCCGCACTGGCCTCTAGTGCGAGGTCGAGGAGCTCGAGCACATGCCCGTTAATTGGGTCTATGCTGAGAGTCTGAACGTGAAATAAATGAAAGCCGTGAGACGAGATCCACAAGGTTGGACGGAACCTTCGCACCTCGTGGTATTTCACGACAGCAGCATCAATATCGCCTAAGAGATGGTAAGTCAAACCCAACAGTGCAAGTGCGGTCTGGTTGCGAGGGTCGATCTCGACAACGTGCTGGTACGCCGCTCGCGCCTCCTGCAGGCGCCTTCAAAGCGGTCAGAAAGCCACTGGGACACTGCAATTCAGAAGCTCACTCACCCAAGTTTGCGGAAGGACGTGCCTAGATTGAGGTACGTTGGTGCCCACGCTTGCTGAGAGCTCTGAACCACCTTTGCCAGCTTCAGCGATTCCTGGAACAGCAAAACTGCCTCTTCGTAGCTATCTCGTACTCAGCTTCCAAACCGAGTGCATGCAAAAAAAAATGTGACACACTTTCCGTGATTGTAAGCCATCACGCCGCGCTCGTTGATCAGCAATGGGTCACCGTCGCACATGAGCTGTGCAGCGTTGAAAGCCTCATCTGCGAGGGTTTGGTTGGACAAAATGATATGTTCCATGCCGACAAACATTAGGGGAAGGTGCGAGCTAAGAGCTACTGCATCAGTATGAAGGGATACCGAGACGTTCGACTAGCTCACCCAGTGAACATCCGCGAGCATGTGGAATATGCCGTCACCGCGTGGTCATGCTCGCCCTCCAACGCGAACGTGTGAGCGAACGCAATCCACGCCGGGCCAAAGCGCGGGTCCATGAGCGATGTCTTACTTTAGCAGGCGTGTTTAGCCGTCCTGGAAGATGCCCACTGACAGAGATGGACACACCTGAAGTACGATCTCGCTTCTGTCCACTTTTTCCGGGTGAGATACCACACACCCACCGCATACCAGCTAATTGGAGACTCCGGCTCTTTCTCGACAAGCTCGTGCGCAAGGAGGAATAGCTTCGAGTTTAGGTGCGAAAGATGGTGCATGCAGGCTATATGTACTGGCATAGTTGGCGCATGCACGTCCACAAGGCCGAGAATTCTGCCTGGCGCGTGAGTGACGCGCAGACAACATGATAGACAGACAATACCTCGTGGTGACAGCAAAACAATCTGCCCATCTGAACTGTGTGTATAGTGCGTCTGCGAAGCTGTATAACACGTCGGGATTGTCGCCTAGTCCGTACTCATCGACGAGGCGCCGCCTAGTGAGAGCATGCTCCTCTGCATGTTTGTATTTGCGCAGTTGGGAGGTGTAGATAAGCTTCACGAATTCTGCGTCTTCGGGGATCTGGTCGCTGTATGGGAGTGACTGTATGAAATCCCACTCTGAGATGGCTCAGCTGATGAGTGCAGCTCGCATCGGTATGGGGATCACAAACCTTCGTCCGGGGTCATCATCTCTCCACGGACGAGCTGCTCGAATGATTCGAAACATTTCACGTCCAGTGCAAGCGCTTCCATGAAACAATGTTTCGCCTTTTCCGAACGGCTCAATTTCAGCATCATCAGTCCGCGTAAATGGCACATCGACGATTCAATCTCCACCGCGAGTCAGTTGGCGAGTAAACGAGTAGACCAAAGCTCGTACCTTGACACCTCCGTCCAAGTTCGGAACTGCAGGACCACTCCGCTCCAACTCACGGAAGGGGTTCGCCTCGCCGAGCATTTCCAATGCATCTGTCCATTTACCTTGTCGCACCTGGCTCTGCGCAGCCAAGTATCTGCACACAACACTCATGTCCACAAGTCGCGATACGCCCTCTTCGAACCCGACTGCGACGTCAATCATCTCGCCAGGGCCCACGGGCAGTCTCGGGGCCACCAGCGTTCCCGTAGCCATTGGCAAGACAACGGTCTCTCTCCCCTTTCCCTTAATATCAGGTGCAGACGGTTGGAAGTGGCCATTGCTCAGTGGTGCTACCGGTACGTTTGGAGGTTTGGGCGGCGACGTGGGGAACGGTCGCGTGAGCAGTCGTTCCGCGCGGGAATACTGATGCGTCAGAAAATACGTCTGCGCAAGCCAAAACGCGTCGTTTGGGTCATCTGCAACAATCGAGCAATCTGTACTGCGGGTCATGAGAATGAACATACTCACTGGTTATACTGACGATCTTGTCGCCCCAGAACGCAGCCGTGTCGTACATATGCTGTAGGAGCGCGTCATGTCTCCACAGACGCATACGATCGACCATCTTCCATTCGTATCCCTCGCCCTCGGTATCGGCGTCGTCCTGGAACACGTCAGTGGTGTCATTGGCGAGCGGGTGTCTGCTGGTCGTCTTTGTTCTCCGCGGCAAGCGCGGTGAGGAGCATAGTGGCGATACAGGGAGAAGTGAACGATTCGGATCCAACGTGAACGAGCGCTGATTTGACGCGGTGCCGCTGTTGGCTTCCACGAATGAGTTTACAAGCGATTGCGGTCCGAAGGACAAGGACGTGTTTATGGAGTGGCGAGGGCGTGAGCTCGAAGGCGACGGAAGTCTTGGGACAGGCTGCACATTGAAGTTGTGTATTGGCGGAGGTGTCGATGCCATAATATTGGGAACAGCCTCTTGTCGCTATTTCGAGTACCTCTATTCAGCCGAGCCTCGAGAATGTTATGTAGACCAATTATGAGATTTTTTTTCAAAGTTTCAAACCTCCAAAGCATCGACAGCCAGACACCAGCCGCGGACTGAGTGAAAAAAATGGGTCGTTAAGACGTGGCCGAGACAATGTTGTTGTGTCGAGAATCGGAGGCGGTTGTTTGGATCTAAGGCTGTTGGTAAACAAAACCATGTGATCTTCATCTTGCTCGCGATCTCTCGAATTTCGTCGATGTAGTCAATTTATCGTTGCTACCTCTCCACCCCCGACAGCAAAAGCCGTTCAAGATGCAGCCAAAAGCGCGAAAACAAGGCAAAGCCACCCAGGAGAAGTTAGAATCAGCGAAGCCAAAATTTACTGAGCCGAGCAGCGGCGCAGCGCCAAAAAGTGCGAAGCCTTCGAAGAAGCGGAAAGAGGTCCAGGAGGAGCACGTAGAATCGGAGCAGGAGCAGGAGCCCGTCGATGATGACGAGTCAGAAGATTCGTCTGACGAAGACGCCTCGGACCTGGACGTGGGCGAGGAGTGGGCAGGGATCGACGTGAATACGCTCCCTACGATCGCGAAGGACGACGTGGTTGTCAAGAAGAAGTTGGAGAAAGCAAAGAGGCAACCGGTGAGTCTTGCTTTGGCTCATATCATAGCCTGCGTTTAAAACAAGCATTCGCTCGATGTTCAAAGACGGGGGACCGCGGTGTGATATACCTTGGCCGAATACCGCATGGATTCTACGAAGCACAAATGCGGTCATACTTCGCGCAATTCGGAGACGTCACCCGACTGAGGCTTTCGCGTAATAAAAAGGTGCCCTTGTCAAATATCCTCCAAGTTCTGCGCCAATGCACAACTGACCCTCTGGCGCAGACGGGCCGTTCAAAGCACTACGCATATATCGAGTTTGATTCCTCCTCTGTCGCCCAAATAGTGGCAGAGACGATGGACAACTACCTGCTCATGGGTCATATTCTCACATGCAAAGTCATCCCGAAGGACGAGGTGCACCCCGAGCTCTGGATCGGGGCGAACAGAAAGTGGCGGCTTGTACCGCGGGACCGTGTCGCGCGTGTGCAGCACAACAAGGTATCCTGCAGCGCTGTGTTCATATCTGCTATGAGCTGACACTACGGTCCACAGTCCCGGACACAGGAGGAGACGCAGAAGGCGGAGCATCGGCTGCTCAAGCGCCAAGCGCAGAAGAAGCGCAAGCTGGAAGAGGCGGGGATCGAGTATGATTTCGAGGCAGTTGCATATGCAAGTCCCGGCCATCGCCATACTTGATTTATATCGAATACAAACTTACCCCTTGTTTGTTACGCAGAAAAAGAAACCAGCGGCGATCGAGACGTAGCCGGTATTATATACTTACCCAGCGGTCTTCCACTGTATCGTCCTTTCGTGATTTCTTCGCGTGCAAATGTACGAATGTCGCTCCGGAATGTCGCTCGACTCCTTGGAGGAGCACAGTTGATAACATGTGATTTGTGAATATCCTCTAGGTTGCGATTTCTATACGTGAGTTGTTCCGCCTTCTTGACCAGCATGCCGAACCCAAGCTCGGGCTTACTCATTTAGAATGCTGGGCACACCGTTATAGTCCAGCCCCGTTCCCACTGGAAGTCTGCGGCATTTCTCGTGCCTTCTCTCAACCGTGCCTTGGCTATCCAGTGTGTGCTCTGGAATACTCGTGGCTGTTGGGCAGGTATCGGATGGTGCGGTATGTACTACGAGTCCTTTCGTGCCTTTCAATTTGTTTGCGCGGGGACAGTTTGCGCGGGGACACGGGGCGGCTCACGGGACGAGATACCAACGATCATGCATACTATGATGAGCAGTCCTCAGTATCCTGTCAATTTGTCAACCGGATTCGTGACAGCCTGAGACGACACCAGGTACTGATGCATACGCACGACGTTCGTAAGGGGACGTGGTACGAACGTGCCTGCTGGTACCTGGTACCGTCCGCCGGACATGTGCATGACACACGATGAATCAGATGATGCTAGGAATGCGACGGTCACAGGTGAACGTTAAACCTGCACGTAGCCTATGTTTTGCCGCAAGCTTCCCCTGCGACGAGGTCCTTCCCGCGAACGTCGAACGTCCTAGGAACCGAGCGGAGGTAAGCCGCCCTTGTCTGCCATCTCGATTCCTAATAGTCGAGAGAAAACACTCACCGCAATGCTGGTGAGTCCGTGCCCCGTGCGATAGTGCCGTCAGTCACAAACGAGGCGTGCGTGTCCGCTCTATACTGCTCCCCATTAGGAGAATTGAATGTCGGGACGGTGCACCAGGAGAATCAAGGGCAATACTAGAGGCTGGTGAACGAGTGTACGTGACTAGCATTCAATCAGGATTCAACGTTCAGTATTGAACTTACCCTCAGCAAATATCAATTAATTTCTGCAACCGTAGAGGGCTGGTCTTGGTCTATCGTAGCAGCCAAGTACTCTGCCTTCTGTATGTCCTGCGCGAAGTCGGCGACTAGACTCGTTTCCATTCGCCCGGGTGCACCGTATGTGCACGCGCTGCGCGCGATTTTGCGGGAGGGAATACTGCGAAAGTCGATACGGTGTCGTTATACCCCCCATACCTGCCGTCCAGAATCGAGACTAGTCGGCGGCGATTGAACACTTTTATGTTCGCCACGTTCCAGAACTAATTTTCGTTTTCAGGTAGAACGGTGCTAAACGTTAAACAACAACGCCGGCAGGGGCCGCATCAAACAACAGCCCTCAGACTCCCGCGCTTGTTATAATCCACTGACATGCACAGGGGGATGATCCAAACGGCCACCCAATTACACGAATGCCAAAAAATACACAAATACTGCTAGTATACAACACCCGCCAGTCTGCCAGTCCGCCAGTCTCGTACCCAAAAACCCGCTCACAAACCCCCCAGGCTGCCAGCGCACGAAAACGCAAAACCAACTCCCAGCACGCCCTACAACCGCGCCTTCCCCCGCTCGCCCTTCCGCTCAATACCCTCCCGGCGGTCCGTCGCCTGCTCCCCCCTCTCGTGCGCAATCAGCTGCGGGTTCTCAGGCTCCTCCTTCGCGCCGACGCCGCGCACCGACTCCGGGCGGTCCTCGGGCGCGACGCGCGACGGGTCCGAGGGCTCCTGGAACCCGGAGGGGGGCACGAGCTCCGGCTTCCGCTCGGGCTCACGCTTGGGCGACATCGCGTGCTTTTAGGTCTACTGGATGGCGGTGGCAGTTGGGGGGGGGGGGGGGGGGGGGGGGTTCGATATTACTCCCAAACGAGATAGATAGATACCTGGAACCCAAACGCAGCGCGGTTCAGTGCAAACCCCGGGGTCGAGTGTAGTACTGAGATCCCGCACCGTTATTATATATCGTGATAGTGTGCGAGTGCAGATGCAAGTGTGAATCACAACGCGGGTCGATGGTTGCAAGAGAACAACAACAACGGAAAGAAAGAAACGAACGAACCGAACCCCTCGCCTTCGGGCCCGCGGGACCTACGTCACCTCTGTCGGCGCACGCTCCAGCGAGCGATCGTGAACCAAGACAGCGCAAAGCGATCCTACACACCTTCCAAATCCGGCACCACCCCACCACCTCCGCGAGGTTTTTCACCGCCACGCCCAACGACCGCAAATAGCTTTGCATTCCACAAGCAATACACGTACTTCCATGCCAACCCGAGGTATTATTCACCCTAACCACACCATCACCATCCCCGGCCAAGCGCCAAGGCCCAAACCAAAAAAAAAGGGAAATAAAATAGCCAAAAAAAATAGAGTGAGTGTGACACACAACATGGGAGGGGTGGACGCGCGCGCGCGCGAGTACTACAACGAGAAACGGTTGGGGGGTAATCGTGGTTGGGGGAGGGGCCAGAAAAAACATGCGTCGTGAGGCGTGACAGTGAGGGGTAGTCAGTATAGTCAAACAGCGACACGGGGTACAAAAAGCGCTCTTCTAGCTCTATAGCTAGCTCTACACGGGGGGCACCGCCTCCGCGACGCCCTCGATGAAGCCCTCCTGCTTCTCGTTCGAGATCTCCTCCAGCGTCAGCTGCTTCGTCTCCGTGATCAGCAGCGTCGAGAACGCGCCCGTCAGCATGAAGAACGCGAGAATCTCCAGCCTACCGCACAGCGTCAGCAAGCGCACACACACACAGAGCAGAAGAAAAGCGACGCACAGGTGCTTCACAAACATATTCGTACCGCCAATGTTGATCATCCGCGCAAAGCCCACCTGCGAGACGACCGCGCCGAGCTTGCCCGACGCCGCGGCGATACCCGCGCCGGTGGAGCGGTACCGCGTCGGGAACGCCTCGCCGGGGACGATGAACGTCGTCGTGTTCGGCCCAAAGTTCTGGAAGAAGTTCGCGAGGCAGTACAGGAACACGAACGCCTTCGAGCCCGGGCCCGTCGAGTTCATCTTCTCGTACCCGAAGCCCATGATGATGAACAGGATCGTGAGCATGGTGAAGCCCATCAGCTGCAGCGGCTTGCGGCCCCAGCTGTCGATCACGAGGAAGGACGCCCAGTATCCCGGGATCAGCCCCCCGACGGACAGGATGATGTTCCCGACGCAGATGTTCCGCAGGTTCGTGTACACCTTCGCCGTGCCGGTGAGGCTCTTGCTCGGCGAGCCAAAGCCGATCGCCTGGAGGACGATGGCAGAGTTGAGACCGAGACCGTAGAAGGCGATCTGTCGGCCAGTCAGACGGAATCATTTCAGAGTGAAAAGCCACGTACGTCGAGCGCGAACCACGAGTAGGACGTGCCGATGAGCTGCTTCATGTTCTCCCACCTGGAGAAGTACTGGATGAAGTCGCGCCTTGTCGCCCGGGGCGCCTTGACGCGCTGCACGATCGCGTCGGGGTCGACGTAGTACGAGCCGCTGGTGAGGAAGTTGTCGACGTCCTGGGCGGCCTGCTTCACGTTGCGCTCGACATCCATGGTGAAACGCGGGGTTTCGGGAATAGTAAGACGGAAATAGAGGGCGATCGCGCCGGGGACGCAGCCGAGACCGATGAGGAGGCGCCACATTTGGTCGACCGAGGCGAGGACCGCGGGGTTATCGTGGAGGAGGCGGTGCTTGTATGCGGAGACGATGATGAAGGCGACGAGCGCGCCGGCTATCAGACGTTCGGGATTAGCGGTTGGAACGCCGCAAAAATCGAAGGCAAAAGCGCACCGAACTGGCCCCAACCCTGGTTGGCGAAAACGGCGGTCATGAGACGCCCACGGGTGCGTGCCGAGGCAAACTCGGACGAAATGACGGCGGACAAGGGGTAGTCACCGCCAATTCCGACGCCCATCTGTGTGCGCGAGTCAGATTGTGCGCTGTGAGGGATGTTCAGAGGCTTACGACGAAACGCCAGGTGATGATGACCGCGATAATATTTGCGGCGTGAGCCTGACCAGCAACGGCCTGACCGAACGTCGCGACGATAATCAACATGAGCTCGATACCGTCTGCATTGGGGGGTCAAACTACGGACATGAAACGGGAGGGAGAAATACTTACACATGCGCTTACGACCGACGAGATCAGCCATCCAACCGAAGAAGAGCTGACCGAAGAGGTTACCGATTGGAGTGGCTACCTTGACGCCTAGGGACTGGTTGGTGTTGAGGACCTGGCCCTTGCCGTAGACGTAGCCCAACATGGTGGAGGCGATGTTGATAGCGAAGATGTCGTAGCTGGAAGGGCGGGATGAAATTGGTGATCGGGCGGAAGCAAAAAAAAGATGAAACGCACGCATCGGTGAAGAAACCTACGCCGGCGACGAGCGACACCCTGACGTGAAACCAGCTGGGATAGCGGGATAAGAGAAGGGTGGGGGAACGACTGCGGAGAAGACTCACGAGAAGGGGGCGTTATCGACCTCTGCCAAAGCAGCACGACGCCTCTCGTCGAGGGCGATGGCATGTGAAGCGGTAGCCTTCTGGATCTCTGGATCAGAGGAATTGGTGGAGACCTTTTCGGCAGTGTAGGTTGCGGCCATCTCGACTCGGAGTCAGCGAGCGGGACGGGGTGGTGGTCGGGCGGGAGAAGGAAGGATGAGGGACAGAAGGAGAGGCAGGTCATGGGCGGGGGATTTTATGTGGAGAAAGGCGAGCCGGGCCAGGGAAAACCGGACAGATCTGATGAAACGGCCTGGAATGGAGCAAGGTTTGAGCTGCCTTGACCGCTTCTGCGGGGTGCACCGCGAGGGGACCAGACGCTCAGTACCTCGCACGTTCGACGCGTCCGGCCAATCATCGCACGCGTCGCGTCTCTTTGGCCCTGTTTGGCCCCCTTTCCCAAAGCGGACGACCGACTTCTCGCCATGCACGTTCCCTCTGCGCTCCCTCGGCTGCTCCTTCTCCCGCCGTCTGCCTCCTCTCCCTGCGCCGTGTCCCCGTCAGGCTACCAATTGCAAGTACTAGCCATTCGTGCCTCGACATCCAAATTTTCTCGGTACCGGTTTCCCCCGCTCTCCTCGGTCGATGGCCCACTGCTCTGTCCACCGCACTCAGCCTCGCCACTGCGTAGACGTCCCGCGACGTTGCTGTGCCTGGGAAGCGTCTCCTTAATCAAATTGCCTTTACCGTTCTGCTGGAGTTCACTTGACTCATCCGTGCCCGCGAGACATGTATACTTGGAATCTCAGGGCTATCTTCTCTATTAGTATCTACCCGTGCACGCCCCCCCTTCTGTGACGCTGCGGAGGATATCAAGTCATATGTGTACACCCCATCGTATCTCGACGCAGAGCGCCACACCGCGAAGCTTCCCGGTAACGTACTCCTCGTCCACGGTACGCCAGTAAGACCCACCGATGATCGATCGTCGAGCTCGACGGTGTGCCTCACCTCTCGCAGAAATAGCCGAGCATAATGAACGTGTCTCCCCCCCCCCGGCTCGCCATGACGCTAGTGGCGTTCCCAGCCGGCGCACCTACTCCTGCTCCAACTCGAGTGTCACGCTACCGCCAGTGCAGCCAGCACTGCCCGACTCCTCTGCATCGGCGGTATCAGTCCCTTTCTGTGTCCCCCGCTTCCCATCCCGTCCATTCATTCCACTTCAGCCAACCACGCTGACAGCAGAATGCGCCACCGCGTGCTATAGCACACTACAACAATTCCGCGCGTGTCGCACACGTTTGGCGCTCACACCCGCCAGGGCAGCACGTCTGCCGAATGCCACAGTCATGCGGTCCTCTCCCCTCCTTCCCTTCCCTGCTTCCTTCGCCCCCCCCCTTCTCCCCTCCACGCTGTCACGATGGCGACCGCCCTAGCAGGCCTGGCCCACTGCAGTGTGCACCGACGTGAAACCCAGGATCCCAAGGACGGGCGACAGTCTCCAGGAGCATCGCCCGCTCCCCCACTCTCTCCAGGTGGACCGATAGAAGCGTGGGGCCCAGGCGGTAAGTATACCAAGGTTCAGTCGCGCGCGCGCGATCTTCGCGAAGTCGAAGCACACCGTGTGTTGCCGCGGCCCGCGCGCACCTCGGGTGTGCGCAGATCGGGGCGGTGAGCAGGGGCTTGAGCTGTGCCGACGATCGCGTTGAGTGTTCATCGACATCTTGCCTCGGGGGGGACGCTCACCCCGCGGGCGATGGGGGCGTCGGCGAGCGCTGAATCGGCACGGTGCTCCGAGCGCGTCGATGATGCGTGACGCGCCGTCTGGCGAACGTATAAGCCGACTCTCGTCGGCATGATGCTGTCATCTTCAGGACCCGTGCCCAGTGCTGGCTCGCTGCGGTGGTTTCCAGGACCAGAGCGCGCACCGCTAGGTGCCGCCTCGAATAATCACCGTGCGCCTCTGCCCAGTTCTAGTCCGTATGTGCGATACCTTTTCGGCACGCGCGCTGTGCGGCCTATCGACCCTATCTGAAATGTGCGATGTCGCGCGCCCGCTGTCCTCGGATCACGAGTATCGCTGCCAATCATGGATGCATGACGCAAGGCATTGGTGGCGCATCATCTCTGTCCACATCACCCGCTTATCCGTCCCCCACGCCCCATCCGAGCGTATACGTCGCCACTTGGTGTGCGGCATCCGCATCGGCCTTCGAGTACGCGTCCGCCCTTCAGTCCGGCAAATGGCACGTATTCAGCACATGTACAGCGCGACGGCCGTTGGCCCAGATCCGTCAACGCGCCCACCGCCCGCACGTTCGCCAGGCACACCGCCTGTGAGCCACCGCTCGCTGCTACCCCACTCTGGTGGTCCCGACCTTTGCACACCGAACTGGCGAGTGGGTGCACCGGCTCTCGATGGCTGGAATGGACTGCGGCGGCGCGGATGTATCTGCGATCCGAGACCGCAGCGCAGCCGGACATGTGGTGCATTGTGGACCACCCGCTCGCAGCGCGCTACATAGTATTCGCTTCGTCCGCTCTGGACGAAAAGTTGTGCGTTTCTGGATTGAGTTCAAGGCGCGCTGGGTGTTTCCGTTTCTGAGCTCTCCGTGGAAGAACCGAGGGGCTCTGCGTAGAAGGGCGCGGGCGCGGGCGGGGATAATTCTCGAGCGCATCCCCTGCTGCGAGCCGTCGTCGTTCTGGTTTCTCAGAGTCCAATGCGAACACGCGTCATGGGGTTGTCTGTGTCTCCAGGTGACGACGACTTCCTGGAAGGAGGTCAGGTCGTATTCAGGCCTGGCGCGGTGCGCTCGCGCTCGAGTCTCGATTTCTCAGAGGAATGCCAGTCGAAGGCAGGCTGGAAGCAAAAAAATGCATTTTTTTCATTTTGCAATCGATCGTGATCATCAGCTTGCACGCATGTCGAACTGGTGAGCGAGTGCCAGCTCTGGAATGGACCGCGCCGCGGATGTTTTCGTGCGATTCGAGACCGCAGCAAGGCCTCGCAGCCAGAACTGGTCGTGTGTGGTGCTATGTGGACCCCACCCACTCGCAGCAACCTACTGTACATAATGTTCGATTCATCCGCTCTGGAGGAAAACGTGTGCGTTTCTGGAGGGAGCTCAAGGCGCGCTGGGTGTATTCGTTTCTGAGCTTGCCGTGGAAGGCCGAGGGCGTGGGCGAGGGACTTCTCGACCGCATCCACTGCTGCAAGCCGTCCGCATTCTCAGAGTCAAATCGGGTTATCTTTGTCTCCGGGCGACGACGACTTCCTGGACGGAGGTCGTATTCAGGCCTTGCGCTGTGCGCTCGAGTCTCAAGTCTCGATTTCTCGGAGTCAAATCAGGTTGTCTGTATTTCCGGGCGACGACGACGTCCTGGACGGAGGCCGTATTCGGGCCTAGCACGGTGCGCTCCGCGCTCCAGTCTCGATTTTTCACAGGAAGCCAGTCGAAGGCAGGCAGGCCAAATGCTTTTTTTTCTCCATTTTGCAATCGTGCGGCCGCGATCGAGATGGCTCAGGCGCGTCGACGCGGAACGTATCCTCCGTCCAGTTACGTTGGTGCAGATCCGCTTCGGGAGCCCGAGAGTTGACGTGCGCTGTCTGTGGAACAATCGTGAGTATGCTACATGTAGCCACGCCCTTCATTGACATCATTTTTATTCCCTTAAGATGAGTGCATAGCTTGTGGAGGACGCTCCGAGCACACCGATAGCCCATCCACCTCGCCTGCCAGAATAATTCACAACGGCGACCGCTGACCATAAGCACTACGTGCGCGAACGTTTCCCCATTAGTGAGTGCATTATGTCCGTCAGCTGATGCGGGCTATGTATATCGCCCTGTGCCCACTGACTCTCCTCGGAAACCAAGTATGGCTGTCAGTATCTCACTGCTGTCAATCGTAATGCAATGCGCCGGTGGTGCACCTTTTTTGTCCGCTTTGGAACCATGTTCACTCGCTCACCGCATGTGCGGACAGCCTGCACTCTACACAAAAATTTAGTTATTCAGTTCGCTGTCAGCAGCGGTGCATTGCAACTCGCAGCGCCCTCGCATACCGCTCCGCAAGTCTCGACAACATGCGAGCCACGAATCGCACTCATATTCACTGATTCAAGTCCAAATCTATCGTGCGCACGTTCGTCAGTCAGTCAGTCATTTGGGGCCGCATAATCTCCCCCGAGCCGCATCCCCGAGTCATCATCCATTCGTCCCTCTCAGACTAACTCTTCACAGGCCTCGGCGGTCCTAGTTTATGAATAAGCCACCCCCCGCCTGCCGCCGGCTCGGGATGCGCTGCCTGTCCGTCACCGGTGAGTGTTCGAAGTGTATTCGATGGCTGGAACGCTGTCCACGGTTGTCTTGTTCCCTTCGAGATTTCAGGCTTCATATATGTGGCTCGACGGTCAGCATATTCGTCCGCTCTGGAAAGCCTGCTCGTTTTCTGGGGGCCCATCCCTTGTTTATCACTGACCTTTCGGCGGGATTTGCAGAAACAAATTGCTCGAGTTCCGCGGGCGAAGCAAAATATCGACTCACCGCACATCGCTGTATCATCGATGTTGCCGCCTTCCAAGGACGACTTCCTCGACCTGGGTTCGCTCGCGTGCCAGAGCTTGCCCAATCGATTCGCCTCTCGAGCCTCGCACTGGTCAGGCACGGAAGCGATATTGAAGCGTTTTGCATTTTGCAGTCATAGTGCGATCGAGCCTGCCCGCAGCTGCAGAGATCGAGATGACCTAGGCGTTGCAGAAGGACGGAGCTAGCGGCTTTTCTGTGCCTCTGCAGCTGCTCCGTGGACTAGGTGGTTGCGCTGGCTGAAAGCGCGCGGGTGCTGCCGGGTTTGTTGTGTGCGTCAAATTCTGCATTCTGTGTCCTGGGGTGGGGGCGTCTGTGCCATAGAGCGAACTCGAAGGAACGTATATATCATCTATCCGTGTGGTCTTCTTGTCTTCACTGGCAGATTGCTACGGTCCCTGAACAGTCGAAGCTCGACTATTTCGAGACATGCTTCCGTCGTGCTCCTCTGATGTTGTTGTCAATGCGACGTGGGCCGCCAACAAAATTTCAACGGACGTATTGGATGCTGAGCGACGTGCCGCACGCCGTGGCCTTTACCCTCGATGACGCCTTCGATCGGGCCCACTGGGGTAGACCCCCCACACTCCTGGATGCCAGACTCAACGATAGGCTCAACCACATACGGTTCTCCCGACGAACATGGGCGCGCTCGTGCGGCCGGGGCCAGCGGTTTGGAGACTTCAACAGGGTCTCCACACACTTCGGTGTGTCTTGATGCGAGGTACGGACATGCAAGTAGCAGTCATTAATTCCCGTCTGCTCCTTGGCTTCTCTTCCATTTTTCACGGTATTAGTGTCATTGATGCGAGTCGGTGCATACGCGCGCCCGTAGTTTTTGAGCGGTCCGCCTCGGCGTTGTGCGGGGTGCGCGTGGGCCCGCGGTCGAGCACGATGGTCCGCAATTTTTCACATAACCTTGTCGGTACCAGAACTTGCAGAAAATTTGCATCCGCCAGCTGTAGAACAGAGGCGCAGTAACGCGAGCCTCGAGCTCGGGCTTGGTTTTTCAACGTTCTTGAGGTGTCCGGATATAGAAGGTCGATAAGCTGAGATCTCATCGTGATCACACACGTTCAACGTTCCAGCGCCGGACTCGCGTTATCGAAATTTTCCGGGCCCGGTGCCTCTCATCAAATTGTCTACGACGTCGACATTCGACAGCACTGCGGAACTTAACACGCGTATTTTCAACGTCGTTCGACTAGCGGCCAAGACTTCAAATTCCAGAGAAAAAAAAAATACAGCTATTTGCCAGTACGCCCGTTTTGCGTGAGATCAATGTGACTTCTAGCCTAAAGTAACTGAACTAATTCCGTCAACCGGCCCAGAAGCGGCGGTGGGCATGGGAGGCTGCAGATAGGTGCATATGATACCTTTGGACGAATGTGCAAACGCAATCCATGTCTGAAAAGATGAGCACCCTTCTGGACCCTCTCGGTGAGACGGGGTGGGAGAGATATTCCGTTATGTCGTACGTGCTTCCTCATGGACGTTGACGACGTCTGATGATGATCTGTATGTGGTATTTACCAACGGAGCCCAAGGTTTGTAGTGCGCACTATACGGGCAGAACTATCACGGTCACGCCGGTGAACGCGAACGTTTGAGATCAGGCACCGCGGAGGGAGCCGGTCTACGGGAGACGCCCTGCGAGTGGTTCCTCATTTCCTCAGGCTCAATATAAGTATGCCGCATGCCGCCAACCCGCGCTCCGAATGCGCTGCGAGCCTCCACCGACATAGTGTCACGCCGCGCGATACCCCTCGGGCCTGCGCCCCTCGCTCATGGCAACGTCCCCCATCGCGGTCTCGGCGTTCACCCACACCTCCGTGTCGAGCGACTTCCACATCGCGCGACAGTCCAAGGATGGCGCTGTCTCGTATCTGAGCGACCAGCGTGCTGCGCTCCTCGCTGAGATCGACAATGCCAAGTTTTCGTGCGTCACTTCTCGTCACGCTGCCAATCTTTCAAGCTGATAGTTGTGCTGGTGATGCCGCAGATGGTTCCATGTCAAAGTAGCGTTTGTATCTGGCGCAGGCTTCTTCACTGACGCGTGAGCTTGAGCGTGTTTCTGAACCTTGGACTGAGTTTGTGACTGGTGATGCACTAGCTATGACATATTCGCGATCAACATCGTCTCGTCTATACTCGGATACTTGTACGGCTCAGGTATGTCATGTTTGCATTTCAGCGCAGCACGTGTCTTAAACGCGACTATTTCTAGTCGATGCGACGGATCCAAACCTAGCAAATCGCTCGTTGAGCTCTATGCAACAGCTAGGCATCAAGATCGCGACGCCTGTGGGCATCCTCGCTGGGCAGTTGATTTTCGGCTGGCTCGCAGACATAATGGGCCGCAAGCGCATTTGTGAGTGCTCCACAACCAAACCCCACCTCCTCGCGATTGACGGCACGTGTGATCCAGATGGTCTAGAGCTCATCATCATGATTGTCGCGACTCTCGGTCAGTGCATATCCGGTGCGGGCTACGGAATCAGTTTCATTGGTGTCCTCATCACCTGGAGAACTATAGTGAATTATACGTCCATTCATCCAATGCCTTCGCACTGACCATGGGTTGATGCAGATGGGCATAGGCATCGGCGGTGACTACCCGCTCAGCGCTGTAATCTCATCTGAGTTCTCGTCTGTCCACATTCGGGGACGCATCATGACTGCGGTCTTCGCCAACCAAGGATGGGGCCAACTTTGTATGTCCTGCTCTCCGCGTTCCAATATGTTTGTTCACGGTCTCCGCTGCAGCTGCCACGCTCGTTTCCCTCATCGCCGTCCTCGCATACAAGCGCACACTCGACACGGACTCACCCACCTTCCTGCTCCACCTCGACCAAATATGGCGCATCATCATCGGGTTTGGCTGCGTCCCTGCGTCGATTGCCCTGTACTTCCGCCTTACCATCCCGGAGACCCCTCGCTACACGATGGACATCGAGCGCAACGTCCAGCAGGCCGCGGAGGACGTGGATATGTTCCTTACCACTGGCACGTACACCGTCAACCCCGACGCCGTCACGCACCGCGCACATGCACGGCGTGAGGTCCAGTCTGACTTCAGGTCGTACTTTGGGAGATGGGAGAACTTCAAGGTTCTGCTGGGCACATCTTACTCGTGGTTTGCGCTCGATGTCAGTCCACCATCACACCCATCGGACGTTTGTGGATGCTGATGTCCTCGCTAGATTGCATTCTACGGCTTGGGACTCAACTCCTCGGTCATCCTCAACGCTATTGGTTTTGGATCACCCGGTAGCCTTACTGCCACCAACGCCATATACGTGAGCATGAAGAACATGTGCATCGGGAATCTCATCCTCTCCGTGGCGGGCTTTGTCCCCGGTTATTGGGCGACATTCTTGGTCATCGACCGCTGGGGCCGCAAGCCCATCCAATTCTGGGGCTTCGCCATCCTAGCCGTGCTACTGATCGTGATGGGTCAGTTCGCCTTGCGCTTCATATTGCCGTTATCTCACACTCTCCTCACTTCAGGGTTTGCGTACAGGAAACTGGTGGAGACGTCGAAGGGATTGGCGGTCTTCGTCTTCCTCTACTGCCTCGCGAACTTCTTCCAGAACTTTGGACCCAACACGACGACGTTCATCGTCCCCGGCGAGGCGTTCCCGACGCGATATCGCTCAACAGCCCACGGCATTTCTGCTGCCAGCGGAAAGCTGGGCGCCGTCATTGCGCAGGTAGCCTTCCAGTGGCTCAAGGACATTGGCGGCCCGAATGCATTCATTGACCACATGTGAGCTCATCGGTATACATAACGCCTGTATTGGGGCCTGCTCACACACGCGTCGCGATTTCTTTCTGCAGCCTCGAAATCTTCAGCTTCTTCATGCTCACTGGCATGCTGTCCACATTGCTCATACCCGAGACGAATCAGAAGACGCTGGAAATCCTGTCGAACGAGAGGGACTCTACAGACTCGTACACCGGGGGTATGTCTACCCTGCACGTTTTGACACCAGTTGCTCACTCTTCTTTGCCCGATGTAGAGCTTCCACGCACTCGCCTCAGGAATGACTTCAGCAACAACCTCAGTACTGATGAGTTCCGGATGACTCCCATCAGGCTCAATCCGCTCGAGAGCATGCCTTCCTCGTCCCAATCTTCTCCCGTCGAGAAGAAAATCGGGGACGGTATTTTGAGCTCGCGGCGAGTACATTATGACATATTTGAGATGGTCTCTTGATCATGGTCCTGTGTCCCTTGTACTCACTTCACGTTGTGTTGTATCCCTTATTCTGTTGCAGTTCTAGCTGGACTTGGCTCTCAAGATACGGTTCACCTTCGTTTATATCACCTCTCTTTATCGCACATGCTTGGTTATTTTCGGTGTAGAAGCGAAGGGATTTTGGCGATTTTCTTGTTATACATTAGCTGTGGTAAATGTAAGTACGCGATGTAATTGTGATGTAGTAGACCAAAAGCAATAGTACAGTGTTAGAATCCACTGGCACCGATCATCCTAGGGAGTGGGTGAGCATTGGCGAGCAAGCAACCTAAGTGAGATTCCTTCGGACAGCGGAGAAGGCAGAGCATGTGGGTGGTCGTCAGAAGTACGACTGCATAAGGGAACCCCTTCGCATGGTATCTCGCTGATACGTATAGCAGCGCGGGTCGTTCTCATGCACCGGCCAGCTCCCCTCATACCCCATGGCGTACCCTGCGCTCTTCCCACCCATCCCATGAAAGGGTCTCCAGAACATCGCCGGGGGCCGAGGACGAGGGACATGAGGTTTTCTGCATCGTTTTCTCTTCGGTTCAGGTAGACCTGGAGTTGTCACGTCGACTACTGGACACAATACTCCTTGCGCGGGTAGGGAATGCGGAGATGGCTGGAAGTCCGCGGGTGGCAGGGAGAGCGCGAGCTTTGGTTTCCTCGGCGGAGGTTTCTCCCGTTCTACTACCATCATGATTGGCTCAGGAGTTGCAAGCTGGGCTTGGACGTGAATGACTTTCTTGTGGTCGTTCTTGGAGGGCTGTGAATGCAGGAGAGTGAGAAGCTGAAGCTGCCTTATAAATCGGCACATACAAGATATGTCTGCTTGGATTCTGCCATAACCCAGTCAAAATCTACTGCGACAGCTTGAGCCTGTGCCCGCCGGCGTTCAGCCTCTATTTCGTCATCCTCGCAAGAAGGTTCCTGGACTCTGCACTAGTTCAAATACTGAACAAAAGAGTGAAACGGTAAACTCACACTATGGCTGGGGGAGGCTTTGGTTTGAGAAGGATAGATTTGGGGGGAAGTGCACGCGAGACTAGGCGGAATGCTGCATGTCTGCTCAATGAAGTGCAGATGTGCGCTATAGAAAGCTCGACATACGGAGAGGAGATGACTCCGACAAGTGCACATCGTCTGCACCTATTCGTCGCTTTTTTCTTCTTGGAGTGTCGTGCTCTTGATCACGAGGAGAAGTGGTCAGGTTTCCGAATGATCTCTTCAGCAATCCTTCCAGCTGTGCGATCATCTCTGTGCGTTCTGCTCCCTCATAGCTTGGCGGATGGTCATTGTCCTCTAAAGCCAAGCGATCTACCCTTTTAGTGGCTTGAGAAAGGGTATGCGGATTGGAGAACTGAGGAAACATTCCAGAGGTCGTGCGCGTTTCGCTGCCAAAGTCCGTAAGCACGTGGAGGCGTTGTTAGGATCAGAAGCTCTTGCCAAACAATCACGTAAGCGGACGCGACGCAAGCCGATATGGCAATCGATGAAGGTGTGGCGTTATTTACGTCCCGGAAGCCAGATCACCGTAATTTTTTTCGGTGTTATCGATGTGATAATCTTCTCGTGGTTGCCGCGCACCCCTTGACTCTCAACCACCATCTCTCTTGCCTGCGTAGTTTTTTCTCGTTCTGCAAAGCGTTGGTCGACGCGGCTGCGCTCAAGTGGTCTGTGCAGAAGAGTTGCGAATAGAGACTGCACTTCCTCGCTGGAGTACATCGCGGAATGACTTTCCGCATCGCCCATTTACTCCGGCGGGAAGTTCTTCGCTGGGAAGTTTGAATTACGCCTCTCGAACTGGTCTCGCAAATGATTGCAAGACGTTGTCACTTGTCATGTCAATGAGTTGGTGAAGCGGACGTCAATGTTTACAGGCGAGTCTCTCCCGCTACTGCTGTCTCATTTTTCGACCTCGCAGCTTGCAGCATCTTAGCGGCGACACATTCATGGGACTGGGGTGGCTCAATCCGTGCACCGTGCATTGAGGAAATTGTACGTTCTCATGGAGCAGTTTTCCAGGATGTGGTCAGTGTCAAAAGAACACAATCAAAGAGACAATCTACGTATGCGCAATTGGCACCGCCTGATATTCTGGTAATGCAACATTTTTGATGCTGTGCTACCGCTCGTGTGGACTGTCGTGCCGAAATATTTGGCGGAATGTGGCGCTCGGCTTGCTGTTCTCTGGCAATAATCCTGGTTCCGATGACTTTCCTCTCATTTCCGCTCTCTCTCCTGTGAGTCCTGTGGTTAGCGTGAGCTGCTTGCCATGTGCACCCTTGACCACTCGCGGTCTTATTCACATCTTCCGGCCACAAGTCCATGCGCCATGACACGTTGTGACTCATCTGTGCACGACACCTCTCTCCTTCGTTCCCTAGTGTAGCCTTCGTCGGTGTCGAAGTGGTTGTGCTCAGATCCCCAAGAGTTGATCCCTCAGAGATCTGAGCACAGCCACCTCGAATGATAGTTGCTTGTGAGTCATTACGCTTCGCTATTTCAAACTAACCGTCTCATTCTAATTGGGCGTTGCGTATTGCAGGCGCACCATGGTCCGCCTGTCACGCAGTTATGACTCATGTCTGAGATCTGGAAGTCGTATCGCCTACATTATGACTCGTCTGTATCGCTTATAAGATGACACCACTTGCTCCTTCCTTCGTTCGTCCGTGTTACCCCGCTCGCCTTACCGAGTTTCCCGCTTCTTGAATATTCTTGCAACAGTAGTTGGAAGAATATGCATGCAGCAGGCCTACGCCAGTCATAAAGACCCGTCCTTCCTCCTACCTTTCTACAGCTTGGCGTTCAACAGCTGGGAAAGGATGATGAAGAATAGGCTGAACTCCTGGCAAGTACACACAAGTACATGGCGGCTGACATCAGCTGGCTGGATTTCTGGCGAGTACACACTAGTACATGGCGGTTAACATCAGTCGTACCCAAGGTAGGCAATGTGGAGACTGATGGCAAGAAAAATACCAGTACACTAAAATAAGAACCGGATACGAAGAAGCACCAAGACATTGTCCTAGGCAGTGTGGGTTTAAATAATAGCAAGCAGGTCGTCCCGTTAAGGTGTGTGGTATAGTGTCTTGACTGCGCTCCGTCAACTAACGCTCACTTTCACCAGGAAGTGGGGCGACTTACAGGTCTCCACTTAAATTGAGGCTCTCAGCCCCATCGCGCGGGCCCCAGCACCGATGGCGCCCTCCCAGCCCAGGAACCTCTCGCCAGTGACCTTCCCCGGGGAGCCATACGCCTCCTCGTCATCCACCCAGGACTGTATGCTCTTCGCACGGGCCCACACTGAGATAAACAATATGCGCTTCAGCTTCCGGTTAAGGAAGAACCAGTGCGAACTCCAGAGCAGCGCACCGCGGCGCTTCATCCGGATGTGCATAGGCGACATCGAGCGCGCGAGGAGGTCGTCGGAGTCCTCGCTGGACGTGGTGACAGTGCTCCGCCAGCTCGGCTGACGGCGCACCTCGTCGACGTCGTAGTCGTCGAACTGGAACGTGGTCTCTTCGTCATCCGTAGAGGACTCCGCGTCTCCGACGGACGCTAAATCGTCCTCGTCGTCGGAGAAGTCGTTCGCGTGCGGGTCGAACTCGATGTCGGGCGAGTACGAGTAGACCTCGCAGTCGGAGAGCCCGATGACGTCGTTGAGGATGCGGTAGAGGGTGGGGTGCGTGCCTGACACGGCCTTCGATGGCGCGTGGGGGCTGGGCTTGAAGTAGTCTGAGGGCGAGGAGGACGTGGGCACGGATGAGGGGAAGAAGTCGGCGGAAGTCGGCGGGTACGCGGAGTATGTCCGCGGGGCCTGCATGCCGGCGCGGTGGGGTGATGCGAGGGTGGTGCTGAGGGAGTTGAGGACGCTTGCGCCGCTCTCCTCGCGACTAAAGTGCCAGGGACGGACGTCGGAGAACTCGTGGTCGGGGAAGGCGACATTGAGGGTGGCGATGAGGAGGTAGAGGGTCCTGCGGGAGTGCTGCTCCTGCATGGGTCCGAAGGGGGTCATGTCGGGCTCGCGGTCGAGCGCGATGAAGGACGGGACGGGCGGGGAGTTGGAGAGCTCATCGTTGTATGCATTCTCGAGGGTGCGGAAGAGCTTCTTGTCGCGCTTGATGTTCTTGCAGCTGTACGCCTCTATCCGCGTGTGGACAGAGCATTCCGGGCCCTCGTGGGTCAGCGCCTGCGCGAGCCGCTCGAGCTCGGGGACTTCAATATATTTCATTACTAGGCTACGGTGGGATGGTGCTCGTTGTGGCTGTCGTCGTCGTCGTCGTCGAGGTTGGTGTCGGTGGCGGGGTTTATGATGTGAGCTTGACGAACCAGAGTGGAGGAGGTGCGGGTGATAAAGGAAAACAGGCTGCTACCGCGGGGGCACATGACGTCCCCTACAGGACGTGCCGCTCAGCCTGAGGCTCGCGCACGTTCTCCTCTCCGAAAGAAATTAGCCGTCATGTCTTCCACCCACGAGCATACACTTCAGTCACAGTTTTGGTAAACGAGCAACCTCCTGCGCACGAGCCCATGACGTTTTCTGGCAATATATCCCACCCGCTTCCTTTGTTCTATGATGTCAACTTGGAATTACAGAAGTAACGGCATATGGCATGAATTCTTCCTTGGATATTCCTATCTAATAACTGAGCGGCCGCACGGAAGAGTTGCACACAGGGAAGTGCCTATGATACAGTCAGCCGCGCAGTAGGCGGAAATCATACACGGCTCGGTGCTAGAGCACGGAGCCCAGTCTGCAGTCCGCTCGACCGTTCTCTGAATGGTTCTTGAACGATGGCTACCGCATTTATTTAAAAATGAGAATTAGATAATTTCGCTTACTGTAAGTACATGCTCTTCGGAAATGCTCTCATACACCTTTTGTGTACCAGCACCTGGGGAATGTTACACCTTCTCATCTCGTCTTATCAGTAGCTTGAACAGCGTCGGTCCAAATATTCCTCTCCAGGATCACTAGCTTCTTGCTCCTCACCATTTCCAGCGGGCGCAGCAGCGCGCCCACATCCCGCATCTTCAGCGAGTCCTTCAGATCCGGGTTGAACTTCCACCGATCGAAACTATCCACCGTGCCCGTCGCGTGCCATTTGTTGGCAGAGAACCCAGCGGGGTAGTGCTTCGACGCCGTCGATCCGTCGAATTCCGCGATGACATGTGTGACGGCGGGCGTAAACGTAAAAGCTTCTGGGGAGAGGTGTTCGGTCTTGTTGTATGTCCAGTGCTGCTGTGAGTGCGGGAGACAGTGCAGATATGGTGGCATGTGCGTTTGCAGGAACAGGGAGGCACCCGTCTGCGCGGCGAGGTTGGATATGTGAACGTGTACTGCAAAGAGTGGATAAGTCACAGAGATAACCAGAAATGGATGTGGGACGGACCGTTCTCATGCGAAGCGTACAGCTCGTTGAACTTGGATAACACCTCACCTCCTGGGTAATTGGCGATGGACGCCATTGCAAGTAGGTAGGTGGTGACGCAGTTGCATACCAGAAGGCCAGAGACAGCCAGGAAGCACAACCGACCAAAAAGACTGCTCTTCCTGCGGGACATTCTGGATAGCGAGCACGCAATTAGAATCTACTTAAGCTTACTGTCAGATAACGTCAACGCACAACCATGCGCCGCCTCGCGCAGCAGCGATGTTGAAGAGCGGCACAATGTAGACGATGAACCGCCACTCCTTATGGCCGAGCCCGCTTATGAGGACCAGATATGCCACGGCGGGCACGAGGAGCGCGCGCACGCGCGAGTCGCTGAGGGCACCGACGAAGGAAAGCGGTAGTGCAGATAGCAAGAGTTTAGGGAGGAAAGACGTGAAATAGGTGTGGAAGGGTAAAACCTACTGCTCTTTGAGTGCTGTAGACACCGGAGCGGGAATAGAGACGTACACCCCACTCGGAGCTCTTGCCTTGCACGACGTTGAAGTAGACTCCATATAATTCTGGCCATAATGGCCACTGCTGCCAGAAGTACGAATCTACGGCGCTCGTCAAGGCTGCCAGAATAGTACGTCAGCGCAATATCCGTTAAGACGAACGACGACAAACCAACGGAGCTCAGGCCAGCTATTAAGCCGATCTTTATAATGTTGGTGAGCGTTGTGTAACGCCGTACCACAGCTTGTAGGACAAGAGGACCCAGTAAAAGGACGACCTCGGAGCGGAAGACAACGGCTGTGAACGTCAGCAGCGCTATCGCCCAGTGGATGCTGTACCTCGATGGTCGTGTCGAGTTGGGCGCACGGTTTACAAAGTAGGACAATGCGACGTTCACTGAGATACCACTGAGATCCTTCTATTCACGAATAGTGACAGCACAGCGCACCAGGAAACACCGCGAACATGTTCGGCAGGGTGCGTCCCATCCAAAATGGTAGATGGAACTGCGTGCAGGTCAAAAAGGCGAAGAGCACGCTGGTCAGCCCGCCGAATCGGCGGGAGACTGTGCGTCTGAGCAGACAAAATCCGATTGCATTGATAGTGGCAAGGACTAGCCTGACTACAGCAAGGTAGGTATGGTATGATAATACGTGTACAACGACTGAAGTCGACGAACCGATGATTTGTAGGTCGAACTTGTCTCTGACAAGCTCGAGACTGCACGCGAGTCGGATGGGAGCGTTCGACAGCCAGGCTAAGAGCACGCTCCCGATGAATGTACGAGGTACGGCGCCAGGGAAGATGAAGTGGTCATACTTGGAGCGTGAGTTTGCGGTTCCTTCAGCAGTGCACTAAACAGGAGTACCTTGGGGAGCACGTCGGGTCGCACGCCGTACATCAGCACGTCGTGCGTCGCGTGCAGACTGAAGCTCTCCTCGACTTTGGTGTACGGCGCAAGGAAGACATGTGCCCAGCTCGTTGCTACGATGAGGAGGTCAAGCACAGCGCTCATGCTCGGCGGGACGGTGTCGCCAACGAATCAAACTGTGAAGATACAGGTGCAAAGAGGTTTGTACCCCTGGGTCTCCAGCCGAACCGTGCGGCGTTATCACACTACTTAGCAGGGAGAAGAAAGAGAAACGGGCGGGCTCGGTCTTTCACTGTAATGCTGTTACAAAGGGATGTTACACTAGTTGTAGTGCCCTGTACAAGCTTCTTGGAAACTTCATTAGAACCTCGGACTGAGTACTGCTTACGTACACTGACAGGTCCGGATTACTCGGGGGACACGATAGCAGCAGCAGTGTCCCTTGTCCAAGTCTTCCACCTGGTGGGGCAGGAAGCCTGCAATGTTTCTTTTCGAGCGTCACTCGCTAGCTTTACCAGCTTCGCTCTTTCTTCTCTTCTTCCAGGATGCGGTAGCGCTATCTAGCGTTAAGAACGGTACTCTCGGCCATAGCTTCAATTCGTACGCATATGAGTTGGCGGTGAGTGCCTGCGTTTGCCCTCGGATGATTAGGGAATGAATATTGCGCATTCCAGCCATCTCTTGTTACCACTCGGAGACCAGGTGCGTTGCATCGGCCGATTACGGTTGCACTCCACACTCACGTAGATCTTCGCAGAGGAGTGCCCACCATGTTTCAACTGCCAGCTTGACAGATTCTCGTGTGGACACTTTGGAGAGTGCTCCAACTATGACGGACAATGCAAGTGCCCAGAAGGTTGGGCGGGCATTGACTGCTTGACTCCTCGTGCGTATCTTAAGTTACGGTGCTGGAGGTGGTGCGCTTACTTTCGCCGCAGAATGCGACTCACTCGCCGATGGCGAGAAGCGCCGACAGAGGGAAGATGGCCAGAAATGCGAATGCAAAGATGGGTGGGGTGGAGTCAATTGTAATGGTGGGTGGTGTTGTCATCAAGACTACTCGTCCGGTCGCTCACGCAGCCGCAGTATGCAAGACCGACGATGCCTGTATCGGGTTTCCCCTGGCGGGCCAACCGTCTATTATGGACGAACCCGTTGCGAACATGACATGCTACAGTGGGGGCGAGACGGTATTCCAAAGTCACCAAATGTGCCAGGTCACCAGTACGTCGCCGTGCCTGGCGTCTCTCCGCAGCCTGTCACTGACCGGTTGGATGCAGACCGCAAGATTCTCGATATGCTTCCAGATCGTCCCCCAGAAGTGACTTTCACATGTGACAGGCCATCCGCGACGTGCCAGTTTCAGTTTTGGGCCGCCGAAGTCGAGTCGTTTTACTGCACTTTGGATCATTGCGCGTCCAATGTGGAACGAGGCTACGATACCAACATGACAAGTTACACATGCAATAATATTAAGTGTAAGTGTGTTCCCGGACGGTTTATCTGCGGCGAGGAGAACAGCATCGGTAAGTCCAGTGGTGCGGCTTATAGTATATTGCATTTACACTGATTCTGTGCAGACATCACCGATTTCCTGAAGGAGGATATTGTTGGTCCAGCTTCGTTCACCTGTAAGACTGGGCAGGGATGCAAGTTCGAAGAGCCCGGCATGAACGGGTTGATCGAAACCTTCTTCGGGGACGGCTACATCACGTTGGAGTGTGATAGCGGTGAATGTCTGCACTATTCACAGGTTCCAGGTTATGTGGTATGGTCACATTCTCCATTCTTCTGAGTTTGTAAATCGCTCAGATTTCTTCAGCGCCCGCCCAAACCGGACAACAGCAAATTCGTCGCCTTGAGCATCGCCGGTGCAGGACTAATCGTCGTCGTCGTCTCTGCAAGTAAGTCCCCTTTGTTCCGTCGACTGTTCAGATTCAAGGAATAACGCTTGGCAGTACTTTGGTACGGTGGCAGAGCGCGCTCCGGGGACTGGGGAGGGATTCGTCTCCCCGAGAGCGAGACTGCGAAGCTGATGACCGACCATGTCCCCGCATCGCTGCACTTCACCAACATCTCATATACGATCGGCAACCACACGCTTCTCGACTCTGTCACAGGCTCGGTCAAGCCTGGCCAGCTTATGGCAATCATGGGCGCGTCCGGTGCCGGCAAGACGACGTTCCTTGATATCCTGGCGCGCAGGCGCAAGCGTGGTGTCGTCAGCGGCCGCACGCTGGTCAATGGCAGAGATTTCGCGGACGCGGATTTCAAGAAGGTGACAGGCTATGTGGACCAGGAGGACACTCTCATGAGTACGTTGACTGTGTACGAGACTGTGTTATACTCCGCGCTGCTACGGTTGCCGCGGGAGATGAGTTTGGAGGCGAAGAAGTTCAGGACGTTGGAGACTATGCATGAGTTGGGTATCCTCGGGATCAAAGATTCTAGGATTGGGGACTCTGGTATGGATGTCCATTTTGTTTGGGCATCACAGATATACTCATTCAAATGCATAGGACACCGTTCGATCTCCGGTGGTGAGAAGCGCCGTGTTTCCATCGCATGCGAACTGGTCACCAGCCCATCTATTCTGTTCTTGGATGAGCCCACGAGTGGTGAGTGTCACTGAATGCATGCTCGTTCCCATACTCATACTTCGTCTTAGGTCTTGACGCCTACAATGCTCTGAGCGTTATCGATAGCCTGGTGTCGTTGGCGAGGGATTACAATCGCACGGTCGTGTTCACCATTCACCAGCCTCGCAGCAACATAGTGTCGCTCTTTGATCAACTCATCGTCCTGGCTCAAGGCAAACTCATTTACTCTGGAGAGGCGGACAAGTGTCACGAATATCTTCAGTCGATTGGTCACCCGTGCCCCCCAGGATTCAACATTGCGGACTTTTTCAGTATGTGGAACGGTCGTCAGTTCTACCGTGTAATCACTGAAGGCTTGCTCAGTCGACCTGACAATGCAAGCGAGCATAGAACCCAGCTCCACGGAGAGCCCACCGGCGGAGCCAATTCCTTCCGACGGAGACAACAACGTGCGCGATGAGGAGCGGGGCTTCAGCCAAGCTGTCGGCGCTCTATCGTCCATTCACTCCAATGGACAGTCTTCCACCGCAGCCGACGAGACGGAGCTGCAGACGCGCGCCAGCTCTATCGCTGGTTCTTCGTCCGGATACATCAAGCGCAAGACGTCCCAACTCTTGGAAGTGATCTCGCCTGCAGCGCCGCGCCCTGGAGACGCACCACTACCACCGCTACTCCAGGCGCTCGTAGATGCGTATAGTACCAGTCAGATTGCGGCGTCGGTTCATGCGGAGATCGAAGAGATGCAGAGGAGTGCAGCCGTCGCCAGTGCGCAGCTGCCAGACGTCGCAATGGAGAACACTCTCACTCGCGGACGCAAACGTGCTAGCTGGGGAACCCAGTTCCGCATCTTGAGTGGACGCGCGTTCAAGAACTTGTACCGCGATCCAATGCTGCTGACAACTCACTATATTTCTTCCATCGTGGTGGCTCGTACGTTATTCAGCTTCTCCTCGTATATGCTAGCCGCTAATTTTATATCGTAGTGATATGTGGATTATTCTTCCACAATGTCACGTATGTAGACGAAATTGCCGCATCATTCACTGGGGCTAACTCATGAACCTTCAGTAACGATATCCCTGGTTTCCAGAACAGATTGGGTGCGCCCCGTCTTGCTGTGGTGTGGTATCTAATGCTGACGGGAAGGCGACGTCCAGGCATCTTTTTCTTCATGCTGGCACTGTTCGGTTTCTCGAGCCTGACGACTATTAGCTTGTTTGCCAACGAGAGAATTCTGTTCATGCGCGAGCGGTATGTACAGTCGTTGTATGTGGTAACTCCACTGATATTTCAGCATGCAGAGCAAATGGGTACTATTCGTCCTTCACCTACTTTGCATCTAAGGTCCGATGTCATAAGTCATAGTCACCTCATTGGCGTCCTGACCTTTTATCCCCCAGATACTCTTCGATATCATGCCGTTGCGAGTAGTGCCTCCACTTATGTTCGGTGGCATCGTCTATGGACTAGTCGGTCTTGTGCCGACAGTGGCTGCCTTCTGGAAGTTCATGTTAACGCTGGTGCTCTTCAACCTGACGACTGCGACCGTCATTCTTCTGCTATCGATCGCCTTCGAGAGCTCCAGTGTTGCCAGCCTCGTCGGAACGTTGGTCATGCTGTTCAAGTATGTGCCTAGGATCCAATGTGTGGATGTGCTCCTGATTGTTTGTTTTTAGCCTGATGTTCACGGGTCTGTTGATCAACCGGGAGACCGTTCCTGAGGCATTCCAGTGGCTACATACTATCTCATTCTTCCATGCAGGGTTCGAAGGGCTTGCAGTGAATGAGCTTCGGTATTTGCAGTTGAAGCAGACAAAGGTATTTATGCCGCATTCCTCATTACGGTGGATGCTGTACTCAAGCACGTGCGTAGTATGGTGTCGATATTGACGTACCCGCCGCCACGATTCTGTCGATGTTCGGGCTGAGAGCTCAGGTAAGATTCAAGTGTTCTTCACGTAGTACGGGACTTATCCTTTACGGTTTGTAGTCCTTCTGGTGGCCGAACATATCGCTGCTTGGCATCTTCATCGGCGTATTCACTGTTTCGAGCTACCTCATTCTTCATTTCTATGTCAAGGAGAGGCGGTAGTAGTCTGTCTGTTCACCGATCGACCACGCTTTATGATCGGGCTTGCATTCCGTGTACCACCGCTGGTGTACTATATTATATGTGTGCAACTATCACAGTCCTGAGTGAGTATGACTGTACACGAGGGAGGGCTTTGTGGCTGTACGACGGGAACACCCGCAGAGACGGACGATGCATCTTGTACTGTCTTGCTGCCCCATGGGTTGTCGAACTTCCGCTTCGTTTCTGTACCATGCAGGTTCTTTGGAATAATGAGATGTTTCCTCTTGGCTTGGCTCTACACCCAGGTATCCTATAGATATCTAGGCATCCCTGCTGCAAAATCACAGATTCGTGCTCGGAGAACAAGCTCTACCGATTATCGAGATACAGCGCTTACATCTACATCCTCTAATTCAACAGCACCGAAGAACAGCGAGAGCAGATGGCCAGCCTCCGCTAGCAATAATAGGATACCAGCAGAATGGTTTACAAAAGTTTGAAAGGCTACCGGTCGTGGTTAGTAGTCTCCCAAAGGCAGACTATAAAATCAGTCCTATGAGAGGTGGGATGTACGGACTGATATCGATATTGCTGCTAGTTTCGCTTGCGCTCTGAGCACAGGCAGTTCCCTGGCAGTGTAGTACAGCCCACACCACCCGTCGAACTTCACGCGGACGCCTGTTGACGTCTGAGGCCGCTGAGGGCAACGCAAGGAACGCGACAGTTGGTCGAAGCTAGTCTCCCAAAGGCAGACTGATATACACTTTGCTTCAACCTTCGTTCCTCAGGATATCCGCGTCTGGAGTCCAAGCACTAGACTGCTTTCTGACGCGGCGGGTTAATCGAGAGGTCGGACAATTTAGACGGAGCCCGAAATTTACTATGGATTCGATACACCGGTAGTTCAAATCGATAAGCCTGCGGTTACAGCCCGTTCCATTGCCGACGGGCGCTTGTGGCCTCTGCCAGCGGGCCCGCTCAGCGCTCAGCGGCCCCCTGGCTCATCGACTCATGCATTCATTTTAGTACTGCAGGAAACAAACCCTGCAGCAGCATAATCTGACCATGTCCCGAAGTTTGGTGAGTATAACTTGAATGCTGCTGCCGAGGAGTCGGAGGTCAGCGGACGATATGAGTAGCTTCGACACCTCAGTTTTTCTCGTTTTACTGCTGTAACAATGCAACCTACGCAATATTATAAGGTTCATCCTCCTTGGCATGTGCCCTGTCAATCATATGGCTTCACCCTGGCAGTAGTGCATGAGGATACTCCACTGATTGATTCTTATTTCTATGGACTATTATCACATTATTCCTAATGAATATAGCTTGAAAATTTTTCCCGAGGCAAACCAGAATGTATGGCACATGCATACCTCATCTAAGTATGTTTTCCTCTCAGTGAGACGCAGTGCGACGCGTCTGTAGGACGGACGCATTTTCGCGTTTGCCATTGCACGTGATATGCCGATCGGCAGTGTCCGACCTCTTAGAAAGACCCCCATTAAGGAAAGCAGACGTCAGATATGGATATCCTGAGTCACGAAGGTTGAAGCAGAGTATCTACAACTGCCTTTGGGAGACTACCAAGCACCATCTCCTCCACTCGCCGCTAGGGACGATAGTCTTGGCTCATCCAATAAATATTGCTAACGAGATAACAGCGTTACGGTCCCCAGCGCGACGCCAATAGTGCCGACCGAGGGTTGGGGCACTAGCTGCCGGGCACGAACAGCTCGGAGTCGCGGTTGAAAAATCCGTGCCGGTTGCGAGAATGCGTATAGACCTGACGGCCAGGACTTCTTACTCTTTCTCTGGTACTTACATTCGATGTGGACAGAATTTGAAACGATAGTTTTGTATCAACGCACTATGGGTCAAGACCAGTATATTCCAAACAATCTAGATTTCTACTGTAGTCGCCGCGCAGCTTCGAGACCCATCCTTCCACGTTTTTGTCGAAGTAAACCTCATTTCGCCAAGCACCGTTATTGATCCATTTGGCGTGCAAATACCCATCCCACCATTCGATGGAAGCTTCTCCTCTCGTCTCCGAAAATTGGTAACCGACGACGTATGGCATAGGACCTAGGTATTCGTGACTGTGGTTGTGATGCGACGCAGATTCAGTCCACAGCTCTCTCGTAACAGGCTGAATTTCAAACTCACCACCTTACATGTAAGCCATCTTGGGATATATAATTTACTCCCGCGTAACTTGAAGGCACCTGCTCGTTGTAAAAATCATACACAATACGATTCAGATCATCGCCTTCGCTGAACCTGCGCTGAATAATTGGTGATTAACTCGATTCCAAGGCTGCCTTGAGGATAGTTCATAGCTCACCTTTGTAGCACCATGAGATTGACGATAATTCAAGGGCAGAAATAGGACTCCAGAGAATGGAGCATAATGCTGAACCAAAGGATGCTTCCTGAGCTAACGAGCACTCAATAGCCACCAGTGATGCACAAATCATGGAGCTCTTACATCCCAAGCTACTGTCCGTGTCGCATAGGCCTCCAACCGTTTCACAAGGATTGTCTTTTCCATATCAAGTGCTGACTGGTATGCCTTCAAGTCTTCAGGATTTGTCGAGAAGCGCAATGCTGCCAACGGCCGCATATTTTTTTTCTCGCGATATTCGTCGCGTCTCTTGGCCCATTCCTGTATGTCGTCAGCGGTCCATGTGCGTTCCATCTGGGTAGTGGCGTGTCAACTGAGGAAACATAAAGCCGTTCGGAGGACGTTCACCTCAGAACCTGCAAGTCTAGATGTGTCAATGGTTCACCTCGGGACGCCAACTTCAGTGTGCACAGCAAACTGTGGGATATTCCCACAAGTGGTTGAAAGTGCCTATTCGAGGACCGCACCAGTGACAACGGCCGACGGGCGTCTGTATCACGTGCGTTTAATACGAGAGCGCTGGCGAATCTAAATGATCCCTATGATGAGTGGCGGACTCGGAGGGGCCGGGATCATATAGGGCGAATCCCTCTGCCGGTAATCTGCCTACCTACCTCGACATCAGTTCAATAGAAACGGTATGTTTTCACAATTGCATCTAGTATATAGAACCTCCAACTTCATTGCGGTTTCGGTGCGGTTTCGGTGCGCTGTGCTCGTTCTAGTTCCAGAGTAATAATTAGGTCTGAGATAAATCCGAGTCGGGGCCTCAGTCCACCTCATTGGCAGTATCAGCGAAGAGCTATATAATGCATAGTGAGCCAGGTCCACCTACGCGGGACGGCGAAGCAGGTGGAGCCTCTGGAGGTGACTGTCATCAAGAGCACCTTCACGGATGGCCTGAAGATGTGAGTACGTTTCAGATCTCGCCCGTTCTAGTACCACCTGATGTTCCGATGGTGCTGCAACAGCTACAGGAACACCGCCATTCTTAGACATCGGCGGAAAGGACAGTGAGGCCTTTGTTAGTCTAAGGGTAGAACAGATTATCCACGATTTGGCGGTACCGAGAGGATGATGCTGCCTGTGGGCCTAGCAGCAACCTGACATCACTTACCCAGAGTGAGTCAATTCTGCTATCTTTGGCATAGCACTAACTAGCTTTGCATGGGTAACAACCCTGTATCTTTTACAGATCGCATCATGATTATGGGAAGCAACCCTTGTATCCCAAAGAGACGGAGACGTTTGTCCACTTGGTAAGCGGATGGTCGGATCCAATGCTAGCAAACTACTTTGTGCTTAGTGGCGCGTGCTGCCTTTGCTTGCCATCATGAATACCGTGAGTCATCTTAAACTCCTACTGTGGGCTTCTCGGAGGTAGTGCCTGCAATCCAGACGAGTCTATAGCGAAGGATATCAAGGTCAGAAAAATGCATGGTTCCATCGATGAATCGCAGTAGACGGGAAGACACTCGATTGCAACGGATATTGGCACAAGTCCTACTTGGAAACTCAGAGAGTCGAAACTCAGAGTTCTGGATACTAGACGGCCATCTCGGTGGCAGATATCGCCGCGACAGATTTTTTAATTGGAACGAACGCACTCAAAGACGCACAACGGACATGGAGGTCAGTCTTTGTCCGCTCCTCAGCGACAGGGACACTCGGCAGATGCCTACCATTGCATCCCCTTTCCTTACCGCATGGTGAGTTTGTTGTGCCTTTTCACAAGACATCAGATGCTGTACTGTGAGTCGCACTGCTCGAAAAGACAGGCATATCACAGTGTGCATTCGTATAAATTTAAAATTCTAGGAAGACACTGATAATTCACTTGGCTCGAGGGGCGTGCAGTCATTTTTCCCACTCAGATCTCTGATAATTCCCCGCAGCCTGCCCTTTATTCAGAAACAAAGGGGAATGAAACGAAAGAAGTTCGGACGTTCTCAACGGAATATTCCCAGAAAGCGACCGAGATATTGTCCCTTGTGTGTGGCATTCCTGGCGAACTTCTGGAAGATCTAGGTGGCGACTTTTGCTTCTAGGGCGCACAGCCGACTATCATTACAAGTTGCTGGAAAACCTTTACCCTTCTTGTAGTGTGTCGGACTCCGCAGACGTGCTTCCTGTGAGTCCATCCCTTATCAGTATTTGGAACACTCACATACGCCCACAGTGGAGTCACAAACCTCCTTATGTGATGATTATTATTATCTGAAGGCGGCTAATTGAGACGCCAGTGGATGTCTATAAGTACGGGTTCATCGGACTGCATTCCCCCATCGCAACATCTCCAGTTCACAATATTCACCCGCAGTTTTTGCATTGCTCTATCAGAATGTGAGTACGTCGACATAGCGAAATGTCACGATTCACTGACGCCTCTGTTGAACCCTTCTTAGGTGCTACCGAGAAGGATCAGCTGTAAGCTGGTTCATGGGTTGTGGGTGTGTTGTGGGGCCCGTTACCACGGGTGATGTGCAGTATTGCAAAGATAAGGACTGCTGGGACCGTGAAGATCGTAGGTTACCTGAGTCAAACGGCACGACAATGGTCACTGATACTTCATCTATCAGCTCCGGTCAAAGTTACGTCTGCGAGATACACAACGTATGACACCTGCGGTGCCGCATCGAGCTGCCGAGGTGTGGGTGACTCCTGATCAAGCTGGTTACGCGAATATGTACTTGTACAATCTTCAATTTGTCTTCTGTGTTGAATGCTATGCCTATGTTCTGGAGCTATTGTCAGGGCATGGAGACGTCTGTGATTCCGATGGGGTGTAAGCACAAGCATACTGGTGCTGGTCGGCCCGAAGTACGCCTCCATCCTGTGCCTCTGACCTGCAAGTTACTGTGGATGGACCGCTGAGCCAAAGGTAGGTTGTAGATGCTTCAACATCGCGCCTCAGGATATCTAGAACCTTCGCCGGTTATGTTTGCTAAAGTTCGAAACATCGTATTAAACAAGGACTGACAGTGGTTAGCCAGAGGTGAGGCTCGCACATAAGTGTTGGTACTATAGCTACTGGGGGCTGCTATGTAGTGGTCGCAGAGTTCAAAGACGACGGTCACGATTGACTTTGTTGGCACTCTAACTATATACATCAGCAAAACGTCACGTGTCTTGGCCGACTTCAACGTCTTGGAAACACCTTGGCTCGTCTTGGCCTCTTAGCTTCGCCTTGAAGGTCTTACACACCAGACCAGCTAAGTATCCCAATACCTGCCAAGTGCAATCCAATCACTCAAAGTAGCAAAGCCTGACAACACCGCCACATTCAGGTCTCAGTTGAATTACACATGTACAGAAGCCCAACAACAAGATGTGCAGTTCCGGTGAGACAGTGAGCACGGCGGCACAGGAGGACGTGATGACGACGTGTTTGACTGCAGAGCCATACTCTACAGGACACTTAGCATGCCGTTTACCGTGGGAGCAATGAGCTCGTCGGGCTCGACGGCATGGAAGTGGAAGGGAGACGCGGTGGCTCGATCGCGACGACGCCCTTAATGGTCTCGTCGAACACGCAACCCAGGTTCAGCATCAAGGCCAAGACAGCGGCACTGAGGCGGGACATATCCTCGATGATGACGATCTCCTGCTTATCACCTTAAGACTCGAACGTCTCGTGCAGGCGGAAAGTTCGCGCTTCTTCCTCTTCGAGTTCAGCCCTTTCTCCACCTCAGCAAGCTGCCTCCCTCGCTCACGCACTTCCTGCTTCGTCCTCAACTCTGCCGCCTGCAGAGCCTGCCGTGCCTCTCCCTGCTTCGCAGCGAGCTGGGCACGCTCGTGCTCCACGACACGCAGCTTCATACAGAGCTCCCACAGGTCGGCTTGGTCAGAGGTGCCCGCCTTCTTCAACTCATGCACCCGCGATTCCAGGGCATCGTTCTGCTTCTTCAACTTGTCGGCGTGTTCCACGTGCTCTGCCGTGGATTTCTGGGCATGTCTCAGCTCGAGCTTGAGGTGTTCTAGGTCGAGATGGTGCCCTCGACACCTGTCTGCTCATTATTTGCTCGACTTGGAGTTGTGCGTGGGCTTGACATGGCGAGGACGCGTGGTGACGAAGATCAAGGCCAGTGGGAATATAGCATGGGAAGTGTGCGGTAGTCTGCAGAGGGTAGGAACAGGAGTAGTTGTGCCACCGAGAATCTAGAATGCAATTTCATGGGCATGGTGATCGGCGTATTTATTGACATAGAACACCCGAAATGCATCCAGGGAGTCTGAGAAGCAGAGCCCTTCAGGTATGAAGTCACTACCCGCGACTCCAATAAGGTGCGCGCTACATAGCACACAGTCAAGGTGAATGACTCTGGTTGAACGTCGGCCATCTGCATCATATTCGGGCTCAACAATCCACATGCCCGTCTCGTCGTCCGGTTCATCAGCCACCGGCGAGAACCATTGCACAACGGCACATGGATAATCCACACCACGCCACCTGAATGAGAAGAATAATCGGACACGAGCAGCATGTAGCCCCCGCATGCCCTCTCGAGATGAATTTGTCTCGATGAAGAGACAATCATACCGAGGTGCACCCAACTTCCATGAAGGCGTCGCACGGATCCATTCACGATGCATACCGCCGACACCGGAAAGGTCGCTGGGTGCATAAAAGGTGGTGACTGCGGAATGATAGACATGCAGGCGATCAAGGTGGGGGCATCGGGGGGCAGGTTCCTCAGGTTGAAGTGGGTGATTAGGGTGGGATTGATCATATAAGAAGGACGAGATGAGATCGGAGAGATGTGGGATGTCGATGTGCAAACCTAATTCCGTAATGTCGTCTGGGTATCCACGCTCTGTGTGGCATCGATATGACATGAGCATGTCACCAAACAACAAATCTGCACTTACGGTGTCGCCTCGCAGTCGTCACTGAACCCAGTATGCGGGGCCCTTGGATTACACCATTGTCTTGCTCTTCCTCTCTCTCGCTGTCATTCTCGTCATCCTCCGGTGCTTCGATGGCCTCGTCATCTTCGAGGATCTCCAATGCGAGTAGAGCTTCGGAAAGACAGGTACCTTGAAGCATTCCTCGTGCAGTGAAGTCGGCGCGGGATACAGCTAGGTTGTCAAGACGCTGGTTTGTCAGCAGCATCTGTCCGAGTGCGTTGTACGTGTTTGACCGTCGCCAAGGTTCCTTGACGGCTTTGATGTGCTTAGCTTCGGTGATAGATGAGCAAAGACCATTCGGTGCGCCGTAGTTCTGAATGTGTCGCGGATAGTGGTCAAGAGAATGTTGTCGAGGGAGGGAGAAGTCATCGTGGACACCTGTCTCTTGAAATATCACTCGGTATTGGTGAAATTGCTCCAGAGCGTGCTGAACTCGTGCAATCGTCTCTTCCGTGTGGACTGAACGGCGAACTAGATAGCAGAACTCGAGGAATGCAGCAATTGCGCGCACCATATCCGGAGGGACAAGGCCGGAGATAGCAGGTAAGTAAACCTTGATGAGGTGATAATCAAGAACTAGCATGGAATAAGTGAAAAGCAGACACAGCTTACCTTCATAAGTGCCTTAGAATCATCTCCGGTCCACTGCTTGAAGTCGCGCCCCTGTGGGAATCGACGCAGACCAGGGAAAGAAGGGGTCACTGCAATCCTAGTGTCATAATGGAGAAATAAGCCCCAACACGACTGTGAGAAGAGCTGAAGCACCCACCGACGGTCTATCTCATCTAAAACTTCCTTCCCACGTTCCTTACCGTGTACTAGAGTCAAATACTCGCCAACCCATGTCACCAGGTGATCCTTGAACGTCCCCTTGATCACTTGGTGAAGTAGATCACCAGAGAGTAGCTCATGTATGTCGGCTCGGGGAAAGTTGGCCGTGAAAGGCTAGTTGAAGGCAACAGACATGTCAGTCATGAATGCATCTTGTGTAATGATTTACTCACCACGACATCACTGACCAGTCCGTATTCATCCCACAATATGCCGGGATCGAACGTCTGAATGAGTTCCTCAGTGTGCTCTTGTCCTCGTCGCCCACCTCCCTCGTCTTGATCCAGACGATTTCGGTGTTTCAGACATCTGTCAAGAAGAAGTCATCAACTGAGTACTTTGTGGCAACACAGTACACACTTACGCTGGACACCAGCCTGAAACAATGCATGCGACCAAGACTTGTTCGGGATAGTCAGCGATATAAGGGGCTAGACCGTAGATAACACGCCGAAAATGACCATCGGGACAGCGCGTCACCTCAGGCACTGACATCGCGGGGCGTAGAGTGTCTAGAATTGTTGCCAGACTTGAATGAAAGAGCTATCGTCGGAACTTCCTGAACAGGACACTGTCTGAATCCTTACGCTCAGCTGGTGTCAGAAATGGTCAGAAGTAGAATGGCAACAGTAGAAACAAGAACGCACTCTTCGGGATCGCCAAGAATGCGACTACAACTAGGGCATCTCTATGTGCTCGGCGAACATTATTGAAGACGTTGCCAATAGATAGATATAACAGATAATACTCATTCTGACCCGTCGCCACTGACACAGTTGTCTTATCGCTTCCTAGAATCACTGGGACGAACATCAAACCATGTGTAGTCTCGTCTGCAGCAATGATGTCCTGCGAGCATGGTGGGAATATAAGTACAGTCCGAAAAATGTATAAGGATGACGCACGGCCTGTTTCCATGCCCAATGGCCCGACATAATGTTGGTGTACCTTCGCTGACCTGCGGGCCCCGTAAACTCGCGATAAGGGGCAGCGTTGAACTCATTATTGAAGTCAGGGTTTGCGAGCATAGATTTGATAACAGCGTGAGGATCGCGGAACCACACGTCATAATTGGCCGTCATCCACGATGGCACCTTGCCTTCAGGAAGGGTCCCAGTGTATGCCGCGGTGAATGACTGCCACGGAATTCCACCCTCCGGTGTCGCATCGATTGTACAGTACATGTCAGCGTGATCAGCGAAAGGTGGGTCTGCGTCATATGGAAGGAGGGATGCGGCCCACAGATCCATCAAAGTGTTTATCTTTGACTGGGACATCTGGTCACGTTTGAAAAGGAACTCTGCCGTCTCGAACTCCACGCGGCTGCTATACGGTGTCCAATCATCCATGTAGGCCTTCGTTCGTGGAGGGGGAATTGAGCCTTCTACCACGAAGTTACCATTCACATCGCAAGGACGGCCTAATTGTGAAAACAATATATCAGACATCACTTTGGCGAGCTGGAAAACGTACCGTTGAGGAGCTCATGTTCAAATATCTGAGGCTCCGTCACCTGCCCGTCTCCGTCATCCTCATCAGGACCATCCATTGGAAAGTCTTCATGATCCAAAAACTGCGGACCTGAATTCTGAGGCTCTTCATACTCATACTCGTCCTGTTGCGGTACCGAGTTCAGCACCACATGCTGCTGAGGAAGTGCATGAGCACTGTTGTAGTGCTGAGTGAGTCCAGAGGAGTTACGACACTCCTTGCCGCATGCTGGGCATCGAAGACGTGATGCAATGTGCGATTTGCGAGGGCGCGGAGGCATGGATGCAAGAAACACGGGGGCTCAGAAATAATCATGAATTGTTACACCTGGCTACAGAGGCATCTCGGAGCATCAGATTTCTGCATAGTCTGATGATTGAGTTGGAGCGGTTGCGTGGCAATAGAAATGAGTGATATGTGGCACGGGAAGTAAGAAAGTCCTGACCTTAGCTTTCCTACTAGTACTTGCCCGGCATGTTCATTTTTGAACCGTAGGCCCGCGTGGCCTGGCATGGTTCCCCTGTTTCACTCCAGCCCACCCTTTAATTCATATCCACTGATCGTCACTGCTTTCATCAGCAATCTCGTCACTAGGAGATAAGGGAACTCACTCAATGCTTCACTGCTGCGTATAAAACCAGCGCGAATATTGTCGACAGTGTTCTCAACCTTGACGGACATCATTACCCGTTAATCACACTCCTTTGAAGTATTGAAAACTCACACTCCTTTTCACTTACCATGTCTTATTCGACTCGCTCATGCAAATTCACTGCGACTGCTCAGCCCAACTACCGCATCCTTGCTGGGATCCAGACTGAGGGACAGAAGCCTCGTCGCACACCCACGGAGGCGGCGAATGATCGTGAGCAGGCTGGGGTGAGGCGTCTCGAGATCCAGGCGAAGCAGCGTGCACTAGCACAGCGCATTGCGGAGCTTGAGCGAGAGATGAAGAACGAGGATGAGCATTATGCCACAGAGGTAGCCCGAACCCCAGCGTCACTGAAGGCGATCACTTCTGAGCATCGTGCTGTCGTTGCTGGGGGTTCAAGTATTCCTCTTCAGACGGATGATGGCAATGCAGGTCGTGAAGAAGACGATGCACCTTTGGTTGCCAAGGCTAAGCCTGGGAAGGTTAAGAAACTTACCCGGACTGACGTTGATGCAGCACACAAGGTACTCGAGGCCAACGCGACTTCGGGTCCCGCTTCTGTGCTTGCACGCGGCGAGGAGAACATGCCCCCTGTGGCTGCATCTGGTGGCCTTGTGCGTCCCTCGAAGCGGAAGGAAGTCCCAGCTATGTCGTCTGAGTCGTGAGTGCACTGTTTCTTGTATCATCAGTTGTTGAGCACCGGTGACTCTCCAGTCACGCTTCAAAGAAGCTGAAGCCTGCTCACCCAACAGGCGTCCGGAACACTTGGACGCCGAAGCCAGTGAAGCCGCCCCACAAGTCGAAGTCGAAATTTGCCAAAGCAGCTTCTGCCCCGAGTGGTACAGGTATCGTCATCAACGCTGGAGGTGGTGGATTACAGGACTCCGGAGACGAGAATGGGGATGTGGAGCGTGCTGCGCTGCACGGCTCGGGTGCAAGGGCCCAGGGACGCCACACGAGCAATGTGAGTAGAGGATTGGCAAGCTCGCTGTAACACTGTCCCGATCTCACCTATTTTCAGGGTATTGTCCACATTGATCTGACTCAGTCCCAGGAGACTCAGTTGGCTGATGATCCTGTCGAGGCTGTGGCACGTCGCGGCAACAGCAGTAAGAGATTTACTAACTCCGATCTCCCCATTCCCTTGGGTCTCCTTTGGAAGTGGCGTCTCCAGCTCATTCCACGCTATCTGGAGAAGATCGGCGAGTCAGCATGCAATCCCTGGAACGTCGTCGGCCTGGATCTCGTTGCCATGCTACAGCAGCTCTGGGATGAAATTTTCCCTGACATTCCTATCATTGTCACCCCTCGCGAAGCCGTCTATGATGTGGTAAGTGGGCATGTGTTGCTCTTTAGTAGCAGAGAAGCCGCTTACTGTTGTGCATGCAAGGCCCAGCAGCGTGTCCGTGATTGGCGCCACAAGATCGCAGAGGCTGGAGTGGCTGCAGTTGCGAACTTCTTCGTGCTGCAGGCAAAGAATGGAGGTGTCGAGACTGAGGAGGAAATCGCGGAATACGTCAAGTGGGCCCTCGGCTCAGGCATGCCTTTTCGGTATGCAGGAGCAACGATGAAAGGCCCTGATGGCAAGGTTCCTGTGAGTATTTCAACTTTGATATCGCACTCGATTGGTATGTCTGACCCACCGAGTACGTGTCGACTGATGTCAGCTGCCGGATTCGAAGGGCCCGTTCCAGTCTGAGTTCGTCCTCCGCACTCTCGGAGCTCATTTTGCGTGTACCAACCGCTGCTCAGAGATTGCCGGGATTCCTGACGCCGCGCTTGCACTCTGTATCACCTCGGTATGTTTGCCTCCACGCCCGGAATTTTTTGCCGATCAGATCCCCTGGCAGGTCGAGCGCGCACTCAAGCGTTGGGAGAGTGGTAGTATTGCGGATGTTCCTGAGCCGAAGTTCAGTCAAGAGACTTATGGCCGGATCACGAACTACTACCTGAACTCGGTCTGCAACTTGCGCGAGGCGACTTGGGCGAAAATAATCGAGGGTGGTGAACGCTGGAGGTGCACATTCAGACTTCTCCCTGGTGACTTTAGCGATAGCGAGTGGGAGGCTGGTGCAGATGGTGAACGTGGGGCTATAGAGGACGATTCTGACTGAAGGTAAGTGACGCTCCTCCTTCACGCGGCGCGTGACCCACTCATTTCGCCCAACAGCTATCTTGGCTTTGCATGCCATTATACCCAGAGGGTGTCTACTCCTCAACCTTTCTCACTCTTTGACTTGATGCACGTACTTCTCAACAGGCTACTGCTTCCGCACCATGCGTGAAGCAAGGCCTTATACCTCTTGTCTTGGTTTGACTACTCTCCACCTTCATCCATTTGTCACGCCTCATATAGCATCTTCCATAATCAGATTTATCGCTGGACTACTCCCAAGCTTATCTACGTGTTCGCGTTACTGTTACTAGTGTCTGCACGTCATACAGTGCTCATTTTTGGTTTTGCATTTTGCACCTTGCTCGTGTCTTGAAAGTGCCATGACTTGGTCTTGAGAATGTATTACAGCACCTGTAAACGACTTGAGACTGCTTTTTCAAGAACGAACCTCATTACTCAAGACAACACCGTATGGTGCGCTTATGGTCTTGAACGTCTTGATAAGACCGATAAGACCGATAAGTAAAATCGACCGTTTTGCTGATGTAGGTGTAGCATGCATGGCAAATTAATTGAAGTATTGAGAAAGGAAAGATAATAGGTGAACACAGCTGATCCTATCGAGTACACACAATGTGAAATTTAGACGTCGAGTCCGATGGAAGGTAGTATAGCAACCAGACACGGACATCTATCGAAGGACATGTTGCAGGTGAAGTATGAACACTATATGATGTGCAATCCGCTTCTTGCCTCTTACCCTGATCTGCTACGAATTTTCCCACGCTCTGCTTGGTGAAAATCGCGGAAAATAGGTACTAGTGTAGAATGCCAAAGACTGTACAAGACGGCATGCCGTCGAGTAGAGGGAAAAAACCCTACCCAAAAAAGTCACTAGAGGACCTGGAACAAAGGCCTACGGATAACGAGGGAGGCCGTTCGCGCACGAACAGCGTCGCAACAATACCACAAACCCCGCGTAAAACCACGGGAATGGCGAGGATACTGAGAAGTATCCTCATGAAATCACCCACGAAACCTATTACTGATATACCTATGCGCGATGTAGAAACAACGGAGGCGGCCACCAGAGCAACCAGCCCATCCCCACGCTCCCGAACACCCGATGTATTCGACGACGAGACTACTGCGGACCACGACATGGGCCTCAACGACCACCTGCTCCCCATTAAAACGGCGGCCAGGTGGCCGACCATGGAGGACCTCGAGAAATCCATGCAACGTGCAGCCAAAATGCTTGCAAACTTCTCAATCCACGCTAATTACACACCCAGTGTCATCGAGAGTGCCAATACCATTTCCGATAAACTGACCCAGATTACTGACATCGATAAAAGCCCGAGAAAAACCCCACAGACACAACAGAACTCACAGAATGCGAACCAACCCCGGCAACCCGGAAACGAGTTTATGGAACAGATCGCAAACTCACTGACACTACTGACATCCCGTTTAGATACCATCGAAGTGAAGATAGCCAGCCCACAGGGGACGGCAACACGAACACAGACACCAGTGACAGGAACCCCGACAAGCGAAAAGCCAAGCAACACTTCTCCGGTCACAGAAGCCGGACCCAGAACGGTACACGCGACGTCCAAACCAATTGTCCCCAAACCCAAAGGAACAATGAACAACAACACTAAGGTAGGAAGCAAAGGGATACCGACAAACCCGCTGGCCGCACACCACCCGTCCCGCCTCATCGTCGAGATCCAGAAAGGGGCACCCGGAGGTGAAAGACCTAAGGAAATTGACCTCGTCAGACAGATCAACGATGTACTACAAAGCAGCGAAGACAGCAAGCACCTCAGAGTGGTCAACGTCAAGTTCAACCCACAACAAAACTGCATCGTATTCACCCGAGCGGACCAAAGCGCAGCAGAACTTGCGCCCTTTGCTGACCGTTTTACAGAATATATCGCACAGGACAGGCCAACAAGAGTACGACCAGATGTCCCCTGGTACAAGGTACAACTCAACGGCGTCAACACGTTCAATGACTACACGAATGACATACCGACCCCGGAAGAACTACACGAAGAACTTTGCCTCAACAACCCCACCTACGCCACAATGCCCATACTTCAACTCCCACGCTGGATGCACCACCCGTCCGACCTAAAAACCCAATTCTTCTCATCGGTAGTTATCGCACTGATGAACGAAGCTGATGCAGAACACCTGGTGAAACATGTCAAGAACCTAGCAATAGCCGGGAGATTTGCAGAGGTAAAACGCTACGCTGACAAGCCTCCGATCATACAGTGCAACAACTGCTGGTCGCTCGACCACACCCGATGGAGATGCCACAAAAAACCCATCTGCCGCCTCTGTGCAGGGGACCACCTGGAAGCCCGACACGTCTGCGACCAGTGCCCCATGCAGGATGAGGAGGAAGACGCCATGAACACCGAAGGGTGCGATCACACTAACTTAAAATGTGCTAACTGCGCAGGCACGCACACAGCGAACTTTAGAAATTGCCCTATCAGACTACGGCAAGCAGGAATGACCAAATCGAAGCCATAAAAACCTTCACCAGGAGGTGCAAGGACTCCGGAAGGATGGAAGACCGTCCCGCCCACGACCCCCAAGAATGGTACGTACTACCCGCCACCAACTAACCCGCACCCCAGCCAGGCCGCACGCAAAGCACGGACCCTGGCGCAACAAAACCGATTCGAAGTGCTCGAAGAGGTATACCCCGCAGCATTGGCCGAACTTGACAGCCTCTTCCCAGAAGCCAGCAAAAGTGCAAAACAACATGCTCTGGACCTAACCCAGGGCAACCTGCAGGCGTCCATTGATGCACTCGAATATGAACGCGAGGAGGCGGAGAAAAACAAAGGTAACAATAACGCACCGGCTGAACGTCCCCGATCATGTTAGATACGACCATTACCAAACCCATATGCATACTACAACTGAATGCCAACACCCAAAACTGGGCAATCCACAGTCTTCTGAATTCGGTGGTAGGCGAGAACAGTTTTGACTTAGTACTAATCACAGAACCATGGTGGGGCGACATCGGAAGCGGAAACAAGGGACTGGTATCGGAATCTGCTGTCAGCTGGACCCCTATTATCCCGGTCTCAGCAGTACCAGATGGCCGTCGATCACGCGCCCTAGCGTATGTTCGAAAAAGACCAGATTTCACTGTCACACTACGCTCGGACCTGGCTGATGATCTTGACATGCAGATCCTTGAGGTACAACAGGCACCACACCTCACGACAATTATTGTCAACATATACAACGACAACAAGAAGCAAGGTAATAAGTCAGCAGCTAAACGCCTCCAACAGGTCAACCTCCCTGATGACACACCAGTCACATCAGGGAAAACCTCCCGCGCAAATTGGTCAAAATTATATGTTAATTGTCAAGAATAGTCGAGATTCTACGTGTTCCAGCGATTATCAAGATTGTTGAGAATTACATGAAATAGACGGCCCCTGCCGATTTCACTTATTAATTCTCAACATTTCTTAACATTACACACATTTGTTACAGGGTTTTCTCTTCAATTCTTGCTATTATACATGTTGTGACAACGAATCAGGCCTCATTTACTCAATAATACAGTAGGAAAATGAGCATGTTATTAGACAGTACAAAGTATAATACTTAAAGAGATATGTTAGTCATCGAAAGGGCACTTGCATACCGCCTGGGCAAATAAGGGAGAAAAATCGCCAGCATACCATCCCGTATCCTAAGAGGCCGTGAGGGTTTCGCAGTCACGTTCACAAAGACACGGTCGTTGGAGGTGCCCCCTCCGATCGTACCAGCGGGCGCATGCGGGGAAAGCTCGAACTTCTCGACATAATAGCTCGGCAAAATCGCAGCCGCGGACCTCCTGAGCCAGCCGCCCCTTCTCCGTGCATCATCTGTACCGGCAGAGATGAGATCATTGGAATTGCCGTACTCATTTGGCAGTGCACGATCTGATGGACCAGGAGGGGAGCCAGGGGGCGGGTGTGTGTAGTCATAGTCAACGGCTTTGAGGTTATATATTCCTGGTGTGGATTGTTCGTGCGCAGATGACGGCTCGGGGTCATTGTACGCAAGGGGGTGGTAACCGCTGCGGGGGTTTATGGGGTGGTGTGGGTCGACTCCAGCATCCGACTAAATTTGATGTGTTGAGGGGGGCCGGAGTCGGAGCATCCATAGATGCCCTGCATTTTCATTTTACTAGTAACCGAGTTAGTCTTTCAGCGAGGCACATAGAACGTAGTGACGCGCCTCGAGTGTTGCCCTTGTGCTACTACACAATACTATGCCTAGCATTGCGTGCCAATATCAGCTTTGTTAAATGCATCCGTGAGGGGTGACAGAGAAAGCACGTACCATAGAATAAGTGTTGCGGGTCAACAAAGACGTGAATATGAAGCAGAGAAGACGGACGCTGCAGTGAACCAGTGCTTGCTCTTGTTTGGTCCAATCAACGTCATCACGTGCCGTTGGACTTAGCAATTCCTGGGCGATGACTTCAACTCACCCTTGCAAGTTGCATCGTCACTGGTTGATCACCTATACCCCATATCCCGCACTTATCTCGCAGCTCATATCTCCTGCCTTGCCTGGCATCTCCCCACCTTACCTGCCTCGCTGACTGCATCTGTCCAGCCTCCACATGTCATCTTGCCCTTGCATCTTGCCTCCTCCACCTCTCTCGCCTCACGTCTTTGTACACCTTGCATCTGCTGTCCCGCATTCTCACCTGCCTCGCGTTCTTACCCATGCTGCTCAGTTGGACACATCGGCAACATCTAATACGCCATTCGGATCGCTTCGAACCGGCTGCTGCATTTACAGCCATCTTTGCTGAGTGTCGAGCCGGTGCTGTTTCTGCTTTTGCTGTGTGATCATGGTAAGCACTGGTTCAGCTGATGACTCTCTTCAAGAGTGTTCTGGAGGAACTGTTTTCCAAGATCCCAGTAGAGTTTCTGATTAGCGTACAATTTACATGTAATTATGAGGTTTTCAAATCAGATTATCATTGAAGTCGAGATATTGAGTGACTTTCCTCAGTGCACGATGCACTTCAAATTTTCTCGTTCTTGTGAATTATCCACAATTATCATACATTTCTTCACAATTGTGCTGGGTGGTTTTTCCTGATGTCATTGAAGTTGAGAAATTAAGTGACTTTCCTCACAATGCACTCCAAATTTTTTCATTCTCATGGATTATCCACAATTATCATATAATTCTTCGCAATTGCGCTGGGAGGTTTTTCCCGATGCATCATATCAGGCGACTGGAACCTCCACCACCCCTTATGGTCAAGACACGCCACACCTGCTAATGAATCCACAGAGCAGACTGTTGACTGGCTAACACAGAGAGGATTCTCCCTGATGAATGAGAAAGGGGAACCAACCTTCTACTCACATTCCCATCAGACGTGGTCGACCATAGACCTCACCTTCATCAATCCAAAAGCGGCAGAACACGACGCAGCCAAACATTGGAGAGTGGACCAAACAAAGGCATTCGGCTCAGACCACTTTGCGCTGAGATGGGAGCTAGACTACGGCAAAAGAGAAATCGAAAATCTCACAGGTAAACATTTCAACTTCAAGGATGCTGACCCTCAGAAGTGGAAGGAGGCTTTCAAGAAAGTGATTGAGTCGAACAATGCTGATCTCATGCCGCTGCTCGACCTGAAGGCCACCTTCACAGTGGCCCAACTCGACAAGGCAACAACACAGGTAACGAAAGCGATGCAGGAGACTAACGAAACCACAGTGCCCACACGGAAACCCCACGATCGGGCAAGGCCATGGTGGAACAAGGAGTTAGACAAAGCCACAATGCGAATCGCAGAACAGCGGTCTCTCAACCTCGTACACCAGAAGCGATGGGGTAAGCAGTCTGCCAATGTAACTTCGCTGATCAAGAAATCGCAGAACTACTTCAAGCGTCTCTACAAGTCAGCGCACGCACAGTGGCTGACATCAACACTAGAAGAAGCCACCACAAAGGACATCTGGAGCTTCCCGAAGTGGGGCAAAGGAGTACGTACCTATCCATCCCCAGCCATATCTCAGGGACCAGGCCGGGAACCGGCAGTACAACACAGCGACAAGTGTGACGCTCTACGGGACGAGCTCTTCCAACCTCCCCCACCATTACAAGGAGCAGCATACCCCGATTTGACAGCCGCCATGGCAGGAGACCTCCCGGATAACGACGTGACAACAGACGAAGTACACCAAGCAATCTATGACCAGGGAGCCGACAAAGCCCCGGGATTATCACAAGTCCCATTCCGCCGGATCAGATGGGCATGGGAGGTAAAAGCTGACCTGATAACCGCACTGATGCACCACTGCATCAAGATAGGCTATCACCCCAAGGAATGGCGCAAGTCCATTGCGGTCGCTCTGGCTAAGCCACGCAAACCAGATTACTCCAACCCGAGAGCCTACCGACTCATCCAACTCCTGGAATGCCTAGGCAAAGTCCTGGAATGCATTGTAGCCAACCGCCTTGCATACCTCGTCACAGTACACAACCTTGTACCAGCCAACCAATTCGGAGGACGCCCGAGCAGCTCCACAGATGATGCAATACTCACCTTTGTCAATGATGTAGAGGCTGCGCAGAACCACGGTAAAGTCACTTCTGCACTAACATTTGATATCAAGGGATTCTTCGACTTCGTCAACCACAAACGGTTACTCACAGTCATGCGCGAGAAAGGCATCCCACTACAACTAGTATGCTGGACTGCATCATTCCTAACGGAATGACAAGCAGCCATTTGCCTCGACGGGATATGCGGGGAAATGAAACCGGTGGAGAACGGCACCCCACAGGGGTCCCCGGTATCTCCCATTCTATCCATTCTATACGCTGCTGAAATACTCGAGATCTTCGAACAGAAAGCCATAGTGGACACACAAGCCAAGGCATCCGGGCTCAAACTACCCGACAAACCAACGGCCGTCCACCTCGTTATGTTCGTGGATGATGGAAAATTGTACGTCTCCTCAGACTCATTCCTTACTAACACCAGAATATTAGGAATCGCATATACGGAGGTTGCGAACTGGCTCGAGGGCATAGGCCTAGCCCCCGACATGGTCAAGCGCGAACTCATGCACTATTCCAAGCGATGCCGCGTGGATGGCGATGCACCGCCCATCACCCTCCCTGACGCGAAGGGCGAACCTACCATCATCAAGGCTGAAACCACGACGAAGTGGCTAGGCGTACACTTAGACCGCAGACTAACATTCGACTTTCACGTCAAACAGATTGCCGGCAGAGCAGAGAAAACAGTAAGTGGCATGGGAATGCTAGCTAACACAGTCAAAGGACTATCGCAGAGCCACCTCCGGACGCTTTACACCGCATGTGTCCGCCCAGTCATGACGTACGCAAGCGCGGCATGGTGGACGGGCAAGAAAGTACACGAACATTGGTTAGAACGCGTCCAACGACGAGCACTGCGACTTATCTGCGCAGCGTTCCGTACTACCCCAATCGTAGCTCTCGAACTTGAGGCTTCGATACTCCCGATCCGACACCACCTCGAACTGACTAGCGACCGCGCGGCGACCCGGTTCAACAAACTAACCCCATTCAACCCAATTTTACAGCGCCTACCGGATACATGGAGAAGTGTACACACACAGAACAGGATACCAGGCCCACCACTGCCAACGCACTGGAAGGTCACAGCCAGACGGAAGTCCCCGCCGAAGTCTACACGACTGACCCGACTGGCGCTACGATCTGACCCACTCGCCGAACGCATCCTCCCATTATGCCTACCACCATGGAAGAAGACCATGCAGGAATACCAAGGACGTCTAGTGATCACACCGGCCCAGAAAGGCACAGCAAAAGATGAAGCCATGACGGCCCACAACAACAACATAAGTAATTTCAATCACTCACCGAAACACTCACTATTATATTCAGATGGCTCCATGCTGGAAACAGCAGGGAGACGGCGAGTCGGAGCTGGATACGTAGGCCTAATCAACATGAAGACTACCATCCACCGCAAGATCGGCATGGGCAAGAAGGCAGAGGTATACGACGCGGAACTCGCTGGCCTTGCATGGGCGGCGCGCGATGCTACCCACTATATCCATACGACTAACCATGCTGTCCAACACCTCCACTTCTATGCGGACAACACCTCCGCCATCTCGACAATTTTCGAACCGAAGACAGGCCCCGGGCAAGGCCACGGACGCATCTTCAGACAGACCATCACGGAGTTCCTCGATGCGAACCCTGAGAACACCGTGGAGATCGCGTGGTCCCCAGGACACAAGGGCATTATCGGCAATGAACGAGCAGACAAACTCGCCAAGCAAGCCACGAAGATCGTCGACGGCACGTTCACGACCACACGCGCCCACGCGCTGCGCCGAGCGAACGAAAAAGCTTTCGAGAGGTGGACGGCGGAATGGAAAAAGACGGCGCCCACTGGACGATTTGCAAGTGCGAACCGCCTACCCCCACAGACACACCCACGCAAACCGTTCACGGACCTCCCGAGAGAGGTCTTTGGAAGGCTGGTCCAATGCCGAACTGGCCATGCATTCCTAGGCGAGTATTATGCACAATTCGTCCCTTCTGAAACAGTTGACTGCCCCTGCGGCGCCCACTTCCAGACACGAAAACACATTTTACAGGACTGCCCTCGATACAACAACTACCGACATATCCTACGCGAGGCCAGCAAGACCATCGACATACCCACCATCCTAGGCACGACCGCCGGAATCGCAGCGCTCGGCTGCTTCCTACAGGAGAGCGGGGCCCTGACGAAGACCGGAGTGAAGAGGAAGGAGGCGAAGATTGCACAGTGGGAAGATGAGGAGGAACCCGCGCAAGACGAATGGAACGAGAGCGCCTCGGAGAGAGAGTCCAACAGCGACGACGACGTCGACGAAGCATAGACGAAACACTTACAGAGACACCAACGGTACTCGCTGCACAGCAACATACTGCTCCCACCCCCACAACTACAGCAATTGACATCTGTGCACCAGGGGAACAATTTCGACTTGCGCCCCTGGGAGAAGACACCGCCCATTTCTCCCTTTTCCCGTTTATGTCTTTTCTCCTTCTCTAACTTATTACACATGCGCCCTGTAGGCTCATGAGATTATACATGCTGTATCGCTACCGAGGACTTCCTCAACCACGTACACTCCCCGACACAACCTATACCCCGCCCTACTTTTATCTACTATATAAACCTCACGCAGTACCTACCAGAACCAATCTCCACCTGGATGTTCTCCCCATCGTACTGTAGTTAGTCATGTACAGACCGGAGTTCACCGCGTCTTAGCACTCTGTTTGCTTGTTGCGGTATATAAATGCCGAGTTGATCATCACTATATGATGTGCACAAGCCTTCTAATACGATCACATCTCGCCCTTCTTCATCCGCGTCCCGAAAATACCCGTTCCCACTCGAACAATATCGCTCCCAGTCTTGAGAGCCGCTTCAAAATCACTTGACATGCCCATGCTCAGCACGAGGTTTCCACTCTCCCCCCACTTTCTTGCAGCAGGTAAATCTGCCTTTGCAAGGGCCTCCTGCAGAAGATCGCGCGTATCCTTGAGCCGCTCGAAGTCCTCGTTGGGCTTCTCGGCCGACGCGAGCGACTCGGTGAGAGACCCGATGGTCATCAAGCCCTGAAGGTGCAGCTTCGGACAGTCAGTTATAATGTGCCGCGCAAGCTGGATCAGCTCTGCGTCGGGAGGAGAGTTGGGGGAAAGAGTAGAAAGGCCAGATTTAATGTCCTCGCCAGAGGTGTTGACTTGGAGCAGAACGTGAAGAGGGGAAACTCGCTCCGTGGGGATGGCCTTATTTAACGCCGTGGCGGCCTTGGTTGACGTCACGGTTTGGATAGCATACAGGCTCGGGATGGCTATGAGGGATGAGGACCAATTGCTCGCCTTTGATGCAGCCACAGAAGTCAGAGAACGCACAGTCACATACATGCTAGTAATTTGGCTTTGTTAGACTGCAGTGTTCCTATGAAGTGCCATTTGACATCCAGCGGCAGCTGTGCATTGCATGAGTCATTATGTAGGATTGCAGCAAAATGCGACCATGACTTGCCTGGTGCGCTTTATCGACCAGTTCCTGCACGTAATTTTCTCCGAAGTCACGCTGACCATCGTCGTAGCAGGCTTGGATGTCCGACGCGGGTTTGTACTTCGAAACCGCGACGAGTGTGGGCTGTCGACTCGCGGATGGTCCGGAGGCTTGCTGTACTCGCGCCCGAATCTCCGACAAAGACTCCTTCAGCTCTTCGACGCGTTCTACCGACGCTTTAGCCACGCTGAATGTCGACGACATTCTGACTTGAGCACAGCGGAGAAGTTGCATAAGTCGAGTGGCGAGAACCCCGAGTGTACTATCGCTTTGATGTATAGTTTCTCACACTTATAATCCAGAGTCTAGAGTTGCTATAGGGCCACAAGTAAATCGGATTTTCCCACAGTCACAAAACGATCTATGACCTCAAGTGTTCTTGGCACAGTTGGGCGAAAATGAGGTCGAGCTGATTGGTGGACGCGAACTGCGGGCGCCATGAACATGTCCTGTGCATGCACGATGTCCGTTGCACCAGTTTTTCTTATCCCTAACGCTACCCTGTCGCACTAGATACCTGGGCTACTAATGGATACAGACCCTACCCAAGGCACTACTCACTTGAATTGGGGAAATGTCGCGCTCGCCTTCTCTTTCATCCTTCTCGATGCCGGCATCTCCCTCTCGTTCGGTCTCGGGGTCGGCAGCGGGCTTGTCACTGCCGCCATTAGATGCGTGCTCCAGCTGAGCGTTGTTGCGCTCATATTGCAGAAGGTATTTGAGACGAACAATCCATGGGCAGTTGCGGCGATTGCTTGTGCGTTGGCCGTTGGTCGTTTGTTCGCGGTACACTGACATGCAAGCGACGCGTCAGTCCTGTTGAACTTGATGGGGACCATTGAAACAGGTCAGATCTTTCTGCATATTGGCACTGATATCCACTTGAACGGTCTGCGCCAGTCATTAACAAGTCAAAGCGCCGCTATCAATATATGGTCTGTATACCATGCTCTCGCATGTGAATCTTTAACTCAGCGCGCGACAGTTCCCGTCCGTGCTCTTCGGTATGCTCAGCTCCACTATACCCGTCTCCGTCATTGGCATTCGTTACGCTATGGGCGTCCAACCATTGTGGAAGCCAGAGCAATACAGTACGTATTATCCTGACTTCTTACTCTCTTTACTAAATACTCGTCTAGTCCCTGTGGTGGGTATGCTCTGTGGTGCCACCATCTCAGGAATAGTCGTTTCGGTGTCGTATGTCTTGAAAGAGCTCAGGTGAGTTTCTGACAACTACTGCTACGTGCGGCAATGAACAGGCATTAAACCTAGCGACAACCGAGACAAAGTAGAGATGTACCTCGCCTTCGGCGCGTCGCGATTCGAAGCGTGCAAGCCCATCGCGACCGAAGCGCTCCGGGTCGCGCTCACGCCTAACATCAACCAGATGAGGTGCGCTCTACTCACACATGTTCACCGGACATCCGCTGAACGAAATGCAGTGTGATCGGCATCATTGCGATCCCGGGCATGATGACTGGCGCGATACTCGGCGGGTCCTCCGTCGAACAGGCCGCCCGCCTGCAGATGGTGATCATGTTCATGATATCCTCGTGCACCGCGCTCTCGTCCATCGTCACCACCGGTTTAGCACTCGCAGTCGTGGTCGACAACCAGCACCGTATCCGCAGCGATCGCATCGATAGCAGGAAGCATTTCATATGGAGGGCGACCGACCGGGCGATGGGGAAGGTGATTGATGCCGTGAAGAGCGCAGGGAACAGGGCTTGGTCTGCGGTCATGAAAGCTTTCAAGAAGGAGGATGGCATTTTAGAGAGTGACTCTGGGGAAAGAGAGACTCTCCTGGGTTGAGGAAGGCTAGTCGAATTGTAACCGGCCGCTGGGAATATCGTTGTAGTGTAGGGACTCAAAATGTCTGCATATCGAAGCGCTCGGTGAACGCTGTTTTCATGCCACAACTTGTTCGTTCTACGAGACCTTCCTCACTGGGAGTATGATGGAACCAAAGATTGCTTCTGCCGAACTCTGCCGCGGATGATCGCGAGTCACTTTGCAGCAGAAGTATCCACCATTTTATCGCAATTATCGTCTATCTTATAGGCTTTTTAGTGTAGTAAGTTGTCATATCCGCAAGCATATAGCATTTCTAACGCTGAACACAGATTCCAACTCTCCGAGTGAGAGCAGCCCGAATCCCGATGGTCAACAGCCTCCCGCCAGAATTCTACACCCCCTTCCTCTCGGACGCCGCAAAAGCGCGCAAGCCGAGCCCAAGTAAGCCACGTCCTCGTCTTTCCCCTTCTCGCCCAAACCAACCACTCAAATCAGCCCAGTCCGCAGCCTGTACCCGCTCGAGGCGCAGCCGGGCGTGATCTCGCTGCTCGCGGGGAAGCCGAACGGGGACACGTTCCCGCTCGTATCTGTGCAGCTGCGCGCGCGCATGCCCGAGGACCCTGCCCAAGTGCGCACAACGGAGATCTCGGGACAGCAGCTAGCGGAGGCGCTGCAGTACGGACCGACAGCGGGCACGCCTGCGCTCACCCGGTGGATATTTGGTCTGCAGGAGCGCGAGCATGGGCGGTGCCAGCGGGAGGGGTGGAGGATTAGTGTTGGTACTGGCTCGCAGGATGTGATTTTTAAGGTACGGTTGTCTGGGGTGTTGTGCTTGCCTTTAGTGCTGAGTTAAGCGCGCAGGCCTTTCACGCGATCGTGAACCCTGGAGATGCTGTTCTCGTGGAGAACCCTGTTTATGCGTAAGTACCTGGCGTCTTTGTCTGTCGTCGCTGATTTGGATGGACGGTTCAGAGGCGTCCTTCCAATACTACACGCCCTGCACTGTGATTTGGTCGGTGGGTTATAGCCATGGTTCCACATGTAAACAGTGGCTGAAATATTGCTCTGTATCAGAAATCCCGACCGACTCCCAAGGAATTCTGTCAGGCTCATTACGGTCCACGTTGGAGAACTGGCCAGCATCCAAGCCGAAGCCCAAAGCCCTCTATACTGTACCTGTGAGCATTCCCAAATAATACCTCCCCTCTGTATTGCATATTCATAACACATTTGCAGTACGGGTGCAATCCAACCGGAACAATCGCCGCGCTCGAACGGCGACGGGAGGTGCTCGACCTCGCGCGAGAACATAACTTCCTCATCCTAGAAGGTGAGTAACCCTACGAGCGAGTCACGAGCTGCAGCACGGCTGACAAGGTGCGCCAGACGATCCCTATTACTATCTGTACTTCGGGAGCGCGGAGCGCTGCCCGTCGTATTTCAAGCTCGAGCTGGAACAGCCTGAGGTCGGGCGCGTGCTGCGGTTCGACAGCCTGTCGAAGATCCTCTCTTCCGGGCTGCGAATTGGGTTCGTGTCTGGCCCGGAGCCGTTGCTGCAGGCCATCGACATGCATGTACGTCGCGCTCACTCCTTTCCCTCTCCATACATGCCAGCTGAACCCCCCTCCCAAGACCGCCGTCGCAAACCTGCAGCCGTCGTCGCTGACGCAGATAATCGCGTTCTCGCTGCTCGACTCCTGGGGGTACGACGGGTTCCGGACGCACACGCAGAATGTATCGCGGTTCTACCGCGAGAAGCGTGACATGTTCGAACGCGCACTGCAGCGGCACCTCGCGGGCCTAGCGGAGTGGAACACGCCTGAGGCTGGGATGTTCTACTGGTGAGACTTACTATGTTGCCGATGCAGCAGCACTTCATGCTCATGTCGGCGTACGTCGCGCAGGTTCAAGCTCCTACTTGGCGGCCCGGATGAAGGAGATTCGGAGATCCTCATCCGGACGAAGGCGTACGAGCACGGTGTGCTTGCACTACCGGGAACAACCTTCTTGCCTAGCGGGGGTAAGACTGCGTATGTACGTGCGTCGTTCAGTATGGTTTCGGAAGAGGAGATGGAGGAGGCTGCGAAGCGACTCAGGCAGGTCGTCCTAGACGAACGACGAGCTCGGACGTAAAAAGATGACGGGCATTCGGCCGTCGGTATAGTACTCGAGCAGGGATGAAGCATTGTAATAATCCTCCGAGTGAAGAATTCACCGGCGCCCTGTAAATGAAGGGGGATGCATTTTATTCGGCTTACCGCAACACAGATCTGGTTATCACGTCATGATGATAGCGCCAATTGTGCTTGCGCTTCCTTTGCCCTCTTCTCCGCCGCCGCCTTCGCCTCGCTGAGAGGCTTGCTCCAGCGCGCCTCTGGAGGGTCCCAGATCCCAAACTCCCGCTTCATCTCTTCCACGTCTTGCTCCCACCGCTTCTCCCAGTACACCGTGATGAGGCTCTGCGCGGTGGACCCGCACTTGACTGCCCAGGGCACGAACTCCCTAAACAGCCGCGCGCGCTTCTGCGGGTTCAGGCGGAGGTGGCCGAACGCGGCGGAGAAGCCCGCAACGGGGAGGCCGAGGTTCGCGAACTCGAAGAACTTGAGCGCGAGCTCGGACTCGACGTTGACGGGCAGCGAGCAGACGCAGTGGTAAAAGTCGTGGCACTCGCGGTAGCGCTGGAGGACGTACGCGAGCTCCGGGTCATCGATGTAGTGCACCTAGGCAGGGAAGAGGGTCCACGTCAGGTTGACTGTATGACATAGTGCGTAAGAATGTGTGGGCTACGAACGGGTTCACGGGTGTCTGGCGTGACGCCGCAGCGCTCGAGCCAGGTAACGTACGCGCGGCCGAAACTGCCCTCGGGGAGTAGCGCGAGTTTATTCATGTCAACCGTGTGGGTGTTCACTCGCGGTCTGTCTTTCAGGATCTGGCGACCCTCCTGACTCTGTAGCATCCTGTCTCGTAGACGGGGCAGAACAGGCCCAGACGTGGTGTCCCCCAACGCCGCGACCATGTCTTAGGCGGGGGGAGGTAAGACAGATGGCCCGTAACGGGGACGCGGCAGAGACACACACCTCCTCTCCGTGGATTTGAGAGCGACACCAGGGCAGAACCAAGTGCGAGGATACCGTTCTCAACCCAGCTGAGGTGGATGTGCCCTTCGTACGCAGGGGTGCGAACGGAACGGGTCTGACATCGGGCTGGAGATGTTATAGTACTGCTGGAGGCTGTGGCGACGCGTAAAACCGAGCGCAGCGTTGAGTTCATCAGAGCAACGGTTAGAGACATTGTCCTTCTATAGGGCCGCACGGATGAGGAGAATAACCAAGACCGCGCACCGTCCTGAGATCGGAACTTACGAAGAATGTTTCAGGAATAATTACAGTACAATTCCGTCTGTTCTGTAGATAAAAACCCTGGACTTTGCGTGAAGATGGGAGCAAGAAGCTCGGTGGTGGTACGAGGTAAAGCTCTGAAGTGGTGAGATGGAGACGCGCGTGCCTGCAATCGAGACGCGTCGCGACTGCACGCGGAGAAAGCCGAGCTGTCTCTTCTGAAGGCCATTACCTCGTCCACCGCAAGCCTGGAGGTTGCAGTCGTCAGTATACGTGTAATCTTTGACCAAAAATCGAGTACGATGCATTTCCTTCATATTCCGACCCATGTAATGCTAATTGACGCGTCATTCCCGCGTTCTGCAGGCCCGAGAGCCTGTTTCTGGTGAAACCCATTTTCATTACCCTCAAGTTCACAGGATAATCGCTGTGCGTATCTTTGAGCTTCGCCGAGTCGTTGGACGCATCACCTTTTGGACTGAACTCACCTCCCTCGTTCGTCAGCAGGCGAACACAGTGACCACGAGCTATGGCACGCATCGAGAACGACCAAGAGATTGCTATTCGGCTCCCTACTCGCGCCGGAAAGTTCGTTACAGCTCGCCGTTGTATCAACGACCTGCCCTTGGACGTACTCATCACCATATTCAAGATGGTATACTTCAACTCTCGCAAAATTGGACATTATGTTCGGAAACTCGCTGAAGATAGTGACGTCGAATGGGAGGATCCGGACGAAGGCATACCTACAGATTGGCACAAAGACGATGATCTTTTCTCCCCTTCCCTCTTCCCAGAAGCACTAGCTGCGGTATGTCCGCTGTGGAGAGAAGCCATGAATTGTGTCTCAGTCTTCTGGACTCGCCTTGTCATCATCGTCGGACAACATCCCACTCCTCTATCCGAGATTAGCTCCTACCTCACCTTCTCACGCAAACATCCTATTGACATCATCATTACTCACCGCCCCCAGGACGTTAACTCGAGCGACACCTCAGGGGAAGTTAGAGTAGCGGAGATCATGGAATTACTGCTCCCTCACATTGGGCGCTGGAGAAAATTGCACATCAATGTTGCTCTAGAGTCTTCACTCCCTTCTCGCATTTCAGATTTACGCGGCAACGCGAGTGCTTTGACCAGCCTTCGTTTGGAATCCAGCTCCCCAAGAACAACGAGAATGGACAGAATACTTCGACTAGTCGAGGACTTCCAAACTCCCGCATTGCAGGAACTCGTATCGGATGGATACGTCTTCCGCGATGCCTACCTCTCCTCCCCGAAGTCTCTCGCCTCTATAACCACCCTGACCATTTCACACTTCAGCGCCTGGAACTTCGTGGGAGACAGCAAGCTATTCTTTGTCAGCGAACTCGTGGTATGCCTGCACCGTCTGCAGAACCTCACGGACCTGCGCCTGGTAGATCTGGTCCTGGATGACTTCATGACAGTATCTCGACTACCGCAGAATGCTTCACTCGACATCGAGTCCGTGCGCTTCGAGGGCATGCACGGCTCGAACCTGTCCAATTTCTACTATGTTGCAAACCGCCCCCGGTTCACCTACCTAACTTTCGGCCGGTACACGCTCCCGCACCGCATCAGCATGGGCGGGTGCATGGAGCTGAACCTGTCCGACCTTTCGCCGGACTCGGATATTCATGCATTGCTGCAGGACTGGGACGGCGATTGTGATAATGCCCTATCTGTTTCGAATTGCTCCAGCTTCGACGGTCGCGTCCTGCTACAGCTCTCTGTTGCAGCAAATGGGGAGTGGCTGTGTCCCAGAATGACGTCCCTGGACGTTGAGGACTGTCCCTTATTCAACAGTGGGGATCTCCAGAGAATGGTGCAGGCGCGTCGAGAGGAACACGCCAAGTCTGGCTTCGCCGATGAGGGCGATCCCAATTTTACGATTCCGTCCATTGAACACCTTTCGGTATCGCACAGTGGCGACCTCACGAGCGAAGACAAAGCGTGGTTCGACAAGAACGTCAAGTATGTGACTTGGGATGAGTGGACGGGAGGGTACGAATACGGACAGTTCACTGGAAGGAGGCGACAATGATGAAAGACATGTAATGCGGGTGTAAGCTTACTTCCAACCTCATGCTGAATTATTCGTGTTGAGTCGATGTGCAAATCTAGTGCGCGTTCACATGTCTTCCGTACCTGCATATGACGATGTGATCTCTGGGAGTAGCCTTCTGGAGGCCTATCACAGTGGCGAAATCTGCACTGATGAATCTATCTTCTATTCTCTGTTGACGATGCGCAGCTCTGCCCGAATAACGCTCAGACCGCTGGATCCATCACTGGATCTTCCTGGATCTACTCCCGGAGCTGTGTTACAAGAAACGACATGTCTGCGTTGATGGAGTCATACTCAGACTGAGTAAATTCGAGGATTCCTATCTAGAGCCGAGATGCTCACATCTCTCTGTGATTCATAATCAAGGTCTAGGATGCTTATCAACCCAGGACGATGGAGGACACTCCGATACTTGCTATCGCCAATGCGGACAAATGTGGTACGAGAGATAAGTTATCAACCTCTTGGGCTCAAATGGTACATGCGGTTGCAGACTTCGTTGTCTGCTTAGAAGTTATCACAAGCTTATTTAGGAATACCTCCGTGATGCCGATGCGGCTGCAACACTCAATTCCAGTGTCTGACCGAATAAACTGTTGACATAAGGATATGCGCCACGAATATTATCATTTATCAATCTTGCACTGACAATCGCATCTAAAAAAATCCCGCCGCGATCGAATAATTTCAGATAGATACAGTCATACGAGCGTAGAGAGGAAGACAAAGGCATCTAAAGTGTGCGCGACTCGCTATATTTGGCTCTCCATGCAAATCGTCTAATGTCCCGGAGTGGTGGTGGTAGTGATCGTCTTCACCGAAGTCGACGTTAACACATCGGTGGAGGTCGCGGACGAGGTAATCGTGGAGGTACGGGTGCTCGTCACCGGAGTGGTGGTAATAGACTGCACATCGATCGTTCGCGTGCTCGTTACGAAGACAGTGGTGTAGACGTAAACTAATAACAGAAACAGCAGGTGAGCGCAAGGTGCAGTTTGCTATTATCAGACTTACCGGCGTTGACACCAGAAGCCACGAGGACGACCGCCGCGATGATACTCTTGCTGAAGTACATGATGAATAATAGGCGAGGAGGCGTAGAATAAGTGCGTGTGTGATGTGTGTTGAGTGATAATTTTTTGTCAAATTTCATAAGGCTTATATACCTTTTGACGGTGCCATTAGCGTCTTCTGCGAATGACGCTGCATGGACGCGGAGGGAGTGGGAAGAATGACGGAGGCGGACACCAGCCGCTACTCTACCAATGCTTTCCAGCAGTATCCGAAGTTCCGTTTCTTTATTGGGTGATCCCGCTACGCTCTCGCAGGGCGGTCGCACAGATTCGCAGCGGCAAAATTTGTATCCGTACCCCATTGGTCCAAAGGGTCATAGGTTACTCGCTATCCGCCTGCCGCATCCGCCAGCCGCTCCATTGGTTTATCCCGTCCTCTGGCAGCGAGCTCAATGCGACATACCCCCCTTTGCAGTCGATGATGTTGATGGTGTCCAATGTCTTCCTTCCGATGACAGGACCGACGGTGGTCGTCATTATCCGCGTTCCCGCGAATCGACGGACCTTCACCTCCCTGTTGTGGGCATCTCGATTCGAAGCGGCGGTGCTATCAACCCCGAGCATAGCACGATCGTCCAGGACCCCCGACAATTGGCGGAAATGCCTGATCCTGAGGGGCCAAAAATGTCCGTTGGTAGAAGCCGGTTTTTGGCCTGAAATGTCCGCAAAAAACCAGGCCTCCGGCCCTCGGAGGTGAAATTTGTCCGGGTTTTGGACCAGGCATCCGTTCATTGCAGAAATGTCCGGGCTCCCGGATCAGGCCTCAGGAGGCTCTAATTTTGTCCGTATTCACGAACCAGGCCTCGGGAGGCTCCAATTTTCAGAACAGCCTTCCAAACTGCAAGGATGAAGGATGGGCTGATTCATTCTGACTCTTATCAGGCATGTCATTCCTGTTGGCAGGTTGCATATTGTTGAGGACGGATCAGGAGAAATCTGGTATCAAGTGATAGTATAACTAACTTTTACAGCCATGCTTGAAGTGTCTATATAGAATTCAAGACTACTATGAGAGTGACATTGCAAATCACTTTCTACTGTCCTTAGTGAGTTGTCATCAGGAAGACACTTATGCAAGGTTGTCAACTATGAACTTGGAAGCAGCATGTCTGTTTCCGAGGCCGACTAGACAGCATCTAGACATGGCCCTTTGAAGATGGTAAGCCTGAGCCTGTCCAAGCCCCCTTCCGTCCCGATGCCGGCCTCCGGCCGGAGTTGAACTTGTCCGGAGGGGGATCAGGCATCCATGATGTCCGGTACATTTGTCCGTGAAAAACCTCAGGCTATCCATGGGTTGACCCCTTGATTTGTCCGTGAAAAATCAGGGATGGTGCTCCCAAATGTCCAAAATTTGTCCGAAATCGGCTCAGGGATCCTCCCCAATTGTCGGGGGTCCTGATCGTCCCGGCAGCCCTCAGATCGATCACCTGTAGCTTTCGATCAACGACTCGAGTACTGCTGTGTGGTTTGTCTTTCTTCCCGTTTACTTTGCCAATTTTTTCTGCATGAAGTCTTAGTGTACATGCTTCGCAGGTCATCCGATATCGTGCGTTCTGCGTGATAGTGTTCCCTTATTATCCAGGAGGATCGGCCAGTAGCAACTTACTAGTCATCCGCCGCATCGTAAATTCTTGTGTATGATCCAATTTGTTTTGCTATTGGTCTATTTGAAAATTATCCCTGCCATGACTGGATGTTGCTGCCTCAGCCTTACGCGAAATTTGATTGAACTATGAGCGGATATGGAAGGAAGCTTGTAATTTGAAATATGATTATCGATGCGGCCACCGTGACGTCCAGTCGCGTCCGCCGACAATGATGTTCCTCCTCCTCTGCATGTCTTTAAGTAATCTTCTAATAGCTCTCCTCAAATCTATTAATCTGCATGTCTCTGCCTGCCTGCGAGTCCTTCCGTTGACTTGCTTGCATTCCCATTAAGGCAGAGAGTTGCTCTCGTTCTCTCCTCTTGGAGATGGACCATGTGTCGTCACAGGGATGCGGATTGTCACTCCGGATTTGGACGAACAAGGAGAGTGGAGGGTGGTTCCCTTGCTGATCAGTTCCGTCGTCGTGTAGATCCACTTTCCACGAAGCTCCGCCGTTTCTTGTCGTGATCGCAGATTTGGTTAGTCTGACTCGCCAGGTGGACCGCCTTGTTTTTTTTTTTGCCTTGTCGTCATAGCGGGCCGGTTGGGGTTTCGAGCTATGGGCGTATACGAGGCGTGGCAGAAACAAGTTTCTCGCCTGCTTATTCAAGACGTTCATCGCCAGATCGGGAAAGGTCCCACACTATACGTCGTCGCAGCCATTTCACTGCCTCCAATATGTCACGGAAATCCCATAATTCCTACCTCGCAGCATCCCGTGGCCTGTCGCTGGCTGAAGGAACCTTGTTAAGAGTTCCTCGGGTCTAAAGCGGCATTTCGATACAATTTACTCGACCACTCTACGCCTCTCGTCAAGCGGCAATGCTAGAAGCGCAGCCGAACTAGCTGGGGACCAGGTGCGCTTCGACGAGGAATATGACCTTGACTATGCGGCAAGAGAGTACCCGGTTAACGATAGCCCGCTCGCAGACCTGAGAACGAGGGATTTGATTCAGGACATGCCCGCACTGCACTGTATCCGCATTTGAATGTTATGTTGTTTATTGCATTCAATTCCTTGTATTCTTTCGCTAAAATTCACCTACTCCAACGACTTTTCAGGCAGACCATGCGATATTCACGGTCAGTATCCTCCTCGAGTTACCCCGTTGCCTCCGCAATGCAGTCCGGTTCTCTCGGTCTTGCATCCGCTGTCCGCCACATGGAGTAAGATTACCACGTCTCTTCTCAACCCTACTATCCTTGCCCGTACTCGCGGAGTCCATCGCGGTAAACGTCATGAATACATGTGCTTCCGAGCGGCGCGCGGAACCTAATTTGTACCGGTGCGTACCTTTTTTAATATTTCGTACTCTGTGTTACCATTATCTTTAGCGTGAAGCACGCCTACTCTCTGAGAGTCGGTAGGTTCCAGTTATGAAAATTTTCGCAAACATATATTGTCAAGCTTGATCAAAATAGTGGAGAAACGAATACTCTTAGCTGGGCTGTTCCGACGGAGTGACGCCATATCCGACATGCGTAGGGCGGAAGGCCTCATTTGGACGTTCCAACAAATGCCGCGCGGGTTGAGTTCGACTTACTTCCGCACGCACATCTTTTCCGCGGCGGGTAGGCTTGCGGATGGCCTGAGCTCCCGCCTGTCCGCGGTAAAGGCAGAATATCCAAGTAGGACGTGAGCCAGGAGATCCAAGTATAAAGTGCAGTTTGACGACGCCCAGAAACCATCAACTCGACTTCTGTTCATCGTCCACACATCCTCACATAACACCCACTATAAACTCGATCCAAACAAGATGATGTTCTTCAGCACTCTTCCGCTCGCTGCTGTCCTTGCCGCCTGCTCCGCGGCGCTTGGTACGCAGCCACTTCATGGTTTTTCCTTCATAGTCTAACCATTATGTAGCGAGCCCTGCCGTGACGTCCACTACGACGGTGACGTTTATCAACCGTATCAATACCGTGACGTACGACACCACCACTACGGTCACCGCAACTTCTTATACGACGTCTACCACCCCGACTACCACAACGTTCACTAGTACCACGTCGACTACGACTGTGACGCCGACTACCACTACGACTACCGTGATCGTGTAGGCTCCTCAAGACCTGTTCTACTATTGTATCGTTATCGTCCATAGAGTTTACATGTATTGATTAAATGACTATTTTCTCCAGTTGAGCCCAAACATGTACGCATAAGTTTTAGTTCTGACCACAATCTCGTGCCGTAACTCGACCTCGTGCATACCTCTTCTGAATCAAATTCTCGCTTGAAAATCTTATTAGAAATGTGATTAGAATTGCTCATCCTCTCCTGGATCAATGAAAGATAAAAATTTTATGAAGGCTCCATACCTGATCCAACACGAGGATCTAAAAGTATGAACGTTTTCACTACTTATCCGTACCTTGAATCGCTCGATAGAGTAAATGTCATTGTATAATCTTCAGTTGCGACCAATCAGCCTCAATGACTTCCGCCCATATGATAATAGCTAATGAGCACACAAAGCTTGACGGATGGACTCATAGTATAGGTATTTCCTTTCGCCGCACTTCTTCTTGCCTCAAATGTCACCTCCAAGTTCCGTGTACGTCCGCTTCTCTCCAGACTCATCGCTCATAACTGACTTCGTCTGTTCAGCTCCGGGAACGACCACCATTACCCGCCCGCACACGTGAAGTGCCAGATGCTACGACATCGACAATCATCGCGACGCGCACCTCGAAAGTCTTTGTCATCGTACCGACAACAGTGGACTCGGTCGTGACTACTACATCGGTAGCGTCATCGTCACCACGACAAAGGCGACCGTTCCCTTGAGCAGTTCCCGCCACACTCGTGAAATGCATTTACATAAACTCTGTGTGCGAATGACCGGCGAATTAGGTGGTGAGAGTTCACCGGCTTAAGCCAGAATGGCGGCTCGATGCAAGGAACCTGCTTTGGGTATGTCAGCCACCCGTCCCAGAGAGATAACAATATCGCCTACTCGCAGGCTAAAGTCGTTCGCGTGTTCAGCTGCTTTGTTAGTATCATCCATTTCACCTACTTTTAAGGGTCATTACGTCCAGTCCTCACCCCCATAATCACGATTCGGCTGACAATATGTGACATCAAGGAAGTGTATAGAGATCGTCTCCGGACTTCTGAATGCTACATCTAGCTTCTGTAAGGTTGAAGTGTAAATGTCATTAAAATGGTGATATTTTGCCGTGCCTACGTTTACGGATCGCGAGCATCCTAGTTGGTGTTCGGACTGGGTTTCCGCGCCAGTGACAAATCCAGTGAGCGACGCTTTCAAAACGGACTTGGCCTGTGCGTAAGTCGCCGTGGAGAAGCTCACGGTGGATTGTACGTGAATGAGCCTTACGCCATCCCGAGCAGATACAGATCCGATAGACCATGAATGATCAAATCCTATCTCGCCGCTGGGAATTCTCTAAACACTTCTCGCCGCCGGGAGCGCACGTCACGATGCATCTGAGTAAGCTCACCTATATCTTTCCGTACTCACGGCACCACTGAGAAGCAGTATTTTAGTCCGGACCACCGTCAGGAGGTCCGTGACGTTGACGAGGCATGTTATCGAACAGATCTCGGGTTCCGATTGTGCAGAAAAATATTAATCCTACGCCCGATTGCTCGAGGCAGTGAGCGTTGGAGACCGCTCTGCAGGTTTAGATCAGCGTCAGTAAATGAAATTCATCAAGTTCAAGGTGGGCATCGTGAATTGTTTGACCAAACCTTGTTCAAATATTCAAACAACCAGAGAGCTTCGTGTGTAATGCAAAGGAATCGATCCGCGTCTGGCCGATCTCCATATCCACTATAATTTTCTCACTATGAGCGTAATCTCCTACCTACCTGCCTTCTACGATGGACCTTAACAGGTTAACTTGTCACCTCGTCACCTCTTCAAGTTTGTGGCCGCGGCGACAACTTCCACGATTAAACTTGAGCTCACGTGACAACATTCAGAAAAACTTGCCTTGGTGGCCGCAGCCTTTTGGCTGCAGTGGCTGAGAGGCCCTTGGTATTTTTTTGCGATTTCGCACCAATATGAAAACGGCTGTAAGCTCACACTAACATCAACAACCGCGGTGCGTGTCGCTTAGTTGTGCTGAATGATTGCATTGGGGTGGACTCACTTGGCTACAGACGTACCCTGTGGTGATCACAAATTCATGGCGCAGGTCGAGAACATGTCTAAAGCCTCTAAGGCGAAGGCGGATATCATATCGTAAACATCGCAAACAAAGAAATAGCTATCTGGCTACCTACTCGTGCCGGAGAACCCGTTAATGCTCGCCATTACATCAATGACCTGCCCTTGGACGTACTTATCGCCATATTCAAGATAAGATGGTATATTTCAATGCTCACAAGATTGGCAACTATGCTGCAAGATATTTAGAGGATGATGAAGGACACGGCCACCTCGAATATCTCGAGGAAGGCCTGCCTACGAATGGCGCGAAGACAAGGATCTCTTCTCCCCGTCGCTCTTTCCAGAAGCGATCATCGCTGTATGCCGCCTGTAGAGAGAAGCGATAAGTTGTGTATCCCTCTTTTGGACTCGCCTTGTTATTGTCATTGGTTCACATCCCACACCTCTATGCAAGGTCAGTTCTTATCTCACCTTGTCGCGAACACCGCCTATCGACATGTACATCGTTCGTCACCCCCAGAGCCTTAGCTCCATCGACATCTCGGAGAAATCTAGTGTAGCAGAGATCATGAAGCTGCTCCTCCCTCATATTGGGCGCTGGCGAAAGTTGCGCATCGTCGTCGACCGTGCAGTTTCACTCCCTTGCCCCGGGTTGGATTTGTGTGGTAATGCAGCTACTCTAACAAGGCTTCAGCCGGAGTCTAAACTCGATCAGCCCGCACGAAGGAATACAATAGACCCCCTTGCTGAGAACTTCCAAACTCCTGCGTTGAATGAACTCATCACGAGCGGACACATTTTTCGGGATGCATATCTCTTATCTCCGAAGTCACTGGCGTCTATCACAACCCTGACCATCTCCCACTACATGGTCGACAGCAAGCCCTTCTTCATCCACCATCTCATGCACTGCCTGTACCGCCTACAGAATCTCACGAACCTTGAACTCATGTATCTTGACCTGGACTGCTCGTCGGAGGGGCGAGGGCTAGATGACGACCAACAGCTCGACATCGAGCGCATGCACTTCCAAGGAATGCATGTCTCCTCACTCTCCTCATTCTATCGTGCCGCGAATTACCCCCGGTTTATTTATCTGACCTTCGTCTGGTGCGAACTCACGGAACCCATTCATATGGGCGGGTGCACGAAGCTGAACCTGTGCAATCTTTCTCCAGACTCGGGTATTCGTATATTGCTGGAGGACTGGGATGGTGACAACACGCTGTTCGTCATTCAGTGCTCCAACTTCAATGGCCATGTCCTGCAACAGCTCTCTGAGGAAGTGAGCATTGGAGAGTGGCTATGTCCCAGAATGACATCCCTGGTCGTAGCATACTCCACCTCGTTCACCAGTGAGAATCTCCAGAGAATGGTGCAGGCGCACCGAGAGGAGCACGCCAAGTCTGGTTTCGCCGATTGGGACGACCTCGACGATACAATTCCTTCTATTGAAAGCCTTTTGGCGTTCCGCTGTAGCGACCTCGCGAGCAAAGACAAAGCGTGGTTCGACAACAATGTCCAGTATGTGTCGTGGGATGAGTGGTGGGGGGGTATGAATATAGGTGCTTTCATGGCAGGAAATGCTGATGATTTCGAAAGTCAATGAACTATGGGGTACACACTTACTTCGGAGAACGTATGTATGTCCACAGTAATGCGTTTGCAAATTCATCGCCGCCCATTCAACTGATGCCTACATGCGGGAAGATGGAAAATGGCTATCGAGACACAGACACGCGATATGATTATCTCTTGAATCGAGACATCACTCTCCGCATAGAGGAGGAGTACACAGCGGTAGGCCAGTGCTTGTTTACAATGTTTACAATACGATATCCGCCTTCGCGCCAGTGGGCTTAGGACATGTCGACATAGAAGTCACATAATATTCATGATTATGTTTGAACATTCAAGTGTACGCATGCACAGTGTTGTGCGAGGTCAAGTCAACGGTCATGACCATTTGACCACTTTTGGTCATGACTTGATTTGACCATTATTTGACCTAGGTCAAATGGTCAAGGCGTGACCTGGATCCAAGCATCGGGTCTCTGCGGATAAATTTGCGGTTTCGAAGTCACGGCTTTCTGCCAAACTCTGAGGCAGAGCACAATTTGAGCATGAATTTTGTCCATTGGCTGTGTCCAGAAAGTGGCAGAACATGGTGTTGTTGCACCAGCCTGAATTAATACAAGTGCCTGCTACTTGGATAGCAGGGCCAAAGTTATTCAGCTGTATTATTGTTCATGTCGGCCGGAGACTTGCACACCAGTAACCCGGAATCATTGGGCTTCAACTCAGAGCACATCTCATATTGTATAACTACAAGTACTGTACAAGAGACCGCTCCGCCAGTTCTCCGAATAATGAGGTCATGAATAGCGAGCGTCGCGCTGGCAACCGCAGAGGGTCAAGTCACGCGTTGACCTTGAAACGAGTCAAACGGTCATGACCAGTCAAAATCGTCATGACCTAGGTCGGCACAACACTGCGCATGCACTCGTAGTCAGGAAACAAGCAGAAGGTGATTATTGTAAGTATATCGATAACACACCAGACATCTCGGGGAGCTTGAAGTGAGATGGCAAAGGCACATAAACGCCACGGATGGTCATTTTGCAATATTCAGCAGTCTTTGGTCACAGTACAGTCCCCGAAGGAGGGCGTGTTCTCTTGCAGCTGGGAAAGTCTGCAACAATACCTGTACTAAGAACAGGAAAGGAAACCGAGATTGATGGTGACACAAGAAATGAATCGGCAACAACAGCCCCATCGTGTAGCCAAAACTCGCTACGAGAGCAACAGCCCGCTTGCTAGTGCGACGTCTGATGCTTGGTAGCTTCAGCAACAACACAGATAAGCCGAACGCTTGATGCGTTACTTGCAACCGACAAGAGTTGGACACCTCGGTCGCTTTACTCACAGCACGCGCATCCAACGTGTCGAAACCACAATTGACCTTCTACATACTTAGCTGCAGCTCGTATTGTTCTGCGACCTCTGCCCGCTTTGGACGAAAAAGCCAGCTGCGAAAGGAAACTCGAGAGGCTAACGCTAGGGTATAAAAAGAGCGATGTTGTCAGGCCAAAACCTGCAGTAAATCATACTGCTTCCCCCGACATGTTTGCAAGTACCTCAGCGGTCCTGGTTGAACACTGCCCGCGACCTATCGAAGAGCCACACGTGAAGGAGGATACTCCTGCTCTTCCCTTCCGGCACTTCGTCCCGCTGCCCAATGTGGATGCCGCACCTGCCCCCTGGTGCCCGGCGGAAAACATCGTCTTCATCCGGAATGGCCGTACAGTACTGGGGCCTGAGATGTCGCTGGACGAGCTCGTATGTGATATGCCGATCAAAGGCGGGTTCGATCCCGTGCTACTCACTGCGAGAGGGGGTACGATGAGGCTACTGCTCCATGTTGGTAGCTCCTTACTGTCGCCAACGCAACACTGACCGTGTTTGCAGTGGCCTGGCTATCTTCATGAGAAATTCCAAGAGATTCAAGTCATCCGTCCGGACGGCCGGCCCATTAAGAAATCCCAACTAGGACAGATGGTGGCGCGCCACTACATAGAATTTTTGAACGTCAGTCACTCCGGTTATAGTCGAAGCAGGGATAATTTTACTGACTAGAAGGCAACAGGGCATCCCGCCTGAAGAATGTGTGGACAAGAATTGGCTGATGGAACCCGCAAGGAAAAACCCACGGAACGTCATACTCGGCTCCGTGGACAATCCCGCAGGGGATATACTCGTCGCACAATTATATGTGACGGCGTGAATTCGAAGGGCGTCGGCCTCATGTTTGTTTCCCGTGAAATCCGCTACGTTTGTTTTTGTAACTTACGCATGACATTTCCAATGAACGCAAGCCCCCTATGTTGAATCTGCAGATAGATGAAGGATATTATTACTCTGTGAGAATAATGCAAATGGCTTGAGATGCATGCAAAGAGATTTCGGGCCCAGTCATTTAGGAACCTGTAGTGATTTCCAATTTTCCTTGTCTGATAGATGAACTTCACTTCATGAAGCGAACCGAGACTCAGTCACTCACCTCAATTCACAGTTGCACCTGAAACGTCTAGAAAAAATGCGCAGGGACCGCTGGGACGACACTCACCTTCACTGCTGTCGGGCACTTAGGGCTACCGCATCTCAGATCACTCACGAAGTGCTCCGACCTGATCTCTCAGGAATCGCAGCGAATTTTTTTACACTATGATTGTCATATAAGACATGGACGTGAGAAAATGGCGTAAATCATAGTAGAACTCAGACTGCACGCATAGTAAACCGCACTCCATATTGATCTCCTCCACGAAACTAGCGTTTACGGAGCAAAGAGGGTCTTCAAGAAGGCCTCGCCGGCAGCCTTGGGCGCCTTGCCTTTCTTCTCCTTCTGCTCCTTCGCGCGCTCCTGCTTGACTATGAAAAGATTGAGGATCCATCGAATGTACAATAATCACACGAGAGACCACTTACGGAGCTCCTGCTTGCGGAGTGTCTTCGCATAGGGATTCAAGCGGAAGAGAACACTCTTGTTGACGAGGGGGTTCTTGTGCTGCATCCAGGGGCGCTTTTGGTGCTTAGCATTGGCGGGGCGCACTACCGACTGGATCTCGTCGCTGTTGATCAAGCGTGTGACGTCGGGGTTGGTGATCTTGGCGAAGGGCAGACTAGACATGCATGAGCACCCAAGGATACGAGGCCAACTACGCAGCAAAACATACGTGTAATCCTTCTTGTAGACAGAGGTCTTGTCGAAGGTACCGAATACCTCGTCGAGGAGGCCGAAGGCACCCTCGGTCCAGATGATGAAGCGGCCAAGGTGACCACCAGGAGCGAGCTGGAGGAGGTTCAGTCTCCTGACATTCACCAGCTCGACACCCGGCAAGTTCCTAAATGCCTTGACGATACCATTGTCCTCGTTGTAAACAACGAGGGGGCCTCGGCGCTGGCGATGACGACGGCCGCGCATCTTGCCCTTGCCGGCGCGCAGCTTGCGCGAGTTCGAGACCTTAACAACATCGGCATACGCCTTCAGCGACTTGAGGAGGGCGACGGCTTCCTTGGTCTTGGCGAAGGACTCGATCGTGGACGAGACGACGAGAGGGACTTCTTCGATCTCCTCAATGCGGTGACCACGGGCCAGAACGAGAGAGGGAAGTGCTGATGCAGCGAGGGCAGAGACAACAGCAAAGCGGCGCTGGTTCTGGTTGACTTTGACGTGCCACTTGCGCCAGGTCTTGGTGGGCGCGAACATGCGACCTCCACGGCACATGTTGCCGAAGGCAGCCTGACAGATTTCACGATCAGCCGGACGCCCTGCAAAGCCTATCTTGGAGAATGCTCACCTGCCCAGAACGGTGTGTGCCTCCACCACCGACACGAGGGATACGCGCAACAGCACGACCGGTACCCCAAGACTCGGCACTGGTTTGGTGACCAGCCTTCTCGCTCACAGCGTACGCCTGCCTCTTGTTCTTCGCGATGCTCTCTGGTACGATTATGAGCAACCGAGCTTGCTTAAGTAACGTACCACTTACTGTGCACCTGTTGGACGACATCGAGCCTGATGGGAGCGGTTAGGACCGCAGGGAGGGGTAGAGAGCTCGATGCCTCTACATGATCAAGACCTCTGTGATCAGATAATTTCCACTTGGGAAACAGCTTCACAGACACACCTCCGGCTGTGGAACGGACGTTGACGGTAGGGCGAGAGGCCATTGTCGTTGCTGGTGGTCTTGAAGTCTTGAAGTGCCCGAAGGATGTTGTGTGGATTTGGAAAATTAGAGTTTGGTAGTACTGCAGCTCTGTATACAAGCACAAACACGGGAGTGGCTGAAGTTCTCAGAAATGTAATAGTGTGACATGTCATCACTGGCAAGCTCCCACACATGGAAGGTCGTTTATCCGATCTAGCCAATCCCAGTCACATCCCCGTTCCCCTGTCATCTTCAATTTGGATTTGATGATGGAGCGCGCCGTAGAGAATCAGGAAACATCTTCTTCACTTCTCACTTCCTCTGGAACTCTCCCAGAATTATTGTTCATGAATCAAGTCGATTTCTGTGCGCATCACCTTTTTCTGGGAGCTTCACGCTACTTCACGCCTCCGTAACGCTCTCGGTGGTGAAATGCAGAGTGTAGAAGCCAAGTAGAACCTTGAAATCTGACTGTTCACTGCGAGTCCACTTTTTAAGACTCGTCTGAACAGCTGGCACGACATGAAACGCGACATAACGCGACATAACGCGACAAATCTTAATGTCTCCCACGTAAACGTCTATCTACGCCCACGGCGCGTTTGTCTTGATTAGAAGAGATACTCGGACATCCAGCAATATTGGACCAAAGGTACGACGCGAGTAGAGACGAGTCAAGCCGGACCTTGTACGTCATGTTGAGCAGAAGGATGATAAAGGTTAGAGCGATTGGAATGCGCTATCTCCCAAGGTCACCTGCATTCTCTGACTCGGTCTCCAGGTCTAACTTCCCACTTTGCAAGTTACCACGTCACCATGATCGTGTCCGCGTCTCCTAGCACGAATGGTTTCGCTGCAGTGAACGGCACTGTTACACATTCTGACGGTACCAGTGTGCCGGACTCTAAATCCGCGGCGAATGGATCCAAGGCACTGAATGTACTCCCCGAGGAATTTTACGAGCTATATCTCTCGCATGTCGCGAAGAACAGAAAGCCAGATCCAAGTAAGTTGCAATGAAGTCATCGATGAGCACAATAATTCACCCGTTGCCAGTCAGATCCCTCTTTCCGCTGGAGGACCTCCCCGGTGTAATCTCGCTGCTCGCAGGCAAGCCGAACTCTACCACATTCCCCATCACCTCCTTGCAGTTCACGACGCGCGACCCGCAGTCACCCTCTGAGGACGTGAAGCTTGAGCTCAGCGTGGACGATCTCGCGATTGCCTTGCAGTACACTGCGACTGCGGGTCTTCCGGACCTATGCGAGTGGGTGTATGGTTTGCAGAGTTACTACCATGGGCGCCAGAAGGGAGAAGGGTGGAAGGTTAGCATTGGTGCTGGGTCACAAGATCTGATCAACAAGGTATGCGGTGAGGCGATCGATGGTTGAAGGGGATTGCTGACAATATGTAGGCCGTGGCTGCGCTGGTGAATCAGGGAGATCCGGTGCTCGTCGAGGCGCCTGTCTATGCGTATGTTCCTTGAAGGGATTTCGCGCATATCGAGGCAAATATGTCTCTGATGCTGATGCAGAGGCGTTATTCCTATTTTTCAATCATTAGACTGCGAAATGATAGGTGTGCTTTCCATTCAATTTTGCCGCATATAACTTCCTGACTCATGTGGAGCTAGAGGTGGAGACAGATGCAGAAGGTATCTGCTCCCAATCGATCCGCAAGGTTCTTGAGAGCTGGCCTGCATCCAGGCCGAAACCGAGAGTGCTTTATACCGTTCCCGTGAGTGCACCATCTTGGCAGCGAGACTGTCAGCCTGACGTCTCACGTCTCAGTACGGTTGCAACCCGACCGGGATGACCGCGAGTCGTAAACGTCGCCTTGAAGTGTTAGAGCTATCTAGAGAACATGGCTTCCTCATTCTGGAAGGTATGCCAAGCCTTACTTCATTAGTTCACTTCGTCACCATACTGTTAGATGATCCTTACTACTTCCTCTACTACGGAGAAGGTGAACGGCCGCCATCGTATTTCGCATTAGAGCGAGATCAGCTGGACGTAGGCCGGGTCCTTCGCTTCGATAGTCTTTCTAAAGTCATATCATCGGGAATGAGGGTAGGCTTCCTGTCTGGCCCTGAGCCTCTGGTGAGAGCAATAGATAAACATGTACGCCTCACTTCCCAACAATTCTTGAATTAACTTGTTGATTCTATAATCTGCAGACCGCAACTGCAAATTTGCAGCCATCATCACTCACGCAGATGATTGCGCTGAAAGTTCTGCAATGTTGGGGTTACGATGGCTTCAAGAAGCATATTGAAGAGGTGTCGCAATTCTATCGTAAGCAGCGGGATGTCTTTGAGGACGCGATGCGGCGGCACCTCGCGGGACTAGCGGAATGGATCACGCCCGAGGCGGGCATGTTTGTGTGGTAAGTGCCTTTTAAAATAGATTTGCTCATCGTCTGATAGGATACCGATCCAGGTTCAAACTGCTTCTAGGTGACTCCAACACTGCCTCGAAGACGGTTGAACACGACTCGAACCACATCATCCGGACAAAGGCGCTCGAAAGGGGTGTGCTGGCTCTGCCTGGCACAGCGTTCCTACCCAACGGCGCCACTACCGCGTACGTCCGCGCATCGTTCAGCACCCTCCCCCCTGATCAGGTCGACGAGGCGCTTCGGCGGTTGCGCGAGGTCATTCTGGATGCGCGGACGTCTGGGTCACAGCGCACCTGAGTCAGTCGAAGCCGTGAGCGGTTTGGTCCGAACTAGCCGAAGGTGAAAGGCTCGGTAGGGCCTGTGCTGCTATATGTTTGCGATCTAGGCATACATTGTCAATGAAACCTCCGCCAAGCGCGATTTGTAGCGCCTGTATCAGGCTATGTGTGCTTGTCAAGCTAGCCTGCCTTGATTTACGGTTTCTCTCCGGCATGGTGGGTGCGTCTTGCTCGATTGTGTAGCCGCTCCCACGTCGCCCGCATGGTCACTGCGGTGTACATTCTTAGTGCTTGCTTAGTGACCGTGCGGTGCGTTCGTGTCGCGCCTTGCTATGTCTTCACCCGAATAACTCCAGGTATCGCTAGGGCGCTGCCCTCTGCTTATCACTCCTGCAAAATTCAAATCGACACCGACGGCTCGCGGCGCATGCGCGGGTGCCAGGCCTGTCTTCTCCTGTCCCCTCAGAGCTGGGACAGGAAGTTGGCGCGCGATCCGGCGGCTTCCCAAGGACGCCTACCAATGTTCTGTCTCGACCTGATGCCGTACTGCGTGATGGACAGATTGCAGTGGGTGAGTTCCTCGCCAGAGCTAAACTGATGACAGCGCTTTCCATGACCACAAACCCACAAATCTCGGTATGCGCGGGTCCTGGTTGGTTCGTTCATTAAACCGATATCGGTCCACCTTCGCGCAAGTGCCAACTCATTTTGTGGCCTGGCCTGACCACATACGCGCAAGGATCTGTTCTCTGGCCAGATCCTGCGGTACTAACGCCGGTGTCTTTAGTCGTGGTGCCAATCAACTACGCTTACGGAAGGCGAGTAAGAGGGGTCTCCTGCTCGCAGGGCATGTGGTATGTGATATAGGGAGCCGAGATCGGCAAGGACTCATCATCCCGCGACCGTTGGGGGCGCTGGAGAAAGAAAGTGGATATTCGACATAACGGTGAGGTAACATTCTGCTGGGGAGCCAATCATATGTCTAGATCGATCGAACTCCGATTGACACGTAATGAGATGTACAGTCACGCTGTGATGGCGTGACTGCTCCCTCTCTGTATCGCACGCCCATCATCGGCTTCAGCTCGTGTAAGTAACTTGCTCTGGATCCCGTTCCATCTACCTTGATTGACTGGCTTGGGTTCGCCGTTAATGTTACCAGGGTACACCGCTGCTTCTTACTCGGGTGGACACCGTTTCGCTGACGGACGTATCATAATTCTAAGATCGCAACCGCTACGTACGGTATCCGCATATACGCATCCTCTCAAAGTGCTAGCTACTTCGTTCCTCTGCCGTGAGTGCTGCGATTTATGTCCAGGCTGTCACCGATTGCTTTGCGGTCCAATTGACATGTTGCCGTCTGCAGATGACTTTATTTGAACAATCTGCTCCCGTAAACACCTGCTACCTGGTCAAGTGTGGCACCTGCGGCAAGACTACCTGGAAGGTGGGTGTTGATATTATCCTTCACGATGCCTCAATGCATCTGCTGGCCGTTAATAAATATTACACACGTGCGAAGCGGTCAGCATGAGGAATTTGCCACTCTTCGCTCTTCTGTCTTCTTCGCTCCCTTCATTTCTCCGACGTTTTCATGTGGACAAGTCTCTAACATTACGTCTACTCTCTAGGGCTGTGGCCAGCACGTCGAGGCGGTGAGTGGATGTTCTTTGTTCCTTATCTGATGGAATATCTCGCCTAGGCGACGGTCTCTCATGTTCGTAGGGAGCACGAGAGCCTGCCGCTAGCCCTGGCTGTGTTGCAACGCCTCTTGATGACGTTCCTCGCGGCCAAGGTTGTTGTCCTCCATCGTATGTGGTTCGGACGGTGGGCGTGCACACACTATGTGTAATATCACCGTATGCGGTGCATTTGATTTTGACGTACTGGTTCACCGGTCTGTGCCCCATCATTGATTCCATTGCTCACGCGCCTAAACAGGTGATGAAGGACGTCAAGCCAGAGGACAAGTGCACGTGCAGCCGCTAAGTTGTGCCGTCTTGGACGGTTTGGGCAGGGGAGGACGCGGGGGAAAGTAAAGAAGGTGGTTGTGTGAACGTTCGAATTCCGCGCTATCGATTCCAGGATGTATTGTGTGGGAGAAGTGTCGGACTGCGCTGTATGCTTTTGAAATATAGTGGTGTATTTTGTTGGGCAGGATGTCTAAGCAGCAGAAGCTACTAGTGAGAGCTTGAGGCGGACAGATCCAGGTGGTGGATAGATCTGAGGGGTGATGATGTGAGGCTGTTTAATCATTACCCGAGGGCCAAGCGCTGGGCCCAGCTTAGGCTGGCTTCCACTTGTGGAGTCCGTCCTCCTTCCCTATAATCTCCTTCTCTTTCCCCTCCATCTCCTCGTCCTGGCAACCACGCGCCCATCCTCGCCATGTCAGACGTCGTCGCCGCCAGCCCCGACATTCGCGATACGGGGCCCGTTCCTGGTCCCAGCACCAATACGCGCAACGACGTGCTCCCGCACACACCAAACCCTCTCAACCAGGGCGTGGTCATGACCCACGAGATCAAGTCGTCTTACAGTCGTTCAGTCAACCGCAGGATGATCAACCAGTATGAGTTCGACCACCGCGTCGGCAGGGGGCAACACGGAGAAGTGTATCTCGCCAGGGACACGTCAAAGAACGGCATGGAAGTGGTGCGTGATCCGTCCTGTGCTATCTTCCTGCCCTGTGCTCAGCATGTAGTGTCTATATTCCGCGCCAAATTGTAGGCTATCAAGGCCGTAAAGCGAAAGAACCAGAAGGTGGATAGAATGAGCATGCTCAGGAAGCGAAACCTCCCCAATTCGCCTCATCTTCCATTGACGGACCAGCTCGGCAGCACGGAGCACAAGATTCGCAAGGAGATTGCGATTATGAAGAAGTGCTGCCATCCACACATTGTGCGCTTGCTGGAGGTCATTGATGACAAACTGAATGACCGGATTTATATGGGTACGTCTCTTTACATCTGCTTCTTCCCGTCCATCTTCATTTCGCGTCTCACTGCGCCGCGAGCGTGTTCGCCTCCTGTGTCTTGCTGGGCCGCTGGGGTCAAATGACACCCGTTCTGCTTTGTCTCGCGTTCTGTTCCACTCCCTGTCGTTCGTTATGCGTTGCTAACTGCATGTGTAGTCATGGAATATCTTGGCGGGGGCGAAATAAAATGGCGGACACAAGGGGATGAGCCAGTGCTACGCGTTGACCAGACAAGGCGGATCTGTCGCGACGTTATTCTGGGTCTCGAGTACCGTAAGTATCCACCCCTCGTCCTGTGTGCCAAACATTCTCATCATTCATGCCTTCGTTTTAGTGCATCACCAAGGGATCATTCACCGCGACATTAAGCCGGCCAACCTGCTGTGGTCCGCCGACCGCCGCACGGTGAAGATCACCGACTTCGGTGTATCCCACTTCTCCTATGCCCAGCGGCTCGCTGCTGCAGGCAGAGGGCTCTCCCCCGACGACCAGGACCCTATCCTCATGGACGACTCGGACCTCTCCAAGACGGCGGGCACGCCGATGTTTCTTGCGCCGGAAATCCTGAGCGACTCGACGTCCGAATCCGCCTCCTCGAGCACGATGTACCTCTCGCCCACGCGCAAGAAGCCCCCGATCACGAAGGCAATCGACGTCTGGGCGTTCGGCGTAACGCTCTATGGCCTCCTATTCGGCCACTTGCCGTTCCAGGCGTTGGTTGAGTATGACATCTACCAGGTGATCAGGAAACAGGACTGGGACGTGCCCGCCACGATGGGCGTCGATCTCATTCCGGTAGGTGGACGTCATCAGAAGTCGCAACCCAAGGGCGAGGAGACGGAAGGCTACCTTGTGGTCAAACTCCTGCAGCGGCTCTTAGAGAAAGATGCGAAGAGGCGGATTACGCTTAGTGAAGTCAAAGTCAGTCTTCAAGGCTAACACACATTCCCCCCCTCACGCGGTTATTATTTCACAGAAGGATCCTTGGATCTTGCGCGACATCTCCAACCCGCAAGAGTGGTTGCGCGAAACTACGCTGGATCGACAGTCCTCACTCGAGCCAACTGCCGACGAGACGAGTTCTGCCATGTCATCCGTACGCTTCCGCTGGTCTGCGCTGCTCACGAACCGTATTTCCATTCTCTTGCGCAACGTGCGGCCGCAGCGCTCCTTCAGACGCGGAGCACGTCGTGTAGAGGAACCAGAGGAGTTCAAGGACGTCGGCACGCGCTCCGCCCCTAATGTCCACGTCCATCATCTTCCCCGCCGCAGCACCGTGGCCGGCCCCTCGCAATCCCGCCTTGAGCGCCAGCAAGCAATCCAGCAGGATAGGGGCAAGCAACGGCAGCTCACGCGCGACGCCCCGCACAACCAGTCTGGCACGGAGGTGAGCGTAACGGCTGTGAAGGGCTTTGAGCCTTGGTCCATGTGGGCTGGCGGCAGTACGCCTGCAATCCAAGGCTCAGGCTCGAAGCCTCGCCGCGGATCGATTCCCTCCAAGGTGCCGGAAATGACGCTGCAGGTGCCCGTACGGGGCTTCCGTGTGGGCTCGCCCCAGCCTTCTCCGCAGTCTATCAGCCAGGCGACCAGTCCTATAGGCGAGCAGCGGTTAGCGTCAGAGGAGCGCCCGCGCAGCCGAATGTCGATCTCGTCATGGGTGCGCGGCTGGCGGAGCGGCAAGCACACGCCGTATGGTGCGTCGCCGCAGGATGCGAGCGCGAACACGAGCCCTGGCGTCAATGCGATTGCCAGCGCGACGCCTTCGGTTCGCAGGAGCAGGAGCGGCGGCGCTGCGGTGCGCGAGCGGATGGCGCGTCGGAGCGAGGACGCGTTCAATAGCCACATCACGTCGCGCCAGAGCAGCGCCAGCGGTCCGCTAATGCCTCCCATGCGCGCAGCGAGCTGGGGTGAGGTAAACAACTATTCTCGGCCGTCGGAGGACATGACGAGCCTCTACTCCGGTGAGCGCGCGGACGATGCGCTGGATGAAGATACGCTCCTGCTTGGCGCGGGAGGCGTGGCGCAGAGCCCTGTGCCTTCGATTCCGAGCGGCCTCCTCAGCACCGTGTCCTCGACCAATTCGACTACCAATCCCGCATGGTCCGCTGCACAGGCAATCCTCCAGCGTGCCGAGATCGGCGAGCACGCTCCTGTGCACGACCAATCGGTGCCAGATATGTCGCGGCAGTCCTCCACACGTCTGCGGACGACGAGCCCGCTCTCACAGATGCCTTACAACCATCGGCACCTCACCGCGGAGTCTGACTCCGTAGACAGCTATGACGACGACTCGAGCATCTTCGATCCGGACGCGCAGTCGGAGGTTGATTACGATGACGTTGCGCTTCAGCCGAGTACGAGCCAGATGTATCAGGCTGAAGACGACGAGAGCGAGGACGAGGAGGAGTTCCAGCTCGAAGTGCGCACACGCCGACCGTCCGCATCCGCGTCCCCTAGCGACACGTCCCCACGGAATTCAGAGAGCACTCATACGGAGCGCGCCATCGTTTGTATATAGTGTATATGATCAAGTGGAGGACATTTTTTTACTGCCGCTTCATAGAATACGGACAGGTCATTTGCCGGCACACCTTCCCAGTTCCCTCCCTAGAGCATCACGTCTTTTGTATTACGCATCTTTCACTCGTATTTCTTTATCTATCATCATCACTTCATGTCTGTCATCCACTCATTGCTATTTTCTGTGTCTTACTGAAATAGAATTAGCCTGGTCGCTGGATCGCGACAGGAGGGCATACTCATGCTTCTTATACACCTGTAACATACATGGGAGCGATGGTCCAGAATGGTATAAGTGGTATCATCACAAACACCGAGAATGAAGCATGGAGTAAGGAAAACGAACGGCATAACATAGAGCAAAGAGAGATCAAAGAGTGGACGCATAGTAGCACATTATGAGTTGGAAATATACCTTAATAACAATGCCATATGCACATATTGACAACATGTGCAGGGGTGCAGGCGCTACGTCGGCCAGCCGCGCAGAGTCCGTGCTGCTCCTCCACCAAGCCGGCCAAGGAACCCCCAGACAGCGGCACTATCTCCAGGGAACCCCTCACCAGCAGCTTGCATGGTGTTGAAACTCGTCCAGGCAGCGCGGTCGTAGTATGTAGCTCCTCCGGGAATGACGTACTGCGGTGCCATAGCCTGACCAAGAAGGAACGCAACAGCAGCCGAAGCACCAATGTAAAGCAGCATCTGGCCACCCGACGAAGACGACGAGCCGTCCGGATCACCTCTTCCGTACACGTAGGTGTTATAGATGTTGTAGAACCTACTGCTCTTGCGGGGACGGGGACGATCCTCCTTTGCAGAGCGAGCTGGGCCATTCTGCACCGACTCCTCGACGATCCGGTCGATTGCCGTGCATTCGACGCCAAGTTCTTCCTTGAGGGCTCTCCAGTCTTCGACTGCATCCGCTGAGATACCCCCTGCGACGGGCTCAATAGGCAGCTTGAGGCCTTTGTGCCACTGCTTCAGGGTCTCATTCGCGACGCGTAGGGCAAGCTCATCGCGGTCTACACCAGCAACTTGGTTATAAGACGGTGGAAGGTCATGCGTATGAGGGTGGAGTTCGTCGTGCTGCGCCTTTGGCGTAGGGGGCAGCAGCGTCGACGAAGATGACGCCAATGTCTCGTCGTCATCCGATGAAGTGGAGGGTTCCAGTTCCGGCTCGTCGGTCTGGATCTCGATATTCACGGTCTCCACCGCCAACTCAGCTTTGAGCTCAGGCTCGGGCTCAGTCTGGATAGACATCGACACGACTGGCAAATCCTCGGTTTGGGTGCTGAATGACGCGGTGAGGATCTTGAGCTCGGGGTCCGTCTGCACCGTAGACGACGTGAAAAATCCTGAGAAGTCGTACTGAATTGCGGTGTCGGAATACTCCTTGACCTCGTCCACTTTGACCGTCTCGATGGTCTTGGCACGGCTGGCCACCTTCTACAAATCGAGCCAGATTTAGAATAGAACAAGACAATGGACGTAGGACTCACCCTCTTCGTACGAGTGATGATAGTCTGGACGACATCCTCTCCCTCCGTTTCATCTTCGTCCTCAAGGTGGGAAAGATCACTAGATGCCTCTGAGTCTTCCTTCTCCTGGTCGTCCATCTCCCACCTGAGCTTGCCCAGCAGCTCTGCGCCAAGGCTCTTACTCAGAGTGCCGTGCGCGCTTGAACTCCCGCTGCTGCCCTGGTGCAGGTGGCTGCCTGCGGTATTGCGCAACTCGTCCATGTCAAAGCGCATACGGTCAATCGTTTCCTTGAGCATCATATTCTCCTGTTTCTGCTCGTCAAGCTGTGACTGCGCTTGCTGGGCAACGGCGAGGTCACTCTCCAAGATAGAGATCCGCTCTTCGTAATTCGACTGCTCGCGTGCGAACTTGTTGGCCTCAATTGTTTGCAGCGCTGCGGCATCCTGGTAGTCCTTGATCTCTTCATCTCTACGACGGAGCGCGTTGCGGTACCGCTCGGACTCACCTGTGTATGATATCAGTAAGGTTGAGATGTATCAGCTCAAGTACCGTACTGCACTGTTCTTGATACTGCTTTTGCAGACTCTGATACGACACACGGGCCGTCTCCAGACTCTTCTGCAGTTTAGCAATCTCGGACTCTAACGCGGAGATCTGGCTGGAGTTTTGGCGCTACACGATTCGAATGTCACCCAGGTGCTAAATTCAAAATGAAAGCCACACTTACCTCCTTTGACCTGAGCTCCTTCTCCTCCCTCTTCGTCGCACCCAGCTCACTCTTCATCTCTTCGAGCCTGTTTTCCATCTCCTCCAGCTCCAGCTCGTGCTCTGCCAGCCTGTTCTGCAGTGTTCGTTCCGCCTCAATCAGCTTCCGCCCAAGCTCCGCGTTCGCCCGCTGCAATCCCTCTAGTCGCTCCTGTTGGTCCAGCGAAACGGTAGATGAGGCTGCCGACCGGTCAAGCACGAGCCCGAGCACTGAGTCTTCGTCGCGGTCCGAATCCGAATCTTCGTCCGAGCCAGCACGCGGCATCGGCAGCGACGAGATGCGTGCCGTGAACCCGTACTCGTCCTCGAACGACGACTCGGACTGGTCCGACGGCGGTGGCGACATTAGACCTAACAGGTTGTGCGCCTGCTGCTGCGACCGGTACTCGAGATCACGCTCAGGCGACGACGTGCTGGGGAAGTCCTCAAAGTGCGACTGCGGCTGCGACTGTGCGCGCGAGTGCGGCCGCGAGAATGTGGCCCCGTACGGCAGCGCCGAAGGGGTCGACATCGGGCTGGTGGGGTTCGAAGGCGCGCGCGAGCGGCCCGGCGTGCGGCCGAACGCGGTTGGGGGCACGGACTGCGGTTGGGGTCGCGTCGAGGTGAGAAGTGTAGACGACAGATACACGCGTCTACGTACCTCGGAATCACTCAGTGCGCGACTGCGAGAACCCGCGTCGCTCTTGCGCCTCGACGGCGGTGGCCTGCGCGTCCAGCTCGACGGCGCTGCGTTGCCAAGCGGTGTGGATCGCTGTCGTCGTGACCCGTCGAAAGGCGAATCACGCGTCGGCGTCTTGGGCGGAACCGGTGGCCCGCGCGAGGACGGACGGTAGATGGACGTACCGACCGAGTCCCTGCTGGACGATCGCGAGTGGCCACCGTAGTCGTCGTGGTCGAACGATCGTCCGCGGTCGTCGTATTCCTCCGCGCTGTGCGGTGACGAGCCCCCCGAGCTGTGCTGACCACTGGCGGTGGTCGTCCGCATGGCGATGAACTGCAGGAGAACCTGGGGCGTGACGGCGAGATCGGGGTTGCCCTCGATGAGCTGGGTGAGCATGTCCTCCTCGTCCTTGCTCATGAGCTCGACCGCGTCGTGGTTCTGCGAGAAACTTCGGAGCACGTCGACGAGCGAGTTGCCTGGGATGACGGGTTCGCCATCGTCGTTTGTATGCGATTGAGGGTGCTTTTCGAATATATCGTACAGTTCTTGTTCTAGGTCTGCGATGGATTGTCTATTGCGTCCGTATGTTGGCTGCAAACCCGGTCAACGACGAATCAGAAAATCAGAAAACTTCGTTACCTCGTTCATCCTGGATTCATGAATTCGGGGAGAAAATATTGCGGAGAGATTGGTTGGTAGCGCGCAAGCGGAAGCGGTATATTATGCCACTGGATGCATTGTTTACGTAAGCCCTGTTTGGTCTATCACTTCGTCCGAAATTTGCCTGAAAACCCATGAGATACTTGTTGCGCCTCAATAGGCGCTCTCGCTCTCGCTTGATTTCGGACACGGGAAGAGGGGGGCGATTGCACTGGAGAGTAATAACTTGAAGTTCCTGTGCGGGAATACAGTAAAGCATGTTTGTGACCTTAATGCTAGACATACGTGACGACTGTGGCCATTGTGACACTTGGATGGTACCGCGTTTGTATCGCGCCATCAGCAAAACCGGGAATTTTCTCCAACGAGATTATAAAGGTGTAATTCCATGTAACTTGCGCAATTTTTTCACCAAGGAATACATTGCATTGTAATCCTGAGTCAGATTGCAGAGTTGCCAACTGGCATAATCAGTTATAAACTCTGGAAACATTTTACAGGTTATGAAGCTCATATAACTTCCTACAAAATTTATTACGCACTTGTAGCACACAGGCACAGACTGTCCTAAACAGACCGAAACCGATTCATTAAGATCGGTTTTATAATTCTCAAAAGTGGGAGTATTCCAAATTAATTATGTCAACATATTATTATTACTGCAGCGGTACAAGATGTGCTCTACATTAGAACTAGTTGGGCCTACTTACTGCACGAAAACCCGCGTGCCGCCGTAACGCCCACTTACCGCAGTAACACCCGCATGTCGCCATAACAAACAAAAAGTTAGGCCCACTTACCGCACCAACACCCGCGTACCGCCGTAACAACCAACACTAGAAATCAACGTACCTACACTTTCGCCCAGAGACATAAAATAATAGAGATTGAAATAGAACGCACCACGTGTCATTCCAACCACCGGAGCCCAACCAAGCAGCGCGCAACAACAAACCCGGTAGACCTGTGCATATAGTTAGCCGCGTGTAACGGCACTCACCTGGCATGCACATTGAACTGGCAGAGGCTGCAAATTTATATGTGAGTGAGGGTGGGCGGACGGTAGTCGCGATGCATCGAGATTAGCCTCAGACTTGCCTCAGAGTCGCCTCGAAACAGCTTCGGATCTTTTCGCTGTGAGGGCCTGGACCAGAGCCTTGCCTTAATGCTTGCATTTGGTGCGGTATTCGGGGGCCTGAATATGAAGATGAGCAACTCGGAGCGAGTTCTGCGGAGAGCGCTAGTAGACGCCCAATAGCCGCTCCTTACAACATTATATGTAGGCGTCTGGGAGTTCTTCCGACTGTGTAACTTGGTGAGCAACGTTTGACTTGGGTTACATTGCTCGACAACTCTTTGTCGACATGTATTTTTGTTCTAACTTGTGTATCAATTTCTGTTCTATGTAATCTCCTTTATAGACCTCTACTACCTTTACTTTGATTACAAATCGGTTTAAATATTACTAGTCCTGTGTAACTTACACAACGCTTGCTACCCCGATGTAACTGGTGTAACCTTACATAAAAATTTCCCGCTTTTGCTGATGCGCGGCGCCTTGCATTTCTCTCCCTTGATTCACGAAACACGAATATTGGACGAAGGGCAATCATTCAATTCTGATTCTGCTATGACGTGATTATTGATCAAGCGCATCCCAGCTAGATGAGGTGGAACGTTAGCTTTGACCATGAGTCCGTGCGATGCGATTTCCGGACACTGTTTACGGCGAGTTTCCAGACGATCTTCTGCTCGAGTACTTCCTCCTTTTTTCTCCCGTCTGCCCGTCATTAAGTGCTGAGATATTCTGTTAGGAATAATATTGAAGGGATCGAGAACGCTGGAATAGGTCAGGTCGGTGGTGACTGGAGACGATATTGTCGTGATCACCGGCGAAACGACTCATGGTTTGATACAGGCATCTATCGGAACTAATTATGGACATTATCTGACGTGTGTGGCATACCAACAGGTGGACAAAACACATCCGTACGTAGCAATACAAAAGCGGAGATGATAGCACAAGCTCAAGAATCTGTGTCATGCCATGCGCTCAACTACGCCTTCCCAGATAGCTGCTTGAGCCTCGCCTCACGCTCGCACTATTGGCAAGACCCATGAGCACCAGAAATGAACTTCAGGGCAAGAACTCACATCGTCGATAAGCTTCTGTGTTCTCAGATGCTCAGCTTCCCTATTCTTCTCCTGCAGCATTTCCGTTACCTCGTGCGAGCGCGTACTCGCGGCTTCGCGCGCATCTTCCAAAGCCTGACGGAGACAAACTTCTGTTTCATGGCCTGTCAAGTGCAGATATAGCTGCGGCGTACCTGCAAGTCCGCCTGGGCCCTCTCGTACCCTGCCCTCCGAGCGAAGAACTCAGCTTCTTCTTTGTGGAAGGTCTTTAGTGCGCGGCTGTGTGCATCGCTGGCCTTGCTTTCCTCCTGCCGAGCACTCAGCCGACATTCATCAGAGCGCAACGGCGACGACGCACCTTTATTGCGTCCTTCTGCATCTTCTGAATGTTGGCCAGCTCCTTGATTACTGCCTCAAGCGCCTGTTGCTCAGCTTTCCCCTCAGACTTGATCACCTTCGACATGCGCTTCGCGTCTTTCCCTAGAAGCCAGCGTACATCATAAGCTGTATCCTTGTGGATAAAAACACCACTTACGCTGCGCTTTGTCAACCTTGGACTTGTCCTTTGGCGACAGTACCGCGTCCACCTGGGCATTTCGCTCTTCAAGGCCATCATCCGTAGGGGGGATGGATGCCGGGCCTATCGTACCCGCACCATTCGCGAAGCTTCCCCCACTCAAGCTGGCTCTTTGCCGCCGCTCGTTGAACGCACCGTTTCCGATGCTGTCGCGATTACGGTCGTTGGAACGGTAAGACCGCATGGAAGCCGCGCGTTTCACCGGTGTGTCGCCCCCAGTCTGCTGGTTCTGGTTGCGTTTCCAGGACGCTTGTTCCTCGTCCTGGCTTTCCTTCCCGTTCCAAATAATGGGGATAGGTTGCATGCCGGTGCTAGTCTGCGAGGCGGGCGAAGCGGAACGGACTTGGTTCTGGTTCGCTTGAGTCGCTGAGCCGTACCCAGAGTCGGAACCAGCCTCTCCTGCAGCGTCAGCCGCATTTGCTTGATGCGCCGAATTCTTGCATGCGCCATCCTCCCCATCTGCGGAGCGGGTATTGACGACCGAGTTGTCGAGGATGGAGACAGACTGGCGGTGGCTACTGTCGCCATCGGAATTTGGCTGCTGAGCTACGTCCTGCGCAGGTGAAGCGGTACCCGAGCCATCGGAAGTGTCGTCGTCGGAAGATTTCTTGGAGAAGAAATGCATGAGAGGTGCGTCGAAGTAAATGCTCTGCTCGCTGGGGGGTGCGGAGGTATATGTTGGTCGGGCAGTCATGGAGTGATTTGTGGGGCGATGCAGTCGCTCTGGAATTTATAGGCGGCGGTTGCATCTTGGACTGACGTCGGTCGGGTTGGAGCGATTGAATTCGCTTCCTGCCCAGGTGGCCCCGCGAGCGCCATTCCATGTTCGGTAGTGTGCCTGCCTGTTGCGGATATGACGTAACTGACGTGCCCCATGATCTACATATGTTTTCTGCAGGACTTTGCATGAAAACGACATATATCAGGAGACCAATATTCTTGAAACTATATATGTTTGTTCCCAGTACTTTCTAGCTAGAATATTGAAGAAATTCAAGACGCTATAACATTTCCAATTTTGCTCTCTCATAGCTTTGTCCCAGGCCTCTTATCTTAATAGAATCGAGAGTTTGATCAGCCTTGCGGGTATCTCTCATATATCCTAGGATAAAGTAACAGCGACAGTAAGTTCGTTAAGACTCCGGTGAAATGAGTATCACGGACAAAATTGGAAATATCGAATACACGATCTACTTCGAAAGATCTAGATCTTACAGAACGTTAGAGCAGGTTCGCGCGTGGCAAATGCGTCTATGCCTACAAACATTGTATCGAGCAGTACTAGCATAGACAAATGCGAATCCAGGAGTGGTAATATCTTCACCGTGAAACGTACATTATCTCCTCTGATGAGAACGCGACTTGGTTCCATAGATGAGGCTGGGGCCGCGGACTTGAAAGTTGCGGACCATCCAACAACCGTGACCTCTTCGTACTGGCATTTCATGCCATTTTCTCCATCATCCAAACTCAAGCTTATTGGTTTTAATCTTGCGGGAGTACCCAAGCAGCAGCAGCTGTGTCGCCCTGGATTTCTAGTAGGATTTCTTTACCACGTGATAGAAGGTTCATAGCCTCGTGGCAAGCGCCTCTGGTGACTGCCAGTGCAGGCTGTACTGCATGCAACGTCTGCCGCAGCAAGTCAACGGCGACCGCCCCACTGGCAAGTAAGTTTTTCAGTCTCATCTCTATCGTACTAGACGTCGCGTCGCAGGTATATCTGAAGAATTTTGAAAGCGAACACTCTCAGGCTCTCTGAACTTGAAGTTCAGCCAGAATCATCTGCGACTGTTTGTGGGTACTGTGTGCGGCACTTCACCTGCAGCTATTAGAGGCTTCAAGGGCACAGTAATTTGTGAGTCGAAGAATGTTGTATATGCTCTTCGTATCGAAACAGAGGTTCCTTTCTCAGCAGACCCACTTGGACTCGGACGGGCTCAGTCATGCCTCGCATCCTCCTTCTGTTAGCGGTGATCACTCCGCTATGCAGCGTGTTTCTTGTCGCCCGCTCGCTTTTCCCAGGTTTTGATCTGACTAAAGTCGCGGAGAGTTTCCCCATTTCCTGGCCCCTTGCCGTGCCCGCAGACTCAGAGACACGACCATACGACGAGTCAGACCAACAGCCGCTAGACGTCGTCGACTTCTCCCCTCCGCATGATCACTCCTCTGATCTGCATGCCAGTGTAGCAGAGCCCATCACTGTTCCTGGCCAGTTTACGCGACGCATCGTCGCCGTTGGTGACCTTCATGGAGACTTCCCCAACGCACAGACGGTGCTGCAGATGGCGGGCGTTGTAGACCATAATGGAAATTGGACGGGTGCCGTAGATTTCCTCGTGCAGACTGGCGATATTATTGACCGGTAAGCTCTAGCACCGCTGTCGTGCACCTCATACGTTAAGATCTCTTTGTAGTGGAGACGATACCATCAAGCTGTTCCTCTGGATGGAGGGGCTGCGTGATGAAGCGCACGCAGCAGGTGGAACGGTGCTATCGCATCTCGGAAATCACGAATGGATGAACGTCATCGGTATGTTTCTAATCACACGGAAGTGGAATCGACAGACTGACCAGCATCCCTCCTCTCAGGCGATTGGAGGTGCGTGCTCCGGACATCCTTCATGGTAGAGTCATAATTTTGAAGTTTCCGTATCAACAAGATACGTATACCCCTCAGAAATCACCACTTTCGGCTCTGTCGCGGCGCGTCAGAAGATGCTCACCACCGGGCGGATCGGAAAGAGTTGGGCGAGCAACTACACAACTGCAAGCAGGCTCCCGCTTCACCCTGCAGTTGGTGATCCCAACATCGACTACGACCCGTCAACCGCATCTGCATTCGACGTACCTACGCCGCTTTCGCACACCGCCATATCCTTCGTGCACGGTGGGCTGGCACCGTCGTACCCGGACCTCGCGCCCTTCCCCTCGCGCATCAACGAGCTCAGCCATTCGCTGCTCCAGAAGCTGCAACAGCGCACACCTCCTCCGCACCCGCCCAACCCGTACCCTGGCATGCCCGCAGAGGCGACGGAGGCGGAGAGGCGGTTGTATGACACGGACGGTCCGCTGTGGTACCGCGGCTGGGCATCGGGCCCTGAGGAGCAGGTCTGCGCGCAGGTCGATGGCGTGTTGCAGAAGACGGGCACGAGGAGGATGATCATGGGCCATACGCCCGATTTTCAGGTGTGTTGCGCGAGTTCCTCTCGCTGTTTGATTGCCCAACCGATTTTGTTAGAATATCGTCTCGAGATGCAAGGGGAAGATTATCATTATTGATACTGGTGCGTTTACAGCCTTAGATTGCACAGCTCTGGGAAGAGGCTTAACCTGCATGACATGAACTCTGCGTTTAGGCATCTCGCATGCGTACGGAGGAACGTTGTCCGCGCTATCCATTACATACACGCTCACGCCGATACCTGCAATACATACGAGCCCAGAAGAAAAGTGGTGGACTGAGCGAGAAGTTCTGGTCGCTGTGTACCCCGATCGACAAGAGGTTTTGGCTGTGGATGAACGAGATATTCAGGGCGACTTTGCGCCTGCCTAGCTCGGGAGGGGCGGTTTAGAGAATTGAGCTGGTCGTATCATTATTGAGGTATTGTCTTGTTTTGTCGTCGTCGTGCATTGATACTGGATTACATGAAATCATGACCGTCATGAACTTCAGACCGTGGTTGGTCAGGTGGATCGCAACATCTTACAAGCCATGTGCTTGACGATCAAAGCGTTCTTTTCGGTCGGTACCCACAAGACCAAGACGTTGTAGGTGGAGAGACGAAATCGATTGAAACGAACGCTCCCATCAAGGTGAGCTGTGTTCGTGATGATTTATCGTATTGCTCTGACAGGCAACTGCGTCCAGCACATGGCGTGGGTTACCCATCCCACGTCTTTCTCCGTGAGGCATACTGAAAGGTGGACGTCTTGGCTGTTCTTACAACGTCAATTGAAGTTCAGTTGATGGCGGATTTATGTTCGGTTATGTTCAAGGTCTGCGGCGCGGTCATGTAACGGCAGGCGCTGGCGCGATGCACTCGATGCCGAGGACCACCGCACGACATACTCTCTGTTGATACCTCGTCTCACATCCACCCGCACTCTTGTCTCTGCCAGAGCACTGCTCTTTTCAAACATGACCTCGATTTTGAGGTGTTTGTGCGACGTGGACTGGCCCGCTAGAGACGCATGTATGCGCAGTCAAGCCTTTTTGATTAACCGTGGTGATGGCGTAGTCTCGATGCCAGACGGCAGGTATGGGGGGGAATAACATACCCTGCCTACGTCCACGGCACCGTATTGACTTCCACCACTTCTTTTCCCTCTTGCGAACTCGGGTTCAACCTCACATGCATTCTCATTTGCAGCATTGCGTGCGTACGGTTCATCATGGCGACTGGAAATGAGTCTAAATTCTACCAGCGCGACATGCGTCCCGGAAAAGGTGATCACGTGCTTCAACCGGTCGAGGTGGGTGTCCACTTATCCACGCCATCATCATCTATGTTTGCTCACGCATCCACCCAGATCCACCCACTGCCTCGGATAAGCACTCTATCTTAATTCCACCGTATTCTGAAAGCAAGGGGTATCCGTCTGAAGGTGGGCCACGGAGGCGGTGCGGTTGCCCTTCGATGCTGTCGTGTCGCTGGTTTGCTTTAAATTTGTTACTCGATAGGCTTTCCCAAGCCTTGGCCACTCAGCAATCAGCTCTTGCGATTTTCTACCAACTGTTAACTCATTTTTTTGAGTATTGACCGTGACATTTGTACAGTGTTCAGATATACTTATGCCCGGTATGCAAGGATGTTTCAATGGACGACCGCGGTGGCACAGCCACACTACCACCTGCGCGTCTGCCCCAACACCGAGACTAAGTATGTTGTTGATGAGCGGAGGTGCGACACACGTGGCAGAGCGTGGGTAAGAAGCCTCGAGGCCTCATCAATCATCTCTTAAGTCTCCGCACTCAGCCTTTTCTTTCTGGCCGTCAAGAAACAATTTCGAGCAGTCAGTCAGCCGATTCTACCATGAGTCACAACGAAAATTTAGGCATTTCCAGTGCGGCCGCAGTAAGCTTTTGCTAGATGCCTCTAAAAACTCACCGGGGACCACACACACTGCTTCCTCGAGGCTAATCTTGTCTCTAGAACATGCATCCGACTGTGTTTTACAACGTCTACACATCACCAGATGCGATCCAGTATGATCCGGGAGTTGCGCTAAAGGAAGGCCTGGGCATGGTCAGTGCCATTGCAGGTCACATTCAGAAGCTCGAAATTGCAAGTCAGCTTCGCAAAGATGTATGGCGTAGGGAAATTCAGAGGTACACGTTCTTCTTGGTAAACTGAGCTACAGTTGGAGACTCTTGACTACTTCCGTGATGTAGTCTCCAGAACCAAGAGGGTCCTACAACAATGATTGCTGTATGTGGAGGTTAGTCCTATTGGCATTTTGAACTTGTTGTAGCACTGGTGCTGATGCATGTGTGAGTTAGCTACTGGTGCTGGAAAATCATCTAGCTTGAATGCTCTTCTCGATGGTTAGTCCACGTGACATACTCTATTTGATGTGTGTTTTGACTCGTTTGAAAGATAACATTGTCCCGACAAATGGAATGAGGGGTAAGTTTGAACGGCTAGAAACTTGGAATAGGTCTGATAGATTCTGCACTCAGCCTGCACATCCGTAGTTACTGAAATTAGTTACCATGCAAAGCATACCATTGATGCTGATGTTTCTTTCCTCTCCGAGACAGAGTGGAGAGAGGAACTCATTGTCCTTCAGCATGATATGGTGGACGAATATGGTAAACTGAAGAGAAGTACTGATTTGTGCACTGAGGCTCAGAGCGTTGCTTGGTCAAAGGTACATTGTCAGAAATGTTCATGAGTTGGCTACTCAGGCATGATGTATCACAGGTGCATGCTGTGTATCCATCCATCATTCCGGAGCAGTTCGTGAACGTGGCGATTGATGAAATCATCTCTTTTGACCCAAGTATGAGGCTGTTCCTCTTGTCGCTGTGTACCAATCATTACTCACTAAGTATTGACTTTGCAGTAATCAAGAAGATCATGGGGTCAAGCAAGCATATTACTGCAAAGGATTCTGAAACTTTCGGCAAAAAGATTGCAAAGTATATCGACTCCAAACGTGGCGATGTAGAGAAGAAATCAAACAACAATACGGACAAGGACAAGGGGAAAGAAAGGAGCCTGGCGCACAAGGACCTGACAGCCACCAGCCTTGCTAGTAATATTGCTCTCTGGCCCCTCATCAGGAGTGTCAAAATTCGCTGCCGGTCTCCCGCACTTTCGACGGGTGCAATCTTTGTTGACTTGCCCGGTGTCGCTGATTCAAATGCAGCGAGAAACAACATTGCAAAGGATTACATGAAGAAATGTAACTGTGTATGGATTCTCGCACCCATCACCCGGGCGGTAGATGACAAGACAGCTAGAGGTCAGTTACTTATACCATCAATGATTTCTTCAGCTTACACGAGAGCACTGTTTTAATCAGACCTTATGGGCAATGCATTCAAGGCGCAATTGATGAGTAGGTATCTAACGTGTATTCATAACAATTAAGCATTAACCCGGTTTCCTCCTGCAGTGGGTGAGTGGCTGTGTGTGCGGTTGTTAGGTTTCTCTTACATTTCATCCACATGTGCATTCTCTCAGACGGAAAGTGAGTATATATTAGCCTGTTACTATATGTTCATTTACTTCCTGACTGTTTCTCAGCTATGATGCAAGTGCCATTAGTTTCATCGGTCAGTCTTCTGGCTTGTATTGCTAGGATCAAATCTTGACCCTGGCTCATAGCTACTAAATGCGATGATATCTCCTGCTCGGAGATTATTTCCTCCTTGAACCTTGATGATGATGCCGAGCTACTTGAGATAGAGAGACAGATAAGCCAATGCAAAGAAGATGCTGCTGAATGGACAGACAAGAAGGCAGATGCCGAGACCACAACTAAAGGTCAGTCCCACTGCACATCTGCCCGACGCGAGTGCCCATATAATTTGGATGTAGGCATTAACACCCATCAGAACCAAGCTTGTGCATGTCTTGCAGAACTCCACGAGCATCTGAGGGCACTGAAGGAAGGCAGGATTTTTGTTCCTGTTCTCACCAGCACTACCATGGTAAAGACCTCCTCTGAAACACTGATGAAACGGAAGAACACCCGAGGCGAGAAGAAAGATACCCGGAAGAAACGCAGGACCGATAGAGATGAACCCCGCGAGGACGATCCACTAGTCATAGATGAGAATGAAGACGTGCTCACTTCCTCTGACGCCGATAGCGATGAGCAATCCAACGATGACAATGATAGCTCTCACACCTCTGGTTATGAACTGGGTTCTCACTCAAGGATTCAGAAGGACGAAAATGAAAAGCTCGATGAGGTCACGGTTGAAACGCTGCAGGCGAAGATTCAGGATATGGAAGATGCTATCCAACAGGAACAACGTCGGTTACTGGAGTCCTACAAGCAGGAGAAGGAAATTGGTGAAGAGCTTGCCAATATCAAGGAGAAACAGCTCAAAGCTCAGAGACAGAAGAATGCCTTCTGTTCCTTGAAGCGCTCTAAGGTGGATACCGTCACACGAGTGATTCGAATGAACACTGATGGCGAATCGAATTCTCCAGTTCTCCCGCAATGTTTTAAAGGAAGACTTCCGTACGGGACTGAAGGATCTAGACGGTCGGTTTCATGCGGTGTACGAGCGATACAGTAATTGATAGATATCGTCAGATGCCGCTGCCGAGGAGCGTGATTCGGACAGCTTTGGTCCCAGTGTCAACCTACGCAGTGAGTTTGTACTTGAATTGCTCCATACACTTGAATCATATTGTTTTCTGCCAGACTATGATGAGATTGATCTTCCTGTCTTCATGTGCTCCGCAAGAGACTATGTTCGGTTGAAAAGTATGTCGTTTAATATCAAAGTCAAAGCTTCCTGCTAAACGGTGATCCTGCCAGGCCAAGTCAGGGGCGACGGAGAGCCTACATGTTTCTCGAAGTTAGATGACACAGGTATCCCGGAACTGCAGGAGTGGTGCCACCAACTCACGGTTTCCTCCCGCGAACGTGCCGCGCGTAATTTCCTCGCGCACCTACGGACCTTCGTCGATTCTGTACGGACATATGTGCAGGATATTGGCGATGTGACAACGAATGATCGTGAGGCTATGCGCGCAAAGTGGGAATCCACCCCAGCGCTGCGGTTGCGTCGCTCCACCCCGGCACTACGCGTGCGGCGCTCCACACGCGAACTCTCCAGGAGAAGCGCATCCGCAAGTATGAGCCCCGTAGCTGATGAAAATTATGGTTGGAGCGATGATTCATATCACGAGTTGTCTACGGATGATGAACACACCGAGACCATCAAGCAGAAGGCTGGAAATGCAGTCGGTGTGACACCCCGTCTCGTAAAGGTTAGTTGAGCGGCTCCTCGGTGGTGTTTCATTGATGACTTGACATTGCCTTTGTATAGGACTTTGAAGTTGTTGTTGATTCCTGTGTGGAAGAACTGAAGGCGCGCTTCCGTGAGAGTCTGGAAAGAAAGTGCACGGCTGGCGCTGCCAAGGTACGATCGCAATAACTATACCACGTTGTAGGCATCCTGACCTGCTGCACTCCTCAGGCTGCCAAGGCCGCTATTACCACTTCAGATGCCTTTGCAGCGTCAATGCACTGGCGCACTTACCGTGCCGGTGAGCGGTCCATTACGAATGCACACCTCAACCTGAGCTGATGATTCATCAGTTCTGTGCCGGAACGGGTCGTGGCGCCAGGACCTCAACATTGAGTTATCTAACCCGCTCACTAGGAGGATTGCGACTTCGTGGTGCAAGGTATTCGAGGCAGACCTCTTTGAGCAATTCGAGAAGACCACAATGGATGCAATCAAGAAGGTCCTCGGGGAGATCGAAGACTGCACAGCTGGTGGTCTCAAAGAACATGCACGAAAGCAGGCTGCATTGAGCCTCAAAGACGCACGGTTCGCACTGCGGAGGACACTAGATGTGGTGCGCAACAGAATGAAAAAGCAGCAGAAAGAAGCCAGCCGCTCTTTCGCGCCGGAGGTGAAGACTAAGCTCTACGATGGGTACCGTGCCGCAATGGAGGAATCGGGTGAGGGCAGTGTCGCACGCCAGAAGGTCAGCCTCGTCATTTTTCCTCGCAAAAACATAAGCTGAGCATGTTTTTTATTCAGACTGTTTTCCGGAATTTCTTGGCAAGCGTGAAAAATCAAATATTTAAGGATGCAGCAACCGTGCTTCTAGATAGTCTCGATGCTGCGGCATATGCGGTAGGCTCTGCATTGAGCAAATCATTGGTGTTGCTCGCACAGAAGGTGTGTGGCGACGAGTTGCTGTGTGTGGAAGCAATGCTCATTCGGTGGCATGCATAGATTGAGGTTAGTGTCGCGGTGCTCTGGGAGCACCCACTGGATGACCCACCTCAGGTGAGGGCACGCACTGAGGTGGTTGCAGCCATCACAGAGATTATAGAGCAAGTGCAGATGTGGATGGAGGCCGAGCAAAATAGGTAATTGCTTGTGTTGGCACTGGGGCTCCCTGCAAGGTTCCTTTAGTATCTTTCGCCTTGTTCTACTGATGCAACTGGCTAGATAACTCTATGTTTCACCACTGTTCTCTCTCACCTCCATTACATCGGCATTTTCTTTGATGAGGTAGATCTTCCTCCCAGTGCATGTGCTGCGACTCGAGGTTAGAATGTCCCGGTACATTTGCGCGAGGTTATCGATGTCATACCGAAGTCTTGACGGTACCCACCCACCGAATGTTTAGAATACAACCTTCAGCCCAATTTATTGTCTTGATCAGGATCGCGCTGCGGAACGAGGTTGCCAACTGAATGCGAAATTCCGAGACACCGATCAACGCTGAACGGAACAACGAGAAGAGTGATCTGGTTTCTATGTAGGAGATCATAGACAAGACTCTAATTTACAATGTGCCTGAAGACATAAAGTATGCAGAAGCATTTCCTCGACTGACAAAATATTGCTTTATAGCTGTTCTGCAGCAATCCGTGATGACTGACGAAACCAAGGTTGCATGACCGGCCTGACACCAGAAAGTATCTGCATCGCCTTTAATCAAATATACACAATACACTTTATCCATCGATTTACAACACATGAAAACCTACGTGTGCGCTTGTCCGGGTACACCAACGTTACAGGAGTTTACTGACTTCAGCGTCGAGGTGTTCGGGGGTTGTAACTGAAGCCCAACGCCCGACGACTTGACCGTTCCTGTCGACGAGGAATTTCTCGAAGTTCCACTGCAACGAAGTGAGGTGTGAAAATCTGGTACAGCTGGCTCTCAGACAGCGCAAAAGCTCACCTTGATTCGCGTCAAACCAAGCAAGCCAGCCTTCTCGTTCTTCAACCACTTATACACCTCGTTGGTGTGATCGCCGTTCACATCCGACTTCTTCATGAGGGGGAAGTTCACGCCGTGGTTGAGTTGGCAAAACTCAGATATCTCGGCATCCTGTCCCGGTTCTTGGGAGCCAAACTAACCGATCTCGATGAATCCGATACTGTCAACAAGAGGGGAATACACACCTGATTGCAAGGGAAGCCCAAGATAATAAAATCTCTGTCCTTGTACTTGTCATAAAGCGCCTGAAGACCTTCGGCGAAGATGAGTCACAGTTGTCGTGGGAGACCTAATGCTCGTTACCTTTATATTGGGGGGTAAATCCACTGTTAAGTCATCAGCGATGCACAGATAACGAGTGCAAGCCTTCAAATTCGACGCACCACTTGGAGGCTACATTGACAATCAACACGACCTTCCCCCTCAACTGGTTGAAGTCGTACGACTTGTCCCCAGGAAGGTCAGCTTTCAAATTGTAGAACGAACTTGACTCGGAAGACATCTTGGTCGTGCTCAACCCACGTCGTCCGAGGTCTCGATATAAGGCCGGCCAACGTGCTATTGGTAACGAACCCCCGACGGCACATGACAGTGGTTACTCAGATTCACGCGCACACCCGACACACCATTTGCGCGCCGCGATCGCCCAGCGCGACTAGGCCCCGAATCGCGACCGTAAAGTGCCTGTACGCATAATCGTATCACGTGGACTTTGGCTTTGACTAGGCGCCGCTGTGAAAACAAGCAGACTGCAAGTTGCATCGGAGGTCAAAGCTTGCGCCTCTGAGGATCGTGGCATCTACAGGCGGAATGTACCACTTCCTGGACTGAACGTGGAACCAGATCTAATTCCCCATAAAAGGTTTCACGATAAACATACGTGCTCCATAAGTATTCAGAGTCCTGAGCGTCCATATGAAGCGCAGACTCGTCTATGCTAAATGACAAATTACGAGGCGACCACAAGCAGTTCAGAATTCAGAAGGCCAACAGCTGCATCGTGGCCAGCCCTTCCTTCACCACTGGACAGAACTGCTTTCTCAGCCTGCGGTAGCGAGGAAGAGCCAATTCAAACTTGAGTTTGCCTAGAAGTTGCGAGTAGATCCGCGGTTTGCATGACAGCACAGTGTAGAAAGCATGAGTGCCCAGCCTGAGTTCACAGGTCAAAATGTTGTTAAGCCACAGAGCGGAGGGTATTACGCACCATAGCACCTGTGCTTCTTGTACGTCGCATCGACCGCCATGTATTGTGGCCAATCTGTTCGAGGCCTTATTCCGTATTGTGGCAAATGTGTACCGTATCACCTGCCGAACAGTGTCTGTAGCAACTAAATATGCATTACTTAACATCCGAGGAAAGGGAAGGTACGAACTTCGAATGAAAACGGAACTCTTTTGGACATCCAGACCCCACTGACGAAGGTAATGATGCATTTTCATCGCCGACAGCATGAAATTCTGATATATATTCAAGTAGATCGTGTGCTCCGAGTTGAGCTCTGCATCGCAGAAGAGGATGTGGCTCCTATATTTCGCCAACCTGCAAAAAAAATGAACAAGATGCGCAGTCTACAGTCCAAGCGACATACTGCAGCATCTTGTGAACGAAGGCGACACCGGGACGACGTCCAATGTCCACGGTAAGGGAGTCTTGCAGATCTGGGGTGACACAATAAGCCATCATGATGTGCCGTGCTCCGCTCACTTACATGTCTCATGGTAACGAGAGTAGTCGCCGGACACAGACAAGTTTGTCATATTGATCAAGTATCCGCACCAGGGGAAACCTGAAAACTTGTAAACATAAAAGACTGGACAAAGGGAGAACTCCCACACTCTTCCGGTGAGGCTCAGTCACGTTCATGAGGGCCCCATGGTCAAAATTCGTCAACGTCTTGTCTCTGGATATGAAACATCCGTAATCGGGATGGCCTGAATAACATATCTTTATTTGCCGCCCGTAATAGTGACTCTTTAGCATTACATACCTTCTGTCATGGTGTCAAGGAATTTCCTCGCCCGAGGAAGGCTGGTGGTAATCAAGAGGTAATCATCAATCAATCTGAGTAATAACTGGATAGATTCAGTAACTTGAAATCGAATCAGCAGGTGTTGTGGGGCACTTACGCTTTGTGGGTCCTCAGTGAACTTCAAGTGTCGACGTTCCAAATCACCGTAGAAGAACGAGCACAGTAAGGCCGACAGTACAGAGCCCTGAGGAATACCAACAACTTGGCGATAATACTCTTGTCCAATCTACGGAGACTAGATCGTCAGCTTCTGGCACAAGTCATAACTCATGGACACACACCTTCACGATGTTCTCCGTGATGTGCTCTTCCAGTAGGTTGATGACCTCTTCCTTATTGGCGAATGGATATACTACCTGCAAGAGGTTAAGACAATGGCACTGTAATCGAGAGTACGAGAACGGTACTTACCTGGTCCACAAAAATGGTGTTCCGGAGAGCACCTGCGAGTTGCGCTGCGTAGTCCAAGAAATGCGGGTGATCATCTTTGCATGGTCAAGTGTTCAGTAGGACGGCCAGCGTGTATGTGGAGAAAGCCACCTTCCGATCGAGCCTTCTTCATGTACTTGCGTTTCACTTTCCCGCTAGCACAACTGACCTGTCCGAATCGTTGTATCATATATGTATCCTTCGACCTGGACGTCAGTTGGGTACCAAACAGAGACAAGTATGCCTCACTTCCGATATCAACTGTTTGAGAATCCCGATCAACCTCGTCTGATCAATTGTATCGAAGCACGCTTGAACATCGACCTTGACGAAGTAGAGCTTCGGGCTACGATGCGAATGAGTATCACGACACGATTTGAAACACGACCGCAACGCACAGAGTCTTGATCTTGCCATTGTTTGTCAGATGCGATTTGAATGCCTTCAGTTTCGCGTATATCTCATTCGATCCGAAGACGGATGCTCCTAAGAGCTTCGCTTGATTTTCCTGTTCAAGTTATTGCTAGAATCAGCGTCCTGGATGGAAGTCACAACAGCTAGACTACCTTCTCGTAAGTCAAAATTTGGAATGCAGCCTGTAGAACCTGGTTGATCGACGGCTCCGGACGATCGTACGGACCCTAAAATTATACAGCGTGAAATGACATTTCAATGTGAAAACGAGAGAAACCTGTACTGACCCTCCCATTGGTCTTCCTCCGGCGTAGATTTACAATGGGTCGTACACCAGTTTCTTTGGGTAGCAGACGGACGAAGGAGTATCCGAGTCTGCGCTGACGCAGAATTTCCTCTGCATCATGCTGGCAACAGTTCTCTAAGTTCATTTCATGCTGTTTGACAAAATGACACTGACCTGCTCAAGTTTCTGGAACGTGTCAGAGCTCAGCTTCTCTATAAGAGGTGCACACAGAACCGACCAATCATCTTGACGAAAATACAGCACTCGTCTACGGAGCGCAGACGAGTCTGTAACGTAGAAAGTAGTCTGAAAACCCCGCTATCTGATAAGCTTCACAGTGACATAGTATTGGTACCCACATACCCTGAGTAATGGCAGGACGAAAGAGTCGAAATACCAGAAGATGAATTCTTCGAGTAGCTCTCGCCGTTTTAAAGCGTCCGTCACGGACACTCTTGGTTGTGCCAGCTGTTTCTGCGAGCCACCGGGTGTGAGCCAATCACACTCAGATAGGCTGAAACCCTGGAGGATGTTATGCAAAGTAGTGGTCTCGTATCGCCGACTGGAAATGAACGTCTTCACGTCTGAAATTACGTCGTTAACGCTAAAAGACTGCGATCATGATGTAGCACTTACGCTGCAAAACCTGCTTACGATTCTTGTCACAACCCCAAAGTTCTTTGGGAATGACGGCATCGGTGATCAGTGCTACATAGCGATACACCTTCCGTCCCCGTCAGTCGCTTACGCTATTCTAGCCACAGCGCACCCACCTCTGAGAAACTGCAAGTGAACTCCGCGAAGCGTGGCTTGTGCTTTGTATGCCTCTGAGCTTGAGAGAGACCATGTGGCACGATGGTGCGGCCTGAAGAATCCACAGAAGCATTGGCATCTGCCAACGATGGTTGCGAGCGAAGCTGTATGGAATACTCTGACATCATTTCCTGCATTGGGGATGGTGAGTGGATGAATGGATGGCGGCTCAGTGACCACCATTCAATCTAAGGTAGCTTACTCACCAATATCACACTGCGATCTAAAGGTTCCTTGCGTTCACTTTTGAGCTGCCGGAGATGTCAGTGCATGGGGGGAAAAGACAAATGCACAATGTACCACCTTGGATGGGCACGCATGTTCAAGCAGTGCTTTGTAACCGCACTTCCCGTGCCGCCAGATCAACTTGTCGAGGATGCTCAAGATTGACCGCAATCTCTTAGGAGTCTTGCAAGGCCCATGTCGCTGAGTACCGCGATATCAGCTTCCGTTCAACCGGCGAATGATGCCAAAGGACTCACTTTGATTTCCTCTTCTCTGTCAGAGTAATCTGGCAGATGCTGAGTTTCGAACTGTTGGCGAGGCGCAATAAAAGGACTCGACAACCCAAACTGTCGCGGAAAGACATATTTAGCCAGATGCCTGGCATCCTCAGCTTGCTTCCGCGGGTCAGGATCTACCCATTCGCTTGGTTGGACCATAGATTTTCCGTGATACGACGGCATAATGCGATTCAGGATATCTACATCATATAGCACCGGATGAGCACCGCAGGCAGTAGAACAGAAACTGTCGCTGACGTTTGCAAGGTAAACCGAGTGCTATGGCATTGGTATTTGGGATGCAGTTTGCCCAAGAGTAAAACAGTCGACAGCGTACGAGTGATATGTCAGCGGGTGTTCGCCTGAATCACAATGTCGGTAAGCAGAAGTTGGTTGAAAGTGGACCACCTACTTTTGAGGCGGCGTTCGTGTCTTGTGTTCTGTTGTGGGTGTGGTCGAAGAAAACGAACCGAGGCTAGCGAGACTCTTCAACCGTTTCAGCGGTCTCGAGTCTGGATGGAGTTCGGTCGGTTTCCTCTTAGGAACGCGTTCGCAGGGGATGTCTGCATATGCCCGTACGCCCATGTCATCCTTAACTACGCCGCTCACTATGGGTGGTAGTTTCGGCGTCTTCATGTGGATGATCGGGTCCCCTATCAATTGGCACAGGCATTCGTTCGGCAGAGAGACGAAGACAGAGGTCTCTGTCAAAAGATGAAACATGGCGTCTTCTCCTATTCTGAAAGGAAGAAGCTCATCGTGATATCTACTGCCCGCTCGAAGGTGATGCATACCTTTCGAAGAGAAGCTCCAACTCAGGTGCTTGTAGCGCTGTCACGTTGGTGTTCACAAAGTAATTAGTGATCGCAATGCGCGACATTCCAACTTTTCCTCGTTCTCCGTTGCGTGAAGCCTGCGCCCAATCATACAGCATGAGGTTGGGCTGAACTTGGGATCAAGGGAACACGGACACTGCGATAACCGGTAGTGATAACATTCGAAGGTCGACCCTTTGCTTTCATGAACAGCTTTCCCTGTGCCCTGTCGATTATCTATGTCTATTTAACACCTAGAGATATATCGAAAGAGTGGAGGTCTAAGAAAGACTCACTTCTCGCATATAGACCATAGGAGAAGCCGCTCTGAGTGGCCTCACAGCTTTTATATCCGTGGCGGACGTCACATACGAATTTGTCAACAAATCACGATAGAGAGAAGAGTCATTCTCCCGTTCCAGGAACTCGTGGCCACTATCCACTGGCTCTAGGATCTCCGTCAGATAGTTCCGGAGATTGTGGACTGAACTGTAGTAAGTCTTCAGTAAGGACACCGTGACAGTGACTCTAGAATTGCTAGTCATGTTTTATCGAGAGAAAGACAGTTTGGTATATCCCCAGGTGATAGGGAACCAGCAGAAAGTCACAGTCAAGACGCGTCGCGCATCACGTGCACTGTGACGGTGACAGAGATGGCATTGAAACACACTACTGTGACTACATGCGACAAAATGAGACGAAAATATCGATCAGCAATACATGATCCACAATAGACCGGCCACAAAGCAATTTGATATAGTAAACGAATAGTAGAGAGGGGATAGCGCTCCTGTTCATGATTCGGCAACAGCTTCCGATTTGTTCTCGCGGTTGAGGAAGCCTTCCAAAACATACTTGATGAGTGGTGCTGAAGACCATAGGACTGAGCAAAGCGCACCTTTGAATTTCTGGTTATGGACTTTCTCCCGCACTTTGTCTATTGCGCGAAGTCGGGTAAGCTCTGCGTTGATCGCAGGAGCATCTTCGACCGCAAGACATCAAAAAATGAACCGAGAGATGGACTTGGAACATACGACATACCAGATGGATTCTTCTGTAGGAGATCCTCCAAGATCTTCTCCGCTTTCTCGAAGAAGCCAAGTTCTCCGAGCGCTTTAGCTTTACGAAACAACGCCTTGTAGTTGTCCGCGTTCTGTGTCAGAGCCTAACGGATCGATGTCATCAGAAAATTGCCGCCCACAAATGTGTCTGAAGAGACTTCTCGCCTTATCCGCCGTCTCGATGGCGCGCTTCCAATTACCCCTCTTAAGATGACATGCGGATTGGTTAGAGTAGATTTTCTCTAGCATTTCGTCCACCTGGGCATTTCGCACGTGAGCCTAGGCTTCGCCACAATAAGAAGGCCACAAGAACAACAAACCTCGGTCTTGGGCTTCGCTTTCGCTGCGCCATCAACTACGGGCTCTGTTTGCGCAGTCAACGGTGCCAGTGGTGTTCTGCGCACAAAACACGGAAAATGAGAAGCACGACGCCACACACAACGCGGCACTCACTTATCGATTCCGTTCAAATACAACAGCGCCTTCACCGGCCCCGCAAATTAGAACACACGATATACCCAAGTAGTGCAACTTCACCTCATGATACGACCTGAGAGCTGGAGAGATTCGTATGAACGAACTGGCAAGCTGGACGTTACATGGGACGAGCATAGCGCATATAATCCGTACCATTCTGTAATTCGCCCGCCTTGAATGCTTGATCTCCAGTCTCTTTCTTCTCCTTGGCGACGTTGAGCTTCTTCAACACTTCAGCGTTGGTTTCGTGTCCTTCAGACATGGCTGCTTGTGGTAGAAGTGAAAGGTGCAGAGAACACGAGCCTGAGGGGTGGCGCAAAGCTTGAAGCTGGAAGCGCCGGGCGATTTGGTTTAGGGGATCGCGATAACCCCCGAACAGGCACATACATACCCACCCAAAATTATTCCTATAATTCTTGCTTCATACTACCGACGGCCTCCAGAGCGCAACTCGCCGCATCTGCAGAAAATGTCGCTCCTCTCCAACGTCGTCGGATTTTCTCTCATTGGGCTACTCGCGCGCTTCGGCCAGCTGGGCATTCAGAAGCGCAACATCTTCTCGAGTGAGTAGCGCCCTCCCTGACACGCTCAAGTGCAGCATGACCGACGTTCGTTGTGCAGACATGGGTGGCCACGCCATTGCCATGGTGGCTTTCGGCACTCTGGGATACGGGGCGTATCACTGGGACCAGCGCGCGGCAGTCCTACTGGAGGAGAAGCGGGCAGAGATCGCAGAGCGTAGGCAACGAAAGGTGGAGGCGGCGCAGTCGAATTGAAGCTGTGCGATGACGCTGGAGACTGATACGTGCGCATGATTCCTTGTACTATTCGACTCTTCGCGGCATGAAATGCGCGTTACAGATTAATGCTCAGAGTGCGGCGAGTACACCGGGTTGCCACCGCACGGCGACATTATCTACTTGCGGATAGAAAGCTATCGTGTGTAATCCCGCATGGAAAGACGTTCGACTTGCGACCAATGCTGTGTATGAGGATACATGCAGAGTCGTGGATTCTGCAAGGTTCAGCAGTGCTTTATTTTTTTTCAAATAATTCCTCGCCGCTCCTGGTGACATGCCGGTTCTCGCAACAGCATCTCCCAAGAAGCCCACCTTCGCAGATAAACAAAAATCTATTCCTCCGACAACTAAAACTATAATGGTGGAAGATCACGTATCCTACATAGCCCAATGGGCCAATATACAACGAGGATCCCAGCAGGATGTACAACCGAATGAACGAACGAAGACGCTCTCATCAGAGGCGAAGAATCGGAAGTAGGGGAGCAAGTCAACTGTGCAAGGCGCAAGGCGACAGCGAAACGGCCGCAGAAAAACGAGAAACTAGGAATGTGTGGGAGTGAGGGAGTAAGGCTAAGGCTAACGGGGCGCAAAGATGAACAGCGAATGAGTGAATCGAATAATGGCGAAGATAGAGCAAAGGCCAAGGGCAAGATGCACAGAACAAGTTCCAGCAACAGAAAGAGAGACCAGAAGAATCGCGGCAGAGCGCAGAAGTGAAAACATGTTGTACAACGCGAAAGAAACCAGTATTCCGTCTGGTATACAAGAAAGCAACTTCGACATGACATCTCGAGAGCACGAGACCGGAAGTATAACCAAGCAGTTCCTGCGGAGATGTGAACAGAAAGAAAGAGTAAGGAGTGTCGAATTTGGTGGAAGGGAAATACAGAGCAAAGGTGCGACGGGAGAGTCGAATGTTGATTGAAACTCGGTTTCTGGAAGGCGCGAAAGGCGAGGGAACGTGGGACAGCAAATTATCTGTCGAGAAGAAACAACCAGGGATAGAGAGTGTACAGACGCATATTGCGTCGGGAGAGGTGGGATAGTAATGTGCATGGTGCTTTCCGCGGAATGAACAAGGATGCGTGTTGTAAAATTAACGGTGAATGGATGAATGTAGCGAACTTGCTGCGGACCATAATGATGTACAGGGTGTGAATACATATGGTCTACACGTCTTGCGACGCAGAAGGTGGTGCTGCACTGCGATTCAGATGGAGACGGCCGGTCGTGGTGTGAAATTGACGGCCCTCGCCAACGAAATTTCAGTGTAGCTGGAAAGCGCTCCCGAGTCCCAGACCTGCGCCGGTATCGACGTTCTCCTCGCTCGGAGGGGTTGGGACACTGCTAAAGGAGATCTTTCTTGCCGGAGGCCGCTGAGGCAAGCGGGACCCATGGGTACGGCGAAGGGGCTTCGCCTGCGTGGTCTGTGGGGTGACCGGAGTACGATGGAGGAGAGTGGCGCCCGCAGCACCACGAATCGCGACCGGCGAGTCGGTAGACTTGAGCTTGCGCGATTTCGGGGTACCAGTGCGAGATACGGGACGAAACATCGAAGGACTGGATACGGGAAGCGGAAGGGGCAACTCAGGACCCAGAATACTCGGGTTCCGCTGCAGATTAGCCTTCAGCCTGGACGAGCGCCGAGGGGGAGTCTCTTTCGGGATCCTGGATTTGTCGATGGTCTGATGTGACTGCTTTACAGACAACTTCGACTTCTTTTCTGGTAAAGGACGAAAAGGGGGAGGAGGGGAGTTCGCTTGCACACGCGGCTTTTTCGCCTTCAAACTGCGGAGCTTCTCCTCCTCGTCTGACGAAGTGGCATCCGAATCTCTGCCACCGATACTCATGCTCATGGCGTCTGAGCTGCGTTTGGAAATCGAGCCGAATGACGGTGCACGCTTCAGGGATCCATACAGCATTTGTCCGCCAAACGAGTCCGAGCGCTTGATGCGTTGCACTCGAGGATCAATCGCAGGAGCCATGTATGCGTCTGAGGAACTGGAGACGGAAGACATAGATCGCTGCAGGCGGGGGATGCGAGATTCACGGGAAGCGCTGGAGTTCAGAGTTGTAGAACTCGACGTGGAACGATCCAAGCGGGAGAACTGCGAGCATCGCACAGGGCTACCGAGAGGAGGAGAGGAAGCACGACTAGGAGGACGTGTGTGCGCGCGATAATCAGTAGTAATCGTTCGTTCAGTATGTTGCAAACGGTGGGAAAGTCTATAGCCAGTTGAGCCGGAAATGAAAATGTAGAATAACAAACATAATCTATTTACCTAGTAATGTTGCGGTTGTCCTTGAGGTCAAGCTTGGACGATTGCTGCATGAAATCCATGCTTGACTGCCTGTATAGGGGCCGCTTGGGACCAGTGTTGGTGGTCTGCTTTAAGATGTCGTGGTCGGGGTCATCCTCTTCGGCGATGGTGTCGCTACCGGATTCGTTCGCAGCCTCTTTTGCGCGAATGCGGGCCAGATCGACGATCTTGGCGCGAGTCGCGCGCAGCGACTGCGGCCAATCGATTGGACCTTTGGCTTGGGTAACGCCTCGAGCGATCTTGTCGAGAAGGTTGGAGGGGGGGACTGGACCATTGAAGGGGGTAAGCAAGTGTGCGGGAAGTGCGTCCAAGGTCTGCGAAAACGCGACGATAAGAACAGCGTGCAAGGCTAAAACGCGAGACACACCCTGGACAGCAATCGAACCTGCTCCGGGCTCCATTCGAACTCAAGCTCGTCCGCTCCATCGCAATTAGAACTATTCCAGCTATCTGTGCTCTTCCTGTTTGCATTCAAGGAGGAGAACAACGGCAGAGGAGAGTTGGAGTTGGGCGGCGTGTGTGGGGAGGACATAGAGGAGAGCAGAGAAGATCTACGACGAGGGAGAGGAAGCTGAGTGATGACCGGAGAGAGCGAGGAGACGGCGTCAGGGTGCCGTCGGTGCATAATGTCCTATAGGAAAAGATAGGAAAGGACAGTAAGGCGAACGCGGTACAGTACGAGGGAAACCACTGCAGGCTGCCCATCAACAATGGGGCGATAAACATCCATCTGCTTACGTACACATCACGTGAAAATTCAGGGCAGGCCCTTTCGCGTCCCTTCCCACGCCACGCACGCGTCGACGCGCTCGAACCACAAAAAAAATACAAGACAAAATATACAAATCGGAGATCGACTCACCAGCAACCGCTTGCCTTGCCCCCCTTTCAACGTCCGAAGTTAACAGAGACCTACCGTGCATCTCTTTCCTGTAGGTTACGCTGAGAGAAGTGGTCTGACGAGGCTGCCAGCACCTTAGACTGTCCATGTCCTAAACCACCGATATCGCTCTGTGTGAAAGCTCATCACTTCTAGCAGGTTCGACTTAGAAGGGTAAGAATGGAGACGTCCTTGTATTCCCTGGCCGAACACAAGCAGTTGCTCCATGAAGTTGTCCCCTTGTTCGACTTAGGGGTTCATTGTGGCGTTCGTCGGCAACTTTTCAACGTTCAAGAGCAGAGACACAGTACCAGAAATCACTTGCAGAAAGCAGGGAGAGCATGCTAGTTGGGAGTGAGAGCGACGATGGAACGATGGGGATGCGAAGAAGCTCAGAGCGAATTTTGTGCGTGAATTGGGACGCCACCATCAGCGTGGTGACAAGTTCAACCAGAGAACAGGTCCGGGTGCATGCATGGAGCTCAGTCAACGTCGTCGTCGTGATCAGATACCGAGACCTATCAACGGGGTCACACCACTTCCCATGGCCACCGCGCCTGCGACCTGCAGCATCGCCCTGTCCCGAAAACTCAGACTGCCGGCACGATATCACGTCTACCATGCAGGGATCTCCTATCGGTGATAACAGACTCTAATTCTCAAAAATACAGGAAATGTGCTTTCTTGGCTATATTTGCCGGAAACTTGAGAGCACCGATAGAATTTGATAATTCCTCACCCTCGTTACGCGCGGTTGGATTCAAGTTCCTTCTGCGGCTATCTGCTGTATCCGCGGAAGAATAGAGAACGTGTTCGTAAGACATCAGATATCCACAGCCATTCAGCCATTCAGTAGCATCAGGTAAGTACCCCCATCGTACCGTTGACCCTATCTCGAGCCACAGCCACACTATATTCACCCAAAAAATAGCACATCAGAGAATAGAATTTCACCAAAGCAGACAGACCAGCCGGCCGAACTGTCTGCCGTTGTGTTCTCTCGATGTCAGCAAGGCTGCCCGTTCTCCCAGGCCCTATGGGATGAATCAGGAAGACATGCAGGACGCTAATGGCAGTCATGTGGTGCACCTGCATTTCATGTCCGGATGACTGAGACGATGAGGCCGGAAGTGGGGAATAGGCAGAATTGCGGTTAATACCGAGTGGGCATTTTCAGGGCCGTGGGTGTTCGATGACGGTCATGGAACAGATTTAAAATAGGTCGCCACAGCGCCATCCCACCTAGATTCGAAATATCCTAGCGGCTAGTTTGCAGCGCAAAGACGAAAGCTTTAAATGATGTATCTTAGAGCCTTGCTGCGAGGTATCTATCTTGCGATGGTCAATTTTGCCGAGATCGTGTACCGACTTCGTGGGGCGGGATCGTGGCATCAAAGGCCCAAACTCAGGAATTAGGAAACCCACGCGCCGTGTGATGATGAAACTAAGAAGAAACAAGAGACACTGCGGTCAAGATCAAGATCGCTGCATATAAATGGACGTGTGCCTACGTTGTATCCCCTTTGGCACGAACACAGTCTTTGCTTTCTTCAGGCGTAAATCCTTGAAAAACACCGTAGATATCGAGAGGACAGCTTCGTAGTCGGCAGATCGCGCGGGCGCAGAAGTGAGGACCATGAAATCCCATGCAGCGACCAAGATTATCTAGGGTTTCTGCCTCGGAGGTGGCAAGGAGAGGAGCCTCGGAATTTCAACGCACCCTAGACCGGATAAAGGGAAGACGACGTCCGAGCGGTGAAAGTATAATTTCCTAACGGCAGTTGGAGGATATCAGTAGAGAATGAATTCCTGAAGACGTCAATTTCTCAGGGTGATTGATAGCGAAGGCTAGAGCCCCATCATTTCAGGACACTGACAAGTTGCTGCCCTAGGAAGGAGAGACAGATCGGAAGAAATTACCGGTGACTGAGCGCAAGGACGCAGAGGTAGACGACCGATGAAAGTGAGCTGTGCATGGGATATGCATTGTATGCGATGGCCTCTGAATATGAGCGCAACAGCCAGCTTCGTGTAGCCTTTGGACTGATGATAAGAGGTAACCGTACATGTCAACAGGCTCACCCATTCAACTTTGGACACAGTAGGCAGACCGCACAGAGCGACTCTCACTGTTTCAGAAGTACATATGTGTGGTAGTGCCACATTCGCAGGGACCGCCAGCGGTGTATGGCAGTCATTACGCATGCAGCCCGTGATACACGAATCAAAGATCTGAAAAGGAAAATATTCAGGAAATTCGTTGGCGACAAAATAAACTCGCCTCGTTGCTGGACAAGGGCGAGGATGCGGACGAGGCTGCATCGATGCCGTCACCACCTGCCAGGCATATCATGAATTTCGCTGCTGTGTCAATTTATCATCATAATAGTTCAGACACACAGTATGAGAGATGGAGGTACGGTCAGTGCTTCTGCAGAAAGTGGGAGTTGCTTTCTATGGCCCGGAAGCCTAAGGAAGTCTTTTGTACTGGGCGAGACAAGAACGAGACGAGTAGCAAGATCTGCGATCTCGGCAAGCGTAACATGCCGATACTTGTTCTTGTGGCGAAGTCTCCAAGTGCTTTCGTAGAATACAACGTCGTTACAACGAGGCTCTCATTCAAATACAAGGAACAGATAAGCAACATAGTACACGATACGCCATGCAGTAGAATATACAGTAACCAATCTCCGGTCAAGTCTTCGTGGTGATCTTCCTCGTAAGAGTCCTCAACCTCTCCGCATTCTTCTTCCTCCTTTCGATATCCACATCTACGCTGAAGTTGCTCTTGGAGATACCCGCGTTGGACCTTGGCGCGACGGTGTAGCTGCCCAGCTCCCTCTGCGGGATCATGACTGCATTCTTCCGGACGCGGTTCTTTTCACTCTCCTTGGCACGCGCCAGGATCGCGTTAAGACGCTCTCCTGCACGGGCACCCTCGCCTTCTCCAGTTTGGGCGGTGGGGATGACACGGTCGCGGTAGGAGGCACTACGTTTGATGATAGGTCGAGACCATGTGGAGACGAGGTCGTTTGCGAGGCGGGCAATATCTGGAGTTACGCGCTTGCACTTTGTGTAGAAGATTACGACCCTGCCCAGTCGCGACTCCTTAAGCACGTTCGTATCAATAAATTCCATCTTTTTTAGGATAGGGAAGAAGTCTTTCTGGATATCAAGGGCGGGGAGTGATTTATCTGGCAGTGGTTCAAGCCATTTTCGGACACCCTCGAGCAAGTTGTTGTCGATGATTGACTGCGCAAGTGATGTCCTGAGCGACTAACGGTCAGTGACCTACCGCACTAAAAGGGAAGGGAGACGCACTTTCGTAGCACCTCCACAACCTGCGGCAACAGCCTCAGCTTAGACGTAGCAGGAAGCTTCTCTTTATTGGCCTGCTCATCGTCCGCAGCCGCAGCGAGCATGGCCTCCCGCAAACGAGAGACTTCTTCGTCGGCGTAACGATCGAGGACGTCCTCATCATCCTTCTTCTTTCTCTTGCTCTTGACTCTCTTGGTCTTCAAAATGGCTTCGATCTGCATGTCGAGCTTCAACTTGGAAGCTGTCATATATCCCGATCAGTCAGTGAAAATGACCATCGTAAGGCACACACCTTGCTCAGGAGGCAGCTGACTGAGGTCAATCTCTTCTGGCTGCGACCTTCTCTTCCTCTTCCGTGTAGGAGCCTTCCGCTCCCCTTCCTCGCGAGCCCGTCGTCCCCTCCGCTTCTTCACCACTGGGGCAAGTTTCTCTTGCACATACTCGTCGGCTGAGTCTCCCGAGGACTCGTCCTCTTCACGAGCAACTGGAGATTCCCTCCCTTTTGGCTGCTCCTGGGGAATGTCTGCATGGTACCCTCAATACATGCATGGAGACCACTTTCAGGATATGAGTCTCACCGTCGTCGAAGTCAGAGAGTTCAGAGTCAGAACCGAAGATATCGCGCTCCAGGTCATTTTGTGCCTAATACGACAGAAAAAGTAATCAGCTACCGTATATCTCGCGGAATAATGGTACACACAGGCATTGTAGAGGTGGTTGCTCAGCTCAGGCTGTGAAATACTTGTTAAGCGCTCACCTGACAAGATGTCACACAAATGTGGTCACAGTCACTCGAAGCGCGTGCATGTGCGGCACTCGGGAGTTACGCGATGAGTGCGAGCTCGTCATTTAATATTTTCCTTCCTTTTGGGGGAATGGCTCACCATGAAGTTCATGAAACAGATAACATGACTCCATCTCCAGAGATATAACTGTCCACCTATTCAAGTCCAAAGGGTTTTTGGGAGAGACACGACAACACAATTAATGCAGCAGGTAAGTTATAATATTCAATAGATACAACGCAAAGGTGTGTAGGTGCAGTCTGAATATATCCGCCACATCCATGATGGTGACGCAGAGGGAAGCGTAGTAATCGCCTGAAGCTCGTCAAGATCATGCGATAAGGACACACATCTTTGACTACGCACCTAGATGTGTAACACGAGCTCATCCATGATAGTCCATGAAATCACCGTACCAGTTACTGGAAGCGGCATTTCCTCTATTTTTGGCTGGGGTCTTTGCGCCCTCAGCTTAGGATACAGCCACGTATTTTGCAGCGGTGCAGCGTCGGCCAATGAGACGCCAAGGGCGATGGAGAGAACGAATGCTGCGAGGAACGAGAGACGCATTTTTTGTGGCCGAAACAACAAAAGTGGTGCAACCGTTGACTAGTAACATGGAGGGATCAGAAGACCAGGAGAAGGCATCGAAATATAAAGACTCACAAGAAGGACGAAGGGAAATCCGAAAATACAAGTACAGTATCAGATGCACCCCTTCAAACCGAAGGGCGATCGCTTGAAGGAAATATGGGGTGTCCGCATACCTTATAAACCGGCGCGGTGTCTTCTTTGGATAAGGCTGTGAACACGTCGAGAATATGTGTGTCACTTTGTAATTGAGCCTCGGAATGACACTCTTGAGCAGAGCTGACACGCACCTACAGCGAGCGTGGACAGCCGCAAGGAAGGATCTTCGCTCGGTGGCGTCATGATGTTTGACGGGCGCTGTACTGATGCAAACCTCGTAGTGGATAAATCAACCACAGCTAAGCTCCGCCAGTTTTATTCCCTAAGCCTTCTAGCTTCGTTCCGAACAGTCTTGTATGGGTCGCTTCTGTGGAAGAGCTCAGGCGTGTAAGCTTTGTGATTAAAGTTCCCACTCAAAACGACCTTCTCGTACTCTGAGTACGTAACATACGATAGTTGTCAGCTTCATGTCATTATATCTATCGCGACGCAATTGTTAAAACTCACTATACATATTACTATGATCTGCCCGCCGTAGTGGTTGAGTTCAGAGCCAAGCACTGGAGTTGCCAAAACGAGATTGACACATCAAGGTGTTTTCCGATCGCCAGCTTGCAACTCCTTCACATCCCCTTCACAGCGTCTTCGCTAGCTTCAGAGTTCAAACGTTCATCCACCATAAACACAAAAAATGTGAAGTTCTCAGCGACCGCCTGTATGGAAATTGGCTTCAGTTCCTACCGTCGCTGCTTCGCATGCTGTGTCATGTGCTATGGCTCTCTTGATGGACTTGACAGTGTGATGGTCGGTCTGTGGGAATGACTGTCGTCATGCTGGTGAGTCTGCGTCGCCGCCCAAGTCATTCATGTGAAGGCATTGAACCTTCTGATGATTGATGAAGCTAGCGAAGGTCGACGCCTGTGGTGCCTCCCGCGCGCCAGATGAACCTCTTCGAAACGGGGGTTACTGATCATAGGACTGACATGCGCATCTCAGAAGCGAGTTCTCGTCCTATACTAGTACAGAAACCGAGGCAAGGTAGGTATCTCAACGGCTATTCCATTAATCTGATTCTATTATTTCCTAGTCTCTATCAACGTCAAGCCGGCTATATACGGGTGAGTCTGGCAGGTCTACACTTCAAGGGGTTGGATCCGTGCTCGCCGGTATTGTCTCCTGCCGTAGCCATGGCACCCAGCCTAGAAAGGTCAGCAGGTCTCTGCAGATCCCTCCAGCAGAGAGTTTGGCTGGTGAGCATCACTGTTGTTAAATCTCCTCATCAGCTAAGCTTTCTCTGGTACTGACCTCTGTGGAAGATTATTGACGAGGAGTGTCCATTGACTGTAAGCAGGAATGATTCAATCCTGCAATCGTGGGGCGGCTGCTGCTGCGAGCTCCGATTTGTGAAGTCGCCTCGACTTGACATCCACTTCGGGTCGAAAATATACAACGGTTTGTTTATCGGCTCCTAGCCACATGATGTTCCTGGCTAAATTACTTTAGTCCTCGGCTTGTGGCGGACCCCAGCCATCTGAGTATGCACTACCTTACCTCACCGTCAGCAGCATAAGGCTCGACTGTCAATGAGAGCCGTAATAAAAAGGTATGTATCTTTAACTCTAGGCTGTCTGCAGGTGCGTGCATAATCATAATAAATAACAGTCTCCTGGTCGTCATCGAATATTGTCGACTCACCACAATGCGGGAACCGCTTACAATATGACGATATGCATGAACGTGTCTGTCGTCACGGACATACATATGTAGCGAACGTGGTGCAACCTCGGCTACTGCGCAATCCGCCTGCGTGCGCAGTCTTCGGTTCCAGCGGCAGCATAATGCAGCCATCGCGATTCTGTGGACTTCTTCGGCGACTGTGGACTTTGAACGTTGAACACTGTGAATGTTTGAACAGCAGCACATCTTGCGTCAGAAGTACTGCTCCCCATCTGTTCAACCTGTCTTCGGGGTCTTTTGAGTAGAATTATGTGTATTAATAGGTGGTGCCGGTTTGCGTGTATTTTTACCCGTATGATCGAAGCTATATTTGTTGGGACAAGGTTTGTACCAATGTGTGGGCACTGAATTTTTATACGTGAAAATAGACACTGCCCGAGCGTTCCGCCTTTCCGGTAAGCCGGTCGCGGTGTGAAGTCGGGGTCCTGCGTGCGCTGCTAAATTTCGCGCACGAACGTGTGGGAGATATAATCATCTGGGTGCTTGGGAACCTGCACGGTCCAGGAATTGTGCAGTTGTCGGGTGGATAGCGTAAGACGACACCGGCGTGACGATTCAGCGCTTAAAGGGCGTCTGATGCTTACGTAATCAAGGAGACACCAATAATACTTTCGTTGCTCCGTGCATCAGCTGCCACTGACGGTTTCCTCTCTCCCTGCTGGCAGCTTGCTCTGACGTTTCTTTCCCTTCACCAGCATCGTCCACGATGGTCTTAGAAATTATTTCTGCCATGGCCTCAGAAGTGTATCTCACTCCTAATGACACAGTCGCCGTCTCCGATGCCGTCCCCCATTTATCTATGCCGCTTCCGCCCAAGCGCGTCGAGCAACCACCGCCATCTTCTCCAGAGAAAAGGCTTCCAGTACCTCCACAAATAAACACTCAGAGGGGAATCCAATTGTCCTCGGACATGCTTCAGTTTCCGTCACAAGCGGACACTAGGAGTAGACCCTCCACCGTCCCTCTAGGAGCGCGGAAAGCGCTCGGCCGGATTCTCAGGGATCCACGGACGCTCTTCCACCTACTCTATGTGTTGTCTTGGAGAGACTTTCACGCGCTTTCCAGTGCATGCCGAGATTTCAGGCAACAATTGAGCCATAATTCTGCGCATAGGGACGTCATTCTTTGCCATTTCGTGCCAGGTTATCGCGAGGCCCTGCAGATTGGTGACCTGCAGCACTATCGCGAAGTCGAGGTGGATTTCCATGACCTCACTATGCTTGGTGGGTTATTTCTACCCATGTGTGACCAACTAATAAATTCGCCATACTTACAGTAATGTCACAATATGTGCCGTTGCATAAGTACCCAATGCACTCGCTATCTATCCTGAACGCTCTCCAGCAGCCTGCAGGTAGTTCTCAGCTCTTCGCCCTAACTCAGAAATATGTCGCTTTGACTAAGGCCCATTCGCGGTTCGTGCTACTCCTGCAGTCCCTTGTCCACAGCCCCTCTTCAGCGCCAACCCCCTCTTCGGACGATGAATCCGATGATGCCCTTGGGTTTCTTGCATCCTCACAGCCAAGAACTGACTTCACTCAATTTCCTGGTGTTCGTGAACTGGTGTTCCCTGCACCGTTGTCGTACTTCGGGCCCGATCAGAACAGCGATGTCCCTGCCATGGATGGTTTTCGTCATGATGGCGAGAGGGGACATAGACGCCATACTGCAGGCTCCTCGGTTTCCACCATGCGAGCTGTCTCATCGAGCCCTACACGGCCGACGGCAGAACGTCACCTCACGTACGGGCATCTGTCGCATGAAAAGCACAAAAGCCATTCCCTCGTCCCGATCCTTACTGGACATCGTAGATTACCGCCCCCTCCACCATTAGCGGATCCCCCAGCGCTCAAGTACTACTCAGACAGTTGGCGACGCTCACGGATGACGTCGCAGACGGCACAACAGCGATTAAGTGTCGTCTCGGATGACCAGTGGAGGGCCGAGCTGAAGCACCCCGTACGACGCTTTGAAACCGTCAACATTTCACGGGAATCCTCGCTGTCGAATTCCAGCCCCTCGAGCTCGTCGAAATGCAATACAGAATCCAACACAGAATCTACGGACAGCCGACCGTCGGTGCAGGATAGCAGGGAGCCTCAGCCGTCGTCGTTTCCGATGTCGGCATTCGCCGTGCCGCGCGGCACGTCGCCGCACGATCTCTTCCTTGCCACCTCTCGCACACGCGCGCCGGTCCTTCGCACGTTTGTTCCGTGTACTGAACTGGACGAACATGCGATCGCCGCCTGTGAAGAGCAGCTCCTGGACGCAGGTTTGTGGGAGCACCTCTCCGTGGGCGACATCGTGTGCAATTTTGGCTACGTTCCACCCCCAGAAATAGACGACGCGACCCACCCGGGTGAAAACAGGCAGAAGTGGCTGCTGTTCGATGGCTACAACCTCGTTCAGTACACTTCCCCAAGCCCACCACCACTGGAGAATCCGTTAACGCTACCTTCGCCATTCTACTACGCGCACATCCTCCCACCATTTTCCAACCCGGTTCATAACCTCTCCCTACCGGCGCTACCGCGGAGTATCGGCAAGCTGGGCTACAATGATCCGCACATGCAGCTGACACTCGCCCACCTGCCCACGCGTGTGCGAAGCCCGAAGTCGCCCTCGGGATTCGCGATCGTAAGTAAATACGTCTGGCTCGCCCGGCTGCCGTGCGTGGGTCCCAACATCGGAATACAGTCCGGTCTCATACTAGGGACAGCGTGGCAGGGCGAATGGATGTTAGAGGGCGAGGGAACCCGAGAGGGTAAACAGAGTCTATTAGACGCCCTGACCAACGATCCGAGTGGCAGTGGGATGACTCGGAGAGCACAGTGGGAGATTGTGCGGGATAAATCTGGCGGTGGGCGGTTGTGGATGAGGTATGTCATTTGTGGCAGTTCGTTGTGCGACTCTGACTGTTGTTCGCACAGGTTGTTGATGTCGAACGTTGATGATATCCCTTCCGGCTTAGAAGTGAGCCCTTCTGAACTTGTGACTGGTTCGTCATGATCTCGACCGAACAGTGACACTGTGCTACGCTGTGCGCCATACATTACAAGCGAATTCTTTTGATACGATATCCGCTTCTCCTTGAATGACCTATCTAGGAACTATTTGCACATGTACTGTTGCGCGGACTCCGTTTGGAATTGTTGCTTGCAGCACTAATTTGTTGTCACATCCTCTCCCCTGTTGCATCTATACATACATACCATGTATTACTCCGGGCATTGCATGGACCCCTTCTCTGCAGTCATCATCCTATCGCGTTTAACTTTCCTTCTGTCACAGCTATTGGACGATACTGCCATCTACATACTGCTTTATACTACTGAGATGGGTGGGCTGGGTTTAAAAAAATGGATCTGTATTGTACTGCAGTTCTACTTTGACAGTTTATAATCAGTCGACTACGGCATGCACCTTCTGATTTTGGAAGAAATTCGATCAGACCAACTTCACGATGTTGGTGTCGACGAAATAGGAGACATCGAATCCATCTTCGGGTCCTTTGATGTAGCCGGCTTTCTCGAGGACGCTACGATCAGGCACTCAGCGTCGATCACGCTTCTGAAGAATGCCGATTATGTAGCTTACTTCAAAGTGTCAGCGATCACTTTGCGGGGGATGGCAGCGCAGTCTTGCGGGTAGCCAACAGTCTTCAACCATGCCTGAAAGGACAGGATACTGTAAGTTATGAACACTGCAGACAGAGAGATTGCGACGACGTACCTTAATGTCCTCCTCCGGGTAGCCGAACTTCTCCTTAATGAACTCTATGTCCTCATGGGCTCGCTTCTCTTGTGAGTCAAACGTGCGGACGTATATTGTAAGCGTGCTGAGGAAGGTGCGCAGAAAGTCTGCTTGGGCGCGTGTTGGATGTGCTGCGATCAGCCAGGACGGCCATGGGGTAGGGACAGAGCCAATCTAGATGTCATCGCGTCAGAACAGTGAATTCTTCGCGGGAGGTGACGGTCTATCACTTACGAAGCGTGCTTCCCCTGCGTCTACAAATGGCTTGGTGGTAAACCACTCCCACATGAATGCGCTCGTCGTGCCATCGTTAACTGAGTCGAGCAGCCCCCGGATGTCATTGTTCACTTTGGCGATGAGGTGAATCTCAGTTACGACTGAATGTGGAGACTCGTACGTTTGAACTGGAGCTTGTCCGTCGGCCAACCCTGCTGGAGCGCCATCACGAACGCCATGGTCTGGCTTCCACTAATAATAAATACTTTAGATAACCTACCGACAGGTCGAAGAAGCAACTTCGATCAACCTGCCATATCGCGAAATTCCAAGTGTCGTTCCTCGCAGTTCAGAAACAGTCTTGTACTTCGTATCCCTGCCAGTGATGACTGCCCTAGACTTGCGTGAGCATCCCTCGGTCGCGACCGGCGCTGGACTGTGTAACTCGCCAGTTCAGAGGGGTGGTCACAAAGCTGCCCACCAGCTTGTAGTGCTCAGAACCCTTGGCGATACCGGAGATTAAAGGATCGGTCAACGCACTGAGCTCATTAGAACACTGCCGTCAAGATCTATCTCGATGAAGAAGGACTCACATCGCGACGTCAATTTCATCATTGGTGAGACGTGTAATGAGCTGGCCTGTTCCGCCTGCATCTCGATTAGCATATCATACTCTATTGGTAAAGGTGTGTAGCACTGACTAGGACATTCTACGAGTACGAAGGTCTTGCCACCATCGGTCTCCGCGTACTGCAGGAGTGGAGACGAGAAATGCTCGCGTACTTCTCTGTTTGAATATTATCTGTTCTTCCAACTCCTTGGATGCTCACCATATCCCACTCTCAGAGGCATGGTCGGAATAAAGAGAAACGATAGCAAATCCCCAGAGCGGCCGATATGATTTGGATATGATATCGATTAGATCCGAACAGCCTGAAGTCAGCACCCTCGGAAATCCGCGGACCGCTTCCTTTGCGAGTTGGGAGTTATTTTCAACGGGGCCAACGTACGAACGCCGCTGGTTATCAACCACTTGGAAACTCTACTTTCTTGATTTCTTTCCCACTACACTGGGAGCGTACGTGCGCGCAGTCTGGAAGCCATCACAGGGACAGCGGATAGCACAGCTGTCAGCACCGCACGATGAGTGTGAACGGTGCCTCCTTCCTTGAGGGAGGCCCGACGACGGCATTTGTTGCCTCCCTCACTGTAGAGCTCTCCGAGTCTGGTCTGCAGGCTGCTGGTGTCTCGGCGTTGGCTGACGGTTTCCGCTCACCTTGCGGTTGCCCTCAAGGGGAGACGGATTCGCTGAAGGATGTCTTGTAGCGTAATCAAGGTATGCTGTCTCCTTTCTGGATGATCGTTGTTTGTAGCTGCGAAGCTGTCAGTTCATGTTTCTATGTGAGTGCCTGTTTCTCTTGCTTGGGTTACATTTACTCTGGTGGCTGCGCCCATCCTACTCTCCGGGGTCAGCACTTTCTGGCAACGCGACGCGGCGGCCCCTTGCTCGTACTGGTTTTAGTTTCGAAGGTAAGTTGACGACGGTCGGCTTGGATCAACTTTGGCGTGCTGGGGCTCTGCTTTGTATGAAGGTAAGTGAACCACGCTGGCTCAATTTAACTCTGGCGACATGGCTCTCGACGCGCGAGTCTTCTGCGGCTACTTTGACGGGACTCTTAGGCGACGCTTTATCGGTGTTCTGCTTTTTTTGCCTATAGTCTGTGATATCTGGCTCGTTAACTACCTGATCTCGGCTGTGTTGCTTGCTGGCGACTGTCATATGTGGGTGAGCGTTGTGACATCATGTCATATTTCAAGTTTTGTTTGATGTCTCTCAGAAAGAATTTACGAGTCCGACACTGTGCAGTCTCGTGGCGATTCATTTTGTCTGCATCGTTAGCGCTCCTTCTCCAGAGTTCGGCAAGTTAAGTATTGTGACCTTCGTCCACCTTCACCGTGACATGTTCGCGGAAAACAGACGCAACGACATGTTCCACCGAATTTATTTTATTTGGTGTGTACCTCTCCTTAGTCTGGGTAACATGCTCCACGCTTTTCCACTTTAGCACTGGTTGAACGTAGAATCGCGACCAGGCAGCCATCTCCAGTACATCAAACACCGCGTAATGTCAAGTGACTCCAGGTGCGTCCATTTTCTTTCCCCGAAGACGGGCAGAACTTGCGGTGCGGGCGCTGCCCGGATGCTGACCTTTACGTAGCCGTCGAGATAAGTACGTCGTTGCTTACTAGCAGCGCGGGAAACCAACTCGCGCTGAACTTCAGGTATCATTTCTTGCTCATCTCATCATCTTACATGATACCTCCTTGCCGCCGGGTTAAGGGAAAGAGTGCATTTCCACAGCTCTGCTTGTTCGCCATCTTCCACACGGCAGTGATGTTCCATGGCGGCGGCGGCAAAAGAATAATAAGCCTGATACGACGTCGCCATCCTTTCTTTCTGTCTGACTAAGTCCTGTGAACAGGCAACTGATGCTCACTCGCCTAGCTAGTGCTTCCCCAAGATAGTACCATTCTTAGTGACTTTTGGCACTCGCTTGCTCAAAGTGCACTGCCGACTTCAAGTTCTCTTGTCTGGGTTACGCCATCTCTGCTGCTTCCAGCTTCTATCCTGGAGACTTTGGCTATCGCGCACGACGCTGTGCCTGGCTTAGGGACTCTGTGGCAACATTTTTTCTATTTTCTTCGACGATGGCGACAATTGCATTGACTGCCAGTGTCTTGACGTGGCGACACTTCCTGTTCTGACTGTGACTGTGCCTGTGACAGATCTCATTTGGCTCGGTCCTCTCTGACATCACCGGCCCTGGACTGCCTGGCACCGGCTGACTGCTACCAACCCAATTGAATCTCCCAAGGTGACTTAGTAGCGGCTGTCCCTCTGTACGACTTCGACGGAAAGGCTTAGCGAAGGCCTCTTGGTTATGTTGTCGTCTGACATCCTTGCTCTTGGAGGTAACTCGAGCTCGCATGTTCTTATGTCCTAAAGATACTCTGAACGTCAACGTCCGAATCCTAACTGGGAACTTTCTCGGTTTACCCTGCAGTGGTTGGTCTTGCTGAGGCTTTTCCACATGCGTCCTCTGCTTAGCGTCGACACTTTGCTGTGTGCCACTGGACAACTTGATGCTGCTGTTACTGCTGAACTCTATGGTGATGGTTTCTTTTCTTGAACTCGGGATGCGCATTAACGCTAGTATTACTTGAATATCTGGCTGAACTCCCAGGTCCAATCAACCAGATCCAAAGCATCAAAAGGCTTCGTCAAAGCCGTCTCCGGTCATGAGTTGTTTGTCATATTTCCTCCTTTTCGTTTTTCTTCCATGCTGTCACGCGGTCTGTTTTCTTTTTTTGGGGTTCCTCCGACAATCTCGAGGGCGAACGGAGCCCGCACTGGCCGTCCAGGCGCGGACCTTTTCGTGGTCCTCGAGATAACTACTATATTGCGAGGGAAAATAAAGCCAAAGTTGGGTTTGCTCTCCTGTCGTTCATGCTAGGTATACGTATTACTCTATATCCTTATGGAGTATGCAACTATGGCACACTTCTTGAGCGACTTTCGGCATGCTCACGAGTAGAAGGAACGGAAGGAGATATTAGAAGGCGTGGACTTGGACTTATTAATAACTTCTGGTCACAACCCGGAAGAAAACGAGCCCCCCGCTCGCGGCGTTACGTCGAAATTACCGCTCGGGCCCCTTCATCTCTGTAGAGTCCGGTCTAATCTTGCATCGACTAAACTCGAACCGACCGGCATGCGTTCGCCATCGACAAGATGATATCAATGACCGGGTAATGGAACCGCGAACGTGAGACTGCTGGAGCAATTCATTAATGCTATTCCAGCCAGAACTCCATAGGACACGCCGTCGGGGCAAGTGACAGCCCGGCACACGAATGACCTAAAATCATTAGACTAATACATTTCTTTACTCACTGCAACAATATCAAGCAGTAGGTAGTACTGGAGAATGACCACGACCGTGACCGGTCCTAGGATATGAAGCCGAATAAGAACTAATCTTGATAATCAATTCATGTGATAGCAGAGTATGTAAGTTGCGATGTACGAATGCGGATCTATAGAGCGATGAACACCGAACACGCCGTCAGTGATCATCAATGTCGAGAGCGGAAGCACTCACCATAGGACGGGTAACTACTAGAGATACATCCGATTGTAAGCCTACCTTGGTATACATGCATACATATTGTGCCGACTGAAACAACGAAGACCCGATAACGAAAGTGGTTAAGAGTGGTTGCCCAAATGCAGGCTGCAGAGTATACTCAGAATCAGGAATCAAAATTCAAGCCGGTATAACAGTTAGACCAGAAGTATGGCACGAGGAAATAGCGAACGCACTGTCAATTCTTAGATGAGATGAGATGCGTCAGTCGATATAATCCTTCTCGTGCAGCCGCAACAGCATCATAAACGACTCTTTCCTGTGTGGACTCATCCCGAGCGCGCAAACGCCAACGTAGAAAAGCAGTGTTGAGACGCTGGCGAATTCCTTCAAATATCAGGAGTGCACCTTCCGCCGTAGGTCGTTGATCTGGCCGCCTGTCTGTCATGGCCGCCACCAGAGGATCGAGAAACTCTAGCCCGAGATATTTCTTCAACCAGAGGAAGTCAGCGGTAGTACACGGCACAAAATTGCAGGAATACTCACTTGGAGGAACTCCTTCGTGTAAAGATTTCCGAGAGTGAAAATATCCACTTTGAATGCACTATATGGGACACCAAATGACAGCTCCGGTAATTCTTTGTCTCTTCCCTTTCTTCCAGTGACATACGGAGAATTTCCTTCTTGAAACTGAGAAGATATGCCGAAATCGATATAATAATACTTCACATGGTGATTCATACGAGAGAGGGGATATACAGGATAAATGCCTTCACGGGAGTAGTTGAGGCGAACAGGATGGTGGCCCTGCGAATACAAAGAGCGTGCATCCATCATGATATTGGCGGACGCGCAATCACTGCAAGTCCACATCAGGTTAAGAAAATACATACACAACCCAAAGACATACCGATGGGCAATTCCTTGAGTGTGCAAAAAATGAAGTCCCTAGTATACGGACAACGTTATGGACAGTGTAACCAGCTACAATGAGCTTACCTCAAGGGTTTGCTGAATGAAGTCGATTACCTCTCCGATTGCGTAGAATGGCGGATTGTTGAAAGGGCGCAAGAAGGGCATTACCATGAGCTTGAATTGATTATCTAGAGGGTCTGAGAGAACGTGCAGTACTGGCACACTGTGGTTTGTGGGGTGCTCGAGGAGTTCAGGGCTAGACAAGAAACGAGCGATCCGTATTTCGTCACTGTGTTCTGGGACGGCCTTGATAGATACCAACTCTCCGTCTTGCAGACGAACAGCGTCAATGACATTATCCGTCTGTGTTACGATATGAGGTAGGGATGTGTATTTAGGGTAAGAGACGTACGAGCAACAATATCGAATCTTCGCAGAATGTAGGATCGAAGGTAGTTCCTAGCCAAGACGGAGACCAGTTGGGAT